>NC_138976.1:143012075-143612075 GCF_964341445.2 Mesoplodon mirus | reverse complement strand
TTGCAGACAAGCCATTTGAAATACCCTTAACTTATTTCACAGCCAATAAGGCTTTGAAATAAGGTTTATTTTTTAGAGAAATCTTCTTATATAATTAGGCAGAAAATCTGACCTGCCATAGTTTTCAAAACAGCATAATTTCACTCTTCTCAATGATTGATCTGTTGTATTACACCATTGTGTATTTAGCTTTATCAATGACATGTCCTTTAAAAATGTTTTAGAGATCCTACCAGTCTTTGAAAACATCCCCGTGCCTTGTTTGTGTTCCAGTTTTATGTATATTTTCTGCCTTGCACCCGATTATTCCTACATCTGATGGATGGCCTTGGGAATCTAATTCTTGTATTGATTGTTTTGGCTGATTGTCTCCCCTTGTAGCTGCTTTCTTCATTATTCTGTAAATTTAGATCATGAGCTCATGTTTAGCTAAACAGCTGACCTTGTAAGAGGCTTAGGTGTGAACGCTCGTAAGTTTCAGAAGAAAGACGGCAAAGATTTATTTGTGTCCCTCCAATGAGTGGCCCTCAAGGACCCCGTGTTCTACAAGTGTTGGTCCAATACACCCTCTAGAGGCAGGGGACTCCGACAGTGCTGCTTTGCGGCCCCCAAACTGGGGCAGGGGCAGTGGGTGGCCTGTGGCCCGGGCAGGAGCCTCTCCGCGTGTTTCCCAGGGACCCATCTGCCTGTGAGCCTCGGTCACCTGGCAGGAAGCTACGATGCCCAGACCTATGCTTAGCTGTGCAGCGAGGTGTACTGCGCGGACAGGTTCCACACACACTTCAAGTAAGAGGGCGGCCTGAGTGGAAAGGTGAGAGTTTGGGCAGCTGTGCAGACAAAGAAAGCGCCCTTTGGCCTGGGCCTAAATGCTTGTGACACTCCACTGGGCCTGCCGGGCTCTGAGGGCCCTGCCCTGGGCCCCCTGCTCCCCTGCCCTTTGTTCAGTCACAGCAGAGATGGCCACACCCACTCCCTCAGTGAGGGCAGTGTTCCAACCTCCCTCAGCCCCGCCCCCTCTCCGCAGGTTACCATGGACTACAGAGGCTGCATTCTGAGGCCAGGGCGTTCCGAGAATGCCAAGGGCAGACATGATGACCTTAAATGATTTCCTCTTGTGTCAGTTTTGGTAAACTTTAGGAGCTAGGAAATGGTCCACTTGACAGAAATGTTCAAATTTACTGGCATTTCATATATTCTCTGCTCTAACATTGTCCTGACTCTTTCTGTATGTTCTTTACTTATGTTTTTGTTTTCCTTAATCAAAGTGTGTCTTTTAAACCTTTTCAAAGAAGATTCTTTGGACTTACTAAATCACCTGAATTTTATACGTTTTCTGTTGTATTAAGTTCTGCTCCTATCTTTATTTAACTTTTTTCTATGTTCTCAGGGTTTATTGTTTTCATCTTCTGATGTCAATTAAAACACTTGGTTATTCATTTTAATAAATCTTTTTACTTATAAAGATTTGAACTTTTGAAGATTCCAGCTTACTTGTACGTTTCAACGGGTCAGGTCCTCTCCACTGTTGCCGGCCTAAGGCTTAGTTCACCATATAGCAATGTATATATTGACCTATTTTCCCCTCGACTTTCTGTGATCCACTACATCTCACCTTTCTTTGCAGACAAGCCATTTGAAATACCCTTAACTTATTTCACAGCCAATAAGGCTTTGAAATAATGTTTATTTTTTAGAGAAATCTTCTTATATAATTAGGCAGAAAATCTGACCTGCCATAGTTTTCAAAACAGCATAATTTCACTCTTCTCAATGATTAATCTGTTGTATTACACAACCTTTGTGTATTTAGCCTTATCAATGACATGTCCTTTAAAAATGTTTTAGAGATCCTACCAGTCTTTGAAAACATCCCGGTGCCTTGTTTCAGTTCCAGTTTTATGTATATTTTCTGCCTTGCACCCGATTATTCCTACATCTGATGGATGGCCTTGGGAATCTAATTCTGGTATTGATTGTTTTGGCTGATTGTCTCCTCTTGTAGCTGCTTTCTTCATTATTGTGTAAATTTAGATCATGAGCTCATGTTTAGCTAAACAGCTGACCTTGTAAGAGGCTTAGGTGTGAACGCTCCTAAGTTTCAGAAGAAAGACGGCAAAGATTTATTTGTGTCCCTCCAATGAGTGGCCCTCAAGGACCCCGTGTTCTACAAGTGTTGGTCCAATACACCCTCTAGAGGCAGGGGACTCCGACAGGGCTGCTTTGCGGCCCCCGAACTGGGGCAGGGGCAGTGGGCGGCCTGTGGCCCGGGCAGGAGCCTCTCCGCGTGTGTTCCAGGGACCCATCTGCCTGTGAGCCTCGGTCACCTGGCAGGAAGCTACGATGCCCAGACCTATGCTTAGCTGTGCAGCGAGGTGTACTGCGCGGACAGGTTCCACACACACTTCAAGTAAGAGGGCGGCCTGAGTGGAAAGGTGAGAGTTTGGGCAGTTGTGCAGACAAAGAAAGCGCCCTTTGGCCTGGGCCTAAATGCTTGTGACACTCCACTGGGCCTGCCGGGCTCTGAGGGCCCTGCCCTGGGCCCCCTGCTCCCCTGCCCTTTGTTCAGTCACAGCAGAGATGGCCACACCCACTCCCTCAGTGAGGGCAGTGTTCCAACCTCCCTCAGCCCCGCCCCCTCTCAGCAGGTTACCATGGACTACAGAGGCTGCATTCTGAGGCCAGGGCGTTCCGAGAATGCCAAGGGCAGACATGATGACCTTAAATGATTTCCTCTTGTGTCAGTTTTGGTAAACTTTAGGAGCTAGGAAATGGTCCACTTGACAGAAATGTTCAAATTTACTGGCATTTCATATATTCTCTGCTCTAACATTGTCCTGACTCTTTCTGTATATTCTTTACTTATGTTTTTGTTTTCCTTAATCAAAGTGTGTCTTTTAAATCTTTTCAAAGAAGATTCTTTGGACTTACTAAATCACCTGAATTTTATACGTTTTCTGTTGTATTAAGTTCTGCTCCTATCTTTATTTAACTTTTTTCTATGTTCTCAGGGTTTATTGTTTTCATCTTCTGATGTCAATTAAAACACTTGGTTATTCATTTTAATAAATCTTTTTACTTATAAAGATTTGAACTTTTGAAGATTCCAGCTTACTTGTACGTTTCAACGGGTCAGGTCCTCTCCACTGTTGCCGGCCTAAGGCTTTGTTCACCATATAGCAATGTATATATTGACCTATTTTCCCCTCGACTTTCTGTGATCCACTACATCTCACCTTTCTTTGCAGGCAAGCCATTTGAAATACCCTTAACTTATTTCACAGCCAATAAGGCTTTGAAATAATGTTTATTTTTTAGAGAAATCTTCTTATATAATTAGGCAGAAAATCTGACCTGCCATAGTTTTCAAAACAGCATAATTTCACTCTTCTCAATGATTAATCTGTTGTATTACACAACCTTTGTGTATTTAGCTTTATCAATGACATGTCCTTTAAAAATGTTTTAGAGATCCTACCAGTCTTTGAAAACATCCCCGTGCCTTGTTTCAGTTCCAGTTTTATGTATATTTTCTGCCTTGCACCCGATTATTCCTACATCTGATGGATGGCCTTGGGAATCTAATTCTGGTATTGATTGTTTTGGCTGATTGTCTCCTCTTGTAGCTGCTTTCTTCATTATTGTGTAAATTTAGATCATGAGCTCATGTTTAGCTAAACAGCTGACCTTGTAAGAGGCTTAGGTGTGAACGCTCCTAAGTTTCAGAAGAAAGACGGCAAAGATTTATTTGTGTCCCTCCAATGAGTGGCCCTCAAGGACCCCGTGTTCTACAAGTGTTGGTCCAATACACCCTCTAGAGGCAGGGGACTCCGACAGGGCTGCTTTGCGGCCCCCGAACTGGGGCAGGGGCAGTGGGCGGCCTGTGGCCCGGGCAGGAGCCTCTCCGCGTGTGTCCCAGGGACCCATCTGCCTGTGAGCCTCGGTCACCTGGCAGGAAGCTACGATGCCCAGACCTATGCTTAGCTGTACAGCGAGGTGTACTGCGCGGACAGGTTCCACACACACTTCAAGTAAGAGGGCGGCCTGAGTGGAAAGGTGAGAGTTTGGGCATCTGTGCAGACAAAGAAAGCGCCCTTTGGCCTGGGCCTAAATGCTTGTGACACTCCACTGGGCCTGCCGGGCTCTGAGGGCCCTTCCCTGGGCCCCCTGCTCCCCTGCCCTTTGTTCAGTCACAGCAGAGATGGCCACACCCACTCCCTCAGTGAGGGCAGTGTTCCAACCTCCCTCAGCCCCGCCCCCTCTCCGCAGGTTACCATGGACTACAGAGGCTGCATTCTGAGGCCAGGGCGTTCCGAGAATGCCAAGGGCAGACATGATGACCTTAAATGATTTCCTCTTGTGTCAGTTTTGGTAAACTTTAGGAGCTAGGAAATGGTCCACTTGACAGAAATGTTCAAATTTACTGGCATTTCATATATTCTCTGCTCTAACATTGTCCTGACTCTTTCTGTATATTCTTTACTTATGTTTTTGTTTTCCTTAATCAAAGTGTGTCTTTTAAACCTTTTCAAAGAAGATTCTTTGGACTTACTAAATCACCTGAATTTTATACGTTTTCTGTTGTATTAAGTTCTGCTCCTATCTTTATTTAACTTTTTTCTATGTTCTCAGGGTTTATTGTTTTCATCTTCTGATGTCAATTAAAACACTTGGTTATTCATTTTAATAAATCTTTTTACTTATAAAGATTTGAACTTTTGAAGATTCCAGCTTACTTGTACGTTTCAACGGGTCAGGTCCTCTCCACTGTTGCTGGCCTAAGGCTTAGTTCACCATATAGCAATGTATATATTGACCTATTTTCCCCTCGACTTTCTGTGATCCACTACATCTCACCTTTCTTTGCAGACAAGCCATTTGAAATACCCTTAACTTATTTCACAGCCAATAAGGCTTTGAAATAATGTTTATTTTTTAGAGAAATCTTCTTATATAATTAGGCAGAAAATCTGACCTGCCATAGTTTTCAAAACAGCATAATTTCACTCTTCTCAATGATTAATCTGTTGTATTACACAACCTTTGTGTATTTAGCTTTATCAATGACATGTCCTTTAAAAATGTTTTAGAGATCCTACCAGTCTTTGAAAACATCCCCGTGCCTTGTTTCAGTTCCAGTTTTATGTATATTTTCTGCCTTGCACCCGATTATTCCTACATCTGATGGATGGCCTTGGGAATCTAATTCTGGTATTGATTGTTTTGGCTGATTGTCTCCTCTTGTAGCTGCTTTCTTCATTATTGTGTAAATTTAGATCATGAGCTCATGTTTAGCTAAACAGCTGACCTTGTAAGAGGCTTAGGTGTGAACGCTCCTAAGTTTCAGAAGAAAGACGGCAAAGATTTATTTGTGTCCCTCCAATGAGTGGCCCTCAAGGACCCCGTGTTCTACAAGTGTTGGTCCAATACACCCTCTAGAGGCAGGGGACTCCGACAGGGCTGCTTTGCGGCACCCGAACTGGGGCAGGGGCAGTGGGCGGCCTGTGGCCCGGGCAGGAGCCTCTCCGCGTGTGTCCCAGGGACCCATCTGCCTGTGAGCCTCGGTCACCTGGCAGGAAGCTACGATGCCCAGACCTATGCTTAGCTGTGCAGCGAGGTGTACTGCGCGGACAGGTTCCACACACACTTCAAGTAAGAGGGCGGCCTGAGTGGAAAGGTGAGAGTTTGGGCAGTTGTGCAGACAAAGAAAGCGCCCTTTGGCCTGGGCCTAAATGCTTGTGACACTCCACTGGGCCTGCCGGGCTCTGAGGGCCCTGCCCTGGGCCCCCTGCTCCCCTGCCCTTTGTTCAGTCACAGCAGAGATGGCCACACCCACTCCCTCAGTGAGGGCAGTGTTCCAACCTCCCTCAGCCCCGCCCCCTCTCCGCAGGTTACCATGGACTACAGAGGCTGCATTCTGAGGCCAGGGCGTTCCGAGAATGCCAAGGGCAGACATGATGACCTTAAATGATTTCCTCTTGTGTCAGTTTTGGTAAACTTTAGGAGCTAGGAAATGGTCCACTTGACAGAAATGTTCAAATTTACTGGCATTTCATATATTCTCTGCTCTAACATTGTCCTGACTCTTTCTGTATATTCTTTACTTATGTTTTTGTTTTCCTTAATCAAAGTGTGTCTTTTAAACCTTTTCAAAGAAGATTCTTTGGACTTACTAAATCACCTGAATTTTATACGTTTTCTGTTGTATTAAGTTCTGCTCCTATCTTTATTTAACTTTTTTCTATGTTCTCAGGGTTTATTGTTTTCATCTTCTGATGTCAATTAAAACACTTGGTTATTCATTTTAATAAATCTTTTTACTTATAAAGATTTGAACTTTTGAAGATTCCAGCTTACTTGTAAGTTTCAAAGGGTCAGGTCCTCTCCACTGTTGCCGGCCTAAGGCTTAGTTCACCATATAGCAATGTATATATTGACCTATTTTCCCCTCGACTTTCTGTGATCCACTACATCTCACCTTTCTTTGCAGACAAGCCATTTGAAATACCCTTAACTTATTTCACAGCCAATAAGGCTTTGAAATAATGTGTATTTTTTAGAGAAATCTTCTTATATAATTAGGCAGAAAATCTGACCTGCCATAGTTTTCAAAACAGCATAATTTCACTCTTCTCAATGATTAATCTGTTGTATTACACAACCTTTGTGTATTTAGCTTTATCAATGACATGTCCTTGAAAAATGTTTTAGAGATCCTACCAGTCTTTGAAAACATCCCCGTGCCATGTTTCAGTTCCAGTTTTATGTATATTTTCTGCCTTGCACCCGATTATTCCTACATCTGATGGATGGCCTTGGGAATCTAATTCTGGTATTGATGGTTTTGGCAGATTGTCTCCCCTTGTAGCTGCTTTCTTCATTATTCTGTAAATTTAGATCATGAGCTCATGTTTAGCTAAACAGCTGACCTTGTAAGAGGCTTAGGTTTGAACGCTCGTAAGTTTCAGAAGAAAGACGGCAAATATTTATTTGTTTCCCTCCAATGAGTGGCCCTCAAGGACCCCGTTTTCTACAAGTGTTGGTCCAATACTCCCTCTAGAGGCAGGGGACTCAGACAGGGCTGCTTTGCGGCCCCCGATCTGGGGCAATGGCGGTTGGCGGCCTGTGGCCCGGGCAGGAGCCTCTCCGCGTGTGTCCCAGGGACCCATCTGCCTGTGAGCCTCGGTCACCTGGCAGGAAGCTACGATGCCCAGACCTATGCTTAGCTGTGCAGTGAGGTGTACTGCGCGGACAGGTTCCACACACACTTCAAGTAAGAGGGCTGCCTGAGTGGAAAGGTGAGAGTTTGGGCAGCTGTGCAAACAAAGAAAGCGCCCTTTGGCCTGGGCCTAAATGCTTGTGACACTCCACTGGGCCTGCCGGGCTCTGAGGGCCCTGCCCTGGGCCCCCTGCTCCCCTGCCCTTTGTTCAGTCACAGCAGAGATGGCCACACCCACTCCCTCAGTGAGGGCAGTGTTCCAACCTCCCTCAGCCCCGCCCCCTCTCCGCAGGTTACCATGGACTACAGAGGCTGCATTCTGAGGCCAGGGCGTTCCGAGAATGCCAAGGGCAGACATGATGACCTTAAATGATTTCCTCTTGTGTCAGTTTTGGTAAACTTTAGGAGCTAGGAAATGGTCCACTTGACAGAAATGTTCAAATTTACTGGCATTTCATATATTCTCTGCTCTAACATTGTCCTGACTCTTTCTGTATATTCTTTACTTATGTTTATGTTTTTCTTAATCAAAGTGTGTCTTTTAAATCTTTTCAAAGAAGATTCTTTGGACTTACTAAATCACCTGAATTTTATACGTTTTCTGTTGTATTAAGTTCTGCTCCTATCTTTATTTAACTTTTTTCTATGTTCTCAGGGTTTATTGTTTTCATCTTCTGATGTCAATTAAAACACTTGGTTTTTCATTTTAATAAATCTTTTTACTTATAAAGATTTGAACTTTTGAAGATTCCAGCTTACTTGTACGTTTCAACGGGTCAGGTCCTCTCCACTGTTGCCGGCCTAAGGCTTAGTTCACCATATAGCAATGTATATATTGACCTATTTTCCCCTCGACTTTCTGTGATCCACTACATCTCACCTTTCTTTGCAGACAAGCCATTTGAAATACCCTTAACTTATTTCACAGCCAATAAGGCTTTGAAATAATGTGTATTTTTTAGAGAAATCTTCTTATATAATTAGGCAGAAAATCTGACCTGCCATAGTTTTCAAAACAGCATAATTTCACTCTTCTCAATGATTAATCTGTTGTATTACACAACCTTTGTGTATTTAGCTTTATCAATGACATGATCTTTAAAAATGTTTTAGAGATCCTACCAGTCTTTGAAAACATCCTCGTGCCTTGTTTCAGTTCCAGTTTTATGTATATTTTCTGCCTTGCACCCGATTATTCCTACATCTGATGGATGGCCTTGGGAATCTAATTCTTGTATTGATTGTTTTGGCTGATTGTCTCCCCTTATAGCTGCTTTCTTCATTATTGTGTAAATTTAGATCATGAGCTCATGTTTAGCTAAACAGCTGACCTTGTAAGAGGCTTAGGTGTGAACGCTCGTAAGTTTCAGCAGAAAGTCAGCAAAGATTTATTTGTGTCCCTCCAATGAGTGGCCCTCAAGGACCCCGTTTTCTACAAGTGTTGGTCCAATACTCCCTCTAGAGGCAGGGGATTCCAACAGGGCTGCATTGTGGCCCCCGATCTGGGGCAGGGGCAGTGGGCGGCGTGTGGCCCGGGCAGGAGCCTCTCCACGTGTGTCCCAGGGAACCATCTGCCTGTGAGCCTCGGTCACCTGGCAGGAAGCTACGATGCCCAGACCTATGCTTAGCTGTGCAGCGAGGTGTACTGTGCGGACTGGTTCCACACACACTTCAAGTAAGAGGGCGGCCTGAGTGGAAAGGTGAGAGTTTGGGCAGCTGTGCAGACAAATAAAGCGCCCTTTGGCCTGGGCCTAAATGCTTGTGACACTCCACTGGGCCTGCCGGGCTCTGAGGGCCCTGCCCTGGGCCCCCTGCTACCCTGCCCTTTGTTCAGTCACAGCAGAAATGGCCACACCCACTCCCTCAGTGAGGGCAGTGTTCCAACCTCCCTCAGCCCCGCCCCCTCTCCGCAGGTTACCATGGACTACAGAGGCTGCATTCTGAGGCCAGGGCGTTCCGAGAATGCCAAGGGCAGACATGATGACCTTAAATGATTTCCTCTTCTGTCAGTTTTGGTAAACTTTAGGAGCTAGGAAATGGTCCACTTGACAGAAATGTTCAATTTTACTGGCATTTCATATATTCTCTGCTCTAACATTGTCCTGACTCTTTCTGTATATTCTTTACTTATGTTTTTGTTTCCTTAATCAAAGTGTGTCTTTTAAATCTTTTCAAAGAAGATTCTTTGGACTTACTAAATCACCTGAATTTTATACGTTTTCTGTTGTATTAAGTTCTGCTCCTATCTTTATTTAACTTTTTTCTATGTTCTCAGGGTTTATTGTTTTCATCTTCAGATGTCAATTAAAACACTTGGTTATTCATTTTAATAAATCTTTTTACTTATAAAGATTTGAACTTTTGAAGATTCCAGCTTACTTGTACATTTCAACGGGTCAGGTCCTCTCCACTGTTGCCGGCCTAAGGCTTTGTTCACCATATAGCAATGTATATATTGACCTATTTTCCCCTCGACTTTCTGTGATCCACTACATCTCACCTTTCTTTGCAGGCAAGCCATTTGAAATACCCTTAACTTATTTCACAGCCAATAAGGCTTTGAAATAATGTTTATTTTTTAGAGAAATCTTCTTATATAATTAGGCAGAAAATCTGACCTGCCATAGTTTTCAAAACAGCATAGTTTCACTCTTCTCAATGATTAATCTGTTGTATTACACCATTGTGTATTTAGCTTTATCAATGACATGTCCTTTAAAAATGTTTTAGAGATCCTACCAGTCTTTGAAAACATCCTCGTGCCTTGTTTCAGTTCCAGTTTTATGTATATTTTCTGCCTTGCACCCGATTATTCCTACATCAGATGGATGGCCTTGGGAATCTAATTCTGGTATTGATTGTTTTGGCTGATTGTCTCCCCTTATAGCTGCTTTCTTCATTATTGTGTAAATTTAGATCATGAGCTCATGTTTAGCTAAACAGCTGACCTTGTAAGAGGCTTAGGTGTGAACGCTCGTAAGTTTCAGCAGAAAGTCGGCAAAGATTTATTTGTGTCCCTCCAATGAGTGGCCCTCAAGGACCCCGTTTTCTACAAGTGTTGGTCCAATACTCCCTCTAGAGGCAGGGGACTCCGACAGGGCTGCATTGCGGCCCCCGATCTGGGGCAGGGGCAGTGGGCGGCGTGTGGCCCGGGCAGGAGCCTCTCCACGTGTGTCCCAGGGAACCATCTGCCTGTGAGCCTCGGTCACCTGGCAGGAAGCTACGATGCCCAGACCTATGCTTAGCTGTGCAGCGAGGTGTACTGCGCGGACAGGTTCCACACACACTTCAAGTAAGAGGGCGGCCTGAGTGGAAAGGTGAGAGTTTGGGCAGCTGTGCAGACAAAGAAAGCGCCCTTTGGCCTGGGCCTAAATGCTTGTGACACTCCACTGGGCCTGCCGGGCTCTGAGGGCCCTGCCCTGGGCCCCCTGCTCCCCTGCCCTTTGTTCAGTCACAGCAGAGATGGCCACACCCACTCCCTCAGTGAGGGCAGTGTTCCAACCTCCCTCAGCCCCGCCCCCTCTCCGCAGGTTACCATGGACTACAGAGGCTGCATTCTGAGGCCAGGGCGTTCCGAGAATGCCAAGGGCAGACATGATGACCTTAAATGATTTCCTCTTGTGTCAGTTTTGGTAAACTTTAGGAGCTAGGAAATGGTCCACTTGACAGAAATGTTCAAATTTACTGGCATTTCATATATTCTCTGCTCTAACATTGTCCTGACTCTTTCTGTATATTCTTTACTTATGTTTTTGTTTTCCTTAATCAAAGTGTGTCTTTTAAACCTTTTCAAAGAAGATTCTTTGGACTTACTAAATCACCTGAATTTTATACGTTTTCTGTTGTATTAAGTTCTGCTCCTATCTTTATTTAACTTTTTTCTATGTTCTCAGGGTTTATTGTTTTCATCTTCTGATGTCAATTAAAACACTTGGTTATTCATTTTAATAAATCTTTTTACTTATAAAGATTTGAACTTTTGAAGATTCCAGCTTACTTGTACGTTTCAAAGGGTCAGGTCCTCTCCACTGTTGCCGGCCTAAGGCTTAGTTCACCATATAGCAATGTATATATTGACCTATTTTCCCCTCGACTTTCTGTGATCCACTACATCTCACCTTTCTTTGCAGACAAGCCATTTGAAATACCCTTAACTTATTTCACAGCCAATAAGGCTTTGAAATAAGGTTTATTTTTTAGAGAAATCTTCTTATATAATTAGGCAGAAAATCTGACCTGCCATAGTTTTCAAAACAGCATAATTTCACTCTTCTCAATGATTGATCTGTTGTATTACACCATTGTGTATTTAGCTTTATCAATGACATGTCCTTTAAAAATGTTTTAGAGATCCTACCAGTCTGTGAAAACATCCCCGTGCCTTGTTTGAGTTCCAGTTTTATGTATATTTTCTGCCTTGCACCCGATTATTCCTACATCTGATGGATGGCCTTGGGAATCTAATTCTGGTATTGATTGTTTTGGCTGATTGTCTCCCCTTGTAGCTGCTTTCTTCATTATTCTGTAAATTTAGATCATGAGCTCATGTTTAGCTAAACAGCTGACCTTGTAAGAGGCTTAGGTGTGAACGCTCGTAAGTTTCAGAAGAAAGACGGCAAAGATTTATTTGTGTCCCTCCAATGAGTGGCCCTCAAGGACCCCGTGTTCTACAAGTGTTGGTCCAATACACCCTCTAGAGGCAGGGGACTCCGACAGGGCTGCTTTGCGGCCCCCAAACTGGGGCAGGGGCAGTGGGTGGCCTGTGGCCCGGGCAGGAGCCTCTCCGCGGGTTTCCCAGGGACCCATCTGCCTGTGAGCCTCGGTCACCTGGCAGGAAGCTACGATGCCCAGACCTATGCTTAGCTGTGCAGCGAGGTGTACTGCGCGGACAGGTTCCACACACACTTCAAGTAAGAGGGCGGCCTGAGTGGAAAGGTGAGAGTTTGGGCAGCTGTGCAGACAAAGAAAGCACCCTTTGGCCTGGGCCTAAATGCTTGTGACACTCCACTGGGCCTGCCGGGCTCTGAGGGCCCTTCCCTGGGCCCCCTGCTCCCCTGCCCTTTGTTCAGTCACAGCAGAGATGGCCACACCCACTCCCTCAGTGAGGGCAGTGTTCCAACCTCCCTCAGCCCCGCCCCCTCTCCGCAGGTTACCATGGACTACAGAGGCTGCATTCTGAGGCCAGGGCGTTCCGAGAATGCCAAGGGCAGACATGATGACCTTAAATGATTTCCTCTTGTGTCAGTTTTGGTAAACTTTAGGAGCTAGGAAATGGTCCACTTGACAGAAATGTTCAAATTTACTGGCATTTCATATATTCTGTGCTCTAACATTGTCCTGACTCTTTCTGTATATTCTTTACTTATGTTTTTGTTTTCCTTAATCAAAGTGTGTCTTTTAAATCTTTTCAAAGAAGATTCTTTGGACTTACTAAATCACCTGAATTTTATACGTTTTCTGTTGTATTAAGTTCTGCTCCTATCTTTATTTAACTTTTTTCTATGTTCTCAGGGTTTATTGTTTTCATCTTCTGATGTCAATTAAAACACTTGGTTATTCATTTTAATAAATCTTTTTACTTATAAAGATTTGAACTTTTGAAGATTCCAGCTTACTTGTACGTTTCAACGGGTCAGGTCCTCTCCACTGTTGCCGGCCTAAGGCTTAGTTCACCATATAGCAATGTATATATTGACCTATTTTCCCCTCGACTTTCTGTGATCCACTATATCTCACCTTTCTTTGCAGACAAGCCATTTGAAATACCCTTAACTTATTTCACAACCAATAAGGCTTTGAAATAATGTTTATTTTTTAGAGAAATCTTCTTATATAATTAGGCAGAAAATCTGACCTGCCATAGTTTTCAAAACAGCATAATTTCACTCTTCTCAATGATTAATCTGTTGTATTACACAACCTTTGTGTATTTAGCTTTATCAATGACATGATCTTTAAAAATGTTTTAGAGATCCTACCAGTCTTTGAAAACATCCTCGTGCCTTGTTTCAGTTCCAGTTTTATGTATATTTTCTGCCTTGCACCCGATTATTCCTACATCTGATGGATGGCCTTGGGAATCTAATTCTGGTATTGATTGTTTTGGCTGATTGTCTCCCCTTATAGCTGCTTTCTTCATTATTGTGTAAATTTAGATCATGAGCTCATGTTTAGCTAAACAGCTGACCTTGTAAGAGGCTTAGGTGTGAACGCTCGTAAGTTTCAGCAGAAAGTCAGCAAAGATTTATTTGTGTCCCTCCAATGAGTGGCCCTCAAGGACCCCGTTTTCTACAAGTGTTGGTCCAATACTCCCTCTAGAGGCAGGGGACTCCGACAGGGCTGCATTGTGGCCCCCGATCTGGGGCAGGGGCAGTGGGCGGCGTGTGGCCCGGGCAGGAGCCTCTCCACGTGTGTCCCAGGGAACCATCTGCCTGTGAGCCTCGGTCACCTGGCAGGAAGCTACGATGCCCAGACCTATGCTTAGCTGTGCAGCGAGGTGTACTGCGCGGACAGGTTCCACACACACTTCAAGTAAGAGGGCGGCCTGAGTGGAAAGGTGAGAGTTTGGGCAGCTGTGCAGACAAAGAAAGCGCCCTTTGGCCTGGGCCTAAATGCTTGTGACACTCCACTGGGCCTGCCGGGCTCTGAGGGCCCTGCCCTGGGCCCCCTGCTCCCCTGCCCTTTGTTCAGTCACAGCAGAGATGGCCACACCCACTCCCTCAGTGAGGGCAGTGTTCCAACCTCCCTCAGCCCCGCCCCCTCTCCGCAGGTTACCATGGACTACAGAGGCTGCATTCTGAGGCCAGGGCGTTCCGAGAATGCCAAGGGCAGACATGATGACCTTAAATGATTTCCTCTTGTGTCAGTTTTGGTAAACTTTAGGAGCTAGGAAATGGTCCACTTGACAGAAATGTTCAAATTTACTGGCATTTCATATATTCTCTGCTCTAACATTGTCCTGACTCTTTCTGTATATTCTTTACTTATGTTTATGTTTTTCTTAATCAAAGTGTGTCTTTTAAATCTTTTCAAAGAAGATTCTTTGGACTTACTAAATCACCTGAATTTTATACGTTTTCTGTTGTATTAAGTTCTGCTCCTATCTTTATTTAACTTTTTTCTATGTTCTCAGGGTTTATTGTTTTCATCTTCTGATGTCAATTAAAACACTTGGTTATTCATTTTAATAAATCTTTTTACTTATAAAGATTTGAACTTTTGAAGATTCCAGCTTACTTGTACGTTTCAACGGGTCAGGTCCTCTCCACTGTTGCCGGCCTAAGGCTTAGTTCACCATATAGCAATGTATATATTGACCTATTTTCCCCTCGACTTTCTGTGATCCACTACATCTCACCTTTCTTTGCAGACAAGCCATTTGAAATACCCTTAACTTATTTCACAGCCAATAAGGCTTTGAAATAAGGTTTATTTTTTAGAGAAATCTTCTTATATAATTAGGCAGAAAATCTGACCTGCCATAGTTTTCAAAACAGCATAATTTCACTCTTCTCAATGATTGATCTGTTGTATTACACCATTGTGTATTTAGCTTTATCAATGACATGTCCTTTAAAAATGTTTTAGAGATCCTACCAGTCTTTGAAAACATCCCCGTGCCTTGTTTGTGTTCCAGTTTTATGTATATTTTCTGCCTTGCACCCGATTATTCCTACATCTGATGGATGGCCTTGGGAATCTAATTCTTGTATTGATTGTTTTGGCTGATTGTCTCCCCTTGTAGCTGCTTTCTTCATTATTCTGTAAATTTAGATCATGAGCTCATGTTTAGCTAAACAGCTGACCTTGTAAGAGGCTTAGGTGTGAACGCTCGTAAGTTTCAGAAGAAAGACGGCAAAGATTTATTTGTGTCCCTCCAATGAGTGGCCCTCAAGGACCCCGTGTTCTACAAGTGTTGGTCCAATACACCCTCTAGAGGCAGGGGACTCCGACAGTGCTGCTTTGCGGCCCCCAAACTGGGGCAGGGGCAGTGGGTGGCCTGTGGCCCGGGCAGGAGCCTCTCCGCGTGTTTCCCAGGGACCCATCTGCCTGTGAGCCTCGGTCACCTGGCAGGAAGCTACGATGCCCAGACCTATGCTTAGCTGTGCAGCGAGGTGTACTGCGCGGACAGGTTCCACACACACTTCAAGTAAGAGGGCGGCCTGAGTGGAAAGGTGAGAGTTTGGGCATCTGTGCAGACAAAGAAAGCGCCCTTTGGCCTGGGCCTAAATGCTTGTGACACTCCACTGGGCCTGCCGGGCTCTGAGGGCCCTTCCCTGGGCCCCCTGCTCCCCTGCCCTTTGTTCAGTCACAGCAGAGATGGCCACACCCACTCCCTCAGTGAGGGCAGTGTTCCAACCTCCCTCAGCCCCGCCCCCTCTCCGCAGGTTACCATGGACTACAGAGGCTGCATTCTGAGGCCAGGGCGTTCCGAGAATGCCAAGGGCAGACATGATGACCTTAAATGATTTCCTCTTGTGTCAGTTTTGGTAAACTTTAGGAGCTAGGAAATGGTCCACTTGACAGAAATGTTCAAATTTACTGGCATTTCATATATTCTCTGCTCTAACATTGTCCTGACTCTTTCTGTATATTCTTTACTTATGTTTTTGTTTTCCTTAATCAAAGTGTGTCTTTTAAACCTTTTCAAAGAAGATTCTTTGGACTTACTAAATCACCTGAATTTTATACGTTTTCTGTTGTATTAAGTTCTGCTCCTATCTTTATTTAACTTTTTTCTATGTTCTCAGGGTTTATTGTTTTCATCTTCTGATGTCAATTAAAACACTTGGTTATTCATTTTAATAAATCTTTTTACTTATAAAGATTTGAACTTTTGAAGATTCCAGCTTACTTGTACGTTTCAACGGGTCAGGTCCTCTCCACTGTTGCCGGCCTAAGGCTTAGTTCACCATATAGCAATGTATATATTGACCTATTTTCCCCTCGACTTTCTGTGATCCACTACATCTCACCTTTCTTTGCAGACAAGCCATTTGAAATACCCTTAACTTATTTCACAGCCAATAAGGCTTTGAAATAATGTTTATTTTTTAGAGAAATCTTCTTATATAATTAGGCAGAAAATCTGACCTGCCATAGTTTTCAAAACAGCATAATTTCACTCTTCTCAATGATTAATCTGTTGTATTACACAACCTTTGTGTATTTAGCCTTATCAATGACATGTCCTTTAAAAATGTTTTAGAGATCCTACCAGTCTTTGAAAACATCCCCGTGCCTTGTTTCAGTTCCAGTTTTATGTATATTTTCTGCCTTGCACCCGATTATTCCTACATCTGATGGATGGCCTTGGGAATCTAATTCTGGTATTGATTGTTTTGGCTGATTGTCTCCTCTTGTAGCTGCTTTCTTCATTATTGTGTAAATTTAGATCATGAGCTCATGTTTAGCTAAACAGCTGACCTTGTAAGAGGCTTAGGTGTGAACGCTCCTAAGTTTCAGAAGAAAGACGGCAAAGATTTATTTGTGTCCCTCCAATGAGTGGCCCTCAAGGACCCCGTGTTCTACAAGTGTTGGTCCAATACACCCTCTAGAGGCAGGGGACTCCGACAGGGCTGCTTTGCGGCCCCCGAACTGGGGCAGGGGCAGTGGGCGGCCTGTGGCCCGGGCAGGAGCCTCTCCGCGTGTGTCCCAGGGACCCATCTGCCTGTGAGCCTCGGTCACCTGGCAGGAAGCTACGATGCCCAGACCTATGCTTAGCTGTGCAGCGAGGTGTACTGCGCGGACAGGTTCCACACACACTTCAAGTAAGAGGGCGGCCTGAGTGGAAAGGTGAGAGTTTGGGCAGTTGTGCAGACAAAGAAAGCGCCCTTTGGCCTGGGCCTAAATGCTTGTGACACTCCACTGGGCCTGCCGGGCTCTGAGGGCCCTGCCCTGGGCCCCCTGCTCCCCTGCCCTTTGTTCAGTCACAGCAGAGATGGCCACACCCACTCCCTCAGTGAGGGCAGTGTTCCAACCTCCCTCAGCCCCGCCCCCTCTCAGCAGGTTACCATGGACTACAGAGGCTGCATTCTGAGGCCAGGGCGTTCCGAGAATGCCAAGGGCAGACATGATGACCTTAAATGATTTCCTCTTGTGTCAGTTTTGGTAAACTTTAGGAGCTAGGAAATGGTCCACTTGACAGAAATGTTCAAATTTACTGGCATTTCATATATTCTCTGCTCTAACATTGTCCTGACTCTTTCTGTATATTCTTTACTTATGTTTTTGTTTTCCTTAATCAAAGTGTGTCTTTTAAATCTTTTCAAAGAAGATTCTTTGGACTTACTAAATCACCTGAATTTTATACGTTTTCTGTTGTATTAAGTTCTGCTCCTATCTTTATTTAACTTTTTTCTATGTTCTCAGGGTTTATTGTTTTCATCTTCTGATGTCAATTAAAACACTTGGTTATTCATTTTAATAAATCTTTTTACTTATAAAGATTTGAACTTTTGAAGATTCCAGCTTACTTGTACGTTTCAACGGGTCAGGTCCTCTCCACTGTTGCCGGCCTAAGGCTTTGTTCACCATATAGCAATGTATATATTGACCTATTTTCCCCTCGACTTTCTGTGATCCACTACATCTCACCTTTCTTTGCAGGCAAGCCATTTGAAATACCCTTAACTTATTTCACAGCCAATAAGGCTTTGAAATAATGTTTATTTTTTAGAGAAATCTTCTTATATAATTAGGCAGAAAATCTGACCTGCCATAGTTTTCAAAACAGCATAATTTCACTCTTCTCAATGATTAATCTGTTGTATTACACAACCTTTGTGTATTTAGCTTTATCAATGACATGTCCTTTAAAAATGTTTTAGAGATCCTACCAGTCTTTGAAAACATCCCCGTGCCTTGTTTCAGTTCCAGTTTTATGTATATTTTCTGCCTTGCACCCGATTATTCCTACATCTGATGGATGGCCTTGGGAATCTAATTCTGGTATTGATTGTTTTGGCTGATTGTCTCCTCTTGTAGCTGCTTTCTTCATTATTGTGTAAATTTAGATCATGAGCTCATGTTTAGCTAAACAGCTGACCTTGTAAGAGGCTTAGGTGTGAACGCTCCTAAGTTTCAGAAGAAAGACGGCAAAGATTTATTTGTGTCCCTCCAATGAGTGGCCCTCAAGGACCCCGTGTTCTACAAGTGTTGGTCCAATACACCCTCTAGAGGCAGGGGACTCCGACAGGGCTGCTTTGCGGCCCCCGAACTGGGGCAGGGGCAGTGGGCGGCCTGTGGCCCGGGCAGGAGCCTCTCCGTGTGTGTCCCAGGGACCCATCTGCCTGTGAGCCTCGGTCACCTGGCAGGAAGCTACGATGCCCAGACCTATGCTTAGCTGTACAGCGAGGTGTACTGCGCGGACAGGTTCCACACACACTTCAAGTAAGAGGGCGGCCTGAGTGGAAAGGTGAGAGTTTGGGCATCTGTGCAGACAAAGAAAGCGCCCTTTGGCCTGGGCCTAAATGCTTGTGACACTCCACTGGGCCTGCCGGGCTCTGAGGGCCCTTCCCTGGGCCCCCTGCTCCCCTGCCCTTTGTTCAGTCACAGCAGAGATGGCCACACCCACTCCCTCAGTGAGGGCAGTGTTCCAACCTCCCTCAGCCCCGCCCCCTCTCCGCAGGTTACCATGGACTACAGAGGCTGCATTCTGAGGCCAGGGCGTTCCGAGAATGCCAAGGGCAGACATGATGACCTTAAATGATTTCCTCTTGTGTCAGTTTTGGTAAACTTTAGGAGCTAGGAAATGGTCCACTTGACAGAAATGTTCAAATTTACTGGCATTTCATATATTCTCTGCTCTAACATTGTCCTGACTCTTTCTGTATATTCTTTACTTATGTTTTTGTTTTCCTTAATCAAAGTGTGTCTTTTAAACCTTTTCAAAGAAGATTCTTTGGACTTACTAAATCACCTGAATTTTATACGTTTTCTGTTGTATTAAGTTCTGCTCCTATCTTTATTTAACTTTTTTCTATGTTCTCAGGGTTTATTGTTTTCATCTTCTGATGTCAATTAAAACACTTGGTTATTCATTTTAATAAATCTTTTTACTTATAAAGATTTGAACTTTTGAAGATTCCAGCTTACTTGTACGTTTCAACGGGTCAGGTCCTCTCCACTGTTGCCGGCCTAAGGCTTAGTTCACCATATAGCAATGTATATATTGACCTATTTTCCCCTCGACTTTCTGTGATCCACTACATCTCACCTTTCTTTGCAGACAAGCCATTTGAAATACCCTTAACTTATTTCACAGCCAATAAGGCTTTGAAATAATGTTTATTTTTTAGAGAAATCTTCTTATATAATTAGGCAGAAAATCTGACCTGCCATAGTTTTCAAAACAGCATAATTTCACTCTTCTCAATGATTAATCTGTTGTATTACACAACCTTTGTGTATTTAGCTTTATCAATGACATGTCCTTTAAAAATGTTTTAGAGATCCTACCAGTCTTTGAAAACATCCCCGTGCCTTGTTTCAGTTCCAGTTTTATGTATATTTTCTGCCTTGCACCCGATTATTCCTACATCTGATGGATGGCCTTGGGAATCTAATTCTGGTATTGATTGTTTTGGCTGATTGTCTCCTCTTGTAGCTGCTTTCTTCATTATTGTGTAAATTTAGATCATGAGCTCATGTTTAGCTAAACAGCTGACCTTGTAAGAGGCTTAGGTGTGAACGCTCCTAAGTTTCAGAAGAAAGACGGCAAAGATTTATTTGTGTCCCTCCAATGAGTGGCCCTCAAGGACCCCGTGTTCTACAAGTGTTGGTCCAATACACCCTCTAGAGGCAGGGGACTCCGACAGGGCTGCTTTGCGGCCCCCGAACTGGGGCAGGGGCAGTGGGCGGCCTGTGGCCCGGGCAGGAGCCTCTCCGCGTGTGTCCCAGGGACCCATCTGCCTGTGAGCCTCGGTCACCTGGCAGGAAGCTACGATGCCCAGACCTATGCTTAGCTGTGCAGCGAGGTGTACTGCGCGGACAGGTTCCACACACACTTCAAGTAAGAGGGCGGCCTGAGTGGAAAGGTGAGAGTTTGGGCAGTTGTGCAGACAAAGAAAGCGCCCTTTGGCCTGGGCCTAAATGCTTGTGACACTCCACTGGGCCTGCCGGGCTCTGAGGGCCCTGCCCTGGGCCCCCTGCTCCCCTGCCCTTTGTTCAGTCACAGCAGAGATGGCCACACCCACTCCCTCAGTGAGGGCAGTGTTCCAACCTCCCTCAGCCCCGCCCCCTCTCCGCAGGTTACCATGGACTACAGAGGCTGCATTCTGAGGCCAGGGCGTTCCGAGAATGCCAAGGGCAGACATGATGACCTTAAATGATTTCCTCTTGTGTCAGTTTTGGTAAACTTTAGGAGCTAGGAAATGGTCCACTTGACAGAAATGTTCAAATTTACTGGCATTTCATATATTCTCTGCTCTAACATTGTCCTGACTCTTTCTGTATATTCTTTACTTATGTTTTTGTTTTCCTTAATCAAAGTGTGTCTTTTAAACCTTTTCAAAGAAGATTCTTTGGACTTACTAAATCACCTGAATTTTATACGTTTTCTGTTGTATTAAGTTCTGCTCCTATCTTTATTTAACTTTTTTCTATGTTCTCAGGGTTTATTGTTTTCATCTTCTGATGTCAATTAAAACACTTGGTTATTCATTTTAATAAATCTTTTTACTTATAAAGATTTGAACTTTTGAAGATTCCAGCTTACTTGTAAGTTTCAAAGGGTCAGGTCCTCTCCACTGTTGCCGGCCTAAGGCTTAGTTCACCATATAGCAATGTATATATTGACCTATTTTCCCCTCGACTTTCTGTGATCCACTACATCTCACCTTTCTTTGCAGACAAGCCATTTGAAATACCCTTAACTTATTTCACAGCCAATAAGGCTTTGAAATAATGTGTATTTTTTAGAGAAATCTTCTTATATAATTAGGCAGAAAATCTGACCTGCCATAGTTTTCAAAACAGCATAATTTCACTCTTCTCAATGATTAATCTGTTGTATTACACAACCTTTGTGTATTTAGCTTTATCAATGACATGTCCTTGAAAAATGTTTTAGAGATCCTACCAGTCTTTGAAAACATCCCCGTGCCATGTTTCAGTTCCAGTTTTATGTATATTTTCTGCCTTGCACCCGATTATTCCTACATCTGATGGATGGCCTTGGGAATCTAATTCTGGTATTGATGGTTTTGGCAGATTGTCTCCCCTTGTAGCTGCTTTCTTCATTATTCTGTAAATTTAGATCATGAGCTCATGTTTAGCTAAACAGCTGACCTTGTAAGAGGCTTAGGTTTGAACGCTCGTAAGTTTCAGAAGAAAGACGGCAAATATTTATTTGTTTCCCTCCAATGAGTGGCCCTCAAGGACCCCGTTTTCTACAAGTGTTGGTCCAATACTCCCTCTAGAGGCAGGGGACTCAGACAGGGCTGCTTTGCGGCCCCCGATCTGGGGCAATGGCGGTTGGCGGCCTGTGGCCCGGGCAGGAGCCTCTCCGCGTGTGTCCCAGGGACCCATCTGCCTGTGAGCCTCGGTCACCTGGCAGGAAGCTACGATGCCCAGACCTATGCTTAGCTGTGCAGTGAGGTGTACTGCGCGGACAGGTTCCACACACACTTCAAGTAAGAGGGCTGCCTGAGTGGAAAGGTGAGAGTTTGGGCAGCTGTGCAAACAAAGAAAGCGCCCTTTGGCCTGGGCCTAAATGCTTGTGACACTCCACTGGGCCTGCCGGGCTCTGAGGGCCCTGCCCTGGGCCCCCTGCTCCCCTGCCCTTTGTTCAGTCACAGCAGAGATGGCCACACCCACTCCCTCAGTGAGGGCAGTGTTCCAACCTCCCTCAGCCCCGCCCCCTCTCCGCAGGTTACCATGGACTACAGAGGCTGCATTCTGAGGCCAGGGCGTTCCGAGAATGCCAAGGGCAGACATGATGACCTTAAATGATTTCCTCTTGTGTCAGTTTTGGTAAACTTTAGGAGCTAGGAAATGGTCCACTTGACAGAAATGTTCAAATTTACTGGCATTTCATATATTCTCTGCTCTAACATTGTCCTGACTCTTTCTGTATATTCTTTACTTATGTTTTTGTTTTCCTTAATCAAAGTGTGTCTTTTAAATCTTTTCAAAGAAGATTCTTTGGACTTACTAAATCACCTGAATTTTATACGTTTTCTGTTGTATTAAGTTCTGCTTCTATCTTTATTTAATTTTTTCTATGTTCTCAGGGTTTATTGTTTTCATCTTCTGATGTCAATTAAAACACTTGGTTATTCATTTTAATAAATCTTTTTACTTATAAAGATTTGAACTTTTGAAGATTCCAGCTTACTTGTACGTTTCAACGGGTCAGGTCCTCTCCACTGTTGCCGGCCTAAGGCTTAGTTCACCATATAGCAATGTATATATTGACCTATTTTCCCCTCGACTTTCTGTGATCCACTACATCTCACCTTTCTTTGCAGACAAGCCATTTGAAATACCCTTAACTTATTTCACAGCCAATAAGGCTTTGAAATAATGTTTATTTTTTAGAGAAATCTTCTTATATAATTAGGCAGAAAATCTGACCTGCCATAGTTTTCAAAACAGCATAATTTCTCTCTTCTCAATGATTAATCTGTTGTATTACACCATTGTGTATTTAGCTTTATCAATGACATGTCCTTTAAAAATGTTTTAGAGATCCTACCAGTCTTTGAAAACATCCCCGTGCCTTGTTTGAGTTCCAGTTTTATGTATATTTTCTGCCTTGCACCCGATTATTCCTACATCTGATGGATGGCCTTGGGAATCTAATTCTGGTATTGATTGTTTTGGCTGATTGTCTCCCCTTGTAGCTGCTTTCTTCATTATTCTGTAAATTTAGATCATGAGCTCATGTTTAGCTAAACAGCTGACCTTGTAAGAGGCTTAGGTGTGAACGCTCGTAAGTTTCAGGAGAAAGACGGCAAAGATTTATTTGTGTCCCTCCAATGAGTGGCCCTCAAGGACCCCGTGTTCTACAAGTGTTGGTCCAATACACCCTCTAGAGGCAGGGGACTCCGACAGGGCTGCTTTGCGGCCCCCGAACTGGGGCAGGGGCAGTGGGTGGCCTGTGGCCCGGGCAGGAGCCTCTCCGCGTGTGTCCCAGGGACCCATCTGCCTGTGAGCCTCGGTCACCTGGCAGGAAGCTACGATGCCCAGACCTATGCTTAGCTGTGCAGCGAGGTGTACTGCGCGGACAGGTTCCACACACACTTCAAGTAAGAGGGCGGCCTGAGTGGAAAGGTGAGAGTTTGGGCAGCTGTGCAGACAAAGAAAGCGCCCTTTGGCCTGGGCCTAAATGCTTGTGACACTCCACTGGGCCTGCCGGGCTCTGAGGGCCCTGCCCTGGGCCCCCTGCTCCCCTGCCCTTTGTTCAGTCACAGCAGAGATGGCCACACCCACTCCCTCAGTGAGGGCAGTGTTCCAACCTCCCTCAGCCCCGCCCCCTCTCCGCAGGTTACCATGGACTACAGAGGCTGCATTCTGAGGCCAGGGCGTTCCGAGAATGCCAAGGGCAGACATGATGACCTTAAATGATTTCCTCTTGTGTCAGTTTTGGTAAACTTTAGGAGCTAGGAAATGGTCCACTTGACAGAAATGTTCAAATTTACTGGCATTTCATATATTCTCTGCTCTAACATTGTCCTGACTCTTTCTGTATATTCTTTACTTATGTTTTTGTTTTCCTTAATCAAAGTGTGTCTTTTAAATCTTTTCAAAGAAGATTCTTTGGACTTACTAAATCACCTGAATTTTATACGTTTTCTGTTGTATTAAGTTCTGCTCCTATCTTTATTTAACTTTTTTCTATGTTCTCAGGGTTTATTGTTTTCATCTTCTGATGTCAATTTAAACACTTGGTTATTCATTTTAATAAATCTTTTTACTTATAAAAATTTGAACTTTTGAAGATTCCAGCTTACTTGTACGTTTCAAAGGGTCAGGTCCTCTCCACTGTTGCCGGCCTAAGGCTTAGTTCACCATATAGCAATGTATATATTGACCTATTTTCCCCTCGACTTTCTGTGATCCACTATATCTCACCTTTCTTTGCAGACAAGCCATTTGAAATACCCTTAACTTATTTCACAGCCAATAAGGCTTTGAAATAATGTTTATTTTTTAGAGAAATCTTCTTATATAATTAGGCAGAAAATCTGACCTGCCATAGTTTTCAAAACAGCATAATTTCACTCTTCTCAATGATTAATCTGTTGTATTACACAACCTTTGTGTATTTAGCTTTATCAATGACATGATCTTTAAAAATGTTTTAGAGCTCCTACCAGTCTTTGAAAACATCCTCGTGCCTTGTTTCAGTTCCAGTTTTATGTATATTTTCTGCCTTGCACCCGATTATTCCTACATCTGATGGATGGCCTTGGGAATCTAATTCTGGTATTGATTGTTTTGGCTGATTGTCTCCCCTTATAGCTGCTTTCTTCATTATTGTGTAAATTTAGATCATGAGCTCATGTTTAGCTAAACAGCTGACCTTGTAAGAGGCTTAGGTGTGAACGCTCGTAAGTTTCAGCAGAAAGTCACCAAAGATTTATTTGTGTCCCTCCAATGAGTGGCCCTCAAGGACCCCGTTTTCTACAAGTGTTGGTCCAATACTCCCTCTAGAGGCAGGGGACTCCGACAGGGCTGCATTGCGGCCCCCGATCTGGGGCAGGGGCAGTGGGCGGCGTGTGGCCCGGGCAGGAGCCTCTCCACGTGTGTCCCAGGGAACCATCTGCCTGTTAGCCTCGGTCACCTGGCAGGAAGCTACGATGCCCAGACCTATGCTTCGCTGTGCAGCGAGGTGTACTGCGCGGACAGGTTCCACACACACTTCAAGTAAGAGGGCGGCCTGAGTGGAAAGGTGAGAGTTTGGGCAGCTGTGCAGACAAAGAAAGTGCCCTTTGGCCTGGGCCTAAATGCTTGTGACACTCCACTGGGCCTGCCGGGCTCTGAGGGCCCTGCCCTGGGCCCCCTGCTCCCCTGCCCTTTGTTCAGTCACAGCAGAGATGGCCACACCCACTCCCTCAGTGAGGGCAGTGTTCCAACCTCCCTCAGCCCCGCCCCCTCTCCGCAGGTTACCATGGACTACAGAGGCTGCATTCTGAGGCCAGGGCGTTCCGAGAATGCCAAGGGCAGACATGATGACCTTAAATGATTTCCTCTTGTGTCAGTTTTGGTAAACTTTAGGAGCTAGGAAATGGTCCACTTGACAGAAATGTTCAAATTTACTGGCATTTCATATATTCTCTGCTCTAACATTGTCCTGACTCTTTCTGTATATTCTTTACTTATGTTTTTGTTTTCCTTAATCAAAGTGTGTCTTTCAAATCTTTTCAAAGAAGATTCTTTGGACTTACTAAATCACCTGAATTTTATACGTTTTCTGTTGTATTAAGTTCTGCTCCTCTCTTTATTTAACTTTTTTCTATGTTCTCAGGGTTTATTGTTTTCATCTTCTGATGTCAATTAAAACACTTGGTTATTCATTTTAATAAATCTTTTTACCTATAAAGATTTGAACTTTTGAAGATTCCAGCTTACTTGTACGTTTCAAAGGGTCAGGTCCTCTCCACTGTTGCCGGCCTAAGGCTTAGTTCACCATATAGCAATGTATATATTGACCTATTTTCCCCTCGACTTTCTGTGATCCACTACATCTCACCTTTCTTTGCAGACAAGCCATTTGAAATACCCTTAACTTATTTCACAGCCAATAAGGCTTTGAAATAATGTTTATTTTTTAGAGAAGTCTTCTTATATAATTAGGCAGAAAATCTGACCTGCCATAGTTTTCAAAACAGCATAATTTCACTCTTCTCAATGATTAATCTGTTGTATTACACCTTTGTGTATTTAGCTTTATCAATGACATGTCCTTTAAAAATGTTTTAGAGATCCTACCAGTCTTTGAAAACATCCCCGTGCCTTGTTTCAGTTCCAGTTTTATGTATATTTTCTGCCTTGCACCCGATTATTCCTACATCTGATGGATGGCCTTGGGAATCTAATTCTGGTATTGATGGTTTTGGCTGATTGTCTCCCCTTGTAGCTGCTTTCTTCATTATTGTGTAAATTTAGATCATGAGCTCATGTTTAGCTAAACAGCTGACCTTGTAAGAGGCTTAGGTGTGAACGCTCGTAAGTTTCAGAAGAAAGATGGCAAAGATTTATATGTGTCCCTCCAATGAGTGGCCCTCAAGGACCCCGTCTTCTACAAGTGTTGGTCCAATACACCCTCTAGAGGCAGGGGACACCGACAGGGCTGCTTTGCGGCCCCCGAACTGGGGCAGGGGCAGTGGGCGGCCTGTGGCCCGGGCAGGAGCCTCTCCGCGTGTGTCCCAGGGACCCATCTGCCTGTGAGCCTCGGTCACCTGGCAGGAAGCTACGATGCCCAGACCTATGCTTCGCTGTGCAGCGAGGTGTACTGTGCGGACAGGTTCCACACACACTTCAAGTAAGAGGGCGGCCTGAGTGGAAAGGTGAGAGTTTGGGCAGCTGTGCAGACAAAGAAAGCGCACTTTGGCCTGGGCCTAAATGCTTGTGACATTCCACTGGGCCTGCCGGGCTCTGAGGGCCCTGCCCTGGGCCCCCTGCTCCCCTGCCCTTTGTTCAGTCACAGCAGAGATGGCCACACCCACTCCCTCAGTGAGGGCAGTGTTCCAACCTCCCTCAGCCCCGCCCCCTCTCCGCAGGTTACCATGGACTACAGAGGCTGCATTCTGAGGCCAGGGCGTTCCGAGAATGCCAAGGGCAGACATGATGACCTTAAATGATTTCCTCTTGTGTCAGTTTTGGTAAACTTTAGGAGCTAGGAAATGGTCCACTTGACAGAAATGTTCAAATTTACTGGCATTTCATATATTCTCTGCTCTAACATTGTCCTGACTCTTTCTGTATATTCTTTACTTATGTTTTTGTTTTCCTTAATCAAAGTGTGTCTTTTAAATCTTTTCAAAGAAGATTCTTTGGACTTACTAAATCACCTGAATTTTATACGTTTTCTGTTGTATTAAGTTCTGCTCCTATCTTTATTTAACTTTTTTCTATGTTCTCAGGGTTTATTGTTTTCATCTTCTGATGTCAATTAAAACACTTGGTTATTCATTTTAATAAATCTTTTTACTTATAAAGATTTGAACTTTTGAAGATTCCAGCTTACTTGTACGTTTCAAAGGGTCAGGTCCTCTCCACTGTTGCCGGCCTAAGGCTTAGTTCACCATATAGCAATATATATATTGACCTATTTTCCCCTCGACTTTCTGTGATCCACTACATCTCACCTTTCTTTGCAGACAAGCCATTTGAAATACCCTTAACTTATTTCACAGCCAATAAGGCTTTGAAATAATGTTTATTTTTTAGAGAAGTCTTCTTATATAATTAGGCAGAAAATCTGACCTGCCATAGTTTTCAAAACAGCATAATTTCACTCTTCTCAATGATTAATCTGTTGTATTACACCTTTGTGTATTTAGCTTTATCAATGACATGTCCTTTAAAAATGTTTTAGAGATCCTACCAGTCTTTGAAAACATCCCCGTGCCTTGTTTCAGTTCCAGTTTTATGTATATTTTCTGCCTTGCACCCGATTATTCCTACATCTGATGGATGGCCTTGGGAATCTAATTCTGGTATTGATGGTTTTGGCTGATTGTCTCCCCTTGTAGCTGCTTTCTTCATTATTGTGTAAATTTAGATCATGAGCTCATGTTTAGCTAAACAGCTGACCTTGTAAGAGGCTTAGGTGTGAACGCTCGTAAGTTTCAGAAGAAAGATGGCAAAGATTTATATGTGTCCCTCCAATGAGTGGCCCTCAAGGACCCCGTGTTCTACAAGTGTTGGTCCAATACACCCTCTAGAGGCAGGGGACACCGACAGGGCTGCTTTGCGGCCCCCGAACTGGGGCAGGGGCAGTGGGCGGCCTGTGGCCCGGGCAGGAGCCTCTCCGCGTGTGTCCCAGGGACCCATCTGCCTGTGAGCCTCGGTCACCTGGCAGGAAGCTACGATGCCCAGACCTATGCTTCGCTGTGCAGCGAGGTGTACTGCGCGGACAGGTTCCACACACACTTCAAGTAAGAGGGCGGCCTGAGTGGAAAGGTGAGAGTTTGGGCAGCTGTGCAGACAAAGAAAGCGCACTTTGGCCTGGGCCTAAATGCTTGTGACACTCCACTGGGCCTGCCGGGCTCTGAGGGCCCTGCCCTTGGCCCCCTGCTCCCCTGCCCTTTGTTCAGTCACAGCAGAGATGGCCACACCCACTCCCTCAGTGAGGGCAGTGTTCCAACCTCCCTCAGCCCCGCCCCCTCTCCGCAGGTTACCATGGACTACAGAGGCTGCATTCTGAGGCCAGGGCGTTCCGAGAATGCCAAGGGCAGACATGATGACCTTAAATGATTTCCTCTTTTGTCAGTTTTGGTAAACTTTAGGAGCTAGGAAATGGTCCACTTGACAGAAATGTTCAAATTTACTGGCATTTCATATATTCTCTGCTCTAACATTGTCCTGACTCTTTCTGTATATTCTTTACTTATGTTTTTGTTTTCCTTAATCAAAGTGTGTCTTTTAAATATTTTCAAAGAAGATTCTTTGGACTTACTAAATCACCTGAATTTTATACGTTTTCTGTTGTATTAAGTTCTGCTCATATCTTTATTTAACTTTTTTCTATGTTCTCAGGGTTTATTGTTTTCATCTTCTGATGTCAATTAAAACACTTGGTTATTCATTTTAATAAATCTTTTTACTTATAAAGATTTGAACTTTTGAAGATTCCAGCTTACTTGTACGTTTCAAAGGGTCAGGTCCTCTCCACTGTTGCCGGCCTAAGGCTTAGTTCACCATATAGCAATGTATATATTGACCTATTTTCCCCTCGACTTTCTGTGATCCACTACATCTCACCTTTCTTTGCAGACAAGCCATTTGAAATACCCTTAACTTATTTCACAGCCAATAAGGCTTTGAAATAATGTTTATTTTTTAGAGAAATCTTCTTATATAATTAGGCAGAAAATCTGACCTGCCATAGTTTTCAAAACAGCATAATTTCACTCTTCTCAATGATTAATCTGTTGTATTACACAACCTTGGAGTATTTAGCTTTATCAATGACATGTCCTTTAAAAATGTTTTAGAGATCCTACCAGTCTTTGAAAACATCCTCGTGCCTTGTTTCAGTTCCAGTTTTATGTATATTTTCTGCCTTGCACCCGATTATTCCTACATCTGATGGATGGCCTTGGGAATCTAATTCTGGTATTGATTGTTTTGGCTGATTGTCTCCCCTTTTAGCTGCTTTCTTCATTATTGTGTAAATTTAGATCATGAGCTCATGTTTAGCTAAACAGCTGACCTTGTAAGAGGCTTAGGTGTGAACGCTCCTAAGTTTCAGAAGAAAGACGGCAAAGATTTATTTGTGTCCCTCCAATGAGTGGCCCTCAAGGACCCCGTGTTTAACAAGTGTTGGTCCAATACACCCACTAGAGGCAGGGGACTCCGACAGGGCTGCTTTGCGGCCCCCGAACTGGGGCAGGGGCAGTGGGCGGCCTGTGGCCCGGGCAGGAGCCTCTCCGTGTGTGTCCCAGGGACCCATCTGCCTTTGAGCCTCGGTCACCTGGCAGGAAGCTACGATGCCCAGACCTATGCTTCGCTGTGCAGCGAGGTGTACTGCGCGGACAGGTTCCACACACACTTCAAGTAAGAGGGCGGCCTGAGTGGAAAGGTGAGAGTTTGGGCATCTGTGCAGACAAAGAAAGCGCCCTTTGGCCTGGGCCTAAATGCTTGTGACACTCCACTGGGCCTGCCGGGCTCTGAGGGCCCTGCCCTGGGCCCCCTGCTCCCCTGCCCTTTGTTCAGTCACAGCAGAGATGGCCACACCCACTCCCTCAGTGAGGGCAGTGTTCCAACCTCCCTCAGCCCCGCCCCCTCTCCGCAGGTTACCATGGACTACAGAGGCTGCATTCTGAGGCCAGGGCGTTCCGAGAATGCCAAGGGCAGACATGATGACCTTAAATGATTTCCTCTTGTGTCAGTTTTGGTAAACTTTAGGAGCTAGGAAATGGTCCACTTGACAGAAATGTTCAAATTTACTGGCATTTCATATATTCTCTGCTCTAACTTTGTCCTGACTCTTTCTGTATATTCTTTACTTATGTTTTTGTTTTCCTTAATCAAAGTGTGTCTTTTAAATCTTTTCAAAGAAGATTCTTTGGACTTACTAAATCACCTGAATTTTATACGTTTTCTGTTGTATTAAGTTCTGCTCCTATCTTTATTTAACTTTTTTCTATGTTCTCAGGGTTTATTGTTTTCATCTTCTGATGTCAATTAAAACACTTGGTTATTCATTTTAATAAATTTTTTACTTATAAAGATTTGAACTTTTGAAGATTCCAGCTTACTTGTACGTTTCAAAGGGTCAGGTCCTCTCCATTGTTGCCGGCCTAAGGCTTAGTTCACCATATAGCAATGTATATATTGACCTATTTTCCCCTCGACTTTCTGTGATCCACTACATCTCACCTTTCTTTGCAGACAAGCCATTTGAAATACCCTTAACTTATTTCACAGCCAATAAGGCTTTGAAATAATGTTTATTTTTTAGAGAAGTCTTCTTATATAATTAGGCAGAAAATCTGACCTGCCATAGTTTTCAAAACAGCATAATTTCACTCTTCTCAATGATTAATCTGTTGTATTACACCTTTGTGTATTTAGCTTTATCAATGACATGTCCTTTAAAAATGTTTTAGAGATCCTACCAGTCTTTGAAAACATCCCCGTGCCTTGTTTCAGTTCCAGTTTTATGTATATTTTCTGCCTTGCACCCGATTATTCCTACATCTGATGGATGGCCTTGGGAATCTAATTCTGGTATTGATGGTTTTGGCTGATTGTCTCCCCTTGTAGCTGCTTTCTTCATTATTGTGTAAATTTAGATCATGAGCTCATGTTTAGCTAAACAGCTGACCTTGTAAGAGGCTTAGGTGTGAACGCTCGTAAGTTTCAGAAGAAAGATGGCAAAGATTTATATGTGTCCCTCCAATGAGTGGCCCTCAAGGACCCCGTGTTCTACAAGTGTTGGTCCAATACACCCTCTAGAGGCAGGGGACACCGACAGGGCTGCTTTGCGGCCCCCGAACTGGGGCAGGGGCAGTGGGCGGCCTGTGGCCCGGGCAGGAGCCTCTCCGCGTGTGTCCCAGGGACCCATCTGCCTGTGAGCCTCGGTCACCTGGCAGGAAGCTACGATGCCCAGACCTATGCTTCGCTGTGCAGCGAGGTGTACTGCACGGACAGGTTCCACACACACTTCAAGTAAGAGGGCGGCCTGAGTGGAAAGGTGAGAGTTTGGGCAGCTGTGCAGACAAAGAAAGCGCACTTTGGCCTGGGCCTAAATGCTTGTGACACTCCACTGGGCCTGCTGGGCTCTGAGGGCCCTGCCCTTGGCCCCCTGCTCCCCTGACCTTTGTTCAGTCACAGCAGAGATGGCCACACCCACTCCCTCAGTGAGGGCAGTGTTCCAACCTCCCTCAGCCCCGCCCCCTCTCCGCAGTTTACCATGGACTACAGAGGCTGCATTCTGAGGCCAGGGCGTTCCGAGAATGCCAAGGGCAGACATGATGACCTTAAATGATTTCCTCTTGTGTCAGTTTTGGTAAACTTTAGGAGCTAGGAAATGGTCCACTTGACAGAAATGTTCAAATTTACTGGCATTTCATATATTCTCTGCTCTAACATTGTCCTGACTCTTTCTGTATATTCTTTACTTATGTTTTTGTTTTCCTTAATCAAAGTGTGTCTTTTAAATCTTTTCAAAGAAGATTCTTTGGACTTACTAAATCACCTGAATTTTATACGTTTTCTGTTGTATTAAGTTCTGCTCCTATCTTTATTTAACTTTTTTCTATGTTCTCAGGGTTTATTGTTTTCATCTTCTGATGTCAATTAAAACACTTGGTTATTCATTTTAATAAATCTTTTTACTTATAAAGATTTGAACTTTTGAAGATTCCAGCTTACTTGTACGTTTCAAAGGGTCAGGTCCTCTCCACTGTTGCCGGCCTAAGGCTTAGTTCACCATATAGCAATGTATATATTGACCTATTTTCCCCTCGACTTTCTGTGATCCACTACATCTCACCTTTCTTTGCAGACAAGCCATTTGAAATACCCTTAACTTATTTCACAGCCAATAAGGCTTTGAAATAATGTTTATTTTTTAGAGAAATCTTCTTATATAATTAGGCAGAAAATCTGACCTGCCATTGTTTTCAAAACAGCATAATTTACTCTTCTCAATGATTAATCTGTTGTATTACACAACCTTTGTGTATTTAGCTTTATCAATGACATGTCCTTTAAAAATGTTTTAGAGATCCTACCAGTCTTTGAAAACATCCTCGTGCCTTGTTTCACTTCCAGTTTTATGTATATTTTCTGCCTTGCACCCGATTATTCCTACATCTGATGGATGGCCTTGGGAATCTAATTCTGGTATTGATTGTTTTGGCTGATTGTCTCCCCTTGTAGCTGCTTTCTTCATTATGGTGTAAATTTAGATCATGAGCTCATGTTTAGCTAAACAGCTGACCTTGTAAGAGGCTTAGGTGTGAACGCTCGTAAGTTTCAGAAGAAAGACGGCAAAGATTTATTTGTGTCCCTCCAATGAGTGGCCGTCAAGGACCCCGTGTTTAACAAGTGTTGGTCCAATACACCCACTAGAGGCAGGGGACTCCGACAGGGCTGCTTTGCGGCCCCCGAACTGGGGCAGGTGCAGTGGGCGGCCTGTGGCCCGGGCAGGAGCCTCTCCGCGTGTGTCCCAGGGACCCATCTGCCTTTGAGCCTCGGTCACCTGGCAGGAAGCTACGATGCCCAGACCTATGCTTCGCTGTGCAGCGAGGTGTACTGCGCGGACAGGTTCCACACACACTTCAAGTAAGAGGGCGGCCTGAGTGGAAAGGTGAGAGTTTGGGCATCTGTGCAGACAAAGAAAGCGCCCTTTGGCCTGGGCCTAAATGCTTGTGACACTCCACTGGGCCTGCCGGGCTCTGAGGGCCCTGCCCTGGGCCCCCTGCTCCCCTGCCCTTTGTTCAGTCACAGCAGAGATGGCCACACCCACTCCCTCAGTGAGGGCAGTGTTCCAACCTCCCTCAGCCCCGCCCCCTCTCCGCAGGTTACCATGGACTACAGAGGCTGCATTCTGAGGCCAGGGCGTTCCGAGAATGCCAAGGGCAGACATGATGACCTTAAATGATTTCCTCTTGTGTCAGTTTTGGTAAACTTTAGGAGCTAGGAAATGGTCCACTTGACAGAAATGTTCAAATTTACTGGCATTTCATATATTCTCTGCTCTAACATTGTCCTGACTCTTTCTGTATATTCTTTACTTATGTTTTTGTTTTCCTTAATCAAAGTGTGTCTTTTCAATCCTTTCAAAGAAGATTCTTTGGACTTACTAAATCACCAGAATTTTATACGTTTTCTGTTGTATTAAGTTCTGCTCCTATCTTTATTTAACTTTTTTCTATGTTCTCAGGGTTTATTGTTTTCATCTTCTGATGTCAATTAAAACACTTGGTTATTCATTTTAATAAATCTTTTTACTTATAAAGATTTGAACTTTTGAAGATTCCAGCTTACTTGTACGTTTCAAAGGGTCAGGTCCTCTCCACTGTTGCCGGCCTAAGGCTTAGTTCACCATATAGCAATGTATATATTGACCTATTTATCCCTCGACTTTCTGTGATCCACTACATCTCACCTTTCTTTGCAGACAAGCCATTTGAAATACCCTTAACTTATTTCACAGCCAATAAGGCTTTGAAATAATGTTTATTTTTTAGAGAAATCTTCTTATATAATTAGGCAGAAAATCTGACATGCCATAGTTTTCAAAACAGCATAATTTCACTCTTCTCAATGATTAATCTGTTGTATTACACCTTTGTGTATTTAGCTTTATCAATGACATTTCCTTTAAAAATGTTTTAGAGATCCTACCAGTCTTTGAAAACATCCCCGTGCCTTGTTTCAGTTCCAGTTTATGTATATTTTCTGCCTGGCACCCGATTATTCCTACATCTGATGGATGGCCTTGGGAATCTAATTCTGGTATTGATTGTTTTGGCTGATTGTCTCCCCTTGTAGCTACTTTCTTCATTATTGTGTAAATTTAGATCATGAGCTCATGTTTAGCTAAACAGCTGACCTTGTAAGAGGCTTAGGTGTGAACGCTCGTAAGTTTCAGAAGAAAGACGGCAAAGATTTATTTGTGTCCCTCCAATGAGTGGCCCTCAAGTACCCCGTTTTCTACAAGTGTTGGTCCAATACTCCCTCTAGAGGCAGGGGACTCAGACAGGGCTGCTTTGAGGCACCCGATCTGGGGCAATGGCAGTTGGCGGCCTGTGGCCCGGGCAGGAGCCACTCCGCGTGTGTCCCAGGGACCCATCTGCCTGTGAGCCTCGGTCACCTGGCAGGAAGCTACGATGCCCAGACCTATGCTTAGCTGTGCAGCGAGGTGTACTGCGCGGACAGGTTCCACACACACTTCAAGTAAGAGGGCGGCCTGAGTGGAAAGGTGAGAGTTTGGGCAGCTGTGCAGACAAAGAAAGCGCCCTTTGGCCTGGGCCTAAATGCTTGTGACACTCCACTGGGCCTGCCGAGCTCTGAGGGCCCTGCCCTGGGCCCCCTGCTCCCCTGCCCTTTGTTCAGTCACAGCAGAGATGGCCACACCCACTCCCACAGTGAGGGCAGTGTTCCAACCTCCCTCTGCCCCGCCCTCTCTCCGCAGGTTACCATGGACTACAAAGGCTGCATTCTGATGCCAGGGCGTTCCGAGAATGCCAAGGGCAGACATGATGACCTTAAATGATTTCCTCTTGTGTCAGTTTTGGTAAACTTTAGGAGCTAGGAAATGGTCCACTTGACAGAAATGTTCAAATTTACTGGCATTTCATATATTCTCTGCTCTAATATTGTCCTGACTCTTTCTGTATATTCTTTACTTATGTTTTTGTTTTCCTTAATCAAAGTGTGTCTTTTAAATCTTTTCAAAGAAGATTCTTTGGACTTACTAAATCACCTGAATTTTATACGTTTTCTGTTGTATTAAGTTCTGCTCATATCTTTATTTAAATTTTTTCTATGTTCTCAGGGTTTATTGTTTTCATCTTCTGATGTCAATTAAAACACTTGGTTATTCATTTCAATAAATCTTTTTACTTATAAAAATTTGAACTTTTGAAGATTCCAGCTTACTTGTACGTTTCAAAGGGTCAGGTCCTCTCCACTGTTGCCGGCCTAAGGCTTAGTTCACCATATAGCAATGTATATATTGACCTATTTTCCCCTCGACTTTCTGTGATCCACTATATCTCACCTTTCTTTGCAGACAAGCCATTTGAAATACCCTTAACTTATTTCACAGCCAATAAGGCTTTGAAATAATGTTTATTTTTTAGAGAAATCTTCTTATATAATTAGGCAGAAAATCTGACCTGCCATAGTTTTCAAAACAGCATAATTTCACTCTTCTCAATGATTAATCTGTTGTATTACACAACCTTTGTGTATTTAGCTTTATCAATGACATGATCTTTAAAAATGTTTTAGAGCTCCTACCAGTCTTTGAAAACATCCTCGTGCCTTGTTTCAGTTCCAGTTTTATGTATATTTTCTGCCTTGCACCCGATTATTCCTACATCTGATGGATGGCCTTGGGAATCTAATTCTGGTATTGATTGTTTTGGCTGATTGTCTCCCCTTATAGCTGCTTTCTTCATTATTGTGTAAATTTAGATCATGAGCTCATGTTTAGCTAAACAGCTGACCTTGTAAGAGGCTTAGGTGTGAACGCTCGTAAGTTTCAGCAGAAAGTCACCAAAGATTTATTTGTGTCCCTCCAATGAGTGGCCCTCAAGGACCCCGTTTTCTACAAGTGTTGGTCCAATACTCCCTCTAGAGGCAGGGGACTCCGACAGGGCTGCATTGCGGCCCCCGATCTGGGGCAGGGGCAGTGGGCGGCGTGTGGCCCGGGCAGGAGCCTCTCCACGTGTGTCCCAGGGAACCATCTGCCTGTTAGCCTCGGTCACCTGGCAGGAAGCTACGATGCCCAGACCTATGCTTCGCTGTGCAGCGAGGTGTACTGCGCGGACAGGTTCCACACACACTTCAAGTAAGAGGGCGGCCTGAGTGGAAAGGTGAGAGTTTGGGCAGCTGTGCAGACAAAGAAAGTGCCCTTTGGCCTGGGCCTAAATGCTTGTGACACTCCACTGGGCCTGCCGGGCTCTGAGGGCCCTGCCCTGGGCCCCCTGCTCCCCTGCCCTTTGTTCAGTCACAGCAGAGATGGCCACACCCACTCCCTCAGTGAGGGCAGTGTTCCAACCTCCCTCAGCCCCGCCCCCTCTCCGCAGGTTACCATGGACTACAGAGGCTGCATTCTGAGGCCAGGGCGTTCCGAGAATGCCAAGGGCAGACATGATGACCTTAAATGATTTCCTCTTGTGTCAGTTTTGGTAAACTTTAGGAGCTAGGAAATGGTCCACTTGACAGAAATGTTCAAATTTACTGGCATTTCATATATTCTCTGCTCTAACATTGTCCTGACTCTTTCTGTATATTCTTTACTTATGTTTTTGTTTTCCTTAATCAAAGTGTGTCTTTCAAATCTTTTCAAAGAAGATTCTTTGGACTTACTAAATCACCTGAATTTTATACGTTTTCTGTTGTATTAAGTTCTGCTCCTCTCTTTATTTAACTTTTTTCTATGTTCTCAGGGTTTATTGTTTTCATCTTCTGATGTCAATTAAAACACTTGGTTATTCATTTTAATAAATCTTTTTACCTATAAAGATTTGAACTTTTGAAGATTCCAGCTTACTTGTACGTTTCAAAGGGTCAGGTCCTCTCCACTGTTGCCGGCCTAAGGCTTAGTTCACCATATAGCAATGTATATATTGACCTATTTTCCCCTCGACTTTCTGTGATCCACTACATCTCACCTTTCTTTGCAGACAAGCCATTTGAAATACCCTTAACTTATTTCACAGCCAATAAGGCTTTGAAATAATGTTTATTTTTTAGAGAAGTCTTCTTATATAATTAGGCAGAAAATCTGACCTGCCATAGTTTTCAAAACAGCATAATTTCACTCTTCTCAATGATTAATCTGTTGTATTACACCTTTGTGTATTTAGCTTTATCAATGACATGTCCTTTAAAAATGTTTTAGAGATCCTACCAGTCTTTGAAAACATCCCCGTGCCTTGTTTCAGTTCCAGTTTTATGTATATTTTCTGCCTTGCACCCGATTATTCCTACATCTGATGGATGGCCTTGGGAATCTAATTCTGGTATTGATGGTTTTGGCTGATTGTCTCCCCTTGTAGCTGCTTTCTTCATTATTGTGTAAATTTAGATCATGAGCTCATGTTTAGCTAAACAGCTGACCTTGTAAGAGGCTTAGGTGTGAACGCTCGTAAGTTTCAGAAGAAAGATGGCAAAGATTTATATGTGTCCCTCCAATGAGTGGCCCTCAAGGACCCCGTCTTCTACAAGTGTTGGTCCAATACACCCTCTAGAGGCAGGGGACACCGACAGGGCTGCTTTGCGGCCCCCGAACTGGGGCAGGGGCAGTGGGCGGCCTGTGGCCCGGGCAGGAGCCTCTCCGCGTGTGTCCCAGGGACCCATCTGCCTGTGAGCCTCGGTCACCTGGCAGGAAGCTACGATGCCCAGACCTATGCTTCGCTGTGCAGCGAGGTGTACTGTGCGGACAGGTTCCACACACACTTCAAGTAAGAGGGCGGCCTGAGTGGAAAGGTGAGAGTTTGGGCAGCTGTGCAGACAAAGAAAGCGCACTTTGGCCTGGGCCTAAATGCTTGTGACATTCCACTGGGCCTGCCGGGCTCTGAGGGCCCTGCCCTGGGCCCCCTGCTCCCCTGCCCTTTGTTCAGTCACAGCAGAGATGGCCACACCCACTCCCTCAGTGAGGGCAGTGTTCCAACCTCCCTCAGCCCCGCCCCCTCTCCGCAGGTTACCATGGACTACAGAGGCTGCATTCTGAGGCCAGGGCGTTCCGAGAATGCCAAGGGCAGACATGATGACCTTAAATGATTTCCTCTTGTGTCAGTTTTGGTAAACTTTAGGAGCTAGGAAATGGTCCACTTGACAGAAATGTTCAAATTTACTGGCATTTCATATATTCTCTGCTCTAACATTGTCCTGACTCTTTCTGTATATTCTTTACTTATGTTTTTGTTTTCCTTAATCAAAGTGTGTCTTTTAAATCTTTTCAAAGAAGATTCTTTGGACTTACTAAATCACCTGAATTTTATACGTTTTCTGTTGTATTAAGTTCTGCTCCTATCTTTATTTAACTTTTTTCTATGTTCTCAGGGTTTATTGTTTTCATCTTCTGATGTCAATTAAAACACTTGGTTATTCATTTTAATAAATCTTTTTACTTATAAAGATTTGAACTTTTGAAGATTCCAGCTTACTTGTACGTTTCAAAGGGTCAGGTCCTCTCCACTGTTGCCGGCCTAAGGCTTAGTTCACCATATAGCAATATATATATTGACCTATTTTCCCCTCGACTTTCTGTGATCCACTACATCTCACCTTTCTTTGCAGACAAGCCATTTGAAATACCCTTAACTTATTTCACAGCCAATAAGGCTTTGAAATAATGTTTATTTTTTAGAGAAGTCTTCTTATATAATTAGGCAGAAAATCTGACCTGCCATAGTTTTCAAAACAGCATAATTTCACTCTTCTCAATGATTAATCTGTTGTATTACACCTTTGTGTATTTAGCTTTATCAATGACATGTCCTTTAAAAATGTTTTAGAGATCCTACCAGTCTTTGAAAACATCCCCGTGCCTTGTTTCAGTTTCAGTTTTATGTATATTTTCTGCCTTGCACCCGATTATTCCTACATCTGATGGATGGCCTTGGGAATCTAATTCTGGTATTGATGGTTTTGGCTGATTGTCTCCCCTTGTAGCTGCTTTCTTCATTATTGTGTAAATTTAGATCATGAGCTCATGTTTAGCTAAACAGCTGACCTTGTAAGAGGCTTAGGTGTGAACGCTCGTAAGTTTCAGAAGAAAGATGGCAAAGATTTATATGTGTCCCTCCAATGAGTGGCCCTCAAGGACCCCGTGTTCTACAAGTGTTGGTCCAATACACCCTCTAGAGGCAGGGGACACCGACAGGGCTGCTTTGCGGCCCCCGAACTGGGGCAGGGGCAGTGGGCGGCCTGTGGCCCGGGCAGGAGCCTCTCCGCGTGTGTCCCAGGGACCCATCTGCCTGTGAGCCTCGGTCACCTGGCAGGAAGCTACGATGCCCAGACCTATGCTTCGCTGTGCAGCGAGGTGTACTGCGCGGACAGGTTCCACACACACTTCAAGTAAGAGGGCGGCCTGAGTGGAAAGGTGAGAGTTTGGGCAGCTGTGCAGACAAAGAAAGCGCACTTTGGCCTGGGCCTAAATGCTTGTGACACTCCACTGGGCCTGCCGGGCTCTGAGGGCCCTGCCCTTGGCCCCCTGCTCCCCTGCCCTTTGTTCAGTCACAGCAGAGATGGCCACACCCACTCCCTCAGTGAGGGCAGTGTTCCAACCTCCCTCAGCCCCGCCCCCTCTCCGCAGGTTACCATGGACTACAGAGGCTGCATTCTGAGGCCAGGGCGTTCCGAGAATGCCAAGGGCAGACATGATGACCTTAAATGATTTCCTCTTTTGTCAGTTTTGGTAAACTTTAGGAGCTAGGAAATGGTCCACTTGACAGAAATGTTCAAATTTACTGGCATTTCATATATTCTCTGCTCTAACATTGTCCTGACTCTTTCTGTATATTCTTTACTTATGTTTTTGTTTTCCTTAATCAAAGTGTGTCTTTTAAATATTTTCAAAGAAGATTCTTTGGACTTACTAAATCACCTGAATTTTATACGTTTTCTGTTGTATTAAGTTCTGCTCATATCTTTATTTAACTTTTTTCTATGTTCTCAGGGTTTATTGTTTTCATCTTCTGATGTCAATTAAAACACTTGGTTATTCATTTTAATAAATCTTTTTACTTATAAAGATTTGAACTTTTGAAGATTCCAGCTTACTTGTACGTTTCAAAGGGTCAGGTCCTCTCCACTGTTGCCGGCCTAAGGCTTAGTTCACCATATAGCAATGTATATATTGACCTATTTTCCCCTCGACTTTCTGTGATCCACTACATCTCACCTTTCTTTGCAGACAAGCCATTTGAAATACCCTTAACTTATTTCACAGCCAATAAGGCTTTGAAATAATGTTTATTTTTTAGAGAAATCTTCTTATATAATTAGGCAGAAAATCTGACCTGCCATAGTTTTCAAAACAGCATAATTTCACTCTTCTCAATGATTAATCTGTTGTATTACACAACCTTGGAGTATTTAGCTTTATCAATGACATGTCCTTTAAAAATGTTTTAGAGATCCTACCAGTCTTTGAAAACATCCTCGTGCCTTGTTTCAGTTCCAGTTTTATGTATATTTTCTGCCTTGCACCCGATTATTCCTACATCTGATGGATGGCCTTGGGAATCTAATTCTGGTATTGATTGTTTTGGCTGATTGTCTCCCCTTTTAGCTGCTTTCTTCATTATTGTGTAAATTTAGATCATGAGCTCATGTTTAGCTAAACAGCTGACCTTGTAAGAGGCTTAGGTGTGAACGCTCCTAAGTTTCAGAAGAAAGACGGCAAAGATTTATTTGTGTCCCTCCAATGAGTGGCCCTCAAGGACCCCGTGTTTAACAAGTGTTGGTCCAATACACCCACTAGAGGCAGGGGACTCCGACAGGGCTGCTTTGCGGCCCCCGAACTGGGGCAGGGGCAGTGGGCGGCCTGTGGCCCGGGCAGGAGCCTCTCCGTGTGTGTCCCAGGGACCCATCTGCCTTTGAGCCTCGGTCACCTGGCAGGAAGCTACGATGCCCAGACCTATGCTTCGCTGTGCAGCGAGGTGTACTGCGCGGACAGGTTCCACACACACTTCAAGTAAGAGGGCGGCCTGAGTGGAAAGGTGAGAGTTTGGGCATCTGTGCAGACAAAGAAAGCGCCCTTTGGCCTGGGCCTAAATGCTTGTGACACTCCACTGGGCCTGCCGGGCTCTGAGGGCCCTGCCCTGGGCCCCCTGCTCCCCTGCCCTTTGTTCAGTCACAGCAGAGATGGCCACACCCACTCCCTCAGTGAGGGCAGTGTTCCAACCTCCCTCAGCCCCGCCCCCTCTCCGCAGGTTACCATGGACTACAGAGGCTGCATTCTGAGGCCAGGGCGTTCCGAGAATGCCAAGGGCAGACATGATGACCTTAAATGATTTCCTCTTGTGTCAGTTTTGGTAAACTTTAGGAGCTAGGAAATGGTCCACTTGACAGAAATGTTCAAATTTACTGGCATTTCATATATTCTCTGCTCTAACTTTGTCCTGACTCTTTCTGTATATTCTTTACTTATGTTTTTGTTTTCCTTAATCAAAGTGTGTCTTTTAAATCTTTTCAAAGAAGATTCTTTGGACTTACTAAATCACCTGAATTTTATACGTTTTCTGTTGTATTAAGTTCTGCTCCTATCTTTATTTAACTTTTTTCTATGTTCTCAGGGTTTATTGTTTTCATCTTCTGATGTCAATTAAAACACTTGGTTATTCATTTTAATAAATTTTTTACTTATAAAGATTTGAACTTTTGAAGATTCCAGCTTACTTGTACGTTTCAAAGGGTCAGGTCCTCTCCATTGTTGCCGGCCTAAGGCTTAGTTCACCATATAGCAATGTATATATTGACCTATTTTCCCCTCGACTTTCTGTGATCCACTACATCTCACCTTTCTTTGCAGACAAGCCATTTGAAATACCCTTAACTTATTTCACAGCCAATAAGGCTTTGAAATAATGTTTATTTTTTAGAGAAGTCTTCTTATATAATTAGGCAGAAAATCTGACCTGCCATAGTTTTCAAAACAGCATAATTTCACTCTTCTCAATGATTAATCTGTTGTATTACACCTTTGTGTATTTAGCTTTATCAATGACATGTCCTTTAAAAATGTTTTAGAGATCCTACCAGTCTTTGAAAACATCCCCGTGCCTTGTTTCAGTTCCAGTTTTATGTATATTTTCTGCCTTGCACCCGATTATTCCTACATCTGATGGATGGCCTTGGGAATCTAATTCTGGTATTGATGGTTTTGGCTGATTGTCTCCCCTTGTAGCTGCTTTCTTCATTATTGTGTAAATTTAGATCATGAGCTCATGTTTAGCTAAACAGCTGACCTTGTAAGAGGCTTAGGTGTGAACGCTCGTAAGTTTCAGAAGAAAGATGGCAAAGATTTATATGTGTCCCTCCAATGAGTGGCCCTCAAGGACCCCGTGTTCTACAAGTGTTGGTCCAATACACCCTCTAGAGGCAGGGGACACCGACAGGGCTGCTTTGCGGCCCCCGAACTGGGGCAGGGGCAGTGGGCGGCCTGTGGCCCGGGCAGGAGCCTCTCCGCGTGTGTCCCAGGGACCCATCTGCCTGTGAGCCTCGGTCACCTGGCAGGAAGCTACGATGCCCAGACCTATGCTTCGCTGTGCAGCGAGGTGTACTGCACGGACAGGTTCCACACACACTTCAAGTAAGAGGGCGGCCTGAGTGGAAAGGTGAGAGTTTGGGCAGCTGTGCAGACAAAGAAAGCGCACTTTGGCCTGGGCCTAAATGCTTGTGACACTCCACTGGGCCTGCTGGGCTCTGAGGGCCCTGCCCTTGGCCCCCTGCTCCCCTGACCTTTGTTCAGTCACAGCAGAGATGGCCACACCCACTCCCTCAGTGAGGGCAGTGTTCCAACCTCCCTCAGCCCCGCCCCCTCTCCGCAGTTTACCATGGACTACAGAGGCTGCATTCTGAGGCCAGGGCGTTCCGAGAATGCCAAGGGCAGACATGATGACCTTAAATGATTTCCTCTTGTGTCAGTTTTGGTAAACTTTAGGAGCTAGGAAATGGTCCACTTGACAGAAATGTTCAAATTTACTGGCATTTCATATATTCTCTGCTCTAACATTGTCCTGACTCTTTCTGTATATTCTTTACTTATGTTTTTGTTTTCCTTAATCAAAGTGTGTCTTTTAAATCTTTTCAAAGAAGATTCTTTGGACTTACTAAATCACCTGAATTTTATACGTTTTCTGTTGTATTAAGTTCTGCTCCTATCTTTATTTAACTTTTTTCTATGTTCTCAGGGTTTATTGTTTTCATCTTCTGATGTCAATTAAAACACTTGGTTATTCATTTTAATAAATCTTTTTACTTATAAAGATTTGAACTTTTGAAGATTCCAGCTTACTTGTACGTTTCAAAGGGTCAGGTCCTCTCCACTGTTGCCGGCCTAAGGCTTAGTTCACCATATAGCAATGTATATATTGACCTATTTTCCCCTCGACTTTCTGTGATCCACTACATCTCACCTTTCTTTGCAGACAAGCCATTTGAAATACCCTTAACTTATTTCACAGCCAATAAGGCTTTGAAATAATGTTTATTTTTTAGAGAAATCTTCTTATATAATTAGGCAGAAAATCTGACCTGCCATTGTTTTCAAAACAGCATAATTTACTCTTCTCAATGATTAATCTGTTGTATTACACAACCTTTGTGTATTTAGCTTTATCAATGACATGTCCTTTAAAAATGTTTTAGAGATCCTACCAGTCTTTGAAAACATCCTCGTGCCTTGTTTCACTTCCAGTTTTATGTATATTTTCTGCCTTGCACCCGATTATTCCTACATCTGATGGATGGCCTTGGGAATCTAATTCTGGTATTGATTGTTTTGGCTGATTGTCTCCCCTTGTAGCTGCTTTCTTCATTATGGTGTAAATTTAGATCATGAGCTCATGTTTAGCTAAACAGCTGACCTTGTAAGAGGCTTAGGTGTGAACGCTCGTAAGTTTCAGAAGAAAGACGGCAAAGATTTATTTGTGTCCCTCCAATGAGTGGCCGTCAAGGACCCCGTGTTTAACAAGTGTTGGTCCAATACACCCACTAGAGGCAGGGGACTCCGACAGGGCTGCTTTGCGGCCCCCGAACTGGGGCAGGTGCAGTGGGCGGCCTGTGGCCCGGGCAGGAGCCTCTCCGCGTGTGTCCCAGGGACCCATCTGCCTTTGAGCCTCGGTCACCTGGCAGGAAGCTACGATGCCCAGACCTATGCTTCGCTGTGCAGCGAGGTGTACTGCGCGGACAGGTTCCACACACACTTCAAGTAAGAGGGCGGCCTGAGTGGAAAGGTGAGAGTTTGGGCATCTGTGCAGACAAAGAAAGCGCCCTTTGGCCTGGGCCTAAATGCTTGTGACACTCCACTGGGCCTGCCGGGCTCTGAGGGCCCTGCCCTGGGCCCCCTGCTCCCCTGCCCTTTGTTCAGTCACAGCAGAGATGGCCACACCCACTCCCTCAGTGAGGGCAGTGTTCCAACCTCCCTCAGCCCCGCCCCCTCTCCGCAGGTTACCATGGACTACAGAGGCTGCATTCTGAGGCCAGGGCGTTCCGAGAATGCCAAGGGCAGACATGATGACCTTAAATGATTTCCTCTTGTGTCAGTTTTGGTAAACTTTAGGAGCTAGGAAATGGTCCACTTGACAGAAATGTTCAAATTTACTGGCATTTCATATATTCTCTGCTCTAACATTGTCCTGACTCTTTCTGTATATTCTTTACTTATGTTTTTGTTTTCCTTAATCAAAGTGTGTCTTTTCAATCCTTTCAAAGAAGATTCTTTGGACTTACTAAATCACCAGAATTTTATACGTTTTCTGTTGTATTAAGTTCTGCTCCTATCTTTATTTAACTTTTTTCTATGTTCTCAGGGTTTATTGTTTTCATCTTCTGATGTCAATTAAAACACTTGGTTATTCATTTTAATAAATCTTTTTACTTATAAAGATTTGAACTTTTGAAGATTCCAGCTTACTTGTACGTTTCAAAGGGTCAGGTCCTCTCCACTGTTGCCGGCCTAAGGCTTAGTTCACCATATAGCAATGTATATATTGACCTATTTATCCCTCGACTTTCTGTGATCCACTACATCTCACCTTTCTTTGCAGACAAGCCATTTGAAATACCCTTAACTTATTTCACAGCCAATAAGGCTTTGAAATAATGTTTATTTTTTAGAGAAATCTTCTTATATAATTAGGCAGAAAATCTGACATGCCATAGTTTTCAAAACAGCATAATTTCACTCTTCTCAATGATTAATCTGTTGTATTACACCTTTGTGTATTTAGCTTTATCAATGACATTTCCTTTAAAAATGTTTTAGAGATCCTACCAGTCTTTGAAAACATCCCCGTGCCTTGTTTCAGTTCCAGTTTATGTATATTTTCTGCCTGGCACCCGATTATTCCTACATCTGATGGATGGCCTTGGGAATCTAATTCTGGTATTGATTGTTTTGGCTGATTGTCTCCCCTTGTAGCTACTTTCTTCATTATTGTGTAAATTTAGATCATGAGCTCATGTTTAGCTAAACAGCTGACCTTGTAAGAGGCTTAGGTGTGAACGCTCGTAAGTTTCAGAAGAAAGACGGCAAAGATTTATTTGTGTCCCTCCAATGAGTGGCCCTCAAGTACCCCGTTTTCTACAAGTGTTGGTCCAATACTCCCTCTAGAGGCAGGGGACTCAGACAGGGCTGCTTTGAGGCACCCGATCTGGGGCAATGGCAGTTGGCGGCCTGTGGCCCGGGCAGGAGCCACTCCGCGTGTGTCCCAGGGACCCATCTGCCTGTGAGCCTCGGTCACCTGGCAGGAAGCTACGATGCCCAGACCTATGCTTAGCTGTGCAGCGAGGTGTACTGCGCGGACAGGTTCCACACACACTTCAAGTAAGAGGGCGGCCTGAGTGGAAAGGTGAGAGTTTGGGCAGCTGTGCAGACAAAGAAAGCGCCCTTTGGCCTGGGCCTAAATGCTTGTGACACTCCACTGGGCCTGCCGAGCTCTGAGGGCCCTGCCCTGGGCCCCCTGCTCCCCTGCCCTTTGTTCAGTCACAGCAGAGATGGCCACACCCACTCCCACAGTGAGGGCAGTGTTCCAACCTCCCTCTGCCCCGCCCTCTCTCCGCAGGTTACCATGGACTACAAAGGCTGCATTCTGATGCCAGGGCGTTCCGAGAATGCCAAGGGCAGACATGATGACCTTAAATGATTTCCTCTTGTGTCAGTTTTGGTAAACTTTAGGAGCTAGGAAATGGTCCACTTGACAGAAATGTTCAAATTTACTGGCATTTCATATATTCTCTGCTCTAATATTGTCCTGACTCTTTCTGTATATTCTTTACTTATGTTTTTGTTTTCCTTAATCAAAGTGTGTCTTTTAAATCTTTTCAAAGAAGATTCTTTGGACTTACTAAATCACCTGAATTTTATACGTTTTCTGTTGTATTAAGTTCTGCTCATATCTTTATTTAAATTTTTTCTATGTTCTCAGGGTTTATTGTTTTCATCTTCTGATGTCAATTAAAACACTTGGTTATTCATTTCAATAAATCTTTTTACTTATAAAAATTTGAACTTTTGAAGATTCCAGCTTACTTGTACGTTTCTAAGGGTCAGGTCCTCTCCACTGTTGCCGGCCTAAGGCTTAGTTTACCATATAGCAATGTATATATTGACCTATTTTCCCCTCGACTTTGTGTGATCCACTACATCTCACCTTTCTTTGCAGACAAGCCATTTGAAATACCCTTAACTTATTTCACAGCCAATAAGGCTTTGAAATAATGTGTATTTTTTAGAGAAATCTTCTTATATAATTAGGCAGAAAATCTGACCTGCCATAGTTTTCAAAACAGCATAATTTCACTCTTCTCAATGATTAATCTGTTGTATTACACAACCTTTGTGTATTTAGCTTTATCAATGACATGTCCTTTAAAAATGTTTTAGAGATCCTACCAGTCTTTGAAAACATCCTCGTGCCTTGTTTCAGTTCCAGTTTTATGTATATTTTCTGCCTTGCACCCGATTATTCCTACATCTGATGGATGGCCTTGGGAATCTAATTCTGGTATTGATTGTTTTGGCTGATTGTCTCCCCTTGTAGCTGCTTTCTTCATTATTGTGTAAATTTAGATCATGAGCTCATGTTTAGCTAAACAGCTGACCTTGTAAGAGGGTTAGGTGTGAACGCTCGTAAGTTTCAGAAGGAAGACGGCAAAGATTTATTTGTGTCCCTCCAATAAGTGGCCCTCAAGGACCACGTTTTCTACAAGTGTTGGTCCAATACTCCCTCTAGAGGCAGGGGACTCAGACAGGGCTGCTTTGCAGCCCCCGATCTGGGGCAGGGGCAGTGTGTGGCACGTGGCCCGGGCAGGAGCCTCTCCGCGTGTGTCCCAGGGACCCATCTGCCTGTGAGCCTCGGTCACCTGGCAGGAAGCTACGATGCCCAGACCTATGCTTAGCTGTGCAGCGAGGTGTACTGCGCGGACAGGTTCCACACACACTTCAAGTAAGAGGGCGGCCTGAGTGGAAAGGTGAGAGTTTGGGCAGCTGTGCAGACAAAGAAAGCGCCCTTTGGCCTGGGCCTAAATGCTTGTGACACTCCACTGGGCCTGCCGGGCTCTGAGGGCCCTGCCCTGGGCCCCCTGCTCCCCTGCCCTTTGTTCAGTCACAGCAGAGATGGCCACACCCACTCCCTCAGTGAGGGCAGTGTTCCAACCTCCCTCAGCCCCGCCCCCTCTCCGCAGGTTACCATGGACTACAGAGGCTGCATTCTGAGGCCAGGGCGTTCCGAGAATGCCAAGGGCAGACATGATGACCTTAAATGATTTCCTCTTGTGTCAGTTTTGGTAAACTTTAGGAGCTAGGAAATGGTCCACTTGACAGAAATGTTCAAATTTACTGGCATTTCATATATTCTCTGCTCTAACATTGTCCTGACTCTTTCTGTATATTCTTTACTTATGTTTTTGTTTTCCTTAATCAAAGTGTGTCTTTCAAATCTTTTCAAAGAAGATTCTTTGGACTTACTAAATCACCTGAATTTTATACGTTTTCTGTTGTATTAAGTTCTGCTCCTATCTTTATTTAACTTTTTTCTATGTTCTCAGGGTTTATTGTTTTCATCTTCTGATGTCAATTAAAACACTTGGTTATTCATTTTAATAAATCTTTTTACTTATAAAGATTTGAACTTTTGAAGATTCCAGCTTACTTGTACGTTTCAAAGGGTCAGGTCCTCTCCACTGTTGCCGGCCTAAGGCTTAGTTCACCATATAGCAATGTATATATTGACCTATTTTCCCCTCGACTTTCTGTGATCCACTACATCTCACGTTTCTTTGCAGACAAGCCATTTGAAATACCCTTAACTTATTTCACAGCCAATAAGGCTTTGAAATAATGTTTATTTTTTAGAGAAATCTTCTTATATAATTAGGCAGAAAATCTGACCTGCCATAGTTTTCAAAACAGCATAATTTCACTCTTCTCAATGATTAATCTGTTGTATTACACAACCTTTGTGTATTTAGCTTTATCAATGACATGTCCTTTAAAGATGTTTTAGAGATCCTACCAGTCTTTGAAAACATCCCCGTGCCTTGTTTCAGTTCCAGTTTTATGTATATTTTCTGCCTTGCACCCGATTATTCCTACATCTGATGGATGGCCTTGGGAATCTAATTCTGGTATTGATTGTTTTGGCTGATTGTCTCCCCTTGTAGCTGCTTTCTTCATTATTGTGTAAATTTAGATCATGAGCTCATGTTTAGCTAAACAGCTGACCTTGTAAGAGGCTTAGGTGTGAACGCTCGTAAGTTTCAGAAGAAAGACGGCAAAGATTTATTTGTGTCCCTCCAATGAGTGGCCCTCAAGGACCCCGTGTTATACAAGTGTTGGTCCAATACACCCTCTAGAGGCAGGGGACTCTGACAGGGCTGCTTTGCGGCCCCCGAACTGGGGCAGGGGCAGTGGGCGGCCTGTGGCCTGGGCAGGAGCCTCTCCGCGTGTGTTCCAGGGACCCATCTGCCTGTGAGCCTCGGTCACCTGGCAGGAAGCTACGATGCCCAGACCTATGCTTCGCTGTGCAGCGAGGTGTACTGCGCGGACACGTTCCACACACACTTCAAGTAAGAGGGCGGCCTGAGTGGAAAGGTGAGAGTTTGGGCAGCTGTGCAGACAAAGAAAGCGCCCTTTGGCCTGGGCCTAAATGCTTGTGACACTCCACTGGGCCTGCCGGGCTCTGAGGGCCCTGCCCTGGGCCCCCTGCTCCCCTGCCCTTTGTTCAGTCACAGCAGAGATGGCCACACCCACTCCCTCAGTGAGGGCAGTGTTCCAACCTCCCTCAGCCCCGCCCCCTCTCCGCAGGTTACCATGGACTACAGAGGCTGCATTCTGAGGCCAGGGCGTTCCGAGAATGCCAAGGGCAGACATGATGACCTTAAATGATTTCCTCTTGTGTCAGTTTTGGTAAACTTTAGGAGCTAGGAAATGGTCCACTTGACAGAAATGTTCAAATTTACTGGCATTTCATATATTCTCTGCTCTAACATTGTCCTGACTCTTTCTGTATATTCTTTACTTATGTTTTTGTTTTCCTTAATCAAAGTGTGTCTTTTCAATCTTTTCAAAGAAGATTCTTTGGACTTACTAAATCACCTGAATTTTATACGTTTTCTGTTGTATTAAGTTCTGCTCCTATCTTTATTTAACTTTTTTCTATGTTCTCAGGGTTTATTGTTTTCATCTTCTGATGTCAATTAAAACACTTGGTTATTCATTTTAATAAATCTTTTTACTTATAAAGATTTGAACTTTTGAAGATTCCAGCTTACTTGTACGTTTCTAAGGGTCAGGTTCTCTCCACTGTTGCCGGCCTAAGGCTTAGTTCAACATATAGCAATGATTATATTGACCTATTTTCCCCTCGACTTTCTGTGATCCACTACATCTCACCTTTCTTTGCAGACAAGCCATTTGAAATACCCTTAACTTATTTCACAGCCAATAAGGCTTTGAAATAATGTGTATTTTTTAGAGAAATCTTCTTATATAATTAGGCAGAAAATCTGACCTGCCATAGTTTTCAAAACAGCATAATTTCACTCTTCTCAATGATTAATCTGTTGTATTACACAACCTTTGTGTATTTAGCTTTATCAATGACATGTCCTTTAAAAATGTTTTAGAGATCCTACCAGTCTTTGAAAACATCCTCGTGCCTTGTTTCAGTTCCAGTTTATGTATATTTTCTGCCTTGCACCCGATTATTCCTACATCTGATGGATGGCCTTGGGAATCTAATTCTGGTATTGATTGTTTTGGCCGATTGTCTCCCCTTGTAGCTGCTTTCTTCATTATTGTGTAAATTTAGATCATGAGCTCATGTTTAGCTAAACAGCTGACCTTGTAAGAGGCTTAGGTGTGAACGCTCGTAAGTTTCAGAAGAAAGACGGCAAAGATTTATTTGTTTCCCTCCAATGAGTGGCCCTCAAGGACCCCGTTTTCTACAAGTGTTGGTCCAATACTCCCTTTAGAGGCAGGGGACTCAAACAGGGCTGATTTGAGGCCCCCGATCTGGGGCAATGGCGGTTGGCGGCCTGTGGCCCGGGCAGGAGCAACTCCGCGTGTGTCCCAGGGACCCATCTGCCTGTGAGCCTCGGTCACCTGGCAGGAAGCTACGATGCCCAGACCTATGCTTCGCTGTGCAGCGAGGTGTACTGCGCGGACAGGTTCCACACACACTTCAAGTAAGAGGGCGGCCTGAGTGGAAAGGTGAGAGTTTGGGCAGCTGTGCAGACAAAGAAAGCGCCCTTTGTCCTGGGCCTAAATGCTTGTGACACTCCACTGGGCCTGCCGGGCTCTGAGGGCCCTGCCCTGTGCCCCCTGCTCCCCTGCCCTTTGTTCAGTCAGCAGAGATGGCCACACCCACTCCCTCAGTGAGGGCAGTGTTCCAACCTCCCTCAGCCCCGCCCCCTCTCCGCAGGTTACCATGGACTACAGAGGCTGCATTCTGAGGCCAGGGCGTTCCGAGAATGCCAAGGGCAGACATGATGACCTTAAATGATTTCCTCTTGTGTCAGTTTTGGTAAACTTTAGGAGCTAGGAAATGGTCCACTTGACAGAAATGTTCAAATTTACTGGCATTTCATATATTCTCTGCTCTAACATTGTCCTGACTCTTTCTGTATATTCTTTACTTATGTTTTTGTTTTCCTTAATCAAAGTGTGTCTTTTCAATCTTTTCAAAGAAGATTCTTTGGACTTACTAAATCACCTGAATTTTATACGTTTTCTGTTGTATTAAGTTCTGCTCCTATCTTTATTTAACTTTTTTCTATGTTCTCAGGGTTTATTCTTTTCATCTTCTGATGTCAATTAAAACACTTGGTTATTCATTTTAATAAATCTTTTTACTTATAAAGATTTGAACTTTTGAAGATTCCAGCTTACTTGTACGTTTCTAAGGGTCAGGTCCTCTCCACTGTTGCCGGCCTAAGGCTTAGTTCACCATATAGCAATGTATATATTGACCTATTTTCCCCTCGACTTTCTGTGATCCCCTACATCTCACCTTTCTTTGCAGACAAGCCATTTGAAACACCCTTAACTTATTTCACAGCCAATAAATCTTTGAAATTATGTTTATTTTTTAGAGAAATCTTCTTATATAATTAGGCAGAAAATCTGACCTGCCATAGTTTTCAAAACTGCATAATTTCACTCTTCTCAATGATTAATCTGTTGTATTACACAACCTTTGTGTATTTAGCTTTATCAATGACATGATCTTTAAAAATGTTTTAGAGATCCTACCAGTCTTTGAAAAGATACTCGTGCCTTGTTTCAGTTCCAGTTTTATGTATATTTTCTGCCTTGCACCCGATTATTCCTACATCTGATGGATGGCCTTGGGAATCTAATTCTGGTATTGATTGTTATGGCTGATTGTCTCCCCTTGTAGCTGCTTTCTTCATTATTGTGTAAATTTAGATCATGAGCTCATGTTTAGCTAAACAGCTGACCTTGTAAGAGGCTTAGGTGTGAACGCTCATAAGTTTCAGAAGAAAGACGGCAAAGATTTATTTGTGTCCCTCAAATGAGTGGCCCTCAAGGACCCCGTGTTCTACAAGTGTTGGTCCAATACACCCTCTAGAGGCAGGGGACTCCGACAGGGCTGCTTTGCGGCCCCCGAACTGGGGCAGGGGCAGTGGGCGGCCTGTGGCCCGGGCAGGAGCCTCTCTGCATGTGTCCCAGGGACTCATCTGCCTGCGAGCCTCGGTCACCTGGCAGGAAGCTACGATGCCCAGACCTATGCTGCGCTGTGCAGCGAGGTGTACTGCGCGGACAGGTTCCACACACACTTCAAGTAAGAGGGCGGCCTGAGTGGAAAGGTGAGAGTTTGGGCAGCTGTGCAGACAAAGAAAGCGCCCTTTGGCCTGGGCCTAAATGCTTGTGACACTCCACTGGGCCTGCCGGGCTCTGAGGGCCCTGCCCTGGGCCCCCTGCTCCCCTGCCCTTTGTTCAGTCACAGCAGAGATGGCCACACCCACTCCCTCAGTGAGGGCAGTGTTCCAACCTCCCTCAGCCCCGCCCCCTCTCCGCAGGTTACCATGGACTACAGAGGCTGCATTCTGAGGCCAGGGCGTTCCGAGAATGCCAAGGGCAGACATGATGACCTTAAATGATTTCCTCTTGTGTCAGTTTTGGTAAACTTTAGGAGCTAGGAAATGGTCCACTTGACAGAAATGTTCAAATTTACTGGCATTTCATATATTCTCTGCTCTAACATTGTCCTGACTCTTTCTGTATATTCTTTACTTATGTTTTTGTTTTCCTTAATCAAAGTGTGTCTTTTCAATCTTTTCAAAGAAGATTCTTTGGACTTACTAAATCACCTGAATTTTATACGTTTTCTGTTGTATTAAGTTCTGCTCCTATCTTTATTTAACTTTTTTCTATGTTCTCAGGGTTTATTGTTTTCATCTTCTGATGTCAATTAAAACACTTGGTTATTCATTTTAATAAATCTTTTTACTTATAAAGATTTGAACTTTTGAAGATTCCAGCTCAGTTGTACGTTTCTAAGGGTCAGGTTCTCTCCACTGTTGCCGGCCTAAGGCTTAGTTCACCATATAGCAATGTATATATTGACCTATTTTCCCCTCGACTTTCTGTGATCCACTACATCTCACCTTTCTGTGCAGACAAGCCATTTGAAATACCCTTAACTTATTTCACAGCCAATAAGGCTTTGAAATAATGTGTATTTTTTAGAGAAATCTTCTTATATAATTAGGCAGAAAATCTGACCTGCCATAGTTTTCAAAACAGCATAATTTCACTCTTCTCAATGATTAATCTGTTGTATTACACAACCTTTGTGTATTTAGCTTTATCAATGACATGTCCTTTAAAAATGTTTTAGAGATCCTACCAGTCTTTGAAAACATCCTCGTGCCTTGTTTCAGTTCCAGTTTTATGTATATTTTCTGCCTTGCACCCGATTATTCCTACATCTGATGGATGGCCTTGGGAATCTAATTCTGGTATTGATTGTTTTGGCTGATTGTCTCCCCTTGTAGCTGCTTTCTTCATTATTGTGTAAATTTAGATCATGAGCTCATGTTTAGCTAAACAGCTGACCTTGTAAGAGGTTTAGGTGTGAACGCTCGTAAGTTTCAGAAGAAAGACGGCAAAGATTTATTTGTGTCCCTCCAATGAGTGGCCCTCAAGGACCCCGTTTTCTACAAGTGTTGGTCCAATACTCCCTCTAGAGGCAGGGGACTCAGACTGGGCTGCTTTGCGGCCCCCGATCTGGGGCAGCGGCAGTGTGCGGCACGTGGCCCGGGCAGGAGCCTCTCCGCGTGTGTCCCAGGGACCCATCTGCCTGTGAGCCTCGGTCACCTGGCAGGAAGCTACGATGCCCAGACCTATGCTTAGCTGTGCAGCGAGGTGTACTGCGCGGACAGGTTCCACACACACTTCAAGTAAGAGGGCGGCCTGAGTGGAAAGGTGAGAGTTTGGGCAGCTGTGCAGACAAAGAAAGCGCCCTTTGGCCTGGGCCTAAATGCTTGTGACACTCCACTGGGCCTGCCGGGCTCTGAGGGCCCTGCCCTGGGCCCCCTGCTCCCCTGCCCTTTGTTCAGTCACAGCAGAGATGGCCACACCCACTCCCTCAGTGAGGGCAGTGTTCCAACCTCCCTCAGCCCCGCCCCCTCTCCGCAGGTTACCATGGACTACAGAGGCTGCATTCTGAGGCCAGGGCGTTCCGAGAATGCCAAGGGCAGACATGATGACCTTAAATGATTTCCTCTTGTGTCAGTTTTGGTAAACTTTAGGAGCTAGGAAATGGTCCACTTGACAGAAATGTTCAAATTTACTGGCATTTCATATATTCTCTGCTCTAACATTGTCCTGACTCTTTCTGTATATTCTTTACTTATGTGTTTGTTTTCCTTAATCAAAGTGTGTCTTTTAAATCTTTTCAAAGAAGATTCTTTGGACTTACTAAATCACCTGAATTTTATACGTTTTCTGTTGTATTAAGTTCTGCTCCTATCTTTATTTAACTTTTTTCTATGTTCTCAGGGTTTATTGTTTTCATCTTCTGATGTCAATTAAAACACTTGGTTATTCATTTTAATAAATCTTTTTACTTATAAAGATTTGAACTTTTGAAGATTCCAGCTTACTTGTACGTTTCTAAGGGTCAGGTTCTCTCCACTGTTGCCGGCCTAAGGCTTAGTTTACCATATAGCAATGAATATATTGACCTATTTTCCCCTCGACTTTCTGTGATCCACTACATCTCACCTTTCTTTGCAGACAAGCCATTTGAAATACCCTTAACTTATTTCACAGCCAATAAGGCTTTGAAATAATGTGTATTTTTTAGAGAAATCTTGTTATATAATTAGGCAGAAAATCTGACCTGCCATAGTTTTCAAAACAGCATAATTTCACTCTTCTCAATGATTAATCTGTTGTATTACACAACCTTTGTGTATTTAGCTTTATCAATGACATGTCCTTTAAAAATGTTTTAGAGATCCTACCAGTCTTTGAAAACATCCTCGTGCCTTGTTTCAGTTCCAGTTTATGTATATTTTCTGCCTTGCACCCGATTATTCCTACATCTGATGAATGGCCTTGGGAATCTAATTCTCGTATTGATTGTTTTGGCTGATTGTCTCCCCTTGTAGCTGCTTTCTTCATTATTGTGTAAATGTAGATCATGAGCTCATGTTTAGCTAAACAGCTGACCTTGTAAGAGGCTTAGGTGTGAACGCTCGTAAGTTTCAGAAGAAAGACGGCAAAGATTTATTTGTTTCCCTCCAATGAGTGGCCCTCAAGGACCCCGTTTTCTACAAGTGTTGGTCCAATACTCCCTCTAGAGGCAGGGGACTCAGACAGGGCTGCTTTGAGGACCCCATCTGGGGCAATGGCGGTTGGCGGCCTGTGGCCCTGGCAGGAGCCACTCCGCGTGTGTCCCAGGGACCCATCTGCCTGTGAGCCTCGGTCACCTGGCAGGAAGCTACGATGCCCAGACCTATGCTTAGCTGTGCAGCGAGGTGTACTGCGCGGACAGGTTCCACACACACTTCAAGTAAGAGGGCGGCCTGAGTGGAAAGGTGAGAGTTTGGGCAGCTGTGCAGACAAAGAAAGCGCCCTTTGGCCTGGGCCTAAATGCTTGTGACACTCCACTGGGCCTGCCGGGCTCTGAGGGCCCTGCCCTGGGCCCCCTGCTCCCCTGCCCTTTGTTCAGTCACAGCAGAGATGGCCACACCCACTCCCTCATTGAGGGCAGTGTTCCAACCTCCCTCAGCCCCGCCCCCTCTCCGCAGGTTACCATGGACTACAGAGGCTGCATTCTGAGGCCAGGGCGTTCCGAGAATGCCAAGGGCAGACATGATGACCTTAAATGATTTCCTCTTGTGTCAGTTTTGGTAAACTTTAGGAGCTAGGAAATGGTCCACTTGACAGAAATGTTCAAATTTACTGGCATTTCATATATTCTCTGCTCTAACATTGTCCTGACTCTTTCTGTATATTCTTTACTTATGTTTTTGTTTTCCTTAATCAAAGTGTGTCTTTTAAATCTTTTCAAAGAAGATTCTTTGGACTTACTAAATCACCTGAATTTTATACGTTTTCTGTTGTATTAAGTTCTGCTCCTATCTTTATTTAACTTTTTTCTATGTTCTCAGGGTTTATTGTTTTCATCTTCTGATGTCAATTAAAACACTTGGTTATTCATTTTAATAAATCTTTTTACTTATAAAGATTTGAACTTTTGAAGATTCCAGCTTACTTGTACGTTTCTAAGGGTCAGGTTCTCTCCACTGTTGCCGGCCTAAGGCTTAGTTCACCATATAGCAATGAATATATTGACCTATTTTCCCCTCGACTTTCTGTGATCCACTACATCTCACCTTTCTTTGCAGACAAGCCATTTGAAATACCCTTAACTTATTTCACAGCCAATAAGGCTTTGAAATAATGTGTATTTTTTAGATAAATCTTCTTATATAATTAGGCAGAAAATCTGACCTGCCATAGTTTCCAAAACAGCATAATTTCACTCTTCTCAATGATTAATCTGTTGTATTACACAACCTTTGTGTATTTACCTTTATCAATGACATGATCTTTAAAAATGTTTTCGAGATCCTACCAGTCTTTGAAAACATCCTCGTGCCTTGTTTCAGTTCCAGTTTTATGTATATTTTCTGCCTTGCACCCGATTATTCCTACATCTGATGGATGGCCTTGGGAATCTAATTCTGGTATTGATTGTTTTGGCTGATTGTCTCCCCTTGTAGCTGCTTTCTTCATTATTGTGTAAATTTAGATCATGAGCTCATGTTTAGCTAAACAGCTGACCTTGTAAGAGGCTTAGGTGTGAACGCTCGTAAGTTTCAGAAGAAAGACGGCAAAGATTTATTTGTTTCCCTCCAATGAGTGGCCCTCAAGGACCCCGTTTTCTACAAGTGTTGGTCCAATACTCCCTCTAGAGGCAGGGGACTCAGAGAGAGCTGCTTTGAGGCCCCCCATCTGGGGCAATGGCGGTTGGCGGCCTGTGGCCCGGGCAGGAGCCACTCCGCGTGTGTCCCAGGGACCCATCTGCCTGTGAGCCTCGGTCACCTGGCAGGAAGCTACGATGCCCAGACCTATGCTTAGCTGTGCAGCGAGGTGTACTGCGCGGACAGGTTCCACACACACTTCAAGTAAGAGGGCGGCCTGAGTGGAAAGGTGAGAGTTTGGGCAGCTGTGCAGACAAAGAAAGCGCCCTTTGGCCTGGGCCTAAATGCTTGTGACTCTCCACTGGGCCTGCCGGGCTCTGAGGGCCCTGCCCTGGGCCCCCTGCTCCCCTGCCCTTTGTTCAGTCACAGCAGAGATGGCCACACCCACTCCCTCAGTGAGGGCAGTGTTCCAACCTCCCTCAGCCCCGCCCCCTCTCCGCAGGTTACCATGGACTACAGAGGCTGCATTCTGAGGCCAGGGCGTTCCGAGAATGCCAAGGGCAGACATGATGACCTTAAATGATTTCCTCTTGTGTCAGTTTTGGTAAACTTTAGGAGCTAGGAAATGGTCCACTTGACAGAAATGTTCAAATTTACTGGCATTTCATATATTCTCTGCTCTAACATTGTCCTGACTCTTTCTGTATATTCTTTACTTATGTTTTTGTTTTCCTTAATCAAAGTGTGTCTTTCAAATCTTTTCAAAGAAGATTCTTTGGACTTACTAAATCACCTGAATTTTATACGTTTTCTGTTGTATTAAGTTCTGCTCCTATCTTTATTTAACTTTTTTCTATGTTCTCAGGGTTTATTGTTTTCATCTTCTGATGTCAATTAAAACACTTGGTTATTCATTTTAATAAATCTTTTTACTTATAAAGATTTGAACTTTTGAAGATTCCAGCTTACTTGTACGTTTCAAAGGGTCAGGTCCTCTCCACTGTTGCCGGCCTAAGGCTTAGTTCACCATATAGCAATGTATATATTGACCTATTTTCCCCTCGACTTTCTGTGATCCACTACATCTCACGTTTCTTTGCAGACAAGCCATTTGAAATACCCTTAACTTATTTCACAGCCAATAAGGCTTTGAAATAATGTTTATTTTTTAGAGAAATCTTCTTATATAATTAGGCAGAAAATCTGACCTGCCATAGTTTTCAAAACAGCATAATTTCACTCTTCTCAATGATTAATCTGTTGTATTACACAACCTTTGTGTATTTAGCTTTATCAATGACATGTCCTTTAAAGATGTTTTAGAGATCCTACCAGTCTTTGAAAACATCCCCGTGCCTTGTTTCAGTTCCAGTTTTATGTATATTTTCTGCCTTGCACCCGATTATTCCTACATCTGATGGATGGCCTTGGGAATCTAATTCTGGTATTGATTGTTTTGGCTGATTGTCTCCCCTTGTAGCTGCTTTCTTCATTATTGTGTAAATTTAGATCATGAGCTCATGTTTAGCTAAACAGCTGACCTTGTAAGAGGCTTAGGTGTGAACGCTCGTAAGTTTCAGAAGAAAGACGGCAAAGATTTATTTGTGTCCCTCCAATGAGTGGCCCTCAAGGACCCCGTGTTATACAAGTGTTGGTCCAATACACCCTCTAGAGGCAGGGGACTCTGACAGGGCTGCTTTGCGGCCCCCGAACTGGGGCAGGGGCAGTGGGCGGCCTGTGGCCTGGGCAGGAGCCTCTCCGCGTGTGTTCCAGGGACCCATCTGCCTGTGAGCCTCGGTCACCTGGCAGGAAGCTACGATGCCCAGACCTATGCTTCGCTGTGCAGCGAGGTGTACTGCGCGGACACGTTCCACACACACTTCAAGTAAGAGGGCGGCCTGAGTGGAAAGGTGAGAGTTTGGGCAGCTGTGCAGACAAAGAAAGCGCCCTTTGGCCTGGGCCTAAATGCTTGTGACACTCCACTGGGCCTGCCGGGCTCTGAGGGCCCTGCCCTGGGCCCCCTGCTCCCCTGCCCTTTGTTCAGTCACAGCAGAGATGGCCACACCCACTCCCTCAGTGAGGGCAGTGTTCCAACCTCCCTCAGCCCCGCCCCCTCTCCGCAGGTTACCATGGACTACAGAGGCTGCATTCTGAGGCCAGGGCGTTCCGAGAATGCCAAGGGCAGACATGATGACCTTAAATGATTTCCTCTTGTGTCAGTTTTGGTAAACTTTAGGAGCTAGGAAATGGTCCACTTGACAGAAATGTTCAAATTTACTGGCATTTCATATATTCTCTGCTCTAACATTGTCCTGACTCTTTCTGTATATTCTTTACTTATGTTTTTGTTTTCCTTAATCAAAGTGTGTCTTTTCAATCTTTTCAAAGAAGATTCTTTGGACTTACTAAATCACCTGAATTTTATACGTTTTCTGTTGTATTAAGTTCTGCTCCTATCTTTATTTAACTTTTTTCTATGTTCTCAGGGTTTATTGTTTTCATCTTCTGATGTCAATTAAAACACTTGGTTATTCATTTTAATAAATCTTTTTACTTATAAAGATTTGAACTTTTGAAGATTCCAGCTTACTTGTACGTTTCTAAGGGTCAGGTTCTCTCCACTGTTGCCGGCCTAAGGCTTAGTTCAACATATAGCAATGATTATATTGACCTATTTTCCCCTCGACTTTCTGTGATCCACTACATCTCACCTTTCTTTGCAGACAAGCCATTTGAAATACCCTTAACTTATTTCACAGCCAATAAGGCTTTGAAATAATGTGTATTTTTTAGAGAAATCTTCTTATATAATTAGGCAGAAAATCTGACCTGCCATAGTTTTCAAAACAGCATAATTTCACTCTTCTCAATGATTAATCTGTTGTATTACACAACCTTTGTGTATTTAGCTTTATCAATGACATGTCCTTTAAAAATGTTTTAGAGATCCTACCAGTCTTTGAAAACATCCTCGTGCCTTGTTTCAGTTCCAGTTTATGTATATTTTCTGCCTTGCACCCGATTATTCCTACATCTGATGGATGGCCTTGGGAATCTAATTCTGGTATTGATTGTTTTGGCCGATTGTCTCCCCTTGTAGCTGCTTTCTTCATTATTGTGTAAATTTAGATCATGAGCTCATGTTTAGCTAAACAGCTGACCTTGTAAGAGGCTTAGGTGTGAACGCTCGTAAGTTTCAGAAGAAAGACGGCAAAGATTTATTTGTTTCCCTCCAATGAGTGGCCCTCAAGGACCCCGTTTTCTACAAGTGTTGGTCCAATACTCCCTTTAGAGGCAGGGGACTCAAACAGGGCTGATTTGAGGCCCCCGATCTGGGGCAATGGCGGTTGGCGGCCTGTGGCCCGGGCAGGAGCAACTCCGCGTGTGTCCCAGGGACCCATCTGCCTGTGAGCCTCGGTCACCTGGCAGGAAGCTACGATGCCCAGACCTATGCTTCGCTGTGCAGCGAGGTGTACTGCGCGGACAGGTTCCACACACACTTCAAGTAAGAGGGCGGCCTGAGTGGAAAGGTGAGAGTTTGGGCAGCTGTGCAGACAAAGAAAGCGCCCTTTGTCCTGGGCCTAAATGCTTGTGACACTCCACTGGGCCTGCCGGGCTCTGAGGGCCCTGCCCTGTGCCCCCTGCTCCCCTGCCCTTTGTTCAGTCAGCAGAGATGGCCACACCCACTCCCTCAGTGAGGGCAGTGTTCCAACCTCCCTCAGCCCCGCCCCCTCTCCGCAGGTTACCATGGACTACAGAGGCTGCATTCTGAGGCCAGGGCGTTCCGAGAATGCCAAGGGCAGACATGATGACCTTAAATGATTTCCTCTTGTGTCAGTTTTGGTAAACTTTAGGAGCTAGGAAATGGTCCACTTGACAGAAATGTTCAAATTTACTGGCATTTCATATATTCTCTGCTCTAACATTGTCCTGACTCTTTCTGTATATTCTTTACTTATGTTTTTGTTTTCCTTAATCAAAGTGTGTCTTTTCAATCTTTTCAAAGAAGATTCTTTGGACTTACTAAATCACCTGAATTTTATACGTTTTCTGTTGTATTAAGTTCTGCTCCTATCTTTATTTAACTTTTTTCTATGTTCTCAGGGTTTATTCTTTTCATCTTCTGATGTCAATTAAAACACTTGGTTATTCATTTTAATAAATCTTTTTACTTATAAAGATTTTAACTTTTGAAGATTCCAGCTTACTTGTACGTTTCTAAGGGTCAGGTCCTCTCCACTGTTGCCGGCCTAAGGCTTAGTTCACCATATAGCAATGTATATATTGACCTATTTTCCCCTCGACTTTCTGTGATCCCCTACATCTCACCTTTCTTTGCAGACAAGCCATTTGAAACACCCTTAACTTATTTCACAGCCAATAAATCTTTGAAATAATGTTTATTTTTTAGAGAAATCTTCTTATATAATTAGGCAGAAAATCTGACCTGCCATAGTTTTCAAAACTGCATAATTTCACTCTTCTCAATGATTAATCTGTTGTATTACACAACCTTTGTGTATTTAGCTTTATCAATGACATGATCTTTAAAAATGTTTTAGAGATCCTACCAGTCTTTGAAAAGATACTCGTGCCTTGTTTCAGTTCCAGTTTTATGTATATTTTCTGCCTTGCACCCGATTATTCCTACATCTGATGGATGGCCTTGGGAATCTAATTCTGGTATTGATTGTTATGGCTGATTGTCTCCCCTTGTAGCTGCTTTCTTCATTATTGTGTAAATTTAGATCATGAGCTCATGTTTAGCTAAACAGCTGACCTTGTAAGAGGCTTAGGTGTGAACGCTCATAAGTTTCAGAAGAAAGACGGCAAAGATTTATTTGTGTCCCTCAAATGAGTGGCCCTCAAGGACCCCGTGTTCTACAAGTGTTGGTCCAATACACCCTCTAGAGGCAGGGGACTCCGACAGGGCTGCTTTGCGGCCCCCGAACTGGGGCAGGGGCAGTGGGCGGCCTGTGGCCCGGGCAGGAGCCTCTCTGCATGTGTCCCAGGGACTCATCTGCCTGCGAGCCTCGGTCACCTGGCAGGAAGCTACGATGCCCAGACCTATGCTGCGCTGTGCAGCGAGGTGTACTGCGCGGACAGGTTCCACACACACTTCAAGTAAGAGGGCGGCCTGAGTGGAAAGGTGAGAGTTTGGGCAGCTGTGCAGACAAAGAAAGCGCCCTTTGGCCTGGGCCTAAATGCTTGTGACACTCCACTGGGCCTGCCGGGCTCTGAGGGCCCTGCCCTGGGCCCCCTGCTCCCCTGCCCTTTGTTCAGTCACAGCAGAGATGGCCACACCCACTCCCTCAGTGAGGGCAGTGTTCCAACCTCCCTCAGCCCCGCCCCCTCTCCGCAGGTTACCATGGACTACAGAGGCTGCATTCTGAGGCCAGGGCGTTCCGAGAATGCCAAGGGCAGACATGATGACCTTAAATGATTTCCTCTTGTGTCAGTTTTGGTAAACTTTAGGAGCTAGGAAATGGTCCACTTGACAGAAATGTTCAAATTTACTGGCATTTCATATATTCTCTGCTCTAACATTGTCCTGACTCTTTCTGTATATTCTTTACTTATGTTTTTGTTTTCCTTAATCAAAGTGTGTCTTTTCAATCTTTTCAAAGAAGATTCTTTGGACTTACTAAATCACCTGAATTTTATACGTTTTCTGTTGTATTAAGTTCTGCTCCTATCTTTATTTAACTTTTTTCTATGTTCTCAGGGTTTATTGTTTTCATCTTCTGATGTCAATTAAAACACTTGGTTATTCATTTTAATACATCTTTTTACTTATAAAGATTTGAACTTTTGAAGATTCCAGCTCAGTTGTACGTTTCTAAGGGTCAGGTTCTCTCCACTGTTGCCGGCCTAAGGCTTAGTTCACCATATAGCAATGTATATATTGACCTATTTTCCCCTCGACTTTCTGTGATCCACTACATCTCACCTTTCTGTGCAGACAAGCCATTTGAAATACCCTTAACTTATTTCACAGCCAATAAGGCTTTGAAATAATGTGTATTTTTTAGAGAAATCTTCTTATATAATTAGGCAGAAAATCTGACCTGCCATAGTTTTCAAAACAGCATAATTTCACTCTTCTCAATGATTAATCTGTTGTATTACACAACCTTTGTGTATTTAGCTTTATCAATGACATGTCCTTTAAAAATGTTTTAGAGATCCTACCAGTCTTTGAAAACATCCTCGTGCCTTGTTTCAGTTCCAGTTTTATGTATATTTTCTGCCTTGCACCCGATTATTCCTACATCTGATGGATGGCCTTGGGAATCTAATTCTGGTATTGATTGTTTTGGCTGATTGTCTCCCCTTGTAGCTGCTTTCTTCATTATTGTGTAAATTTAGATCATGAGCTCATGTTTAGCTAAACAGCTGACCTTGTAAGAGGTTTAGGTGTGAACGCTCGTAAGTTTCAGAAGAAAGACGGCAAAGATTTATTTGTGTCCCTCCAATGAGTGGCCCTCAAGGACCCCGTTTTCTACAAGTGTTGGTCCAATACTCCCTCTAGAGGCAGGGGACTCAGACTGGGCTGCTTTGCGGCCCCCGATCTGGGGCAGCGGCAGTGTGCGGCACGTGGCCCGGGCAGGAGCCTCTCCGCGTGTGTCCCAGGGACCCATCTGCCTGTGAGCCTCGGTCACCTGGCAGGAAGCTACGATGCCCAGACCTATGCTTAGCTGTGCAGCGAGGTGTACTGCGCGGACAGGTTCCACACACACTTCAAGTAAGAGGGCGGCCTGAGTGGAAAGGTGAGAGTTTGGGCAGCTGTGCAGACAAAGAAAGCGCCCTTTGGCCTGGGCCTAAATGCTTGTGACACTCCACTGGGCCTGCCGGGCTCTGAGGGCCCTGCCCTGGGCCCCCTGCTCCCCTGCCCTTTGTTCAGTCACAGCAGAGATGGCCACACCCACTCCCTCAGTGAGGGCAGTGTTCCAACCTCCCTCAGCCCCGCCCCCTCTCCGCAGGTTACCATGGACTACAGAGGCTGCATTCTGAGGCCAGGGCGTTCCGAGAATGCCAAGGGCAGACATGATGACCTTAAATGATTTCCTCTTGTGTCAGTTTTGGTAAACTTTAGGAGCTAGGAAATGGTCCACTTGACAGAAATGTTCAAATTTACTGGCATTTCATATATTCTCTGCTCTAACATTGTCCTGACTCTTTCTGTATATTCTTTACTTATGTTTTTGTTTTCCTTAATCAAAGTGTGTCTTTTAAATCTTTTCAAAGAAGATTCTTTGGACTTACTAAATCACCTGAATTTTATACGTTTTCTGTTGTATTAAGTTCTGCTCCTATCTTTATTTAACTTTTTTCTATGTTCTCAGGGTTTATTGTTTTCATCTTCTGATGTCAATTAAAACACTTGGTTATTCATTTTAATAAATCTTTTTACTTATAAAGATTTGAACTTTTGAAGATTCCAGCTTACTTGTACGTTTCTAAGGGTCAGGTTCTCTCCACTGTTGCCGGCCTAAGGCTTAGTTTACCATATAGCAATGAATATATTGACCTATTTTCCCCTCGACTTTCTGTGATCCACTACATCTCACCTTTCTTTGCAGACAAGCCATTTGAAATACCCTTAACTTATTTCACAGCCAATAAGGCTTTGAAATAATGTGTATTTTTTAGAGAAATCTTGTTATATAATTAGGCAGAAAATCTGACCTGCCATAGTTTTCAAAACAGCATAATTTCACTCTTCTCAATGATTAATCTGTTGTATTACACAACCTTTGTGTATTTAGCTTTATCAATGACATGTCCTTTAAAAATGTTTTAGAGATCCTACCAGTCTTTGAAAACATCCTCGTGCCTTGTTTCAGTTCCAGTTTATGTATATTTTCTGCCTTGCACCCGATTATTCCTACATCTGATGAATGGCCTTGGGAATCTAATTCTCGTATTGATTGTTTTGGCTGATTGTCTCCCCTTGTAGCTGCTTTCTTCATTATTGTGTAAATGTAGATCATGAGCTCATGTTTAGCTAAACAGCTGACCTTGTAAGAGGCTTAGGTGTGAACGCTCGTAAGTTTCAGAAGAAAGACGGCAAAGATTTATTTGTTTCCCTCCAATGAGTGGCCCTCAAGGACCCCGTTTTCTACAAGTGTTGGTCCAATACTCCCTCTAGAGGCAGGGGACTCAGACAGGGCTGCTTTGAGGACCCCATCTGGGGCAATGGCGGTTGGCGGCCTGTGGCCCTGGCAGGAGCCACTCCGCGTGTGTCCCAGGGACCCATCTGCCTGTGAGCCTCGGTCACCTGGCAGGAAGCTACGATGCCCAGACCTATGCTTAGCTGTGCAGCGAGGTGTACTGCGCGGACAGGTTCCACACACACTTCAAGTAAGAGGGCGGCCTGAGTGGAAAGGTGAGAGTTTGGGCAGCTGTGCAGACAAAGAAAGCGCCCTTTGGCCTGGGCCTAAATGCTTGTGACACTCCACTGGGCCTGCCGGGCTCTGAGGGCCCTGCCCTGGGCCCCCTGCTCCCCTGCCCTTTGTTCAGTCACAGCAGAGATGGCCACACCCACTCCCTCAGTGAGGGCAGTGTTCCAACCTCCCTCAGCCCCGCCCCCTCTCCGCAGGTTACCATGGACTACAGAGGCTGCATTCTGAGGCCAGGGCGTTCCGAGAATGCCAAGGGCAGACATGATGACCTTAAATGATTTCCTCTTGTGTCAGTTTTGGTAAACTTTAGGAGCTAGGAAATGGTCCACTTGACAGAAATGTTCAAATTTACTGGCATTTCATATATTCTCTGCTCTAACATTGTCCTGACTCTTTCTGTATATTCTTTACTTATGTTTTTGTTTTCCTTAATCAAAGTGTGTCTTTTAAATCTTTTCAAAGAAGATTCTTTGGACTTACTAAATCACCTGAATTTTATACGTTTTCTGTTGTATTAAGTTCTGCTCCTATCTTTATTTAACTTTTTTCTATGTTCTCAGGGTTTATTGTTTTCATCTTCTGATGTCAATTAAAACACTTGGTTATTCATTTTAATAAATCTTTTTACTTATAAAGATTTGAACTTTTGAAGATTCCAGCTTACTTGTACGTTTCTAAGGGTCAGGTTCTCTCCACTGTTGCCGGCCTAAGGCTTAGTTCACCATATAGCAATGAATATATTGACCTATTTTCCCCTCGACTTTCTGTGATCCACTACATCTCACCTTTCTTTGCAGACAAGCCATTTGAAATACCCTTAACTTATTTCACAGCCAATAAGGCTTTGAAATAATGTGTATTTTTTAGATAAATCTTCTTATATAATTAGGCAGAAAATCTGACCTGCCATAGTTTCCAAAACAGCATAATTTCACTCTTCTCAATGATTAATCTGTTGTATTACACAACCTTTGTGTATTTACCTTTATCAATGACATGATCTTTAAAAATGTTTTCGAGATCCTACCAGTCTTTGAAAACATCCTCGTAACTTGTTTCAGTTCCAGTTTTATGTATATTTTCTGCCTTGCACCCGATTATTCCTACATCTGATGGATGGCCTTGGGAATCTAATTCTGGTATTGATTGTTTTGGCTGATTGTCTCCCCTTGTAGCTGCTTTCTTCATTATTGTGTAAATTTAGATCATGAGCTCATGTTTAGCTAAACAGCTGACCTTGTAAGAGGCTTAGGTGTGAACGCTCGTAAGTTTCAGAAGAAAGACGGCAAAGATTTATTTGTTTCCCTCCAATGAGTGGCCCTCAAGGACCCCGTTTTCTACAAGTGTTGGTCCAATACTCCCTCTAGAGGCAGGGGACTCAGAGAGAGCTGCTTTGAGGCCCCCCATCTGGGGCAATGGCGGTTGGCGGCCTGTGGCCCGGGCAGGAGCCACTCCGCGTGTGTCCCAGGGACCCATCTGCCTGTGAGCCTCGGTCACCTGGCAGGAAGCTACGATGCCCAGACCTATGCTTAGCTGTGCAGCGAGGTGTACTGCGCGGACAGGTTCCACACACACTTCAAGTAAGAGGGCGGCCTGAGTGGAAAGGTGAGAGTTTGGGCAGCTGTGCAGACAAAGAAAGCGCCCTTTGGCCTGGGCCTAAATGCTTGTGACACTCCACTGGGCCTGCCGGGCTCTGAGGGCCCTGCCCTGGGCCCCCTGCTCCCCTGCCCTTTGTTCAGTCACAGCAGAGATGGCCACACCCACTCCCTCAGTGAGGGCAGTGTTCCAACCTCCCTCAGCCCCGCCCCCTCTCCGCAGGTTACCATGGACTACAGAGGCTGCATTCTGAGGCCAGGGCGTTCCGAGAATGCCAAGGGCAGACATGATGACCTTAAATGATTTCCTCTTGTTTCAGTTTTGGTAAACTTTAGGAGCTAGGAAATGGTCCACTTGACAGAAATGTTCAAATTTACTGGCATTTCATATATTCTCTGCTCTAACATTGTCCTGACTCTTTCTGTATATTCTTTACTTATCTTTTTGTTTTCCTTAATCAAAGTGTGTCTTTTAAATCTTTTCAAAGAAGATTCTTTGGACTTACTAAATCACCTGAATTTTATACGTTTTCTGTTGTATTAAGTTCTGCTCATATCTTTATTTAACTTTTTTCTATGTTCTCAGGGTTTATTGTTTTCATCTTCTGATGTCAATTAAAACACTTGGTTATTCATTTTATTAAATCTTTTTACTTATAAAAATATGAACTTTTGAAGATTCCAGCTTACTTGTACGTTTCTAAGGGTCAGGTCCTCTCCACTGTTGCCGGCCTAAGGCTTAGTTCACCATATAGCAATGTATATATTGACCTATTTTCCCCTCGACTTTCTGTGATCCCCTACATCTCACCTTTCTTTGCAGACAAGCCATTTGAAACTCCCTTAACTTATTTCACAGCCAATAAGGCTTTGAAATAATGTTTATTTTTTAGAGAAATCTTCTTATATAATTAGGCAGAAAATCTGACCTGCCATAGTTTTCAAAACAGCATAATTTCACTCTTCTCAATGATTAATCTGTTGTATTACACAACCTTTGTGTATTTACCTTTATCAATCACATGATCTTTAAAAATGTTTTAGAGATCCTACCACTCTTTGAAAACATCCTCGTGCCTTGTTTCAGTTCCAGTTTTATGTATATTTTCTGCCTTGCACCCGATTATTCCTACATCTGATGGATGGCCTTGGGAATCTAATTCTGGTATTGATTGTTTTGGCTGATTGTCTCCCCTTATAGCTGCTTTCTTCATTATTGTGTAAATTTAGATCATGAGCTCATGTTTAGCTAAACAGCTGACCTTGTAAGAGGTTTAGGTGTGAACGCTCGTAAGTTTCAGCAGAAAGTCGGCAAAGATTTATTTGTGTCCCTCCAATGAGTGGCCCTCAAGGACCCCGTTTTCTACAAGTGTTGGTCCAATACTCCCTCTACAGGCAGGGGACTCCGACAGGGCTGCTTTGCGGCCCCCGATCTGGGGCAGGGGCAGTGGGCAGCCTGTGGCCCGGGCAGGAGCCTCTCCGCGTGTGTCCCAGGGACCCATCTGCCTGTGAACCTCGGTCACCTGGCAGGAAGCTACGATGCCCAGACCTATGCTTAGCTGTGCAGCGAGGTGTACTGCGCAGACAGGTTCCACACACACTTCAAGTAAGAGGGCGGCCTGAGTGGAAATGTGAGAGTTTGGGCAGCTGTGCAGACAAAGAAAGCGCCCTTTGGCCTGGGCCTAAATGCTTGTGACACTCCACTGGGCCTGCCGGGCTCTGAGGGCCCTGCCCTGGGCCCCCTGCTCCCCTGCCCTTTGTTCAGTCACAGCAGAGATGGCCACACCCACTCCCTCAGTGAGGGCAGTGTTCCAACCTCCCTCAGCCCCGCCCCCTCTCCGCAGGTTACCATGGACTACAGAGGCTGCATTCTGAGGCCAGGGCGTTCCGAGAATGCCAAGGGCAGACATGATGACCTTAAATGATTTCCTCTTGTGTCAGTTTTGGTAAACTTTAGGAGCTAGGAAATGGTCCACTTGACAGAAATGTTCAAATTTACTGGCATTTCATATATTCTCTGCTCTAACATTGTCCTGACTCTTTCTGTATATTCTTTACTTATGTTTTTGTTTTCCTTAATCAAAGTGTGTCTTTTAAATCTTTTCAAAGAAGATTCTTTGGACTTACTAAATCACCTGAATTTTATACGTTTTCTGTTGTATTAAGTTCTGCTCCTATCTTTATTTAACTTTTTTCTATGTTCTCAGGGTTTATTGTTTTCATCTTCTGATGTCACTTAAAACACTTGGTTATTCATTTTAATAAATCTTTTTACCTATAAAAATTTGAACTTTTGAAGATTCCAGCTTACTTGTACGTTTCAAAGGGTCAGGTCCTCTCCACTGTTGCCGGCCTAAGGCTTAGTTCACCATATAGCAATGTATATATTGACCTATTTTCCCCTCGACTTTCTGTGATCCACTACATCTCACCTTTCTTTGCAGACAAGCCATTTGAAATACCCTTAACTTATTTCACAGCCAATAAGGCTTTGAAATAATGTTTATTTTTTAGAGAAATCTTCTTATATAATTAGGCAGAAAATCTGACCTGCCATAGTTTTCAAAACTGCATAATTTCACTCTTCTCAATGATTAATCTGTTGTATTACACAACCTTTGTGTATTTAGCTTTATCAATGACATGATCTTTAAAAATGTTTTAGAGATCCTACCAGTCTTTGAAAACATCCTCGTGCCTTGTTTCAGTTCCAGTTTTATGTATATTTTCTGCCTTGCACCCGATTATTCCTACATCTGATGGATGGCCTTGGGAATCTAATTCTGGTATTGATTGTTTTGGCTGATTGTCTCCCCTTATAGCTGCTTTCTTCATTATTGTGTAAATTTAGATCTTGAGCTAATGTTTAGCTAAACAGCTGACCTTGTAAGAGGCTTAGGTGTGAACGCTCGTAAGTTTCAGCAGAAAGTCGGCAAAGATTTATTTGTGTCCCTCCAATGAGTGGCCCTCAAGGACCCCGTTTTCTACAAGTGTTGGTCCAATACTCCCTCTAGAGGCAGGGGACTCAGACAGGGCTGCATTGCGGCCCCCGATCTGGGGCAGGGTCAGTGGGCGGCGTGTGGCCCGGGCAGGAGCCTCTCCGCGTGTGTCCCAGGGACCCATCTGCCTGTGAGCCTCGGTCACCTGGCAGGAAGCTACGATTCCCAGACCTATGCTTAGCTGTGCAGCGAGGTGTACTGCGCGGACAGGTTCCACACACACTTCAAGTAAGAGGGCGGCCTGAGTGGAAAGGTGAGAGTTTGGGCAGCTGTGCAGACAAAGAAAGCGCCCTTTGGCCTGGGCCTAAATGCTTGTGACACTCCACTGGGCCTGCCGGGCTCTGAGGGCCCTGCCCTGGGCCCCCTGCTCCCCTGCCCTTTGTTCAGTCACAGCAGAGATGGCCACACCCACTCCCTCAGTGAGGGCAGTGTTCCAACCTCCCTCTGCCCCGCCCCCTCTCCGCAGATTACCATGGACTACAGAGGCTGCATTCTGAGGCCAGGGCGTTCCGAGAATGCCAAGGGCAGACATGATGACCTTCAATGATTTCCTCTTGTGTCAGTTTTGGTAAACTTTAGGAGCTAGGAAATGGTCCACTTGACAGAAATGTTCAAATTTACTGGCATTTCATATATTCTCTGCTCTAACATTGTCCTGACTCTTTCTGTATATTCTTTGCTTATGTTTTTGTTTTCCTTAATCAAAGTGTGTCTTTTAAATCTTTTCAAAGAAGATTCTTTGGACTTACTAAATCACCTGAATTTTATACGTTTTCTGTTGTATTAAGTTCTGCTCCTATCTTTATTTAACTTTTTTCTATGTTCTCAGGGTTTATTGTTTTCATCTTCTGATGTCAATTAAAACACTTGGTTATTCATTTTAATAAATCTTTTTACTTATAAAAATTTGAACTTTTGAAGATTCCAGCTTACTTGTACGTTTCTAAGGGTCAGGTCCTCTCCACTGTTGCCGGCCTAAGGCTTAGTTCACCATATAGCAATATATATATTGACCTATTTTCCCCTCGACTTTCTGTGATCCACTACATCTCACCTTTCTTTGCAGACAAGCCATTTGAAATACCCTTAACTTATTTCACAGCCAAAAAGGCTCTGAAATAATGTTTATTTTTTAGAGAAAACTTCTTATATAATTAGGCAGAAAATCTGACCTGCCATAGTTTTCAAAACAGCATAATTTCACTCTTCTCAATGATTAATCTGTTGTATTACACAACATTGGTGTATTTAGCTTTAGCAATGACATGTCCTTTAAAAATGTTTTAGAGATCCTACCAGTCTTTGAAAACATCCTCGTGCCTTGTTTCAGTTCCAGTTTTATGTATATTTTCTGCCTTGCACCCGATTATTCCTACATCTGATGGATGGCCTTGGGAATCTAATACTTGTATTGATTGTTTTGGCTGATTGTCTCCCCTTCTAGCTGCTTTCTTCAATATTGTGTAAATTTAGATCATGAGCTCATGTTTAGCTAAACAGCTGACCTTGTAAGAGGTTTAGGTGTGAACGCTCGTAAGTTTCAGCAGAAAGTCGGCAAAGATTTATTTGTGTCCCTCCAATGAGTGGCCTTCAAGGACCCCGTTTTCTACAAGTGTTGGTCCAATAGTCCCTCTAGAGGCAGGGGACTCAGACAGGGCTGCATTGCCGCCCCCGATCTGGGTCAGGGGCAGTGGGCATCCTGTGGCCCGGGCAGGAGCCTCTCCGCGTGTGTCCCAGGGACCCATCTGCCTGTGAGCCTCGGTCACCTGGCAGGAAGCTACGATTCCCAGACCTATGCTTAGCTGTGCAGCGAGGTGTACTGCGCGGACAGGTTCCACACACACTTCAAGTAAGAGGGCGGCCTGAGTGGAAAGGTGAGAGTTTGGGCAGCTGTGCAGACAAAGAAAGCGCCCTTTGGCCTGGGCCTAAATGCTTGTGACACTCCACTGGGCCTGCCGGGCTCTGAGGGCCCTGCCCTGGGCCCCCTGCTCCCCTGCCCTTTGTTCAGTCACAGCAGAGATGGCCACACCCACTCCCTCAGTGAGGGCAGTGTTCCAACCTCCCTCAGCCCCGCCCCCTCTCCGCAGGTTACCATGGACTACAGAGGCTGCATTCTGAGGCCAGGGCGTTCCGAGAATGCCAAGGGCAGACATGATGACCTTAAATGATTTCCTCTTGTGTCAGTTTTGGTAAACTTTAGGAGCTAGGAAATGGTCCACTTGACAGAAATGTTCAAATTTACTGGCATTTCATATATTCTCTGCTCTAACATTGTCCTGACTCTTTCTGTATATTCTTTACTTATGTTTTTGTTTTCCTTAATCAAAGTGTGTCTTTTAAATCTTTTCAAAGAAGATTCTTTGGACTTACTAAATCACCTGAATTTTATACGTTTTCTGTTGTATTAAGTTCTGCTCCTATCTTTATTTAACTTTTTTCTATGTTCTCAGGGTTTATTGTTTTCATCTTCTAATGTCAATTAAAACACTTGGTTATTCATTTTAATAAATCTTTTTACCTATAAAAATTTGAACTTTTGAAGATTCCAGCTTACTTGTACGTTTCAAAGGGTCAGGTCCTCTCCACTGTTGCCGGCCTAAGGCTTAGTTCACCATATAGCAATGTATATATTGACCTATTTTCCCCTCGACTTTCTGTGATCCACTACATCTCACCTTTCTTTGCAGACAAGCCATTTGAAACACCCTTAACTTATTTCACAGCCAATAAGGCTTTGAAATAATGTTTATTTTTTAGAGAAATCTTCTTATATAATTAGGCAGAAAATCTGACCTGCCATAGTTTTCAAAACTGCATAATTTCACTCTTCTCAATGATTAATCTGTTGTATTACACAACCTTTGTGTATTTAGCTTTATCAATGACATGATCTTTAAAAATGTTTTAGAGATCCTACCAGTCTTTGAAAACATCCTCGTGCCTTGTTTCAGTTCCAGTTTTATGTATATTTTCTGCCTTGCACCCGATTATTCCTACATCTGATGGATGGCCTTGGGAATCTAATTCTGGTATTGATTGTTTTGGCTGATTGTCTCCCCTTATAGCTGCTTTCTTCATTATTGTGTAAATTTAGATCATGAGCTCATGTTTAGCTAAACAGCTGACCTTGTAAGAGGCTTAGGTGTGAACGCTCGTAAGTTTCAGCAGAAAGTCGGCAAAGATTTATTTGTGTCCCTCCAATGAGTGGCCCTCAAGGACCCCGTTTTCTACAAGTGTTGGTCCAATACTCCCTCTAGAGGCAGGGGACTCCGACAGGGCTGCATTGCGGCCCCCGATCTGGGGCAGGGGCACTGGGCGGCGTGTGGCCCGGGCAGGATCCTCTCCGCGTGTGTCCCAGGGACCCATCTGCCTGTGAGCCTCGGTCACCTGGCAGGAAGCTACGATTCCCAGACCTATGCTTAGCTGTGCAGCGAGGTGTACTGCGCGGACAGGTTCCACACACACTTCAAGTAAGAGGGCGGCCTGAGTGGAAAGGTGAGAGTTTGGGCAGCTGTGCAGACAAAGAAAGCGCCCTTTGGCCTGGGCCTAAATGCTTGTGACACTCCACTGGGCCTGCCGGGCTCTGAGGGCCCTGCCCTGGGCCCCCTGCTCCCCTGCCCTTTGTTCAGTCACAGCAGAGATGGCCACACCCACTCCCTCAGTGAGGGCAGTGTTCCAACCTCCCTCTGCCCCGCCCCCTCTCCGCAGATTACCATGGACTACAGAGGCTGCATTCTGAGGCCAGGGCGTTCCGAGAATGCCAAGGGCAGACATGATGACCTTAAATGATTTCCTCTTGTGTCAGGTTTGGTAAACTTTAGGAGCTAGGAAATGGTCCACTTGACAGAAATGTTCAAATTTACTGGCATTTCATATATTCTCTGCTCTAACATTGTCCTGACTCTTTCTGTATATTCTTTACTTATGTTTTTGTTTTCCTTAATCAAAGTGTGTCTTTTAAATCTTTTCAAAGAAGATTCTTTGGACTTACTAAATCACCTGAATTTTATACGTTTTCTGTTGTATTAAGTTCTGCTCCTATCTTTATTTAACTTTTTTCTATGTTCTCAGGGTTTATTGTTTTCATCTTCTGATGTCAATTAAAACACTTGGTTATTCATTTTAATAAATCTTTTTACTTATAAAGATTTGAACTTTTGAAGATTCCAGCTTACTTGTACGTTTCTAAGGGTCAGGTCCTCTCCACTGTTGCCGGCCTAAGGCTTAGTTCACCATATAGCAATGTATATATTGTCCTATTTTCCCCTCGACTTTCTGTGATCCACTACATCTCACCTTTCTTTGCAGACAAGCCATTTGAAATACCCTTAACTTATTTCACAGCCAATAAGGCTTTGAAATAATGTTTATTTTTTAGAGAAATCTTCTTATATAATTAGGCAGAAAATCTGACCTGCCATAGTTTTCAAAACTGCATAATTTCACTCTTCTCAATGATTAATCTGTTGTATTACACAACCTTTGTGTATTTAGCTTTATCAATGACATGATCTTTAAAAATGTTTTAGAGATCCTACCAGTCTTTGAAAACATCCTCGTGCCTTGTTTCAGTTCCAGTTTTATGTATATTTTCTGCCTTGCACCCGATTATTCCTACATCTGATGGATGGCCTTGGGAATCTAATTCTGGTATTGATTGTTTTGGCTGATTGTCTCCCCTTATAGCTGCTTTCTTCATTATTGTGTAAATTTAGATCATGAGCTCATGTTTAGCTAAACAGCTGACCTTGTAAGAGGCTTAGGTGTGAACGCTCGTAAGTTTCAGCAGAAAGTCGGCAAAGATTTATTTGTGTCCCTCCAATGAGTGGCCCTCAAGGACCCCGTTTTCTACAAGTGTTGGTCCAATACTCCCTCTAGAGGCAGGGGACTCAGACAGGGCTGCATTGCGGCCCCCGATCTGGGGCAGGGTCAGTGGGCGGCGTGTGGCCCGGGCAGGAGCCTCTCCGCGTGTGTCCCAGGGACCCATCTGCCTGTGAGCCTCGGTCACCTGGCAGGAAGCTACGATTCCCAGACCTATGCTTAGCTGTGCAGCGAGGTGTACTGCGCGGACAGGTTCCACACACACTTCAAGTAAGAGGGCGGCCTGAGTGGAAAGGTGAGAGTTTGGGCAGCTGTGCAGACAAAGAAAGCGCCCTTTGGCCTGGGCCTAAATGCTTGTGACACTCCACTGGGCCTGCCGGGCTCTGAGGGCCCTGCCCTGGGCCCCCTGCTCCCCTGCCCTTTGTTCAGTCACAGCAGAGATGGCCACACCCACTCCCTCAGTGAGGGCAGTGTTCCAACCTCCCTCTGCCCCGCCCCCTCTCCGCAGATTACCATGGACTACAGAGGCTGCATTCTGAGGCCAGGGCGTTCCGAGAATGCCAAGGGCAGACATGATGACCTTCAATGATTTCCTCTTGTGTCAGTTTTGGTAAACTTTAGGAGCTAGGAAATGGTCCACTTGACAGAAATGTTCAAATTTACTGGCATTTCATATATTCTCTGCTCTAACATTGTCCTGACTCTTTCTGTATATTCTTTGCTTATGTTTTTGTTTTCCTTAATCAAAGTGTGTCTTTTAAATCTTTTCAAAGAAGATTCTTTGGACTTACTAAATCACCTGAATTTTATACGTTTTCTGTTGTATTAAGTTCTGCTCCTATCTTTATTTAACTTTTTTCTATGTTCTCAGGGTTTATTGTTTTCATCTTCTGATGTCAATTAAAACACTTGGTTATTCATTTTAATAAATCTTTTTACTTATAAAAATTTGAACTTTTGAAGATTCCAGCTTACTTGTACGTTTCTAAGGGTCAGGTCCTCTCCACTGTTGCCGGCCTAAGGCTTAGTTCACCATATAGCAATATATATATTGACCTATTTTCCCCTCGACTTTCTGTGATCCACTACATCTCACCTTTCTTTGCAGACAAGCCATTTGAAATACCCTTAACTTATTTCACAGCCAAAAAGGCTCTGAAATAATGTTTATTTTTTAGAGAAAACTTCTTATATAATTAGGCAGAAAATCTGACCTGCCATAGTTTTCAAAACAGCATAATTTCACTCTTCTCAATGATTAATCTGTTGTATTACACAACATTGGTGTATTTAGCTTTAGCAATGACATGTCCTTTAAAAATGTTTTAGAGATCCTACCAGTCTTTGAAAACATCCTCGTGCCTTGTTTCAGTTCCAGTTTTATGTATATTTTCTGCCTTGCACCCGATTATTCCTACATCTGATGGATGGCCTTGGGAATCTAATACTTGTATTGATTGTTTTGGCTGATTGTCTCCCCTTCTAGCTGCTTTCTTCAATATTGTGTAAATTTAGATCATGAGCTCATGTTTAGCTAAACAGCTGACCTTGTAAGAGGTTTAGGTGTGAACGCTCGTAAGTTTCAGCAGAAAGTCGGCAAAGATTTATTTGTGTCCCTCCAATGAGTGGCCTTCAAGGACCCCGTTTTCTACAAGTGTTGGTCCAATAGTCCCTCTAGAGGCAGGGGACTCAGACAGGGCTGCATTGCCGCCCCCGATCTGGGTCAGGGGCAGTGGGCATCCTGTGGCCCGGGCAGGAGCCTCTCCGCGTGTGTCCCAGGGACCCATCTGCCTGTGAGCCTCGGTCACCTGGCAGGAAGCTACGATTCCCAGACCTATGCTTAGCTGTGCAGCGAGGTGTACTGCGCGGACAGGTTCCACACACACTTCAAGTAAGAGGGCGGCCTGAGTGGAAAGGTGAGAGTTTGGGCAGCTGTGCAGACAAAGAAAGCGCCCTTTGGCCTGGGCCTAAATGCTTGTGACACTCCACTGGGCCTGCCGGGCTCTGAGGGCCCTGCCCTGGGCCCCCTGCTCCCCTGCCCTTTGTTCAGTCACAGCAGAGATGGCCACACCCACTCCCTCAGTGAGGGCAGTGTTCCAACCTCCCTCTGCCCCGCCCCCTCTCCGCAGATTACCATGGACTACAGAGGCTGCATTCTGAGGCCAGGGCGTTCCGAGAATGCCAAGGGCAGACATGATGACCTTAAATGATTTCCTCTTGTGTCAGGTTTGGTAAACTTTAGGAGCTAGGAAATGGTCCACTTGACAGAAATGTTCAAATTTACTGGCATTTCATATATTCTCTGCTCTAACATTGTCCTGACTCTTTCTGTATATTCTTTACTTATGTTTTTGTTTTCCTTAATCAAAGTGTGTCTTTTAAATCTTTTCAAAGAAGATTCTTTGGACTTACTAAATCACCTGAATTTTATACGTTTTCTGTTGTATTAAGTTCTGCTCCTATCTTTATTTAACTTTTTTCTATGTTCTCAGGGTTTATTGTTTTCATCTTCTGATGTCAATTAAAACACTTGGTTATTCATTTTAATAAATCTTTTTACTTATAAAGATTTGAACTTTTGAAGATTCCAGCTTACTTGTACGTTTCTAAGGGTCAGGTCCTCTCCACTGTTGCCGGCCTAAGGCTTAGTTCACCATATAGCAATGTATATATTGTCCTATTTTCCCCTCGACTTTCTGTGATCCACTACATCTCACCTTTCTTTGCAGACAAGCCATTTGAAATACCCTTAACTTATTTCACAGCCAATAAGGCTTTGAAATAATGTTTATTTTTTAGAGAAATCTTCTTATATAATTAGGCAGAAAATCTGACCTGCCATAGTTTTCAAAACAGCATAATTTCACTCTTCTCAATGATTAATCTGTTGTATTACACAACCTTTGTGTATTTAGCTTTATCAATGACATGTCCTTTAAAAATGTTTTAGAGATCCTACCAGTCTTTGAAAACATCCTCGTGCCTTGTTTCAGTTCCAGTTTTATGTATATTTTCTGCCTTGCACACGATTATTCCTACATCTGATGGATGGCCTTGGGAATCTAATTCTGGTATTGATTGTTTTGGCTGATTTTCTCCCCTTATAGCTGCTTTCTTCATTATTGTGTAAATTTAGATCATGAGCTCATGTTTAGCTAAACAGCTGACCTTGTAAGAGGCTTAGGTGTGAACGCTCGTAAGTTTCAGCAGAAAGTCGGCAAAGATTTATTTGTGTCCCTCCAATGAGTGGCCCTCAAGGACCCCGTTTTCTACAAGTGTTGGTCCAATACTCCCTCTAGAGGCAGGGGACTCCGACAGGGCTGCTTTGCGGCCCCCGATCTGGGGCAGGGGCAGTGGGCGGCGTGTGGCCCGGGCAGGATCCTCTCCGCGTGTGTCCCAGGGACCCATCTGCCTGTGAGCCTCGGTCACCTGGCAGGAAGCTACGATTCCCAGACCTATGCTTAGCTGTGCAGCGAGGTGTACTGCGCGGACAGGTTCCACACACACTTCAAGTAAGAGGGCGGCCTGAGTGGAAAGGTGAGAGTTTGGGCAGCTGTGCAGACAAAGAAAGCGCCCTTTGGCCTGGGCCTAAATGCTTGTGACACTCCACTGGGCCTGCCGGGCTCTGAGGGCCCTGCCCTGGGCCCCCTGCTCCCCTGCCCTTTGTTCAGTCACAGCAGAGATGGCCACACCCACTCCCTCAGTGAGGGCAGTGTTCCAACCTCCCTCAGCCCCGCCCCCTCTCCGCAGGTTACCATGGACTACAGAGGCTGCATTCTGAGGCCAGGGCGTTCCGAGAATGCCAAGGGCAGACATGATGACCTTAAATGATTTCCTCTTGTGTCAGTTTTGGTAAACTTTAGGAGCTAGGAAATGGTCCACTTGACAGAAATGTTCAAATTTACTGGCATTTCATATATTCTCTGCTATAACATTGTCCTGACTCTTTCTGTATATTCTTTACTTATGTTTTTGTTTTCCTTAATCAAAGTGTGTCTTTTCAATCTTTTCAAAGAAGATTCTTTGGACTTACTAAATCACCTGAATTTTATACGTTTTCTGTTGTATTAAGTTCTGCTCCTATCTTTATTTAACTTTTTTCTATGTTCTCAGGGTTTATTGTTTTCATCTTCTGATGTCAATTAAAACACTTGGTTATTCATTTTAATAAATCTTTTTACTTATAAACATTTGAACTTTTGAAGATTCCAGCTTACTTGTACGTTTCAAAGGGTCAGGTCCTCTCCACTGTTGCCGGCCTAAGGCTTAGTTCACCATATAGCAATGTATATATTGACCTATTTTCCCCTCGACTTTCTGTGATCCACTACATCTCACCTTTCTTTGCAGACAAGCCATTTGAAATACCCTTAACTTATTTCACAGCCAATAAAGCTTTGAAATAATGTTTATTTTTTAGAGAAATCTTCTTATATAATTAGGCAGAAAATCTGACCTGCCATAGTTTTCAAAACAGCATAATTTCACTCTTCTCAATGATTAATCTGTTGTATTACACAACCTTTGTGTATTTAGCTTTATCAATGACATGTCCTTGAAAAATGTTTTAGAGATCCTACCAGTCTTTGAAAACATCCTCGTGCCTTGTTTCAGTTCCAGTTTTATGTATATTTTCTGCCTTGCACCCGATTATTCCTACATCTGATGGATGGCCTTGGGAATCTAATTCTGGTATTGATTGTTTTGGCTGATTGTCTCCCCTTGTAGATGCTTTCTTCATTATTGTGTAAATTTAGATCATGAGCTCATGTTGAGCTAAACAGCTGACCTTTTAAGAGGCTTAGGTGTGAACGCTCGTAAGTTTCAGAAGATAGACGGCAAAGATTTATTTGTGTCCCACCAATGAGTGGCCCTCAAGGACCCCGTGTTCTACAAGTGTTGGTCCAATACACCCTCTAGAGGCAGGGGACTCCGACAGGGCTGCTTTGCGGCCCACGAACTGGGGCAGGGGCAGTGGGCGGCCTGTGGCCCGGGCAGGAGCCTCTCCGCGTGTGTCCCAGGGACCCATCTGCCTGTGAGCCTCGGTCACCTGGCAGGGAGCTACGATGCCCAGACCTATGCTTAGCTGTGCAGCGAGGTGTACTGCGCGGACAGGTTCCACACACACTTCAAGTAAGAGGGTGGCCTGAGTGGAAAGGTGAGAGTTTGGGCAGCTGTGCAGACAAAGAAAGCGCCCTTTGGCCTGGGCCTAAATGCTTGTGACACTCCACTGGGCCTGCCGGGCTCTGAGGGCCCTGCCCTGGGCCCCCTGCTCCCCTGCCCTTTGTTCAGTCACAGCAGAGATGGCCACACCCACTCCCTCAGTGTGGGCAGTGTTCCAACCTCCCTCAGCCCCGCCCCCTCTCCGCAGGTTACCATGGACTACAGAGGCTGCATTCTGAGGCCAGGGCGTTCCGAGAATGCCAAGGGCAGACATGATGACCTTAAATGATTTCCTCTTGTGTCAGTTTTGGTAAACTTTAGGAGCTAGGAAATGGTCCACTTGACAGAAATGTTCAAATTTACTGGCATTTCATATATTCTCTGCTCTAACATTGTCCTGACTCTTTCTGTATATTCTTTACTTATGTTTTTGTTTTCCTTAATCAAAGTGTGTCTTTTCAATCTTTTCAAAGAAGATTCTTTGGACTTACTAAATCACCTGAATTTTACACGTTTTCTGTTGTATTAAGTTCTGCTCATATCTTTATTTAACTTTTTTCTATGTTCTCAGGGTTTATGCTTTTCATCTTCTCATGTCAATTAAAACACTTGGTTATTCATTTTAATAAATCTTTTTACTTATAAAGATTTGAACTTTTGAAGATTCCAGCTTAGTTGTACGTTTCTAAGGGTCAGGTCCTCTCCATTGTTGCTGGCCAAGGCTTAGTTCACCATAGAGCAATGTATATTTTGACCTATTTTCCCCTCGACTTTCTGTGATCCCCTACATCTCAACTTTCTTTGCTGACAAGCCATTTGAAATACCCTTAACTTATTTCACAGCCAATAAGTCTTTGAAATAATGTGTATTCTTTAGAGAAATCTTCTTATATAATTAGGCAGAAAATCTGACCTGCCATAGTTTTCAAAACAGCATAATTTCACTCTTCTCAATGCTTAATCTGTTGTATTACAAAACCTTTGAGTATTTAGCTTTATCAATCACATGTCCTTTAAAAATGTTTTAGAGATCCTACCAGTCTTTGAAAACATCCTTGTGCCTTGTATCAGTTCCAGTTTTATGTATATTTTCTGCCTTGCACCCGATTATTCCTACATCTGATGGATGGCCTTGGGAATCTCTTACTGGTATTGATTGTTTTGGCTGATTGTCTCCCCTTGTAGCTGCTTTCTCATTATTGTGTAAATTTAGATCATGAGCTCATGTTTAGCTAAACAGCTGACCTTGTAAGAGGCTTAGGTGTGAACGCTCGTAAGTTTCAGCAGAAAGTCGGCAAAGATTTATTTGTGTCCCTCCAATGAGTGGCCCGCAAGGACCCCGTTTTCTACAAGTGTTAGTCCAATACTCCCTCTAGAGGCAGGAGACTCAGACAGGGCTGCTTTGCGGCCCCCGATCTGGGGCAGGGGCAGTGGGTGGCGTGTGGCCTGGGCAGGAGCCTCTCCGCGTGTGTCCCAGGGACCCATCTGCCTGTGAGCCTCGGTCACCTGGCAGGAAGCTACGATTCCCAGACCTATGCTTAGCTGTGCAGCGAGGTGTACTGCGCGGACAGGTTCCACACACACTTCAAGTAAGAGGGCGGCCTGAGTGGAAAGGTGAGAGTTTGGGCAGCTGTGCAGACAAAGAAAGCGCCCTTTGGCCTGGGCCTAAATGCTTGTGACACTCCACTGGGCCTGCCGGGCTCTGAGGGCCCTGCCCTGGGCCCCCTGCTCCCCTGCCCTTTGTTCAGTCACAGCAGAGATGGCCACACCCACTCCCTCAGTGTGGGCAGTGTTCCAACCTCCCTCAGCCCCGCCCCCTCTCCGCAGGTTACCATGGACTACAGAGGCTGCATTCTGAGGCCAGGGCGTTCCGAGAATGCCAAGGGCAGACATGATGACCTTAAATGATTTCCTCTTGTGTCAGTTTTGGTAAACTTTAGGAGCTAGGAAATGGTCCACTTGACAGAAATGTTCAAATTTACTGGCATTTCATATATTCTCTGCTCTAACATTGTCCTGACTCTTTCTGTATATTCTTTACTTATGTTTTTGTTTTCCTTAATCAAAATGTGTCTTTTCAATCTTTTCAAAGAAGATTCTTTGGACTTACTAAATCACCTGAATTTTACACGTTTTCTGTTGTATTAAGTTCTGCTCATATCTTTATTTAACTTTTTTCTATGTTCTCAGGGTTTATGCTTTTCATCTTCTCATGTCAATTAAAACACTTGGTTATTCATTTTAATAAATCTTTTTACTTATAAAGATTTGAACTTTTGAAGATTCCAGCTTAGTTGTACGTTTCTAAGGGTCAGGTCCTCTCCATTGTTGCTGGCCAAGACTTAGTTCACCATAGAGCAATGTATATTTTGACCTATTTTCCCGTCGACTTTCTGTGATCCCCTACATCTCAACTTTCTTTGCAGACAAGCCATTTGAAATACCCTTAACTTATTTCACAGCCAATAAGGCTTTGAAATAATGTTTATTTTTTAGAGAAATCTTCTTATATAATTAGGCAGAAAATCTGACCTGCCATAATTTTCAAAACAGCATAATTTCACTCTTCTCAATGATTAATCTGTTGTATTACACAACCTTGGAGTATTTAGCTTTATCAATGACATGTCCTTTAAAAATGTTTTAGAGATCCTACCAGTCTTTGAAAACATCCTTGTGCCTTGTTTCAGTTCCAGTTTTATGTATATTTTCTGCCTTGCACCCGATTATTCCTACATCTGATGGATGGCCTTGGGAATCTAATTCTGGTATTGATGGTTTTGGCTGATTGTCTCCCTTTGTAGCTGCTTTCTTCATTATTGTGTAAAGTTAGATCATGAGCTCATGTTGAGCTAAACAGCTGACCTTGTAAGAGGCTTAGGTGTGAACGCTCGTAAGTTTCAGCAGAAAGTCGGCCAAGATTTATTTGTGTCCCTCCAATGAGTGGCCCGCAAGGACCCCGTTTTCTACAAGTGTTGGCCAATACTGCCTCTAGAGGCAGGGGACTCAGACAGGGCTGCTTTGCGGCCCCCGATCTGGGGCAGGGGCAGTGGGCGGCCTGTGGCCCGGGCAGGAGCCTCTCCGCGTGTGTCCCAGGGACCCATCTGCCTGCGAGCCTCGGTCACCTGGCAGGAAGCTACGATGCCCAGACCTATGCTTAGCTGTGCAGCGAGGTGTACTGCGCAGACAGGTTCCACACACACTTCAAGTAAGAGGGCGGCCTGAGTGGAAAGGTGAGAGTTTGGGCAGCTGTGCAGACAAAGAAAGCGCCCTTTGGCCTGGGCCTAAATGCTGGTGACACTCCACTGGGCCTGCCGGGCTCTGAGGGCCCTTCCCTGGGCCCCCTGCTCCCCTGCCCTTTGTTCAGTCACAGCAGAGATGGCCACACCCACTCCCTCAGTGAGGGCAGTGTCCCAACCTCCCTCAGCCCCGCCCCCTCTCCGCAGGTTACCATGGACTACAGAGGCTGCATTCTGAGGCCAGGGCGTTCCGAGAATGCCAAGGGCAGACATGATGACCTTAAATGATTTCCTCTTGTTTCAGTTTTGGTAAACTTTAGGAGCTAGGAAATGGTCCACTTGACAGAAATGTTCAAATTTACTGGCATTTCATATATTCTCTGCTGTAACATTGTCCTGACTCTTTCTGTATATTCTTTACTTATGTTTTTTGTTTTCCTTAATCAAAGTGTGTCTTCTAAATCTTTTCAAAGAAGATTCTTTGGACTTACTATATCACCTGAATTTTATACGTTTTCTGTTGTATTAAGTTCTGCTCATATCTTTATTTAACTTTTTTCTATGTTCTCAGGGTTTATTGTTTTCATCTTCTGATGTCAATTAAAACACTTGGTTATTCATTTTAATAAATATTTTTACTTATAAAGATTTGAACTTTTGAAGATTCCAGCTTACTTGTACGTTTCTAAGGGTCAGGTCCTCTCCATTGTTGCTGGCCTGAGGCTTAGTTCACCATATAGCAATGTATATATTGACCTATTTTCCCCTCGACTTTCTGTGATCCCCTACATCTCACCTTTCTTTGCAGACAAGCCATTTGAAATACCCTTAACTTATTTCACAGCCAATAAGGCTTTGAAATAATGTGTATTCTTTAGATAAATCTTCTTATATAATTAGGCAGAAAATCTGACCTGCCATAGTTTTCAAAACAGCATAATTTCACTCTTCTCAATGATTAATCTGTTGTATTACACAACCTTTGTGTATTTAGCTTTATCAATGACATGTCCTTTAAAAATGTTTTAGAGATCCTACCAGTCTTTGAAAACATCCTTGTGCCTTGTTTCAGTTCCAGTTTTATGTATATTTTCTGCCTTGCACCCGATTATTCCTACATCTGATGGATGGCCTTGGGAAACTAATTCTGGTATTGATGGTTTTGGCTGATTGTCTCCCCTTGTAGCTGCTTTCTTCATTATTGTGTAAAGTTAGATCATGAGCTCATGTTTAGCTAAACAGCTGACCTTGTAAGAGGCTTAGGTGTGAACGCTCGTAAGTTTCAGCAGAAAGTCGGCCAAGATTTATTTGTGTCCCTCAAATGAGTGGCCCGCAAGGACCCCGTTTTCTACAAGTGTTGGCCAATACTGCCTCTAGAGGCAGGGGACTCAGACAGGGCTGCTTTGCGGCCCCCGATCTGGGGCAGGGGCAGTGGGCGGCCTGTGGCCCGGGCAGGAGCCTCTCCGCGTGTGTCCCAGGGACCCATCTGCCTGCGAGCCTCGGTCACCTGGCAGGAAGCTACGATGCCCAGACCTATGGTTAGCTGTGCAGCGAGGTGTACTGCGCGGACAGGTTCCACACACACTTCAAGTAAGAGGGCGGCCTGAGTGGAAAGGTGAGAGTTTGGGCAGCTGTGCAGACAAAGAAAGCGCCCTTTGGCCTGGGCCTAAATGCTGGTGACACTCCACTGGGCCTGCCGGGCTCTGAGGGCCCTGCCCTGGGCCCCCTGCTCCCCTGCCCTTTGTTCAGTCACAGCAGAGATGGCCACACCCACTCCCTCAGTGAGGGCAGTGTCCCAACCTCCCTCAGCCCCGCCCCCTCTCCGCAGGTTACCATGGACTACAGAGGCTGCATTCTGAGGCCAGGGCGTTCCGAGAATGCCAAGGGCAGACATGATGACCTTAAATGATTTCCTCTTGTTTCAGTTTTGGTAAACTTTAGGAGCTAGGAAATGGTCCACTTGACAGAAATGTTCAAATTTACTGGCATTTCATATATTCTCTGCTCTAACATTGTCCTGAGTCTTTCTGTATATTCTTTACTTATGTTTTTGTTTTCCTTAATCAAAGTGTGTCTTCTAAATCTTTTCAAAGAAGATTCTTTGGACTTACTATATCACCTGAATTTTATACGTTTTCTGTTGTATTAAGTTCTGCTCATATCTTTATTTAACTTTTTTCTATGTTCTCAGGGTTTATTGTTTTCATCTTCTGATGTCAATTAAAACACTTGGTTATTCATTTTAATAAATATTTTTACTTATAAAGATTTGAACTTTTGAAGATTCCAGCTTACTTGTACGTTTCTAAGGGTCAGGTCCTCTCCATTGTTGCTGCCTAAGGCTTAGTTCACCATATAGCAATATATATATTGACCTATTTTCCCCTCGACTTTCTGTGATCCCCTACATCTCACCTTTCTTTGCAGACAAGCCATTTGAAATACCCTTAACTTATTTCACAGCCAATAAGTCTTTGAAATAATGGGTATTTTTTAGAGAAATCTTCATATATAATTAGGCAGAAAATCTGACCTGCCATAGTTTTTAAAACAGCATAATTTCACTCTTCTCAATGATTAATCTGTTGTATTACACAACCTTTGTGTATTTAGCTTTATCAATGACATGTCCTTTAAAAATGTTTTAGAGATCCTACCAGACTTTGAAAACATCCTTGTGCCTTGTTTCAGTTCCAGTTTTATGTATATTTTCTGCCTTGCACCCGATTATTCCTACATCTGATGGATGGCCTTGGGAATCTAATTCTGGTATTGATTGTTTTGGCTGATTGTCTTCCCTTGTAGCTGCTTTCTTCATTATTGTGTAAATTTAGATCATGAGCTCATGTTTAGCTAAACAGCTGACCTTGTAAGAGGCTTAGGTGTGAACGCTCGTAAGTTTCAGCAGAAAGTCGGCCAAGATTTATTTGTGTCCCTCCCATGAGTGGCCCACAAGGACCCCGTTTTCTACAAGTGTTGGTCCAATACTCCCTCTAGAGGCAGGGGACTCAGACAGGGCTGCTTTGCGGCCCCCGATCTGGGGCTGGGGCAGTGGGCGGCATGTGGCCCGGGCAGGAGCCTCTCTGCATGTGTCCCAGGGACCCATCTGCCTGCGAGCCTCGGTCACCTGGCAGGAAGCTACGATGCCCAGACCTATGCTTAGCTGTGCAGCGAGGTGTACTGCGCGGACAGGTTCCACACACACTTCAAGTAAGAGGGCGGCCTGAGTGGAAAGGTGAGAGTTTGGGCAGCTGTGCAGACAAAGAAAGCGCCCTTTGGCCTGGGCCTAAATGCTTGTGACACTCCACTGGGCCTGCCGGGCTCTGAGGGCCCTGACCTGGGCCCCCTGATCCCCTGCTCTTTGTTCAGTCACAGCAGAGATGGCCACACCCACTCCCTTAGTGAGGGCAGTGTTCCAACCTCCCTCAGCCCCGCCCCTTCTCCGCAGGTTACCATGGACTACAGAGGCTGCATTCTGAGGCCAGGGCGTTCCGAGAATGCCAAGGGCAGACATGATGACCTTAAATGATTTCCTCTTGTGTCAGTTTTGGTAAACTTTAGGAGCAAGAAATGGTCCACTTTACAGAAATGTTCAAATTTACTGGCATTTCATATATTCTCTTCTCTAACATTGTCCTGACTCTTTCTGTATATTCTTTACTTATGTTTTTGTTTTCCTTAATCAAAGTGTGTCTTTTAAATCTTTTCAAAGAAGATTCTTTGGACTTAATAAATCACCTGAATTTTATACGTTTTCTGTTGTATTAAATTCTGCTCATATATTTTTTAACTTTTTTCTATGTTCTCAGGGTTTATTGTTTTCATCTTCTGATGTCAATTAAAACACTTGGTTATTAATTTTACTAAATCTTTTTACTTATAAAGATTTGAACTTTTGAAGATTCCAGCTTACTTGTACGTTTCTAAGGGTCAGGTCCTCTCCATTGTGTCTGGCCTGAGGCTTAGTTCACCATATACCAATGTATATATTGACCTATTTTCCCCTCGACTTTCTGTGATCCCCTACATCTCAACTTTCTTTGCAGACAAGCCATTTGAAATACCCTTAACTTATTTCACAGCCAAAAATTCTTTGAAATAATGTGTATTCTTTAGATAAATCTTCTTATATAATTAGGCAGAAAATCTGACCTGCCATAGTTTTCAAAACAGCATAATTTCACTCTTCTCAATGATTAATCTGTTGTATTACACAACCTTTGTGTATTTAGCTTTATCAATGACATGTCCTTTAAAAATGTTTTAGAGATCCTACCAGTCTTTGAAAACATCCTTGTGCCTTGTTTCAGTTCCAGTTTTATGTATATTTTCTGCCTTGCACCCGATTATTCCTACATCAGATGGATGGCCTTGGGAATCTAATTCTGGTATTGATTGTTTTGGCTGATTGTCTCCCCTTGTAGCTGCTTTCTTCATTATTGTGTAAAGTTAGATCATGAGCTCATGTTTAGCTAAACAGCTGACCTTGTAAGACGCTTAGGTGTGAACGCTCGTAAGCTGCAGCAGAAAGTCGGCAAAGATTTATTTGTGTCCCTCCAATGAGTTGCCCACGAGAACACCGTTTTCTACAAGTGTTGGTCCAATACTCCCTGTAGAGGCAGGGGATTCAGACAGGGCTGCTTTGCGGCCCCCGATCTGGGGCAGGGGCAGTGGGCGGCCTGTGGCCCGGGCAGGAGCCTCTCCGCGTGTGTCCCAGGGACCCATCTGCCTGCGAGTCTCGGTCACCTGGCAGGAAGCTACGATGCCCAGACCTATGCTTAGCTGTGCAGCGAGGTGTACTGCGCGGACAGGTTCCACACACACTTCAAGTAAGAGGGCGGCCTGAGTGGAAAGGTGAGAGTTTGGGCAGCTGTGCAGACAAAGAAAGCGCCCTTTGCCCTGGGCCTAAATGCTTGTGACACTCCACTGGGCCTGCCGGGCTCTGAGGGCCCTGCCCTGGGCCCCCTGCTCCCCTGCCCTTTGTTCAGTCACAGCAGAGATGGCCACACCCACTCCCTCAGTGAGGGCAGTGTTCCAACCTCCCTCAGCCCCGCCCCCTCTCCGCAGGTTACCATGGACTACAGAGGCTGCATTCTGAGGCAAGGGCGTTCCAAGAATGCCAAGGGCAGACATGATGACCTTAAATGATTTCCTCTTGTGTAGTTTTGGTAAACATTAGGAGCTAGGAAATGGTCCACTTTACAGAAATGTTCAAATTTACTGGCATTTCATATATTCTCTGCTCTAACATTGTCCTGACTCTTTCTGTATATTCTTTACTTATGTTTTTGTTTTCCTTAATCAAATTGTGTCTTTTAAATCTTTTCAAAGAAGATTCTTTGGACTTAATAAATCACCTGAATTTTATACGTTTTCTGTTGTATTAAATTCTGCTCATATATTTATTTAACTTTTTTCTATGTTCTCAGGGTTTATTGTTTTCATCTTCTGATGTCAATTAAAACACTTGGTTATTCATTTTACTAAATCTTTTTACTTATAAAGATTTGAACTTTTGAAGATTCCAGCTTACTTGTACGTTTCTAAGGGTCATGTCCTCTCCATTGTTGCTGGCCTGAGGCTTAGTTCACCATATAGCAATATATATATTGACCTATTTTCCCCTAGACTTTCTGTGATCCCCTACATCTCACCTTTCTTTGCAGACAAGCCACTTGAAATACCCTTAACTTATTTCACAGCCAAAAAGTCTTTGAAATAATGGGTATTCTTTAGATAAATCTTCTTATATAATTAGGCAGAAAATCTGACCTGCCATAGTTTTCAAAACAGCATAATTTCACTCTTCTCAATGATTAATCTGTTGTATTACACAACCTTTGTGTATTTAGCTTTATCAATGACATGTCCTTTAAAAATGTTTTAGAGATCCTACCAGTCTTTGAAAACATCCTTGTGCCTTGTTTCAGTTCCAGTTTTATGTATATTTTCTGCCTTGCACCCGATTATTCCTACATCTGATGGATGGCCTTGGGAATCTAATTCTGGTATTGATTGTTTTGGCTGATTGTCTCCCCTTGTAGCTGCTTTCTTCATTATTGTGTAAAGTTAGATCATGAGCTCATGTTTAGCTAAACAGCTGACCTTGTAAGAGGCTTAGGTGTGAACGCTCGTAAGTTTCAGCAGAAAGTCGGCCAAGATTTATTTGTGTCCCTCCAATGAGTGGCCCACAAGGACCCCGTTTTCTACAAGTGTTGGCCAATACTGCCTCTAGAGGCAGGGGACTCAGACAGGGCTGCTTTGCGGCCCCCGATCTGGAGCAGGGGCAGTGGGCGGCCTGTGGCCCGGGCAGGAGCCTCTCCGCGTGTGTCCCAGGGACCAATCTGCCTGCGAGCCTCGGTCACCTGGCAGGAAGCTACGATGCCCAGACCTATGGTTAGCTGTGCAGCGAGGTGTACTCCGCGGACAGGTTCCACACACACTTCAAGTAATAGGGCGGCCTGAGTGGAAAGGTGAGAGTTTGGGCAGCTGTGCAGACAAAGAAAGCGCCCTTTGGCCTGGGCCTAAATGCTGGTGACACTCCACTGGGCCTGCCGGGCTCTGAGGGCCCTGCCCTGGGCCCCCTGCTCCCCTGCCCTTTGTTCAGTCACAGCAGAGATGGCCACACCCACTCCCTCAGTGAGGGCAGTGTCCCAACCTCCCTCAGCCCCGCCCCCTCTCCGCAGGTTACCATGGACTACAGAGGCTGCATTCTGAGGCCAGGGCGTTCCGAGAATGCCAAGGGCAGACATGATGACCTTAAATGATTTCCTCTTGTTTCAGTTTTGGTAAACTTTAGGAGCTAGGAAATGGTCCACTTGAAAGAAATGTTCAAATTTACTGGCATTTCATATATTCTCTGCTCTAACATTGTCCTGACTCTTTCTGTATATTCTTTACTTATGTTTTTGTTTTCCTTAATCAAAGTGTGTCTTCTAAATCTTTTCAAAGAAGATTCTTTGGACTTACTAAATCAACTGAATTTTATACGTTTTCTGTTGTATTAAGTTCTGCTCATATCTTTATTTAACTTTTTTCTATGTTCTCAGGGTTTATTGTTTTCATCTTCTGATGTCAATTAAAACACTTGGTTATTCATTTTAATAAATCTTTTTACTTATAAAGATTTGAACTTTTGAAGATTCCAGCTTACTTGTACGTTTCTAAGGGTCAGGTCCTCTCCATTGTTGCTGCCTAAGGCTTAGTTCACCATATAGCAATGTATATATTGACCTATTTTCCCCTCGACTTTCTGTGATCCCCTACATCTCACCTTTCTTTGAAGACAAGCCATTTGAAATACCCTTAACTTATTTCACAGCCAATAGGTCTTTGAAATAATGGGTATTTTTTAGAGAAATCTTCATATATAATTAGGCAGAAAATCTGACCTGCCATAGTTTTCAAAACAGCATAATTTCACTCTTCTCAATGATTAATCTGTTGTATTACACAACCTTTGTGTATTTAGCTTTATCAATGACATGATCTTTAAAAATGTTTTAGAGATCCTACCAGTCTTTGAAAACATCCTCGTGCCTTGTTTCAGTTCCAGTTTTATGTATATTTTCTGCCTTGCACCCGATTATTCCTACATCTGATGGATGGCCTTGGGAATCTAATTCTGGTATTGATTGTTTTGGCTGATTGTCTCCCCTTATAGCTGCTTTCTTCATTATTGTGTAAATTTAGATCATGAGCTCATGTTTAGCTAAACAGCTGACCTTGTAAGAGGCTTAGGTGTGAACGCTCGTAAGTTTCAGCAGAAAGTCGGCAAAGATTTATTTGTGTCCCTCCAATGAGTGGCCCTCAAGGACCCCGTTTTCTACAAGTGTTGGTCCAATACTCCCTCTAGAGGCAGGGGACTCCGACAGGGCTGCATTGCGGCCCCCGATCTGGGGCAGGGGCACTGGGCGGCGTGTGGCCCGGGCAGGATCCTCTCCGCGTGTGTCCCAGGGACCCATCTGCCTGTGAGCCTCGGTCACCTGGCAGGAAGCTACGATTCCCAGACCTATGCTTAGCTGTGCAGCGAGGTGTACTGCGCGGACAGGTTCCACACACACTTCAAGTAAGAGGGCGGCCTGAGTGGAAAGGTGAGAGTTTGGGCAGCTGTGCAGACAAAGAAAGCGCCCTTTGGCCTGGGCCTAAATGCTTGTGACACTCCACTGGGCCTGCCGGGCTCTGAGGGCCCTGCCCTGGGCCCCCTGCTCCCCTGCCCTTTGTTCAGTCACAGCAGAGATGGCCACACCCACTCCCTCAGTGAGGGCAGTGTTCCAACCTCCCTCTGCCCCGCCCCCTCTCCGCAGATTACCATGGACTACAGAGGCTGCATTCTGAGGCCAGGGCGTTCCGAGAATGCCAAGGGCAGACATGATGACCTTAAATGATTTCCTCTTGTGTCAGGTTTGGTAAACTTTAGGAGCTAGGAAATGGTCCACTTGACAGAAATGTTCAAATTTACTGGCATTTCATATATTCTCTGCTCTAACATTGTCCTGACTCTTTCTGTATATTCTTTACTTATGTTTTTGTTTTCCTTAATCAAAGTGTGTCTTTTAAATCTTTTCAAAGAAGATTCTTTGGACTTACTAAATCACCTGAATTTTATACGTTTTCTGTTGTATTAAGTTCTGCTCCTATCTTTATTTAACTTTTTTCTATGTTCTCAGGGTTTATTGTTTTCATCTTCTGATGTCAATTAAAACACTTGGTTATTCATTTTAATAAATCTTTTTACTTATAAAGATTTGAACTTTTGAAGATTCCAGCTTACTTGTACGTTTCTAAGGGTCAGGTCCTCTCCACTGTTGCCGGCCTAAGGCTTAGTTCACCATATAGCAATGTATATATTGTCCTATTTTCCCCTCGACTTTCTGTGATCCACTACATCTCACCTTTCTTTGCAGACAAGCCATTTGAAATACCCTTAACTTATTTCACAGCCAATAAGGCTTTGAAATAATGTTTATTTTTTAGAGAAATCTTCTTATATAATTAGGCAGAAAATCTGACCTGCCATAGTTTTCAAAACTGCATAATTTCACTCTTCTCAATGATTAATCTGTTGTATTACACAACCTTTGTGTATTTAGCTTTATCAATGACATGATCTTTAAAAATGTTTTAGAGATCCTACCAGTCTTTGAAAACATCCTCGTGCCTTGTTTCAGTTCCAGTTTTATGTATATTTTCTGCCTTGCACCCGATTATTCCTACATCTGATGGATGGCCTTGGGAATCTAATTCTGGTATTGATTGTTTTGGCTGATTGTCTCCCCTTATAGCTGCTTTCTTCATTATTGTGTAAATTTAGATCATGAGCTCATGTTTAGCTAAACAGCTGACCTTGTAAGAGGCTTAGGTGTGAACGCTCGTAAGTTTCAGCAGAAAGTCGGCAAAGATTTATTTGTGTCCCTCCAATGAGTGGCCCTCAAGGACCCCGTTTTCTACAAGTGTTGGTCCAATACTCCCTCTAGAGGCAGGGGACTCAGACAGGGCTGCATTGCGGCCCCCGATCTGGGGCAGGGTCAGTGGGCGGCGTGTGGCCCGGGCAGGAGCCTCTCCGCGTGTGTCCCAGGGACCCATCTGCCTGTGAGCCTCGGTCACCTGGCAGGAAGCTACGATTCCCAGACCTATGCTTAGCTGTGCAGCGAGGTGTACTGCGCGGACAGGTTCCACACACACTTCAAGTAAGAGGGCGGCCTGAGTGGAAAGGTGAGAGTTTGGGCAGCTGTGCAGACAAAGAAAGCGCCCTTTGGCCTGGGCCTAAATGCTTGTGACACTCCACTGGGCCTGCCGGGCTCTGAGGGCCCTGCCCTGGGCCCCCTGCTCCCCTGCCCTTTGTTCAGTCACAGCAGAGATGGCCACACCCACTCCCTCAGTGAGGGCAGTGTTCCAACCTCCCTCTGCCCCGCCCCCTCTCCGCAGATTACCATGGACTACAGAGGCTGCATTCTGAGGCCAGGGCGTTCCGAGAATGCCAAGGGCAGACATGATGACCTTCAATGATTTCCTCTTGTGTCAGTTTTGGTAAACTTTAGGAGCTAGGAAATGGTCCACTTGACAGAAATGTTCAAATTTACTGGCATTTCATATATTCTCTGCTCTAACATTGTCCTGACTCTTTCTGTATATTCTTTGCTTATGTTTTTGTTTTCCTTAATCAAAGTGTGTCTTTTAAATCTTTTCAAAGAAGATTCTTTGGACTTACTAAATCACCTGAATTTTATACGTTTTCTGTTGTATTAAGTTCTGCTCCTATCTTTATTTAACTTTTTTCTATGTTCTCAGGGTTTATTGTTTTCATCTTCTGATGTCAATTAAAACACTTGGTTATTCATTTTAATAAATCTTTTTACTTATAAAAATTTGAACTTTTGAAGATTCCAGCTTACTTGTACGTTTCTAAGGGTCAGGTCCTCTCCACTGTTGCCGGCCTAAGGCTTAGTTCACCATATAGCAATATATATATTGACCTATTTTCCCCTCGACTTTCTGTGATCCACTACATCTCACCTTTCTTTGCAGACAAGCCATTTGAAATACCCTTAACTTATTTCACAGCCAAAAAGGCTCTGAAATAATGTTTATTTTTTAGAGAAAACTTCTTATATAATTAGGCAGAAAATCTGACCTGCCATAGTTTTCAAAACAGCATAATTTCACTCTTCTCAATGATTAATCTGTTGTATTACACAACATTGGTGTATTTAGCTTTAGCAATGACATGTCCTTTAAAAATGTTTTAGAGATCCTACCAGTCTTTGAAAACATCCTCGTGCCTTGTTTCAGTTCCAGTTTTATGTATATTTTCTGCCTTGCACCCGATTATTCCTACATCTGATGGATGGCCTTGGGAATCTAATACTTGTATTGATTGTTTTGGCTGATTGTCTCCCCTTCTAGCTGCTTTCTTCAATATTGTGTAAATTTAGATCATGAGCTCATGTTTAGCTAAACAGCTGACCTTGTAAGAGGTTTAGGTGTGAACGCTCGTAAGTTTCAGCAGAAAGTCGGCAAAGATTTATTTGTGTCCCTCCAATGAGTGGCCTTCAAGGACCCCGTTTTCTACAAGTGTTGGTCCAATAGTCCCTCTAGAGGCAGGGGACTCAGACAGGGCTGCATTGCCGCCCCCGATCTGGGTCAGGGGCAGTGGGCATCCTGTGGCCCGGGCAGGAGCCTCTCCGCGTGTGTCCCAGGGACCCATCTGCCTGTGAGCCTCGGTCACCTGGCAGGAAGCTACGATTCCCAGACCTATGCTTAGCTGTGCAGCGAGGTGTACTGCGCGGACAGGTTCCACACACACTTCAAGTAAGAGGGCGGCCTGAGTGGAAAGGTGAGAGTTTGGGCAGCTGTGCAGACAAAGAAAGCGCCCTTTGGCCTGGGCCTAAATGCTTGTGACACTCCACTGGGCCTGCCGGGCTCTGAGGGCCCTGCCCTGGGCCCCCTGCTCCCCTGCCCTTTGTTCAGTCACAGCAGAGATGGCCACACCCACTCCCTCAGTGAGGGCAGTGTTCCAACCTCCCTCTGCCCCGCCCCCTCTCCGCAGATTACCATGGACTACAGAGGCTGCATTCTGAGGCCAGGGCGTTCCGAGAATGCCAAGGGCAGACATGATGACCTTAAATGATTTCCTCTTGTGTCAGGTTTGGTAAACTTTAGGAGCTAGGAAATGGTCCACTTGACAGAAATGTTCAAATTTACTGGCATTTCATATATTCTCTGCTCTAACATTGTCCTGACTCTTTCTGTATATTCTTTACTTATGTTTTTGTTTTCCTTAATCAAAGTGTGTCTTTTAAATCTTTTCAAAGAAGATTCTTTGGACTTACTAAATCACCTGAATTTTATACGTTTTCTGTTGTATTAAGTTCTGCTCCTATCTTTATTTAACTTTTTTCTATGTTCTCAGGGTTTATTGTTTTCATCTTCTGATGTCAATTAAAACACTTGGTTATTCATTTTAATAAATCTTTTTACTTATAAAGATTTGAACTTTTGAAGATTCCAGCTTACTTGTACGTTTCTAAGGGTCAGGTCCTCTCCACTGTTGCCGGCCTAAGGCTTAGTTCACCATATAGCAATGTATATATTGTCCTATTTTCCCCTCGACTTTCTGTGATCCACTACATCTCACCTTTCTTTGCAGACAAGCCATTTGAAATACCCTTAACTTATTTCACAGCCAATAAGGCTTTGAAATAATGTTTATTTTTTAGAGAAATCTTCTTATATAATTAGGCAGAAAATCTGACCTGCCATAGTTTTCAAAACAGCATAATTTCACTCTTCTCAATGATTAATCTGTTGTATTACACAACCTTTGTGTATTTAGCTTTATCAATGACATGTCCTTTAAAAATGTTTTAGAGATCCTACCAGTCTTTGAAAACATCCTCGTGCCTTGTTTCAGTTCCAGTTTTATGTATATTTTCTGCCTTGCACACGATTATTCCTACATCTGATGGATGGCCTTGGGAATCTAATTCTGGTATTGATTGTTTTGGCTGATTTTCTCCCCTTATAGCTGCTTTCTTCATTATTGTGTAAATTTAGATCATGAGCTCATGTTTAGCTAAACAGCTGACCTTGTAAGAGGCTTAGGTGTGAACGCTCGTAAGTTTCAGCAGAAAGTCGGCAAAGATTTATTTGTGTCCCTCCAATGAGTGGCCCTCAAGGACCCCGTTTTCTACAAGTGTTGGTCCAATACTCCCTCTAGAGGCAGGGGACTCCGACAGGGCTGCTTTGCGGCCCCCGATCTGGGGCAGGGGCAGTGGGCGGCGTGTGGCCCGGGCAGGATCCTCTCCGCGTGTGTCCCAGGGACCCATCTGCCTGTGAGCCTCGGTCACCTGGCAGGAAGCTACGATTCCCAGACCTATGCTTAGCTGTGCAGCGAGGTGTACTGCGCGGACAGGTTCCACACACACTTCAAGTAAGAGGGCGGCCTGAGTGGAAAGGTGAGAGTTTGGGCAGCTGTGCAGACAAAGAAAGCGCCCTTTGGCCTGGGCCTAAATGCTTGTGACACTCCACTGGGCCTGCCGGGCTCTGAGGGCCCTGCCCTGGGCCCCCTGCTCCCCTGCCCTTTGTTCAGTCACAGCAGAGATGGCCACACCCACTCCCTCAGTGAGGGCAGTGTTCCAACCTCCCTCAGCCCCGCCCCCTCTCCGCAGGTTACCATGGACTACAGAGGCTGCATTCTGAGGCCAGGGCGTTCCGAGAATGCCAAGGGCAGACATGATGACCTTAAATGATTTCCTCTTGTGTCAGTTTTGGTAAACTTTAGGAGCTAGGAAATGGTCCACTTGACAGAAATGTTCAAATTTACTGGCATTTCATATATTCTCTGCTATAACATTGTCCTGACTCTTTCTGTATATTCTTTACTTATGTTTTTGTTTTCCTTAATCAAAGTGTGTCTTTTCAATCTTTTCAAAGAAGATTCTTTGGACTTACTAAATCACCTGAATTTTATACGTTTTCTGTTGTATTAAGTTCTGCTCCTATCTTTATTTAACTTTTTTCTATGTTCTCAGGGTTTATTGTTTTCATCTTCTGATGTCAATTAAAACACTTGGTTATTCATTTTAATAAATCTTTTTACTTATAAACATTTGAACTTTTGAAGATTCCAGCTTACTTGTACGTTTCAAAGGGTCAGGTCCTCTCCACTGTTGCCGGCCTAAGGCTTAGTTCACCATATAGCAATGTATATATTGACCTATTTTCCCCTCGACTTTCTGTGATCCACTACATCTCACCTTTCTTTGCAGACAAGCCATTTGAAATACCCTTAACTTATTTCACAGCCAATAAAGCTTTGAAATAATGTTTATTTTTTAGAGAAATCTTCTTATATAATTAGGCAGAAAATCTGACCTGCCATAGTTTTCAAAACAGCATAATTTCACTCTTCTCAATGATTAATCTGTTGTATTACACAACCTTTGTGTATTTAGCTTTATCAATGACATGTCCTTGAAAAATGTTTTAGAGATCCTACCAGTCTTTGAAAACATCCTCGTGCCTTGTTTCAGTTCCAGTTTTATGTATATTTTCTGCCTTGCACCCGATTATTCCTACATCTGATGGATGGCCTTGGGAATCTAATTCTGGTATTGATTGTTTTGGCTGATTGTCTCCCCTTGTAGATGCTTTCTTCATTATTGTGTAAATTTAGATCATGAGCTCATGTTGAGCTAAACAGCTGACCTTTTAAGAGGCTTAGGTGTGAACGCTCGTAAGTTTCAGAAGATAGACGGCAAAGATTTATTTGTGTCCCACCAATGAGTGGCCCTCAAGGACCCCGTGTTCTACAAGTGTTGGTCCAATACACCCTCTAGAGGCAGGGGACTCCGACAGGGCTGCTTTGCGGCCCACGAACTGGGGCAGGGGCAGTGGGCGGCCTGTGGCCCGGGCAGGAGCCTCTCCGCGTGTGTCCCAGGGACCCATCTGCCTGTGAGCCTCGGTCACCTTGCAGGGAGCTACGATGCCCAGACCTATGCTTAGCTGTGCAGCGAGGTGTACTGCGCGGACAGGTTCCACACACACTTCAAGTAAGAGGGTGGCCTGAGTGGAAAGGTGAGAGTTTGGGCAGCTGTGCAGACAAAGAAAGCGCCCTTTGGCCTGGGCCTAAATGCTTGTGACACTCCACTGGGCCTGCCGGGCTCTGAGGGCCCTGCCCTGGGCCCCCTGCTCCCCTGCCCTTTGTTCAGTCACAGCAGAGATGGCCACACCCACTCCCTCAGTGTGGGCAGTGTTCCAACCTCCCTCAGCCCCGCCCCCTCTCCGCAGGTTACCATGGACTACAGAGGCTGCATTCTGAGGCCAGGGCGTTCCGAGAATGCCAAGGGCAGACATGATGACCTTAAATGATTTCCTCTTGTGTCAGTTTTGGTAAACTTTAGGAGCTAGGAAATGGTCCACTTGACAGAAATGTTCAAATTTACTGGCATTTCATATATTCTCTGCTCTAACATTGTCCTGACTCTTTCTGTATATTCTTTACTTATGTTTTTGTTTTCCTTAATCAAAGTGTGTCTTTTCAATCTTTTCAAAGAAGATTCTTTGGACTTACTAAATCACCTGAATTTTACACGTTTTCTGTTGTATTAAGTTCTGCTCATATCTTTATTTAACTTTTTTCTATGTTCTCAGGGTTTATGCTTTTCATCTTCTCATGTCAATTAAAACACTTGGTTATTCATTTTAATAAATCTTTTTACTTATAAAGATTTGAACTTTTGAAGATTCCAGCTTAGTTGTACGTTTCTAAGGGTCAGGTCCTCTCCATTGTTGCTGGCCAAGGCTTAGTTCACCATAGAGCAATGTATATTTTGACCTATTTTCCCCTCGACTTTCTGTGATCCCCTACATCTCAACTTTCTTTGCTGACAAGCCATTTGAAATACCCTTAACTTATTTCACAGCCAATAAGTCTTTGAAATAATGTGTATTCTTTAGAGAAATCTTCTTATATAATTAGGCAGAAAATCTGACCTGCCATAGTTTTCAAAACAGCATAATTTCACTCTTCTCAATGCTTAATCTGTTGTATTACAAAACCTTTGAGTATTTAGCTTTATCAATCACATGTCCTTTAAAAATGTTTTAGAGATCCTACCAGTCTTTGAAAACATCCTTGTGCCTTGTATCAGTTCCAGTTTTATGTATATTTTCTGCCTTGCACCCGATTATTCCTACATCTGATGGATGGCCTTGGGAATCTCTTACTGGTATTGATTGTTTTGGCTGATTGTCTCCCCTTGTAGCTGCTTTCTCATTATTGTGTAAATTTAGATCATGAGCTCATGTTTAGCTAAACAGCTGACCTTGTAAGAGGCTTAGGTGTGAACGCTCGTAAGTTTCAGCAGAAAGTCGGCAAAGATTTATTTGTGTCCCTCCAATGAGTGGCCCGCAAGGACCCCGTTTTCTACAAGTGTTAGTCCAATACTCCCTCTAGAGGCAGGAGACTCAGACAGGGCTGCTTTGCGGCCCCCGATCTGGGGCAGGGGCAGTGGGTGGCGTGTGGCCTGGGCAGGAGCCTCTCCGCGTGTGTCCCAGGGACCCATCTGCCTGTGAGCCTCGGTCACCTGGCAGGAAGCTACGATTCCCAGACCTATGCTTAGCTGTGCAGCGAGGTGTACTGCGCGGACAGGTTCCACACACACTTCAAGTAAGAGGGCGGCCTGAGTGGAAAGGTGAGAGTTTGGGCAGCTGTGCAGACAAAGAAAGCGCCCTTTGGCCTGGGCCTAAATGCTTGTGACACTCCACTGGGCCTGCCGGGCTCTGAGGGCCCTGCCCTGGGCCCCCTGCTCCCCTGCCCTTTGTTCAGTCACAGCAGAGATGGCCACACCCACTCCCTCAGTGTGGGCAGTGTTCCAACCTCCCTCAGCCCCGCCCCCTCTCCGCAGGTTACCATGGACTACAGAGGCTGCATTCTGAGGCCAGGGCGTTCCGAGAATGCCAAGGGCAGACATGATGACCTTAAATGATTTCCTCTTGTGTCAGTTTTGGTAAACTTTAGGAGCTAGGAAATGGTCCACTTGACAGAAATGTTCAAATTTACTGGCATTTCATATATTCTCTGCTCTAACATTGTCCTGACTCTTTCTGTATATTCTTTACTTATGTTTTTGTTTTCCTTAATCAAAATGTGTCTTTTCAATCTTTTCAAAGAAGATTCTTTGGACTTACTAAATCACCTGAATTTTACACGTTTTCTGTTGTATTAAGTTCTGCTCATATCTTTATTTAACTTTTTTCTATGTTCTCAGGGTTTATGCTTTTCATCTTCTCATGTCAATTAAAACACTTGGTTATTCATTTTAATAAATCTTTTTACTTATAAAGATTTGAACTTTTGAAGATTCCAGCTTAGTTGTACGTTTCTAAGGGTCAGGTCCTCTCCATTGTTGCTGGCCAAGACTTAGTTCACCATAGAGCAATGTATATTTTGACCTATTTTCCCGTCGACTTTCTGTGATCCCCTACATCTCAACTTTCTTTGCAGACAAGCCATTTGAAATACCCTTAACTTATTTCACAGCCAATAAGGCTTTGAAATAATGTTTATTTTTTAGAGAAATCTTCTTATATAATTAGGCAGAAAATCTGACCTGCCATAATTTTCAAAACAGCATAATTTCACTCTTCTCAATGATTAATCTGTTGTATTACACAACCTTGGAGTATTTAGCTTTATCAATGACATGTCCTTTAAAAATGTTTTAGAGATCCTACCAGTCTTTGAAAACATCCTTGTGCCTTGTTTCAGTTCCAGTTTTATGTATATTTTCTGCCTTGCACCCGATTATTCCTACATCTGATGGATGGCCTTGGGAATCTAATTCTGGTATTGATGGTTTTGGCTGATTGTCTCCCTTTGTAGCTGCTTTCTTCATTATTGTGTAAAGTTAGATCATGAGCTCATGTTGAGCTAAACAGCTGACCTTGTAAGAGGCTTAGGTGTGAACGCTCGTAAGTTTCAGCAGAAAGTCGGCCAAGATTTATTTGTGTCCCTCCAATGAGTGGCCCGCAAGGACCCCGTTTTCTACAAGTGTTGGCCAATACTGCCTCTAGAGGCAGGGGACTCAGACAGGGCTGCTTTGCGGCCCCCGATCTGGGGCAGGGGCAGTGGGCGGCCTGTGGCCCGGGCAGGAGCCTCTCCGCGTGTGTCCCAGGGACCCATCTGCCTGCGAGCCTCGGTCACCTGGCAGGAAGCTACGATGCCCAGACCTATGCTTAGCTGTGCAGCGAGGTGTACTGCGCAGACAGGTTCCACACACACTTCAAGTAAGAGGGCGGCCTGAGTGGAAAGGTGAGAGTTTGGGCAGCTGTGCAGACAAAGAAAGCGCCCTTTGGCCTGGGCCTAAATGCTGGTGACACTCCACTGGGCCTGCCGGGCTCTGAGGGCCCTTCCCTGGGCCCCCTGCTCCCCTGCCCTTTGTTCAGTCACAGCAGAGATGGCCACACCCACTCCCTCAGTGAGGGCAGTGTCCCAACCTCCCTCAGCCCCGCCCCCTCTCCGCAGGTTACCATGGACTACAGAGGCTGCATTCTGAGGCCAGGGCGTTCCGAGAATGCCAAGGGCAGACATGATGACCTTAAATGATTTCCTCTTGTTTCAGTTTTGGTAAACTTTAGGAGCTAGGAAATGGTCCACTTGACAGAAATGTTCAAATTTACTGGCATTTCATATATTCTCTGCTGTAACATTGTCCTGACTCTTTCTGTATATTCTTTACTTATGTTTTTTGTTTTCCTTAATCAAAGTGTGTCTTCTAAATCTTTTCAAAGAAGATTCTTTGGACTTACTATATCACCTGAATTTTATACGTTTTCTGTTGTATTAAGTTCTGCTCATATCTTTATTTAACTTTTTTCTATGTTCTCAGGGTTTATTGTTTTCATCTTCTGATGTCAATTAAAACACTTGGTTATTCATTTTAATAAATATTTTTACTTATAAAGATTTGAACTTTTGAAGATTCCAGCTTACTTGTACGTTTCTAAGGGTCAGGTCCTCTCCATTGTTGCTGGCCTGAGGCTTAGTTCACCATATAGCAATGTATATATTGACCTATTTTCCCCTCGACTTTCTGTGATCCCCTACATCTCACCTTTCTTTGCAGACAAGCCATTTGAAATACCCTTAACTTATTTCACAGCCAATAAGGCTTTGAAATAATGTGTATTCTTTAGATAAATCTTCTTATATAATTAGGCAGAAAATCTGACCTGCCATAGTTTTCAAAACAGCATAATTTCACTCTTCTCAATGATTAATCTGTTGTATTACACAACCTTTGTGTATTTAGCTTTATCAATGACATGTCCTTTAAAAATGTTTTAGAGATCCTACCAGTCTTTGAAAACATCCTTGTGCCTTGTTTCAGTTCCAGTTTTATGTATATTTTCTGCCTTGCACCCGATTATTCCTACATCTGATGGATGGCCTTGGGAAACTAATTCTGGTATTGATGGTTTTGGCTGATTGTCTCCCCTTGTAGCTGCTTTCTTCATTATTGTGTAAAGTTAGATCATGAGCTCATGTTTAGCTAAACAGCTGACCTTGTAAGAGGCTTAGGTGTGAACGCTCGTAAGTTTCAGCAGAAAGTCGGCCAAGATTTATTTGTGTCCCTCAAATGAGTGGCCCGCAAGGACCCCGTTTTCTACAAGTGTTGGCCAATACTGCCTCTAGAGGCAGGGGACTCAGACAGGGCTGCTTTGCGGCCCCCGATCTGGGGCAGGGGCAGTGGGCGGCCTGTGGCCCGGGCAGGAGCCTCTCCGCGTGTGTCCCAGGGACCCATCTGCCTGCGAGCCTCGGTCACCTGGCAGGAAGCTACGATGCCCAGACCTATGGTTAGCTGTGCAGCGAGGTGTACTGCGCGGACAGGTTCCACACACACTTCAAGTAAGAGGGCGGCCTGAGTGGAAAGGTGAGAGTTTGGGCAGCTGTGCAGACAAAGAAAGCGCCCTTTGGCCTGGGCCTAAATGCTGGTGACACTCCACTGGGCCTGCCGGGCTCTGAGGGCCCTGCCCTGGGCCCCCTGCTCCCCTGCCCTTTGTTCAGTCACAGCAGAGATGGCCACACCCACTCCCTCAGTGAGGGCAGTGTCCCAACCTCCCTCAGCCCCGCCCCCTCTCCGCAGGTTACCATGGACTACAGAGGCTGCATTCTGAGGCCAGGGCGTTCCGAGAATGCCAAGGGCAGACATGATGACCTTAAATGATTTCCTCTTGTTTCAGTTTTGGTAAACTTTAGGAGCTAGGAAATGGTCCACTTGACAGAAATGTTCAAATTTACTGGCATTTCATATATTCTCTGCTCTAACATTGTCCTGAGTCTTTCTGTATATTCTTTACTTATGTTTTTGTTTTCCTTAATCAAAGTGTGTCTTCTAAATCTTTTCAAAGAAGATTCTTTGGACTTACTATATCACCTGAATTTTATACGTTTTCTGTTGTATTAAGTTCTGCTCATATCTTTATTTAACTTTTTTCTATGTTCTCAGGGTTTATTGTTTTCATCTTCTGATGTCAATTAAAACACTTGGTTATTCATTTTAATAAATATTTTTACTTATAAAGATTTGAACTTTTGAAGATTCCAGCTTACTTGTACGTTTCTAAGGGTCAGGTCCTCTCCATTGTTGCTGCCTAAGGCTTAGTTCACCATATAGCAATATATATATTGACCTATTTTCCCCTCGACTTTCTGTGATCCCCTACATCTCACCTTTCTTTGCAGACAAGCCATTTGAAATACCCTTAACTTATTTCACAGCCAATAAGTCTTTGAAATAATGGGTATTTTTTAGAGAAATCTTCATATATAATTAGGCAGAAAATCTGACCTGCCATAGTTTTCAAAACAGCATAATTTCACTCTTCTCAATGATTAATCTGTTGTATTACACAACCTTTGTGTATTTAGCTTTATCAATGACATGTCCTTTAAAAATGTTTTAGAGATCCTACCAGACTTTGAAAACATCCTTGTGCCTTGTTTCAGTTCCAGTTTTATGTATATTTTCTGCCTTGCACCCGATTATTCCTACATCTGATGGATGGCCTTGGGAATCTAATTCTGGTATTGATTGTTTTGGCTGATTGTCTTCCCTTGTAGCTGCTTTCTTCATTATTGTGTAAATTTAGATCATGAGCTCATGTTTAGCTAAACAGCTGACCTTGTAAGAGGCTTAGGTGTGAACGCTCGTAAGTTTCAGCAGAAAGTCGGCCAAGATTTATTTGTGTCCCTCCCATGAGTGGCCCACAAGGACCCCGTTTTCTACAAGTGTTGGTCCAATACTCCCTCTAGAGGCAGGGGACTCAGACAGGGCTGCTTTGCGGCCCCCGATCTGGGGCTGGGGCAGTGGGCGGCATGTGGCCCGGGCAGGAGCCTCTCTGCATGTGTCCCAGGGACCCATCTGCCTGCGAGCCTCGGTCACCTGGCAGGAAGCTACGATGCCCAGACCTATGCTTAGCTGTGCAGCGAGGTGTACTGCGCGGACAGGTTCCACACACACTTCAAGTAAGAGGGCGGCCTGAGTGGAAAGGTGAGAGTTTGGGCAGCTGTGCAGACAAAGAAAGCGCCCTTTGGCCTGGGCCTAAATGCTTGTGACACTCCACTGGGCCTGCCGGGCTCTGAGGGCCCTGACCTGGGCCCCCTGATCCCCTGCTCTTTGTTCAGTCACAGCAGAGATGGCCACACCCACTCCCTTAGTGAGGGCAGTGTTCCAACCTCCCTCAGCCCCGCCCCTTCTCCGCAGGTTACCATGGACTACAGAGGCTGCATTCTGAGGCCAGGGCGTTCCGAGAATGCCAAGGGCAGACATGATGACCTTAAATGATTTCCTCTTGTGTCAGTTTTGGTAAACTTTAGGAGCAAGAAATGGTCCACTTTACAGAAATGTTCAAATTTACTGGCATTTCATATATTCTCTTCTCTAACATTGTCCTGACTCTTTCTGTATATTCTTTACTTATGTTTTTGTTTTCCTTAATCAAAGTGTGTCTTTTAAATCTTTTCAAAGAAGATTCTTTGGACTTAATAAATCACCTGAATTTTATACGTTTTCTGTTGTATTAAATTCTGCTCATATATTTTTTAACTTTTTTCTATGTTCTCAGGGTTTATTGTTTTCATCTTCTGATGTCAATTAAAACACTTGGTTATTAATTTTACTAAATCTTTTTACTTATAAAGATTTGAACTTTTGAAGATTCCAGCTTACTTGTACGTTTCTAAGGGTCAGGTCCTCTCCATTGTGTCTGGCCTGAGGCTTAGTTCACCATATACCAATGTATATATTGACCTATTTTCCCCTCGACTTTCTGTGATCCCCTACATCTCAACTTTCTTTGCAGACAAGCCATTTGAAATACCCTTAACTTATTTCACAGCCAAAAATTCTTTGAAATAATGTGTATTCTTTAGATAAATCTTCTTATATAATTAGGCAGAAAATCTGACCTGCCATAGTTTTCAAAACAGCATAATTTCACTCTTCTCAATGATTAATCTGTTGTATTACACAACCTTTGTGTATTTAGCTTTATCAATGACATGTCCTTTAAAAATGTTTTAGAGATCCTACCAGTCTTTGAAAACATCCTTGTGCCTTGTTTCAGTTCCAGTTTTATGTATATTTTCTGCCTTGCACCCGATTATTCCTACATCAGATGGATGGCCTTGGGAATCTAATTCTGGTATTGATTGTTTTGGCTGATTGTCTCCCCTTGTAGCTGCTTTCTTCATTATTGTGTAAAGTTAGATCATGAGCTCATGTTTAGCTAAACAGCTGACCTTGTAAGACGCTTAGGTGTGAACGCTCGTAAGCTGCAGCAGAAAGTCGGCAAAGATTTATTTGTGTCCCTCCAATGAGTTGCCCACGAGAACACCGTTTTCTACAAGTGTTGGTCCAATACTCCCTGTAGAGGCAGGGGATTCAGACAGGGCTGCTTTGCGGCCCCCGATCTGGGGCAGGGGCAGTGGGCGGCCTGTGGCCCGGGCAGGAGCCTCTCCGCGTGTGTCCCAGGGACCCATCTGCCTGCGAGTCTCGGTCACCTGGCAGGAAGCTACGATGCCCAGACCTATGCTTAGCTGTGCAGCGAGGTGTACTGCGCGGACAGGTTCCACACACACTTCAAGTAAGAGGGCGGCCTGAGTGGAAAGGTGAGAGTTTGGGCAGCTGTGCAGACAAAGAAAGCGCCCTTTGCCCTGGGCCTAAATGCTTGTGACACTCCACTGGGCCTGCCGGGCTCTGAGGGCCCTGCCCTGGGCCCCCTGCTCCCCTGCCCTTTGTTCAGTCACAGCAGAGATGGCCACACCCACTCCCTCAGTGAGGGCAGTGTTCCAACCTCCCTCAGCCCCGCCCCCTCTCCGCAGGTTACCATGGACTACAGAGGCTGCATTCTGAGGCAAGGGCGTTCCAAGAATGCCAAGGGCAGACATGATGACCTTAAATGATTTCCTCTTGTGTAGTTTTGGTAAACATTAGGAGCTAGGAAATGGTCCACTTTACAGAAATGTTCAAATTTACTGGCATTTCATATATTCTCTGCTCTAACATTGTCCTGACTCTTTCTGTATATTCTTTACTTATGTTTTTGTTTTCCTTAATCAAATTGTGTCTTTTAAATCTTTTCAAAGAAGATTCTTTGGACTTAATAAATCACCTGAATTTTATACGTTTTCTGTTGTATTAAATTCTGCTCATATATTTATTTAACTTTTTTCTATGTTCTCAGGGTTTATTGTTTTCATCTTCTGATGTCAATTAAAACACTTGGTTATTCATTTTACTAAATCTTTTTACTTATAAAGATTTGAACTTTTGAAGATTCCAGCTTACTTGTACGTTTCTAAGGGTCATGTCCTCTCCATTGTTGCTGGCCTGAGGCTTAGTTCACCATATAGCAATATATATATTGACCTATTTTCCCCTAGACTTTCTGTGATCCCCTACATCTCACCTTTCTTTGCAGACAAGCCACTTGAAATACCCTTAACTTATTTCACAGCCAAAAAGTCTTTGAAATAATGGGTATTCTTTAGATAAATCTTCTTATATAATTAGGCAGAAAATCTGACCTGCCATAGTTTTCAAAACAGCATAATTTCACTCTTCTCAATGATTAATCTGTTGTATTACACAACCTTTGTGTATTTAGCTTTATCAATGACATGTCCTTTAAAAATGTTTTAGAGATCCTACCAGTCTTTGAAAACATCCTTGTGCCTTGTTTCAGTTCCAGTTTTATGTATATTTTCTGCCTTGCACCCGATTATTCCTACATCTGATGGATGGCCTTGGGAATCTAATTCTGGTATTGATTGTTTTGGCTGATTGTCTCCCCTTGTAGCTGCTTTCTTCATTATTGTGTAAAGTTAGATCATGAGCTCATGTTTAGCTAAACAGCTGACCTTGTAAGAGGCTTAGGTGTGAACGCTCGTAAGTTTCAGCAGAAAGTCGGCCAAGATTTATTTGTGTCCCTCCAATGAGTGGCCCACAAGGACCCCGTTTTCTACAAGTGTTGGCCAATACTGCCTCTAGAGGCAGGGGACTCAGACAGGGCTGCTTTGCGGCCCCCGATCTGGAGCAGGGGCAGTGGGCGGCCTGTGGCCCGGGCAGGAGCCTCTCCGCGTGTGTCCCAGGGACCAATCTGCCTGCGAGCCTCGGTCACCTGGCAGGAAGCTACGATGCCCAGACCTATGGTTAGCTGTGCAGCGAGGTGTACTCCGCGGACAGGTTCCACACACACTTCAAGTAATAGGGCGGCCTGAGTGGAAAGGTGAGAGTTTGGGCAGCTGTGCAGACAAAGAAAGCGCCCTTTGGCCTGGGCCTAAATGCTGGTGACACTCCACTGGGCCTGCCGGGCTCTGAGGGCCCTGCCCTGGGCCCCCTGCTCCCCTGCCCTTTGTTCAGTCACAGCAGAGATGGCCACACCCACTCCCTCAGTGAGGGCAGTGTCCCAACCTCCCTCAGCCCCGCCCCCTCTCCGCAGGTTACCATGGACTACAGAGGCTGCATTCTGAGGCCAGGGCGTTCCGAGAATGCCAAGGGCAGACATGATGACCTTAAATGATTTCCTCTTGTTTCAGTTTTGGTAAACTTTAGGAGCTAGGAAATGGTCCACTTGAAAGAAATGTTCAAATTTACTGGCATTTCATATATTCTCTGCTCTAACATTGTCCTGACTCTTTCTGTATATTCTTTACTTATGTTTTTGTTTTCCTTAATCAAAGTGTGTCTTCTAAATCTTTTCAAAGAAGATTCTTTGGACTTACTAAATCACCTGAATTTTATACGTTTTCTGTTGTATTAAGTTCTGCTCATATCTTTATTTAACTTTTTTCTATGTTCTCAGGGTTTATTGTTTTCATCTTCTGATGTCAATTAAAACACTTGGTTATTCATTTTAATAAATCTTTTTACTTATAAAGATTTGAACTTTTGAAGATTCCAGCTTACTTGTACGTTTCTAAGGGTCAGGTCCTCTCCATTGTTGCTGCCTAAGGCTTAGTTCACCATATAGCAATGTATATATTGACCTATTTTCCCCTCGACTTTCTGTGATCCCCTACATCTCACCTTTCTTTGAAGACAAGCCATTTGAAATACCCTTAACTTATTTCACAGCCAATAGGTCTTTGAAATAATGGGTATTTTTTAGAGAAATCTTCATATATAATTAGGCAGAAAATCTGACCTGCCATAGTTTTCAAAACAGCATAATTTCACTCTTCTCAATGATTAATCTGTTGTATTACACAACCTTTGTGTATTTAGCTTTATCAATGACATGTCCTTTAAAAATGTTTTAGAGATCCTACCAGACTTTGAAAACATGCTTGTGCCTTGTTTCAGTTCAAGTTTTATGTATATTTTCTGCCTTGCACCCGATTATTCCTACATCTGATGGAAGGCTTTGGGAATCTAATTCTGGTATTGATTGTTTTGGCTGATAGTCTCCCCTTGTAGCTGCTTTCTTCATTATTGTGTAAATTTAGATCATGAGCTCATGTTTAGCTAAACAGCTGACCTTGTAAGAGGCTTAGGTGTGAACGCTCGTAAGTTTCAGCAGAAAGTCGGCCAAGATTTATTTGTGTCCCTCCCATGAGTGGCCCACAAGGACCCCGGTTTCTACAAGTGTTGGTCCAATACTCCCTCTAGAGGCAGGGGACTCAGACAGGGCTGCTTTGCGGCCCCCGATCTGGGGCAGGGGCAGTGGGCGGCCTGTGGCCCGGGCAGGAGCCTCTCTGAGTGTGTCCCAGGGACCCATCTCCCTGCGAGCCTCGGTCACCTGGCAGGAAGCTATGATGCCCAGACCTATGGTTAGCTGTGCAGCGAGGTGTACTGCGCGGACAGGTTCCACACACACTTCAAGTAAGAGGGCGGCCTGAGTGGAAAGGTGAGAGTTTGGGCAGCTGTGCAGACAAAGAAAGCGCCCTTTGGCCTGGGCCTAAATGCTTGTGACACTCCACTGGGCCTGCCGGGCTCTGAGGGCCCTGCCCTGGGCCCCCTGCTCCCCTGCCCTTTGTTCAGTCACAGCAGAGATGGCCACACCCACTCCCTCAGTGAGGGCAGTGTTCCAACCTCCCTCAGCCCCGCCCCCTCTCCGCAGGTTACCATGGACTACAGAGGCTGCATTCTGAGGCCAGGGCGTTCCGAGAATGCCAAGGGCAGACATGATGACCTTAAATGATTTCCTCTTGTGTCAGTTTTGGTAAACTTTAGGAGCTAGGAAATGGTCCACTTTACAGAAATGTTCAAATTTACTGGCATTTCATATATTCTCTGCTCTAACATTGTCCTGACTCTTTCTGTATATTCTTTACTTATGTTTTTGTTTTCCTTAATCAAAGTGTGTCTTTTAAATCTTTTCACAGAAGATTCTCTGGACTTAATAAATCACCTGAATTTTATACGTTTTCTGTTGTATTAAATTCTGCTCATATATTTATTTAACTTTTTTCTATGTTCTCAGGGTTTATTGTTTTCATCTTCTGATGTCAATTAAAACACTTGGTTATTCATTTTAATAAATCTTTTTACTTATAAAATTCGAACTTTTGAAGATTCCAGCTTACTTGTACGTTTCTAAGGGTCAGGTCCTCTCCATTGTTGCTGGCCTGAGGAGTAGTTCACCATATAGCAATATATATATTGACCTATTTTCCCCTAGACTTTCTGTGATCCCCTACATCTCACCTTTCTTTGCAGACAAGCCATTTGAAATACCCTTAACTTATTTCACAGCCAAAAAGTCTTTGAAATAATGTGTATTCTTTAGATAAATCTTCTTATATAATTAGGCAGAAAATCTGACCTGCCATAGTTTTCAAAACAGCATAATTTCACTCTTCTCAATGATTAATCTGTTGTATTACACAACCTTTGTGTATTTAGCTTTATCAATGACATGTACTTTAAAAATGTTTTAGAGATCCTACCAGTCTTTGAAAACATCCTTGTGCCTTGTTTCAGTTCCAGTTTTATGTATATTTTCTGCCTTGCACCCGATTATTCCTACATCTGATGGATGGCCTTGGGAATCTAATTCTGGTATTGATTGTTTTGGCTGATTGTCTCCCCTTGTAGCTGCTTTCTTCATTATTGTGTAAAGTTAGATCATGAGCTCATGTTTAGCTAAACAGCTGACCTTGTAAGAGGCTTAGGTGTGAATGCTCGTAAGTTTCAGCAGAAAGTCGGCCAAGATTTATTTGTGTCCCTCCAATGAGTGGCCCGCAAGGACCCCGTTTTCTACAAGTGTTGGCCAATACTGCCTCTAGAGGCAGGGGACTCAGACAGGGCTGCTTTGCGGCCCCCGATCTGGGGCAGGGGCAGTGGGCGGCCTGTGGCCCGGGCAGGAGCCTCTCCGCGTGTGTCCCAGGGACCCATCTGCCTGCGAGCCTCGGTCACCTGGCAGGAAGCTACGATGCCCAGACCTATGGTTAGCTGTGCAGCGAGGTGTACTGCGCGGACAGGTTCCACACACACTTCAAGTAAGAGGGCGGCCTGAGTGGAAAGGTGAGAGTTTGGGCAGCTGTGCAGACAAAGAAAGCGCCCTTTGTCCTGGGCCTAAATGCTTGTGACACTCCACTGGGCCTGCCGGGCTCTGAGGGCCCTGCCCTGGGCCCCCTGCTCCCCTGCCCTTTGTTCAGTCACAGCAGAGATGGCCACACCCACTCCCTCAGTGAGGGCAGTGTCCCAACCTCCCTCAGCCCCGCCCCCTCTCCGCAGGTTACCATGGACTACAGAGGCTGCATTCTGAGGCCAGGGCGTTCCGAGAATGCCAAGGGCAGACATGATGACCTTAAATGATTTCCTCTTGTTTCAGTTTTGGTAAACTTTAGGAGCTAGGAAATGGTCCACTTGACAGAAATGTTCAAATTTACTGGCATTTCATATATTCTCTGCTCTAACATTGTCCTGACTCTTTCTGTATATTCTTTACTTATGTTTTTGTTTTCCTTAATCAAAGTGTGTCTTTTAAATCTTTTCAAAGAAGATTCTTTGGACTTACTAAATCACCTGAATTTTATACGTTTTCTGTTGTATTAAGTTCTGCTCCTATCTTTATTTAACTTTTTTCTATGTTCTCAGGGTTTATTGTTTTCATCTTCTGATGTCAATTAAAACACTTGGTTATTCATTTTAATAAATCTTTTTACTTATAAAGATTTGAACTTTTGAAGATTCCAGCTTACTTGTACGTTTCTAAGGGTCAGGTCCTCTCCATTGTTGCTGTCTAAGGCTTAGTTCACCATATAGCAATGTATATATTGACCTATTTTCCCCTCGACTTTCTGTGATCCCCTACATCTCACCTTTCTTTGAAGACAAGCCATTTGAAATACCCTTAACTTATTTCACAGCCAATAAGTCTTTGAAATAATGGGTATTTTTTAGAGAAATCTTCATATATAATTAGGCAGAAAATCTGACCTGCCATAGTTTTCAAAACAGCATAATTTCACTCTTCTCAATGATTAATCTGTTGTATTACACAACCTTTGTGTATTTAGCTTTATCAATGACATGTCCTTTAAAAATGTTTTAGAGATCCTACCAGACTTTGAAAACATCCTTGTGCCTTGTTTCAGTTCAAGTTTTATGTATATTTTCTGCCTTGCACCCGATTATTCCTACATCTGATGGATGGCCTTGGGAATCTAATTCTGGTATTGATTGTTTTGGCTGATTGTCTCCCCTTGTATCTGCTTTCTTCATTATTGTGTAAATTTAGATCATGAGCTCATGTTTAGCTAAACAGCTGACCTTGTAAGAGGCTTAGGTGTGAACGCTCGTAAGTTTCAGCAGAAAGTCGGCCAAGATTTATTTGTGTCCCTCCCATGAGTGGCCCACAAGGACCCCGTTTTCTACAAGTGTTGGCCAGTACTGCCTCTAGAGGCAGGGGACTCAGACAGGGCTGATTTGCGGCCCCCGATCTGGGGCAGGGGCAGTGGGCGGCCTGTGGCCCGGGCAGGAGCCTCTCCGCGTGTGTCCCAGGGACCCATCTGCCTGCGAGCCTCGGTCACCTGGCAGGAAGCTACGATGCCCAGACCTATGCTTAGCTGTGCAGCGAGGTGTACTGCGCGGACAGGTTCCACACACACTTCAAGTAAGAGGGCGGCCTGAGTGGAAAGGTGAGAGTTTGGGCAGCTGTGCAGACAAAGAAAGCGCCCTTTGGCCTGGGCCTAAATGCTGGTGACACTCCACTGGGCCTGCCGGGCTCTGAGGGCCCTGCCCTGGGCCCCCTGCTCCCCTGCCCTTTGTTCAGTCACAGCAGAGATGGCCACACCCACTCCCTCAGTGAGGGCAGTGTCCCAACCTACCTCAGCCCCGCCCCCTCTCCGCAGGTTACCATGGACTACAGAGGCTGCATTCTGAGGCCAGGGCGTTCTGAGAATGCCAAGGGCAGACATGATGACCTTAAATGATTTCCTCTTGTTTCAGTTTTGTTAAACTTTAGGAGCTAGGAAATGGTCCACTTGACAGAAATGTTCAAATTTACTGGCATTTCATATATTCTCTGCTCTAACATTGTCCTGACTCTTTCTGTATATTCTTTACTTATGTTTTTGTTTTCCTTAATCAAAGTGTGTCTTCTAAATCTTTTCAAAGAAGATTCTTTGGACTTACTATATCACCTGAATTTTATACGTTTTCTATTGTATTAAGTTCTGCTCATATCTTTATTTAACTTTTTTCTATGTTCTCAGGGTTTATTGTTTTCATCTTCTGATGTCAATTAAAACACTTGGTTATTCATTTTAATAAATATTTTTACTTATAAAGATTTGAACTTTTGAAGATTCCAGCTTACTTGTACGTTTCTAAGGGACAGGTCCTCTCCATTGTTGCTGCCTAAGGCTTAGTTCACCATATAGCAATGTATATATTGACCTATTTTCCCCTCGACTTTCTGTGATCCCCTACATCTCACCTTTCTTTGAAGACAAGCCATTTGAAATACCCTTAACTTATTTCACAGCCAATAAGTCTTTGAAATAATGGGTATTTTTTAGAGAAATCTTCATGTATAATTAGGCAGAAAATCTGACCTGCCATAGTTTTCAAAACAGCAAAATTTCACTCTTCTCAATGATTAATCTGTTGTATTACACAACCTTTGTGTATTTAGCTTTATCAATGACATGTCCTTTAAAAATGTTTTAGAGATCCTACCAGACTTTGAAAACATCCTTGTGCCTTGTTTCAGTTCAAGTTTTATGTATATATTCTGCCTTGCACCCGATTATTCCTACATCTGATGGATGGCCTTGGGAATCTAATTCTGGTATTGATTGTTTTGGCTGATTGTCTCCCCTTGTAGCTGCTTTCTTCATTATTGTGTAAAGTTAGATCATGAGCTCATGTTTAGCTAAACAGCTGACCTTGTAAGAGGCTTAGGTGTGAACGCTCGTAAGTTTCAGCAGAAAGTCGGCCAAGATTTATTTGTGTCCCTCCCATGAGTGGCCCACAAGGACCCCGTTTTCTACAAGTGTTGGTCCAATACTCCCTCTAGAGGCAGGGGACTCAGACAGGGCTGCATTGCGGCCCCCGATCTGGGGCTGGGGCTGTGGGCGGCATGTGGCCCGGGCAGGAGCCTCTCTGCATGTGTCCCAGGGACCCATCTGCCTGCGAGCCTCGGTCACCTGGCAGGAAGCTACGATGCCCAGACCTATGCTTAGCTGTGCAGCGAGGTGTACTGCGCGGACAGGTTCCACACACACTTCAAGTAAGAGGGCGGCCTGAGTGGAAAGGTGAGAGTTTGGGCAGCTGTGCAGACAAAGAAAGCGCCCTTTGGCCTGGGCCTAAATGCTTGTGACACTCCACTGGGCCTGCCGGGCTCTGAGGGCCCTGCCCTGGGCCCCCTGCTCCCCGGCCCTTTGTTCAGTCACAGCAGAGATGGCCACACCCACTCCCTCAATCAGGGCAGTGTCCCAACCTCCCTCAGCCCCGCCCCCTCTCCGCAGGTTACCATGGACTACAGAGGCTGCATTCTGAGGCCAGGGCGTTCCGAGAATGCCAAGGGCAGACATGATGCCCTTCAATGATTTCCTCTTGTGTCAGTTTTGGTAAAATTTAGGAGCTAGGAAATGGTCCACTTGACAGAAATGTTCAAATTTACTGGCATTTCATATATTCTCTGCTCTAACATTGTCCTGACTCTTTCTGTATATTCTTTACTTATGTTTTTGTTTTCCTTAATCAAAGTGTGTCTTTTCAATCTTTTCAAAGAAGATTCTTTGGACTTACTAAATCAGCTGAATTTTATACGTTTTCTGTTGTATTATGTTCTGCTCATATCTTTATTTAACTTTTTTCTATGTTCTCAGGGTTTATTGTTTTCATCTTCTGATGTCAATTAAAACACTTGGTTATTCATTTTAATAAATATTTTTACTTATAAAGATTTGAACTTTTGAAGATTCCAGCTTACTTGTACGTTTCTAAGGGACAGGTCCTCTCCATTGTTGCTGCCTAAGGCTTAGTTCACCATATAGCAATGTATATATTGACCTATTTTCCCCTCGACTTTCTGTGATCTCCTACATCTCACCTTTCTTTGAAGATAAGCCATTTGAAATACCCTTAACTTATTTCACAGCCAATAAGTCTTTGAAATAATGGGTATTTTTTAGAGAAATCTTCATGTATAATTAGGCAGAAAATCTGACCTTCCATAGTTTTCAAAACAGCAAAATTTCACTCTTCTCAATGATTAATCTGTTGTATTACACAACCTTTGTGTATTTAGCTTTATCAATGACATGTCCTTTAAAAATGTTTTAGAGATCCTACCAGACTTTGAAAACATCCTTGTGCCTTGTTTCAGTTCAAGTTTTATGTATATATTCTGCCTTGCACCCGATTATTCCTACATCTGATGGATGGAGTTGGGAATCTAATTCTGGTATTGATTGTTTTGGCTGATTGTCTCCCCTTGTAGCTGCTTTCTTCATTATTGTGTAAAGTTAGATCATGAGCTCATGTTTAGCTAAACAGCTGACCTTGTAAGAGGCTTAGGTGTGAACGCTCGTAAGTTTCAGCAGAAAGTCGGCCAAGATTTATTTGTGTCCCTCCCATGAGTGGCCCACAAGGACCCCGTTTTCTACAAGTGTTGGCCAGTACTGCCTCTAGAGGCAGGGGACTCAGACAGGGCTGCTTTGCGGCCCCCGATCTGGGGCAGGGGCAGTGGGCGGCCTGTGGCCCGGGCAGGAGCCTCTCTGCGTGTGTCCCAGGGACCCATCTGCCTGCGAGCCTCGGTCACCTGGCAGGAAGCTACGATGCCCAGACCTATGCTTAGCTGTGCAGCGAGGTGTACTGCGCGGACAGGTTCCACACACACTTCAAGTAAGAGGGCGGCCTGAGTGGAAAGGTGAGAGTTTGGGCAGCTGTGCAGACAAAGAAAGCGCCCTTTGGCCTGGGCCTAAATGCTGGTGACACTCCACTGGGCCTGCCGGGCTCTGAGGGCCCTGCCCTGGGCCCCCTGCTCCCCTGCCCTTTGTTCAGTCACAGCAGAGATGGCCACACCCACTCCCTCAGTGAGGGCAGTGTCCCAACCTACCTCAGCCCCGCCCCCTCTCCGCAGGTTACCATGGACTACAGAGGCTGCATTCTGAGGCCAGGGCGTTCTGAGAATGCCAAGGGCAGACATGATGACCTTAAATGATTTCCTCTTGTTTCAGTTTTGTTAAACTTTAGGAGCTAGGAAATGGTCCACTTGACAGAAATGTTCAAATTTACTGGCATTTCATATATTCTCTGCTCTAACATTGTCCTGACTCTTTCTGTATATTCTTTACTTATGTTTTTGTTTTCCTTAATCAAAGTGTGTCTTCTAAATCTTTTCAAAGAAGATTCTTTGGACTTACTATATCACCTGAATTTTATACGTTTTCTATTGTATTAAGTTCTGCTCATATCTTTATTTAACTTTTTTCTATGTTCTCAGGGTTTATTGTTTTCATCTTCTGATGTCAATTAAAACACTTGGTTATTCATTTTAATAAATATTTTTACTTATAAAGATTTGAACTTTTGAAGATTCCAGCTTACTTGTACGTTTCTAAGGGACAGGTCCTCTCCATTGTTGCTGCCTAAGGCTTAGTTCACCATATAGCAATGTATATATTGACCTATTTTCCCCTCGACTTTCTGTGATCCCCTACATCTCACCTTTCTTTGAAGACAAGCCATTTGAAATACCCTTAACTTATTTCACAGCCAATAAGTCTTTGAAATAATGGGTATTTTTTAGAGAAATCTTCATGTATAATTAGGCAGAAAATCTGACCTGCCATAGTTTTCAAAACAGCAAAATTTCACTCTTCTCAATGATTAATCTGTTGTATTACACAACCTTTGTGTATTTAGCTTTATCAATGACATGTCCTTTAAAAATGTTTTAGAGATCCTACCAGACTTTGAAAACATCCTTGTGCCTTGTTTCAGTTCAAGTTTTATGTATATATTCTGCCTTGCACCCGATTATTCCTACATCTGATGGATGGCCTTGGGAATCTAATTCTGGTATTGATTGTTTTGGCTGATTGTCTCCCCTTGTAGCTGCTTTCTTCATTATTGTGTAAAGTTAGATCATGAGCTCATGTTTAGCTAAACAGCTGACCTTGTAAGAGGCTTAGGTGTGAACGCTCGTAAGTTTCAGCAGAAAGTCGGCCAAGATTTATTTGTGTCCCTCCCATGAGTGGCCCACAAGGACCCCGTTTTCTACAAGTGTTGGTCCAATACTCCCTCTAGAGGCAGGGGACTCAGACAGGGCTGCATTGCGGCCCCCGATCTGGGGCTGGGGCTGTGGGCGGCATGTGGCCCGGGCAGGAGCCTCTCTGCATGTGTCCCAGGGACCCATCTGCCTGCGAGCCTCGGTCACCTGGCAGGAAGCTACGATGCCCAGACCTATGCTTAGCTGTGCAGCGAGGTGTACTGCGCGGACAGGTTCCACACACACTTCAAGTAAGAGGGCGGCCTGAGTGGAAAGGTGAGAGTTTGGGCAGCTGTGCAGACAAAGAAAGCGCCCTTTGGCCTGGGCCTAAATGCTTGTGACACTCCACTGGGCCTGCCGGGCTCTGAGGGCCCTGCCCTGGGCCCCCTGCTCCCCGGCCCTTTGTTCAGTCACAGCAGAGATGGCCACACCCACTCCCTCAATCAGGGCAGTGTCCCAACCTCCCTCAGCCCCGCCCCCTCTCCGCAGGGTACCATGGACTACAGAGGCTGCATTCTGAGGCCAGGGCGTTCCGAGAATGCCAAGGGCAGACATGATGCCCTTCAATGATTTCCTCTTGTGTCAGTTTTGGTAAAATTTAGGAGCTAGGAAATGGTCCACTTGACAGAAATGTTCAAATTTACTGGCATTTCATATATTCTCTGCTCTAACATTGTCCTGACTCTTTCTGTATATTCTTTACTTATGTTTTTGTTTTCCTTAATCAAAGGGTGTCTTTTAAATCTTTTCACAGAAGATTCTCTGGACTTAATAAATCACCTGAATTTTATACGTTTTCTGTTGTATTAAATTCTGCTCATATATTTATTTAACTTTTTTCTATGTTCTCAGGGTTTATTGTTTTCATCTTCTGATGTCAATTAAAACACTTGGTTATTCATTTTAATAAATCTTTTTACTTATAAAATTCGAACTTTTGAAGATTCCAGCTTACTTGTACGTTTCTAAGGGTCAGGTCCTCTCCATTGTTGCTGGCCTGAGGAGTAGTTCACCATATAGCAATATATATATTGACCTATTTTCCCCTAGACTTTCTGTGATCCCCTACATCTCACCTTTCTTTGCAGACAAGCCATTTGAAATACCCTTAACTTATTTCACAGCCAAAAAGTCTTTGAAATAATGTGTATTCTTTAGATAAATCTTCTTATATAATTAGGCAGAAAATCTGACCTGCCATAGTTTTCAAAACAGCATAATTTCACTCTTCTCAATGATTAATCTGTTGTATTACACAACCTTTGTGTATTTAGCTTTATCAATGACATGTACTTTAAAAATGTTTTAGAGATCCTACCAGTCTTTGAAAACATCCTTGTGCCTTGTTTCAGTTCCAGTTTTATGTATATTTTCTGCCTTGCACCCGATTATTCCTACATCTGATGGATGGCCTTGGGAATCTAATTCTGGTATTGATTGTTTTGGCTGATTGTCTCCCCTTGTAGCTGCTTTCTTCATTATTGTGTAAAGTTAGATCATGAGCTCATGTTTAGCTAAACAGCTGACCTTGTAAGAGGCTTAGGTGTGAATGCTCGTAAGTTTCAGCAGAAAGTCGGCCAAGATTTATTTGTGTCCCTCCAATGAGTGGCCCGCAAGGACCCCGTTTTCTACAAGTGTTGGCCAATACTGCCTCTAGAGGCAGGGGACTCAGACAGGGCTGCTTTGCGGCCCCCGATCTGGGGCAGGGGCAGTGGGCGGCCTGTGGCCCGGGCAGGAGCCTCTCCGCGTGTGTCCCAGGGACCCATCTGCCTGCGAGCCTCGGTCACCTGGCAGGAAGCTACGATGCCCAGACCTATGGTTAGCTGTGCAGCGAGGTGTACTGCGCGGACAGGTTCCACACACACTTCAAGTAAGAGGGCGGCCTGAGTGGAAAGGTGAGAGTTTGGGCAGCTGTGCAGACAAAGAAAGCGCCCTTTGTCCTGGGCCTAAATGCTTGTGACACTCCACTGGGCCTGCCGGGCTCTGAGGGCCCTGCCCTGGGCCCCCTGCTCCCCTGCCCTTTGTTCAGTCACAGCAGAGATGGCCACACCCACTCCCTCAGTGAGGGCAGTGTCCCAACCTCCCTCAGCCCCGCCCCCTCTCCGCAGGTTACCATGGACTACAGAGGCTGCATTCTGAGGCCAGGGCGTTCCGAGAATGCCAAGGGCAGACATGATGACCTTAAATGATTTCCTCTTGTTTCAGTTTTGGTAAACTTTAGGAGCTAGGAAATGGTCCACTTGACAGAAATGTTCAAATTTACTGGCATTTCATATATTCTCTGCTCTAACATTGTCCTGACTCTTTCTGTATATTCTTTACTTATGTTTTTGTTTTCCTTAATCAAAGTGTGTCTTTTAAATCTTTTCAAAGAAGATTCTTTGGACTTACTAAATCACCTGAATTTTATACGTTTTCTGTTGTATTAAGTTCTGCTCCTATCTTTATTTAACTTTTTTCTATGTTCTCAGGGTTTATTGTTTTCATCTTCTGATGTCAATTAAAACACTTGGTTATTCATTTTAATAAATCTTTTTACTTATAAAGATTTGAACTTTTGAAGATTCCAGCTTACTTGTACGTTTCTAAGGGTCAGGTCCTCTCCATTGTTGCTGCCTAAGGCTTAGTTCACCATATAGCAATGTATATATTGACCTATTTTCCCCTCGACTTTCTGTGATCCCCTACATCTCACCTTTCTTTGAAGACAAGCCATTTGAAATACCCTTAACTTATTTCACAGCCAATAAGTCTTTGAAATAATGGGTATTTTTTAGAGAAATCTTCATATATAATTAGGCAGAAAATCTGACCTGCCATAGTTTTCAAAACAGCATAATTTCACTCTTCTCAATGATTAATCTGTTGTATTACACAACCTTTGTGTATTTAGCTTTATCAATGACATGTCCTTTAAAAATGTTTTAGAGATCCTACCAGACTTTGAAAACATCCTTGTGCCTTGTTTCAGTTCAAGTTTTATGTATATTTTCTGCCTTGCACCCGATTATTCCTACATCTGATGGATGGCCTTGGGAATCTAATTCTGGTATTGATTGTTTTGGCTGATTGTCTCCCCTTGTATCTGCTTTCTTCATTATTGTGTAAATTTAGATCATGAGCTCATGTTTAGCTAAACAGCTGACCTTGTAAGAGGCTTAGGTGTGAACGCTCGTAAGTTTCAGCAGAAAGTCGGCCAAGATTTATTTGTGTCCCTCCCATGAGTGGCCCACAAGGACCCCGTTTTCTACAAGTGTTGGCCAGTACTGCCTCTAGAGGCAGGGGACTCAGACAGGGCTGCTTTGCGGCCCCCGATCTGGGGCAGGGGCAGTGGGCGGCCTGTGGCCCGGGCAGGAGCCTCTCCGCGTGTGTCCCAGGGACCCATCTGCCTGCGAGCCTCGGTCACCTGGCAGGAAGCTACGATGCCCAGACCTATGCTTAGCTGTGCAGCGAGGTGTACTGCGCGGACAGGTTCCACACACACTTCAAGTAAGAGGGCGGCCTGAGTGGAAAGGTGAGAGTTTGGGCAGCTGTGCAGACAAAGAAAGCGCCCTTTGGCCTGGGCCTAAATGCTGGTGACACTCCACTGGGCCTGCCGGGCTCTGAGGGCCCTGCCCTGGGCCCCCTGCTCCCCTGCCCTTTGTTCAGTCACAGCAGAGATGGCCACACCCACTCCCTCAGTGAGGGCAGTGTCCCAACCTACCTCAGCCCCGCCCCCTCTCCGCAGGTTACCATGGACTACAGAGGCTGCATTCTGAGGCCAGGGCGTTCTGAGAATGCCAAGGGCAGACATGATGACCTTACATGATTTCCTCTTGTTTCAGTTTTGTTAAACTTTAGGAGCTAGGAAATGGTCCACTTGACAGAAATGTTCAAATTTACTGGCATTTCATATATTCTCTGCTCTAACATTGTCCTGACTCTTTCTGTATATTCTTTACTTATGTTTTTGTTTTCCTTAATCAAAGTGTGTCTTCTAAATCTTTTCAAAGAAGATTCTTTGGACTTACTATATCACCTGAATTTTATACGTTTTCTATTGTATTAAGTTCTGCTCATATCTTTATTTAACTTTTTTCTATGTTCTCAGGGTTTATTGTTTTCATCTTCTGATGTCAATTAAAACACTTGGTTATTCATTTTAATAAATATTTTTACTTATAAAGATTTGAACTTTTGAAGATTCCAGCTTACTTGTACGTTTCTAAGGGACAGGTCCTCTCCATTGTTGCTGCCTAAGGCTTAGTTCACCATATAGCAATGTATATATTGACCTATTTTCCCCTCGACTTTCTGTGATCCCCTACATCTCACCTTTCTTTGAAGACAAGCCATTTGAAATACCCTTAACTTATTTCACAGCCAATAAGTCTTTGAAATAATGGGTATTTTTTAGAGAAATCTTCATGTATAATTAGGCAGAAAATCTGACCTGCCATAGTTTTCAAAACAGCAAAATTTCACTCTTCTCAATGATTAATCTGTTGTATTACACAACCTTTGTGTATTTAGCTTTATCAATGACATGTCCTTTAAAAATGTTTTAGAGATCCTACCAGACTTTGAAAACATCCTTGTGCCTTGTTTCATTTCAAGTTTTATGTATATATTCTGCCTTGCACCCGATTATTCCTACATCTGATGGATGGCCTTGGGAATCTAATTCTGGTATTGATTGTTTTGGCTGATTGTCTCCCCTTGTAGCTGCTTTCTTCATTATTGTGTAAAGTTAGATCATGAGCTCATGTTTAGCTAAACAGCTGACCTTGTAAGAGGCTTAGGTGTGAACGCTCGTAAGTTTCAGCAGAAAGTCGGCCAAGATTTATTTGTGTCCCTCCCATGAGTGGCCCACAAGGACCCCGTTTTCTACAAGTGTTGGTCCAATACTCCCTCTAGAGGCAGGGGACTCAGACAGGGCTGCATTGCGGCCCCCGATCTGGGGCTGGGGCTGTGGGCGGCATGTGGCCCGGGCAGGAGCCTCTCTGCATGTGTCCCAGGGACCCATCTGCCTGCGAGCCTCGGTCACCTGGCAGGAAGCTACGATGCCCAGACCTATGCTTAGCTGTGCAGCGAGGTGTACTGCGCGGACAGGTTCCACACACACTTCAAGTAAGAGGGCGGCCTGAGTGGAAAGGTGAGAGTTTGGGCAGCTGTGCAGACAAAGAAAGCGCCCTTTGGCCTGGGCCTAAATGCTTGTGACACTCCACTGGGCCTGCCGGGCTCTGAGGGCCCTGCCCTGGGCCCCCTGCTCCCCGGCCCTTTGTTCAGTCACAGCAGAGATGGCCACACCCACTCCCTCAATCAGGGCAGTGTCCCAACCTCCCTCAGCCCCGCCCCCTCTCCGCAGGTTACCATGGACTACAGAGGCTGCATTCTGAGGCCAGGGCGTTCCGAGAATGCCAAGGGCAGACATGATGCCCTTCAATGATTTCCTCTTGTGTCAGTTTTGGTAAAATTTAGGAGCTAGGAAATGGTCCACTTGACAGAAATGTTCAAATTTACTGGCATTTCATATATTCTCTGCTCTAACATTGTCCTGACTCTTTCTGTATATTCTTTACTTATGTTTTTGTTTTCCTTAATCAAAGTGTGTCTTTTCAATCTTTTCAAAGAAGATTCTTTGGACTTACTAAATCAGCTGAATTTTATACGTTTTCTGTTGTATTATGTTCTGCTCATATCTTTATTTAACTTTTTTCTATGTTCTCAGGGTTTATTGTTTTCATCTTCTGATGTCAATTAAAACACTTGGTTATTCATTTTAATAAATATTTTTACTTATAAAGATTTGAACTTTTGAAGATTCCAGCTTACTTGTACGTTTCTAAGGGACAGGTCCTCTCCATTGTTGCTGCCTAAGGCTTAGTTCACCATATAGCAATGTATATATTGACCTATTTTCCCCTCGACTTTCTGTGATCCCCTACATCTCACCTTTCTTTGAAGATAAGCCATTTGAAATACCCTTAACTTATTTCACAGCCAATAAGTCTTTGAAATAATGGGTATTTTTTAGAGAAATCTTCATGTATAATTAGGCAGAAAATCTGACCTTCCATAGTTTTCAAAACAGCAAAATTTCACTCTTCTCAATGATTAATCTGTTGTATTACACAACCTTTGTGTATTTAGCTTTATCAATGACATGTCCTTTAAAAATGTTTTAGAGATCCTACCAGACTTTGAAAACATCCTTGTGCCTTGTTTCAGTTCAAGTTTTATGTATATATTCTGCCTTGCACCCGATTATTCCTACATCTGATGGATGGAGTTGGGAATCTAATTCTGGTATTGATTGTTTTGGCTGATTGTCTCCCCTTGTAGCTGCTTTCTTCATTATTGTGTAAAGTTAGATCATGAGCTCATGTTTAGCTAAACAGCTGACCTTGTAAGAGGCTTAGGTGTGAACGCTCGTAAGTTTCAGCAGAAAGTCGGCCAAGATTTATTTGTGTCCCTCCCATGAGTGGCCCACAAGGACCCCGTTTTCTACAAGTGTTGGCCAGTACTGCCTCTAGAGGCAGGGGACTCAGACAGGGCTGCTTTGCGGCCCCCGATCTGGGGCAGGGGCAGTGGGCGGCCTGTGGCCCGGGCAGGAGCCTCTCCGCGTGTGTCCCAGGGACCCATCTGCCTGCGAGCCTCGGTCACCTGGCAGGAAGCTACGATGCCCAGACCTATGCTTAGCTGTGCAGCGAGGTGTACTGCGCGGACAGGTTCCACACACACTTCAAGTAAGAGGGCGGCCTGAGTGGAAAGGTGAGAGTTTGGGCAGCTGTGCAGACAAAGAAAGCGCCCTTTGGCCTGGGCCTAAATGCTGGTGACACTCCACTGGGCCTGCCGGGCTCTGAGGGCCCTGCCCTGGGCCCCCTGCTCCCCTGCCCTTTGTTCAGTCACAGCAGAGATGGCCACACCCACTCCCTCAGTGAGGGCAGTGTCCCAACCTACCTCAGCCCCGCCCCCTCTCCGCAGGTTACCATGGACTACAGAGGCTGCATTCTGAGGCCAGGGCGTTCTGAGAATGCCAAGGGCAGACATGATGACCTTAAATGATTTCCTCTTGTTTCAGTTTTGTTAAACTTTAGGAGCTAGGAAATGGTCCACTTGACAGAAATGTTCAAATTTACTGGCATTTCATATATTCTCTGCTCTAACATTGTCCTGACTCTTTCTGTATATTCTTTACTTATGTTTTTGTTTTCCTTAATCAAAGTGTGTCTTCTAAATCTTTTCAAAGAAGATTCTTTGGACTTACTATATCACCTGAATTTTATACGTTTTCTATTGTATTAAGTTCTGCTCATATCTTTATTTAACTTTTTTCTATGTTCTCAGGGTTTATTGTTTTCATCTTCTGATGTCAATTAAAACACTTGGTTATTCATTTTAATAAATATTTTTACTTATAAAGATTTGAACTTTTGAAGATTCCAGCTTACTTGTACGTTTCTAAGGGACAGGTCCTCTCCATTGTTGCTGCCTAAGGCTTAGTTCACCATATAGCAATGTATATATTGACCTATTTTCCCCTCGACTTTCTGTGATCCCCTACATCTCACCTTTCTTTGAAGACAAGCCATTTGAAATACCCTTAACTTATTTCACAGCCAATAAGTCTTTGAAATAATGGGTATTTTTTAGAGAAATCTTCATGTATAATTAGGCAGAAAATCTGACCTGCCATAGTTTTCAAAACAGCATAATTTCACTCTTCTCAATGATTAATCTGTTGTATTACACAACCTTTGTGTATTTAGCTTTATCAATGACATGTCCTTTAAAAATGTTTTAGAGATCCTACCAGACTTTGAAAACATCCTTGTGCCTTGTTTCAGTTCAAGTTTTATGTATATATTCTGCCTTGCACCCGATTATTCCTACATCTGATGGATGGCCTTGGGAATCTAATTCAGGTATTGATTGTTTTGGCTGATTGTCTCCCCTTGTAGCTGCTTTCTTCATTATTGTGTAAAGTTAGATCATGAGCTCATGTTTAGCTAAACAGCTGACCTTGTAAGAGGCTTAGGTGTGAACGCTCGTAAGTTTCAGCAGAAAGTCGGCCAAGATTTATTTGTGTCCCTCCCATGAGTGGCCCACAAGGACCCCGTTTTCTACAAGTGTTGGTCCAATACTCCCTCTAGAGGCAGGGGACTCAGACAGGGCTGCATTGCGGCCCCCGATCTGGGGCTGGGGCTGTGGGCGGCATGTGGCCCGGGCAGGAGCCTCTCTGCATGTGTCCCAGGGACCCATCTGCCTGCGAGCCTCGGTCACCTGGCAGGAAGCTACGATGCCCAGACCTATGCTTAGCTGTGCAGCGAGGTGTACTGCGCGGACAGGTTCCACACACACTTCAAGTAAGAGGGCGGCCTGAGTGGAAAGGTGAGAGTTTGGGCAGCTGTGCAGACAAAGAAAGCGCCCTTTGGCCTGGGCCTAAATGCTTGTGACACTCCACTGGGCCTGCCGGGCTCTGAGGGCCCTGCCCTGGGCCCCCTGCTCCCCGGCCCTTTGTTCAGTCACAGCAGAGATGGCCACACCCACTCCCTCAATCAGGGCAGTGTCCCAACCTCCCTCAGCCCCGCCCCCTCTCCGCAGGGTACCATGGACTACAGAGGCTGCATTCTGAGGCCAGGGCGTTCCGAGAATGCCAAGGGCAGACATGATGCCCTTCAATGATTTCCTCTTGTGTCAGTTTTGGTAAAATTTAGGAGCTAGGAAATGGTCCACTTGACAGAAATGTTCAAATTTACTGGCATTTCATATATTCTCTGCTCTAACATTGTCCTGACTCTTTCTGTATATTCTTTACTTATGTTTTTGTTTTCCTTAATCAAAGTGTGTCTTTTAAATCTTTTCAAAGAAGATTCTTTGGACTTACTAAATCACCTGAATTTTATACGTTTTCTGTTGTATTATGTTCTGCTCATATCTTTATTTAACTTTTTTCTATGTTCTCAGGGTTTATTGTTTTCATCTTCTGATGTCAATTAAAACACTTGGTTATTCATTTTAATAAATATTTTTACTTATAAAGATTTGAACTTTTGAAGATTCCAGCTTACTTGTACGTTTCTAAGGGTCAGGTCCTCTCCATTGTTGCTGGCCTAAGGCTTAGTTCACCATATAGCAATGTATATATTGACCTATTTTCCCCTCGACTTTCTGTGATCCCCTACATCTCACCTTTCTTTGAAGACAAGCCATTTGAAATACCGTTAACTTATTTCACAGCCAATAAGTCTTTGAAATAATGGGTATTTTTTAGAGAAATCTTCTTATATAATTAGGCAGAAAATCTGACCTGCCATAGTTTTCAAAACAGCATAATTTCACTCTTCTCAATGATTAATCTGTTGTATTACACAACCTTTGTGTATTTAGCTTTATCAATGACATGTCCTTTAAAAATGTTTTAGAGATCCTAGCAGTCTTTGAAAACATCCTCGTGCCTTGTTTCAGTTCCAGTTTTATGTATATTTTCTGCCTTGCACCCGATTATTCCTACATCTGATGGATGGCCTTGGGAATCTAATTCTGGTATTGATTGTTTTGGCTGATTGTCTCCCCTTGTAGCTGCTTTCTTCATTATTGTGTAAAGTTAGATCATGAGCTCATGTTTAGCTAAACAGGTGACCTCGTAAGAGGCATAGGTGTGAACGCTCGTAAGTTTCAGCAGAAAGTCGGCCAAGATTTATTTGTGTCCCTCCAATGAGTGGCCCACAAGGACCCCGTTTTCTACAAGTGTTGGTCCAATACTCCCTCTAGAGGCAGGGGACTCAGACAGGGCTGCTTTGCGGCCCCCGATCTGGGGCAGGGGCAGTGGGCGGCATGTGGCCCGGGCAGGAGCCTCTCTGCGTGTGTCCCAGGGACCCATCTGCCTGCGAGCCTCGGTCACCTGGCAGGAAGCTACGATGCCCAGACCTATGGTTAGCTGTGCAGCGAGGTGTACTCTGCGGACAGGTTCCACACACACTTCAAGTAAGAGGGCGGCCTGAGTGGAAAGGTGAGAGTTTGGGCAGCTGTGCAGACAAAGAAAGCGCCCTTTGCCCTGGGCCTAAATGCTTGTGACACTCCACTGGGCCTGCCGGGCTCTGAGGGCCCTGCCCTGGGCCCCCTGCTCCCCTGCCCTTTGTTCAGTCACAGCAGAGATGGCCACACCCACTCCCTCAGTGAGGGCAGTGTTCCAACCTCCCTCAGCCCCGCCCCCTCTCCACAGGTTACCATGGACTACAGAGGCTGCATTCTGAGGCAAGGGCGTTCCGAGAATGCCAAGGGCAGACATGATGACCTTACATGATTTCCTCTTGTGTCAGTTTTCGTAAACATTAGGAGCTAGGAAATGGTCCACTTTACAGAAATGTTCAAATTTACTGGCATTTCATATATTCTCTCCTCTAACATTGTCCTGACTCTTTCTGTATATTCTTTACTTATGTTTTTGTTTTCCTTAATCAAATTGTGTCTTTTAAATCTTTTCAAAGAAGATTCTTTGGACTTAATAAATCACCTGAATTTTATACGTTTTCTGTTGTATTAAATTCTGCTCATATATTTATTTAACTTTTTTCTATGTTCTCAGGGTTTATTGTTTTCATCTTCTGATGTCAATTAAAACACTTGGTTATTCATTTTACTAAATCTTTTTACTTATAAAGATTTGAACTTTTGAAGATTCCAGCTTACTTGTACGTTTCTAAGGGTCAGGTCCTCTCCATTGTTGCTGGCCTGAGGCTTAGTTCACCATATAGCAATATATATATTGACCTATTTTCCCCTAGACTTTCTGTGATGCCCTATATCTCACCTTTCTTTGCAGACAAGCCATTTGAAATACCCTTAACTTATTTCACAGCCAAAAAGTCTTTGAAATAATGTGTATTCTTTAGATAAATCTTCTTATATAATTAGGCAGAAAATCTGACCTGCCATAGTTTTCAAAACAGCATAATTTCACTCTTCTCAATGATTAATCTGTTGTATTACACAACCTTTGTGTATTTAGCTTTATCAATGACATGTCCTTTAAAAATGTTTTAGAGATCCTAGCAGTCTTTGAAAACATCCTCGTGCCTTGTTTCAGTTCCAGTTTTATGTATATTTTCTGCCTTGCACCCGATTATTCCTACATCTGATGGATGGCCTTGGGAATCTAATTCTGGTATTGATTGTTTTGGCTGATTGTCTCCCCTTGTAGCTGCTTTCTTCATTATTGTGTAAAGTTAGATCATGAGCTCATGTTTAGCTAAACAGCTGACCTTGTAAGAGGCTTAGGTGTGAACGCTCGTAAGTTTCAGCAGAAAGTCGGCCAAGATTTATTTGTGTCCCTCCAATGAGTGGCCCGCAAGGACCCCGTTTTCTACAAGTGTTGGCCAATACTGCCTCTAGAGGCAGGGGACTCAGACAGGGCTGCTTTGCGGCCCCCGATCTGGGGCAGGGGCAGTGGGCGGCCTGTGGCCCGGGCAGGAGCCTCTCCGCGTGTGTCCCAGTGACCCATCTGCCTGCGAGCCTCGGTCACCTGGCAGGAAGGTACGATGCCCAGACCTATGCTTAGCTGTGCAGCGAGGTGTACTGCGTGGACAGGTTCCACACACACTTCAAGTAAGAGGGCGGCCTGAGTGGAAAGGTGAGAGTTTGGGCAGCTGTGCAGACAAAGAAAGCGCCCTTTGGCCTGGGCCTAAATGCTTGTGACACTCCACTGGGCCTGCCGGGCTCTGAGGGCCCTGTCCTGGGCCCCCTGCTCCCCTGCTCTTTGTTCAGTCACAGCAGAGATGGCCACACCCACTCCCTTAGTGAGGGCAGTGTTCCAACCTCCCTCAGCCCCGCCCCTTCTTCGCAGGTTACCATGGACTACAGAGGCTGCATTCTGAGGCCAGGGCGTTCCGAGAATGCCAAGGGCAGACATGATGACCTTAAATGATTTCCTCTTGTGTCAGTTTTGGTAAACTTTAGGAGCAAGAAATGGTCCACTTGACAGAAATGTTCAAATTTACTGGCATTTCATATATTCTCTGCTCTAACATTGTCCTGAATCTTTCTGTATATTCTTTACTTATGTTTTTGTTTTCCTTAATCAAATTGTGTCTTTTAAATCTTTTCAAAGAAGATTCTTCGGACTTAATAAATCACCTGAATTTTATACGTTTTCTGTTGTATTAAATTCTGCTCATATATTTATTTAACTTTTTTCTATGTTCTCAGGGTTTATTGTTTTCATCTTCTGATGTCAATTAAAACACTTGGTTATTCATTTTACTAAATCTTTTTACTTATAAAGATTTGAACTTTTGAAGATTCCAGCTTACTTGTACGTTTCTAAGGGTCAGGTCCTCTCCATTGTTGCTGGCCTGAGGCTTAGTTCACCATATAGCAATATATATATTGACCTATTTTCCCCTAGACTTTCTGTGATCCCCTACATCTCACCTTTCTTTGCAGACAAGCCATTTGAAATACCCTTAACTTATTTCACAGCCAAAAAGTCTTTGAAATAATGGGTATTCTTTAGATAAATCTTCTTATATAATTAGGCAGAAAATCTGACCTGCCATAGTTTTCAAAACAGCATAATTTCACTCTTCTCAATGATTAATCTGTTGTATTACACAACCTTTGTGTATTTAGCTTTATCAATGACATGTCCTTTAAAAATGTTTTAGAGATCCTACCAGTCTTTGAAAACATCCTTGTGCCTTGTTCCAGTTCCAGTTTTATGTATATTTTCTGCCTTGCACCCGATTATTCCTACATCTGATGGATGGCCTTGGGAATCTAATTCTGGTATTGATTGTTTTGGCTGATTGTCTCCCCTTGTAGCTGCTTTCTTCATTATTGTGTAAAGTTAGATCATGAGCTCATGTTTAGCTAAACAGCTGACCTTGTAAGAGGCTTAGGTGTGAACGCTCGTAAGTTTCAGCAGAAAGTCGGCCAAGATTTATTTGTGTCCCTCCAATGAGTGGCCCGCAAGGACCCCGTTTTCTACAAGTGTTGGCCAATACTGCCTCTAGAGGCAGGGGACTCAGACAGGGCTGCTTTGCGGCCCCCGATCTGGGGCAGGGGCAGTGGGCGGCCTGTGGCCCGGGCAGGAGCCTCTCCGCGTGTGTCCCAGGGACCCATCTGCCTGCGAGCCTCGGTCACCTGGCAGGAAGCTACGATGCCCAGACCTATGCTTAGCTCTGCAGCGAGGTGTACTGCGCGGACAGGTTCCACACACACTTCAAGTAAGAGGGCGGCCTGAGTGGAAAGGTGAGAGTTTGGGCAGCTGTGCAGACAAAGAAAGCGCCCTTTGGCCTGGGCCTAAATGCTTGTGACACTCCACTGGGCCTGCCGGGCTCTGAGGGCCCTGCCCTGGGGCCCCTGCTCCCCTGCCCTTTGTTCAGTCACAGCAGAGATGGCCACACCCACTCCCTCAATCAGGGCAGTGTCCCAACCTCCCTCAGCCCCGCCCCCTCTCCGCAGGTTACCATGGACTACAGAGGCTGCATTCTGAGGCCAGGGCGTTCCGAGAATGCCAAGGGCAGACATGATGACCTTAAATGGTTTCCTCTTGTGTCAGTTTTGGTAAACTTTAGGAGCTAGGAAATGGTCCACTTGACAGAAATGTTCAAATTTACTGGCATTTCATATATTCTCTGCTCTAACATTGTCCTGACTCTTTCTGAATATTCTTTACTTATGTTTTTGTTTTCCTTAATCAAAGTGTGTCTTTTAAATCTTTTCAAAGAAGATTCTTTGGACTTACTAAATCACCTGAATTTTATACGTTTTCTGTTGTATTAAGTTCTGCTCCTATCTTTATTTAACTTTTTTCTATGTTCTCAGGGTTTATTGTTTTCATCTTCTGATGTCAATTAAAACACTTGGTTATTCATTTTAATAAATCTTTTTACTTATAAAGATTTGAACTTTTGAAGATTCCAGCTTAGTTGTACGTTTCTAAGGGTCAGGTCCTCTCCATTGTTGCTGGCCAAGACTTAGTTCACCATAGAGCAATGTATATTTTGACCTATTTTCCCCTCGACTTTCTGTGATCCCCTACATCTCAACTTTCTTTGCAGACAAGCCATTTGAAATACCCTTAACTTATTTCACAGCCAATAAGTCTTTGAAATAATGGGTATTTTTTAGAGAAATCTTCTTATATAATTAGGCAGAAAATCTGACCTGCCATAGTTTTCAAAACAGCATAATTTCACTCTTCTCAATGATTAATCTGTTGTATTACACAACCTTTGTGTATTTAGCTTTATCAATGACATGTCCTTTAAAAAGGTTTTAGAGATCCTACCAGTCTTTGAAAACATCCTTGTGCCTTGTTTCAGTTCCAGTTTTATGTATATTTTCTGCCTTGCACCCGATTATTCCTACATCTGATGGATGGCCTTGGGAATCTAATTCTGGTATTGATTGTTTTGGCTGATTGTCTCCCCTTGTAGCTGCTTTCTTCATTATTGTGTAAATTTAGATCATGAGCTCATGTTTAGCTAAACAGCTGACCTTGTAAGAGGCTTAGGTGTGAACGCTCGTAAGTTTCAGCAGAAAGTCGGCCAAGATTTATTTGTGTCCCTCCAATGAGTGGCCCGCAAGGACCCCGTTTTCTACAAGTGTTGGTCCAATACTCCCTCTAGAGGCAGGGGACTCAGACAGGGCTGCTTTGCGGCCCCCGATCTGGGGCAGGGGCAGTGGGCGGCCTGTGGCCCGGGCAGGAGCCTCTCTGCGTGTGTCCCAGGGACCCATCTGCCTGAGAGCCTCGGTCACCTGGCAGGAAGCTACGATGCCCAGACCTATGGTTAGCTGTGCAGCGAGGTGTACTGCGCGGACAGGTTCCACACACACTTCAAGTAAGAGGGCGGCCTGAGTGGAAAGGTGAGAGTTTGGGCAGCTGTGCAGACAAAGAAAGCGCCCTTTGGCCTGGGCCTAAATGCTTGTGACACTCCACTGGGCCTGCCGGGCTCTGATGGCCCTGCCCTGGGCCCCCTGCTCCCCTGCCCTTTGTTCAGTCACAGCAGAGATGGCCACACCCACTCCCTCAGTGAGGGCAGTGTCCCAACCTCCCTCAGCCCCGCCCCCTCTCCGCAGGTTACCATGGACTACAGAGGCTGCATTCTGAGGCCAGGGCGTTCCGAGAATGCCAAGGGCAGACATGATGCCCTTCAATGATTTCCTCTTGTGTCAGTTTTGGTAAACTTTAGGAGCTAGGAAATGGTCCACTTGACAGAAATGTTCAAATTTACTGGCATTTCATATATTCTCTGCTCTAACATTGTCCTGACTCTTTCTGTATATTCTTTACTTATGTTTTTGTTTTCCTTAATCAAAATGTGTCTTTTAAATCTTTTCAAAGAAGATTCTTTGGACTTACTAAATCACCTGAATTTTATACGTTTTCTGTTGTATTAAGTTCTGCTCATATCTTTATTTAACTTTTTTCTATGTTCTCAGGGTTTATTGTTTTCATCTTCTGATGTCAATTAAAACACTTGGTTATTCATTTTAATAAATCTTTTTACTTATAAAGATTTGAACTTTTGAAGATTCCAGCTTACTTGTACGTTTCTAAGGGTCAGGTCCTCTCCATTGTTGCTGCCTAAGGCTTAGTTCACCATATAGCAATGTATATATTGACCTATTTTCCCCTCGACTTTCTGTGATCCCCTACATCTCACCTTTCTTTGAAGACAAGCCATTTGAAATACCCTTAACTTATTTCACAGCCAATAAGTCTTTGAAATAATGGGTATTTTTTAGAGAAATCTTCATATATAATTAGGCAGAAAATCTGACCTGCCATAGTTTTCAAAACAGCATAATTTCACTCTTCTCAATGATTAATCTGTTGTATTACACAACCTTTGTGTATTTAGCTTTATCAATGACATGTCCTTTAAAAATGTTTTAGAGATCCTACCAGACTTTGAAAACATCCTTGTGCCTTGTTTCAGTTCAAGTTTTATGTATATTTTCTGCCTTGCACCCGATTATTCCTACATCTGATGGATGGCCTTGGGAATCTAATTCTGGTATTGATTGTTTTGGCTGATTGTCTCCCCTTGTAGCTGCTTTCTTCATTATTGTGTAAAGTTAGACCATGAGCTCATGTTTAGCCAAACAGCTGACCTTGTAAGAGGCTTAGGTGTGAACGCTCGTAAGTTTCAGCAGAAAGTCGGCCAAGATTTATTTGTGTCCCTCCAAAGAGTGGCCCACAAGGACCCCGTTTTCTACAAGTGTTGGTCCAATACTCCCTCTAGAGGCAGGGGACTCAGACAGGGCTGCTTTGCGGCCCCCGATCTGGGGCAGGGGCAGTGGGCGGCATGTGGCCCGGGCAGGAGCCTCTCTGCGTGTGTCCCAGGGACCCATCTGCCTGCGAGCCTCGGTCACCTGGCAGGAAGCTACGATGCCCAGACCTATGGTTAGCTGTGCAGCGAGGTGTACTGCGCGGACAGGTTCCACACACACTTCAAGTAAGAGGGCGGCCTGAGTGGAAAGGTGAGAGTTTGGGCAGCTGTGCAGACAAAGTAAGTGCCCCTTGGCCTGGTCCTAAATGCTTGTGACACTCCACTGGGCCTGCCGGGCTCTGAGGGCCCTGCCCTGGGCCCCCTGCTCCCCTGCTCTTTGTTCAGTCACAGCAGAGATGGCCAGACCCACTCCCTTTGTGAGGGCAGTGTTCCAACCTCCCTCAGCCCCGCCCCTTCTCCGCAGGTTACCATGGACTACAGAGGCTGCATTCTGAGGCAAGGGCGTTCCGAGAATGCCAAGGGCAGACATGATGACCTTAAATGATTTCCTCTTGTGTCAGTTTTGGTAAACTTTAGGAGCAAGAAATGGTCCACTTTACAGAAATGTTCAAATTTACTGGCATTTCATATATTCTCTGCTCTAACATTGTCCTGACTCTTTCTGTATATTCTTTACTTATGTTTTCGTTTTCCTTAATCAAAGTGTGTCTTTTAAATCTTTTCAAAGAAGATTCTTTGGACTTAATAAATCACCTGAATTTTATACGTTTTCTGTTGTATTAAATTCTGCTCATATATTTATTTAACTTTTTTCTATGTTCTCAGGGTTTATTGTTTTCATCTTCTGATGTCAATTAAAACACTTGGTTATTCATTTTAATAAATCTTTTTACTTATAAAGATTTGAACTTTTGAAGATTCCAGCTTACTTGTACGTTTCTAAGGGTCAGGTCCTCTCCATTGTTGCTGGCCTGAGGCTTAGTTCAACATATACCAATGTATATATTGACCTATTTTCCCCTCGACTTTCTGTGATCCCCTACATCTCACCTTTCTTTGCAGACAAGCCATTTGAAATACCCTTAACTTATTTCACAGCCAAAAAGTCTTTGAAACAATGTGTATTCTTTAGAGAAATCTTCTTATATAATTAGGCAGAAAATCTGACCTGCCATAGTTTTCAAAACAGCATAATTTCACTCTTCTCAATGATTAATCTGTTGTATTACACAACCTTTGTGTATTTAGCTTTATCAAAGACATGTCCTTTAAAAATGTTTTAGAGATCCTACCAGTCTTTGAAAACATCCTTGTGCCTTGTTTCAGTTCAAGTTTTATGTATATTTTCTGCCTTGCACCCGATTATTCTTACATCTGATGGATGGCCTTGGGAATCTAATTCTGGTATTGATTGTTTTGGCTGATTGTCTCCCCTTGTAGCTGCTTTCTTCATTATTGTGTAAATTTAGATCATGAGCTCATGTTTAGCTAAACAGCTGACCTTGTAAGAGGCTTAGGTGTGAACGCTCGTAAGTTTCAGCAGAAAGTCGGCCAAGATTTATTTGTGTCCCTGCAATGAGTGGCCCGCAAGGACCCCGTTTACTACAAGTGTTGGTCCAATACTCCCTCTAGAGGTAGGGGATTCAGACAGGGCTGCTTTGCGGCCCCCGATCTGGGGGAGGGGCAGTGGGCGGCCTGTGGCCCTGGCAGGAGCCTCTCTGCGTGTGTCCCAGGGACCCATCTGCCTGCGAGCCTCGGTCACCTGGCAGGAAGCTACGATGCCCAGACCTATGCTTAGCTGTGCAGCGAGGTGTACTGCGCGGACAGGTTCCACACACACTTCAGGTAAGAGGGCGGCCTGAGTGGAAAGGTGAGAGTTTGGGCAGCTGTGCAGACAAAGAAAGCACCCTTAGGCCTGGGCCTAAATGCTTGTGACACTCCACTGGGCCTGCCGGGCTCTGAGGGCCCTGCCCTGGGCCCCCTGCTCCCCTGCCCTTTGTTCAGTCACAGCAGAGATGGCCACACCCACTCCCTCAGTGAGGGCAGTGTCCCAACCTCCCTCAGCCCCGCCCCCTCTCCGCAGGTTACCATGGACTACAGAGGCTGCATTCTGAGGCCAGGGCGTTCCGAGAATGCCAAGGGCAGACATGATGACCTTAAATGATTTCCTCTTGTGTCAGTTTTGGTAAACTTTAGGAGCTAGGAAATGGTCCACTTTACAGAAATGTTCAAATTTACTGGCATTTCATATATTCTCTGCTCTAACATTGTCCTGACTCTTTCTGTATATTCTTTACTTATGTTTTTGTTTTCCTTAATCAAAGTGTGTCTTTTAAATCTTTTCAAAGAAGATTCTTTGGACTTACTAAATCACCTGAATTTTATACGTTTTCTGTTGTATTAAGTTCTGCTCCTATCTTTATTTAACTTTTTTCTATGTTCTCAGGGTTTATTGTTTTCATCTTCTGATGTCAATTAAAACACTTGGTTATTCATTTTAATAAATCTTTTTACTTATAAAGATTTGAACTTTTGAAGATTCCAGCTTAGTTGTACGTTTCTAAGGGTCAGGTCCTCTCCATTGTTGCTGGCCAAGACTTAGTTCACCATAGAGCAATGTATATTTTGACCTATTTTCCCCTCGACTTTCTGTGATCTCCTACATCTCAACTTTCTTTGCAGACAAGCCATTTGAAATACCCTTAACTTATTTCACAGCCAATAAGTCTTTGAAATAATGTGTATTCTTTAGAGAAATCTTCTTATATAATTAGGCAGAAAATCTGACCTGCCATAGTTTTCAAAACAGCATAATTTCACTCTTCTCAATGCTTAATCTGTTGTATTACACAACCTTTGAGTATTTAGCTTTATCAATCACATGTCCTTTAAAAATGTTTTAGAGATCCTACCAGTCTTTGAAAACATCCTTGTGCCTTGTATCAGTTCCAGTTTTATGTATATTTTCTGCCTTGCACCCGATTATTCCTACATCAGATGGATGGCCTTGGGAATCTAATACTGGTATTGATTGTTTTGGCTGATTGTCTCCCCTTGTAGCTGCTTTCTCATTATTGTGTAAATTTAGATCATGAGCTCATGTTTAGCTAAACAGCTGACCTTGTAAGAGGCTTAGGTGTGAACGCTCGTAAGTTTCAGCAGAAAGTCCGCAAAGATTTATTTGTGTCCCTCCAATGAGTGGCCCGCAAGGACCCCGTTTTCTACAAGTGTTAGTCCAATACTCCCTCTAGAGGCAGGAGACTCAGACAGGGCTGCTTTGCGGCCCCCGATCTGGGGCAGGGGCAGTGGGCGGCCTGTTGCTCGGGCAGGAGCCTCTCCGCGTGTGTCCCAGGGACCCATCTGCCTGCGAGCCTCGGTCACCTGGCAGGAAGCTACGATGCCCAGACCTATGGTTAGCTGTGCAGCGAGGTGTACTGCGCGGACAGGTTCCACACACACTTCAAGTAAGAGGGCGGCCTGAGTGGAAAGGTGAGAGTTTGGGCAGCTGTGCAGACAAAGAAAGCGCCCTTTGGCCTGGGCCTAAATGCTTGTGACAATCCACTGGGCCTGCCGGGCTCTGAGGGCCCTGCCCTGGGCCCCCTGCTCCCCTGCCCTTTGTTCAGTCACAGCAGAGATGGCCACACCCACTCCCTCAGTGAGGGCAGTGTCCCAACCTCCCTCAGCCCCGCCCCCTCTCCGCAGGTTACCATGGACTACAGAGGCTGCATTCTGAGGCCAGGGCGTTCCGAGAATGCCAAGGGCAGACATGATGCCCTTCAATGATTTCCTCTTGTGTCAGTTTTGGTAAACTTTAGGAGCTAGCAAATGGTCCACTTGACAGAAATGTTCAAATTTACTGGCATTTCATATATTCTCTGCTCTAACATTGTCCTGACTCTTTCTGTATATTCTTTACTTATGTTTTTGTTTTCCTTAATCAAAGTGTGTCTTTTAAATCTTTTCAAAGAAGATTCTTGGACTTACTATATCACCTGAATTTTATACGTTTTCTATTGTATTAAGTTCTGCTCATATCTTTATTTAACTTTTTTCTATGTTCTCAGGGTTTATTGTTTTCATCTTCTGATGTCAATTAAAACACTTGGTTATTCATTTTAATAAATCTTTTTACTTATAAAGATTTGAACTTTTGAAGATTCCAGCTTACTTGTACGTTTCTAAGGGTCAGGTCCTCTCCATTGTTGCTGCCTAAGGCTTAGTTCACCATATAGCAATGTATATATTGACCTATTTTCCCCTCGACTTTCTGTGATCCCCTACATCTCACCTTTCTTTGAAGACAAGCCATTTGAAATACCCTTAACTTATTTCACAGCCAATAAGTCTTTGAAATAATGGGTATTTTTTAGAGAAATCTTCATATATAATTAGGCAGAAAATCTGACCTGCCATAGTTTTCAAAACAGCATAATTTCACTCTTCTCAATGATTAATCTGTTGTATTACACAACCTTTGTGTATTTAGCTTTATCAATGACATGTCCTTTAAAAATGTTTTAGAGATCCTACCAGACTTTGAAAACATCCTTGTGCCTTGTTTCAGTTCAAGTTTTATGTATATTTTCTGCCTTGCACCCGATTATTCCTACATCTGATGGATGGCCTTGGGAATCTAATTCTGGTATTGATTGTTTTGGCTGATTGTCTCCCCTTGTAGCTGCTTTCTTCATTATTGTGTAAAGTTAGACCATGAGCTCATGTTTAGCTAAACAGCTGACCTTGTAAGAGGCTTAGGTGTGAACGCTCGTAAGTTTCAGCAGAAAGTCGGCCAAGATTTATTTGTGTCCCTCCAATGAGTGGCCCACAAGGACCCCGTTTTCTACAAGTGTTGGTCCAATACTCCCTCTAGATTCAGGGGACTCAGACAGGGCTGCTTTGCGGCCTCCGATCTGGGGCAGGGGCAGTGGGCGGCATGTGGCCCGGGCAGGAGCCTCTCTGCGTGTGTCCCAGGGACCCATCTGCCTGCGAGCCTCGGTCACCTGGCAGGAAGCTACGATGCCCAGACCTATGGTTAGCTGTGCAGCGAGGTGTACTGCGCGGACAGGTTCCACACACACTTCAAGTAAGAGGGCGGCCTGAGTGGAAAGGTGAGAGTTTGGGCAGCTGTGCAGACAAAGTAAGTGCCCCTTGGCCTGGTCCTAAATGCTTGTGACACTCCACTGGGCCTGCCGGGCTCTGAGGGCCCTGCCCTGGGCCCCCTGCTCCCCTGCTCTTTGTTCAGTCACAGCAGAGATGGCCAGACCCACTCCCTTTGTGAGGGCAGTGTTCCAACCTCCCTCAGCCCCGCCCCTTCTCCGCAGGTTACCATGGACTACAGAGGCTGCATTCTGAGGCAAGGGCGTTCCGAGAATGCCAAGGGCAGACATGATGACCTTAAATGATTTCCTCTTGTGTCAGTTTTGGTAAACTTTAGGAGCAAGAAATGGTCCACTTGACAGAAATGTTCAAATTTACTGGCATTTCATATATTCTCTTCTCTAACATTGTCCTGACTCTTTCTGTATATTCTTTACTTATGTTTTCGTTTTCCTTAATCAAAGTGTGTCTTTTAAATCTTTTCAAAGAAGATTCTTTGGACTTAATAAATCACCTGAATTTTATACGTTTTCTGTTGTATTAAATTCTGCTCAAATATTTATTTAACTTTTTTCTATGTTCTCAGGGTTTATTGTTTTCATCTTCTGATGTCAATTAAAACACTTGGTTATTCATTTTAATAAATCTTTTTACTTATAAAGATTTGAACTTTTGAAGATTCCAGCTTACTTGTACGTTTCTAAGGGTCAGGTCCTCTCCATTGTTGCTGGCCTGAGGCTTAGTTCACCATATACCAATGTATATATTGACCTATTTTCCCCTCGACTTTCTGTGATCCCCTACATCTCACCTTTCTTTGCAGACAAGCCATTTGAAATACCCTTAACTTATTTCACAGCCAAAAAGTCTTTGAAACAATGTGTATTCTTTAGAGAAATCTTCTTATATAATTAGGCAGAAAATCTGACCTGCCATAGTTTTCAAAACAGCATAATTTCACTCTTCTCAATGATTAATCTGTTGTATTACACAACCTTTGTGTATTTAGCTTTATCAAAGACATGTCCTTTAACAATGTTTTAGAGATCCTACCAGTCTTTGAAAACATCCTTGTGCCTTGTTTCAGTTCAAGTTTTATGTATATTTTCTGCCTTGCACCCGATTATTCTTACATCTGATGGATGGCCTTGGGAATCTAATTCTGGTATTGATTGTTTTGGCTGATTGTCTCCCCTTGTAGCTGCTTTCTTCATTATTGTGTAAATTTAGATCATGAGCTCATGTTTAGCTAAACAGCTGACCTTGTAAGAGGCTTAGGTGTGAACGCTCGTAAGTTTCAGCAGAAAGTCGGCCAAGATTTATTTGTGTCCCTGCAATGAGTGGCCCGCAAGGACCCCGTTTACTACAAGTGTTGGTCCAATACTCCCTCTAGAGGTAGGGGACTCAGACAGGGCTGCTTTGCGGCCCCCGATCTGGGGCAGGGGCAGTGGGAGGCCTGTGGCCCTGGCAGGAGCCTCTCTGCGTGTGTCCCAGGGACCCATCTGCCTGCGAGCCTCGGTCACCTGGCAGGAAGCTACGATGCCCAGACCTATGCTTAGCTGTGCAGCGAGGTGTACTGCGTGGACAGGTTCCACACACACTTCAAGTAAGAGGGCGGCCTGAGTGGAAAGGTGAGAGTTTGGGCAGCTGTGCAGACAAAGAAAGCACCCTTAGGCCTGGGCCTAAATGCTTGTGACACTCCACTGGGCCTGCCGGGCTCTGAGGGCCCTGCCCTGGGGCCCCTGCTCCCCTGCCCTTTGTTCAGTCACAGCAGAGATGGCCACACCCACTCCCTCAATCAGGGCAGTGTCCCAACCTCCCTCAGCCCCGCCCCCTCTCCGCAGGTTACCATGGACTACAGAGGCTGCATTCTGAGGCAAGGGCGTTCCGAGAATGCCAAGGGCAGACATGATGACCTTAAATGATTTCCTCTTGTGTCAGTTTTGGTAAACTTTAGGAGCTAGGAAATGGTCCACTTTACAGAAATGTTCAAATTTACTGGCATTTCATATATTCTCTGCTCTAACTTTGTCCTGACTCTTTCTGTATATTCTTTACTTATGTTTTGTTTTCCTTAATCAAAGTGTGTCTTTTAAATCTTTTCAAAGAAGATTCTTTGGACTTACTAAATCACCTGAATTTTATACGTTTTCTGTTGTATTAAGTTCTGATCATATCTTTATTTAACTTTTTTCTATGTTCTCAGGGTTTATTGTTTTCATCTTCTGATGTCAATTAAAACACTTGGTTATTCATTTTAATAAATCTTTTTACTTATAAAGATTTGAACTTTTGAAGATTCCAGCTTAGTTGTACGTTTCTAAGGGTCAGGTCATCTCCATTGTTGCTGGCCAAGACTTAGTTCACCATAGAGCAATGTATATTTTGACCTATTTTCCCCTCGACTTTCTGTGATCCCCTACATCTCAACTTTCTTTGCAGACAAGCCATTTGAAATACCCTTAACTTATTTCACAGCCAATAAGTCTTTGAAATAATGTGTATTCTTTAGAGAAATCTTCTTATATAATTAGGCAGAAAATCTGACCTGCCATCGTTTTCAAAACAGCATAATTTCACTCTTCTCAATGCTTAATCTGTTGTATTACACAACCTTTGAGTATTTAGCTTTATCAATCACATGTCCTTTAAAAATGTTTTAGAGATCCTACCAGTCTTTGAAAACATCCTTGTGCCTTGTATCAGTTCCAGTTTTATGTATATTTTCTGCCTTGCACCCGATTATTCCTACATCAGATGGATGGCCTTGGGAATCTAATACTGGTATTGATTGTTTTGGCTGATTGTCTCCCCTTGTAGCTGCTTTCTCATTATTGTGTAAATTTAGATCATGAGCTCATGTTTAGCTAAACAGCTGACCTTGTAAGAGGTTTAGGTGTGAACGCTCGTAAGTTTCAGCAGAAAGTCGGCAAAGATTTATTTGTGTCCCTCCAATGAGTGGCCCGCAGGACCCCGTTTTCTACAAGTGTTAGTCCAATACTCCCTCTAGAGGCAGGAGACTCAGACAGGGCTGCTTTGCGGCCCCCGATCTGGGGCAGGGGCAGTGGGCGGCCTGTTGCTCGGGCAGGAGCCTCTCCGCGTGTGTCCCAGGGACCCATCTGCCTGCGAGCCTCGGTCACCTGGCAGGAAGATACGATGCCCAGACCTATGGTTAGCTGTGCAGCGAGGTGTACTGCGCGGACAGGTTCCACACACACTTCAAGTAAGAGGGCGGCCTGAGTGGAAAGGTGAGAGTTTGGGCAGCTGTGCAGACAAAGAAAGCGCCCTTTGGCCTGGGCCTAAATGCTTGTGACAATCCACTGGGCCTGCCGGGCTCTGAGGGCCCTGCCCTGGGCCCCCTGCTCCCCTGCCCTTTGTTCAGTCACAGCAGAGATGGCCACACCCACTCCCTCAGTGAGGGCAGTGTCCCAACCTCCCTCAGCCCCGCCCCCTCTCCGCAGGTTACCATGGACTACAGAGGCTGCATTCTGAGGCCAGGGCGTTCCGAGAATGCCAAGGGCAGACATGATGCCCTTCAATGATTTCCTCTTGTGTCAGTTTTGGTAAACTTTAGGAGCTAGGAAATGGTCCACTTGACAGAAATGTTCAAATTTACTGGCATTTCATATATTCTCTGCTCTAACATTGTCCTGACTCTTTCTGTATATTCTTTACTTATGTTTTTGTTTTCCTTAATCAAAGTGTGTCTTTTAAATCTTTTCAAAGAAGATTCTTGGACTTACTATATCACCTGAATTTTATACGTTTTCTATTGTATTAAGTTCTGCTCATATCTTTATTTAACTTTTTTCTATGTTCTCAGGGTTTATTGTTTTCATCTTCTGATGTCAATTAAAACACTTGGTTATTCATTTTAATAAATCTTTTTACTTATAAAGATTTGAACTTTTGAAGATTCCAGCTTACTTGTACGTTTCTAAGGGTCAGGTCCTCTCCATTGTTGCTGCCTAAGGCTTAGTTCACCATATAGCAATGTATATATTGACCTATTTTCCCCTCGACTTTCTGTGATCCCCTACATCTCACCTTTCTTTGAAGACAAGCCATTTGAAATACCCTTAACTTATTTCACAGCCAATAAGTCTTTGAAATAATGGGTATTTTTTAGAGAAATCTTCATATATAATTAGGCAGAAAATCTGACCTGCCATAGTTTTCAAAACAGCATAATTTCACTCTTCTCAATGATTAATCTGTTGTATTACACAACCTTTGTGTATTTAGCTTTATCAATGACATGTCCTTTAAAAATGTTTTAGAGATCCTACCAGACTTTGAAAACATCCTTGTGCCTTGTTTCAGTTCAAGTTTTATGTATATTTTCTGCCTTGCACCCGATTATTCCTACATCTGATGGATGGCCTTGGGAATCTAATTCTGGTATTGATTGTTTTGGCTGATTGTCTCCCCTTGTAGCTGCTTTCTTCATTATTGTGTAAAGTTAGACCATGAGCTCATGTTTAGCTAAACAGCTGACCTTGTAAGAGGCTTAGGTGTGAACGCTCGTAAGTTTCAGCAGAAAGTCGGCCAAGATTTATTTGTGTCCCTCCAATGAGTGGCCCACAAGGACCCCGTTTTCTACAAGTGTTGGTCCAATACTCCCTCTAGAGGCAGGGGACTCAGACAGGGCTGCTTTGCGGCCCCCGATCTGGGGCAGGGGCAGTGGGCGGCATGTGGCCCGGGCAGGAGCCTCTCTGCGTGTGTCCCAGGGACCCATCTGCCTGCGAGCCTCGGTCACCTGGCAGGAAGCTACGATGCCCAGACCTATGGTTAGATGTGCAGCGAGGTGTACTGCGCGGACAGGTTCCACACACACTTCAAGTAAGAGGGCGGCCTGAGTGGAAAGGTGAGAGTTTGGGCAGCTGTGCAGACAAAGTAAGTGTCCTTTGGCCTGGGCCTAAATGCTTGTGACACTCCACTGGGCCTGCCGGTCTCTGAGGGCCCTGCCCTTGGCCCCCTGCTCCCCTGCTCTTTGTTCAGTCACAGCAGAGATGGCCACACCCACTCCCTTTGTGAGGGCAGTGTTCCAACCTCCCTCAGCCCCGCCCCTTCTCCGCAGGTTACCATGGACTACAGAGGCTGCATTCTGAGGCAAGGGCGTTCCGAGAATGCCAAGGGCAGACATGATGACCTTAAATGATTTCCTCTTGTGTCAGTTTTGGTAAACTTTAGGAGCAAGAAATGGTCCACTTTACAGAAATGTTCAAATTTACTGGCATTTTATATATTCTCTTCTCTAACATTGTCCTGACTCTTTCTGTATATTCTTTACTTATGTTTTCGTTTTCCTTAATCAAAGTGTGTCTTTTAAATCTTTTCAAAGAAGATTCTTTGGACTTAATAAATCACCTGAATTTTATACGTTTTCTGTTGTATTAAATTCTGCTCATATATTTATTTAACTTTTTTCTATGTTCTCAGGGTTTATTGTTTTCATCTTCTGATGTCAATTAAAACACTTGGTTATTCATTTTAATAAATCTTTTTACTTATAAAGATTTGAACTTTTGAAGATTCCAGCTTACTTGTACGTTTCTAAGGGTCAGGTCCTCTCCATTGTTGCTGGCCTGAGGCTTTGTTCACCATATACCAATGTATATATTGACCTATTTTCCCCTCGACTTTCTGTGATCCCCTACATCTCACCTTTCTTTGCAGACAAGCCATTTGAAATACCCTTAACTTATTTCACAGCCAAAAAGTCTTTGAAATAATGTGTATTCTTTAGAGAAATCTTCATATATAATTAGGCAGAAAATCTGACCTGCCATAGTTTTCAAAACAGCATAATTTCACTCTTCTCAATGATTAATCTGTTGTATTACACAACCTTTGTGTATTTAGCTTTATCAAAGACATGTCCTTTAAAAATGTTTTAGAGATCCTACCAGTCTTTGAAAACATCCTTGTGCCTTGTTTCAGTTCCAGTTTTATGTATATTTTCTGCCTTGCACCCGATTATTCCTACATCTGATGGATGGCCTTGGGAATCTAATTCTGGTATTGATTGTTTTGGCTGATTGTCTCCCCTTGTAGCTGCTTTCTTCATTATTGTGTAAATTTAGATCATGAGCTCATGTTTAGCTAAACAGCTGACTTGTAAGAGGCTTAGGTGTGAACGCTCATAAGTTTCAGCAGAAAGTCGGCCAAGATTTATTTGTGTCCCTGCAATGAGTGGCCCGCAAGGACCCCGTTTACTACAAGTGTTCGTCCAATACTCCCTCTAGAGGTAGGGGACTCAGACAGGGCTGCTTTGCGGCCCCCGATCTGGGGCAGGGGCAGTGGGCGGCCTGTGGCCCAGGCAGGAGCCTCTCTGCGTGTGTCCCAGGGACCCATCTGCCTGCGAGCCTCGGTCACCTGGCAGGAAGCTACGATGCCCAGACCTATGCTTAGCTGTGCAGCGAGGTGTACTGCGCGGACAGGTTCCACACACACTTCAAGTAAGAGGGCGGCCTGAGTGGAAAGGTGAGAGTTTGGGCAGCTGTGCAGACAAAGAAAGCACCCTTAGGCCTGGGCCTAAATGCTTGTGACACTCCACTGGGCCTGCCGGGCTCTGAGGGCCCTGCCCTGGGCCCCCTGCTCCCCTGCCCTTTGTTCAGTCACAGCAGAGATGGCCACACCCACTCCCTCAATCAGGGCAGTGTCCCAACCTCCCTCAGCCCCGCCCCCTCTCCGCAGGTTACCATGGACTACAGAGGCTGCATTCTGAGGCCAGGGCGTTCCGAGAATGCCAAGGGCAGACATGATGACCTTAAATGATTTCCTCTTGTTTCAGTTTTGGTAAACTTTAGGAGCTAGGAAATGGTCCACTTTACAGAAATGTTCAAATTTACTGGCATTTCATATATTCTCTGCTCTAACATTGTCCTGAATCTTTCTGTATATTCTTTACTTATGTTTTTTTTTTCCTTAATCAAAGTGTGTCTTTTAAATCTTTTCAAAGAAGATTCTTTGGACTTACTAAATCACCTGAATTTTATACGTTTTCTGTTGTATTAAGTTCTGCTCATATCTTTATTTAACTTTTTTCTATGTTCTCAGGGTTTATGCTTTTCATCTTCTCATGTCAATTAAAACACTTGGTTATTCATTTTAATAAATCTTTTTACTTATAAAGATTTGAACTTTTGAAGATTCCAGCTTAGTTGTACGTTTCTAAGGGTCAGGTCCTCTCCATTGTTGCTGGCCAAGACTTAGTTCACCATAGAGCAATGTATATTTTGACCTATTTTCCCCTCGACTTTCTGTGATCCCCTACATCTCAACTTTCTTTGCAGACAAGCCATTTGAAATACCCTTAACTTATTTCACAGCCAATAAGTCTTTGAAATAATGTGTATTCTTTAGAGAAATCTTCTTATATAATTAGGCAGAAAATGTGACCTGCCATAGTTTTCAAAACAGCATAATTTCACTCTTCTCAATGCTTAATCTGTTGTATTACACAACCTTTGAGTATTTAGCTTTATCAATCACATGTCCTTTAAAAATGTTTTAGAGATCCTACCAGTCTTTGAAAACATCCTTGTGCCTTGTATCAGTTCCAGTTTTATGTATATTTTCTGCCTTGCACCCGATTATTCCTACATCTGATGGATGGCCTTGGGAATCTAATTCTGGTATTGATTGTTTTGGCTGATTGACTCACCTTGTAGCTGCTTTCTCATTATTGTGTAAATTTAGATCATGAGCTCATGTTTAGCTAAACAGCTGACCTTGTAAGAGGCTTAGGTGTGAACGCTCATAAGTTTCAGCAGAAAGTCGGCAAAGATTTATTTGTGTCCCTCCAATGAGTGGCCCGCAAGGACCCCGTTTTCTACAAGTGTTAGTCCAATACTCCCTCTAGAGGCAGGAGACTCAGACAGGGCTGCTTTGCGGCCCCCGATCTGGGGCAGGGGCAGTGGGCGGCCTGTGGCCCGGGCAGGAGCCTCTCCGCGTGTGTCCCAGGGACCCATCTGCCTGCGAGCCTCGGTCACCTGGCAGGAAGCTACGATGCCCAGACCTATGGTTAGCTGTGCAGCGAGGTGTACTGCGCGGACAGGTTCCACACACACTTCAAGTAAGAGGGCGGCCTGAGTGGAAAGGTGAGAGTTTGGGCAGCTGTGCAGACAAAGAAAGCGCCCTTTGGCCTGGGCCTAAATGCTTGTGACAATCCACTGGGCCTGCCGGGCTCTGAGGGCCCTGCCCTGGGCCCCCTGCTCCCCTGCTCTTTGTTCAGTCACAGCAGAGATGGCCACACCCACTCCCTCAGTGAGGGCAGTGTTCCAACCTCCCTCAGCCCCGCCCCCTCTCCGCAGGTTACCATGGACTACAGAGGCTGCATTCTGAGGCAAGGGCGTTCCGAGAATGCCAAGGGCAGACATGATGACCTTAAATGATTTCCTCTTGTGTCAGGTTTGGTAAACTTTAGGAGCTAGGAAATGGTCTACTTTACAGAAATGTTCAAATTTACTGGCATTTCATATATTCTCTGCTCTAACATTGTCCTGACTCTTTCTGTATATTCTTTACTTATGTTTTTGTTTTCCTTAATCAAAGTGTGTCTTTTAAATCTTTTCAAAGAAGATTCTTTGGACTTAATAAATCACCTGAATTTTATACGTTTTCTGTTGTATTAAATTCTGCTCATATATTTATTTAACTTTTTTCTATGTTCTCAGGTTTTATTGTTTTCATCTTCTGATGTCAATTAAAACACTTGGTTATTCATTTTACTAAATCTTTTTACTTATAAAGATTTGTACTTTTGAAGATTCCAGCTTACTTGTACGTTTCTAAGGGTCAGGTCCTCTCCATTGTTGCTGGCCTGAGGCTTAGTTCACCATATAGCAATGTATATATTGACCTATTTTCCCCTCGACTTTCTGTGATCCCCTACATCTCACCTTTCTTTGCAGACAAGCCATTTGAAATACCCTTAACTTATTTCACAGCCAAAAAGTCTTTGAAATAATGTGTATTATTTAGAGAAATCTTCTTATATAATTAGGCAGAAAATCTGACCTGCCATAGTTTTCAAAACAGCATAATTTCACTCTTCTCAATGATTAATCTGTTGTATTACACAACCTTTGTGTATTTAGCTTTATCAATGACATGTCCTTTAAAAATGTTTTAGAGATCCTACCAGTCTTTGAAAACATCCTTGTGCCTTGTTTCAGTTCCAGTTTTATGTATATTTTCTGCCTTGCACCCGATTATTCCTACATCTGATGGATGGCCTTGGGAATCTAATTCTGGTATTGATTGTTTTGGCTGATTGTCTCCCCTTGTAGCTGCTTTCTTCATTACTGTGTAAAGTTAGATCATGAGCTCATGTTTAGCTAAACAGCTGACCTTGTAAGAGGCTTAGGTGTGAACGCTCGTAAGTTTCAGCAGAAAGTCGGCCAAGATTTATTTGTGTCCCTGCAATGAGTGGACCGCAAGGACCCCGTTTTCTACAAGTGTTGGTCCAATACTCCCTCTAGAGGCAGGGAAATCAGACAGGGCTGCTTTGCGGCCCCCGATCTGGGGCAGGGGCAGTGGGCGGCCTGTGGCCCGGGCAGGAGCCTCTCCGCGTGTGTCCCAGGGACCCATCTGCCTGCCAACCTCGGTCACCTGGCAGGAAGCTACGATGCCCAGACCTATGGTTAGCTGTGCAGCGAGGTGTACTGCGCGGACAGGTTCCACACACACTTCAAGTAAGAGGGCGGCCAGAGTGGAAAGGTGAGAGTTTGGGCAGCTGTGCAGACAAAGAAAGCGCCCTTTGGCCTGGGCCTAAATGCTTGTGACACTCCACTGGGCCTGCCGGGCTCTGAGGGCCCTGCCCTGGGCCCCCTGCTCCCCTGCCCTTTGTTCAGTCACAGCAGAGATGGCCACACCCACTCCCTCAGTGAGGGCAGTGTCCCAACCTCCCTCAGCCCCGCCCCCTCTCCGCAGGTTACCATGGACTACAGAGGCTGCATTCTGAGGCCAGGGCATTCCGAGAATGCCAAGGGCAGACATGATGACCTTAAATGATTTCCTCTTGTGTCAGTTTTGGTAAACTTTAGGAGCTAGGAAATGGTCCACTTGACAGAAATGTTCAAATTTACTGGCATTTCATATATTCTCTGCTCTAACATTGTCCTGACTCTTTCTGTATATTCTTTACTTATGTTTTTGTTTTCCTTAATCAAAGTGTGTCTTTTAAATCTTTTCAAAGAAGATTCTTGGACTTACTAAATCACCTGAATTTTATACGTTTTCTGTTGTATTAATTTCTGCTCATATCTTTATTTAACTTTTTTCTATGTTCTCAGGGTTTATTGTTTTCATCTTCTGATGTCAATTAAAACACTTGGTTATTCATTTTAATAAATCTTTTTACTTATAAAGATTTAACTTTTGAAGATTCCAGCTTACTTGTACGTTTCTAAGGGTCAGGTCCTCTCCATTGTTGCTGGCCTAAGGCTTAGTTCACCATAGAGCAATGTATATATTGACCTATTTTCCCCTCGACTTTCTGTGATCCCCTACATCTCACCTTTCTTTGAAGACAAGGCATTTGAAATACCCTTAACTTATTTCACAGCCAATAAGTCTTTGAAATAATGGGTATTTTTTAGAGAAATCTTCTTATATAATTAGGCAGAAAATCTGACCTGCCATAGTTTTCAAAACAGCATAATTTCACTCTTCTCAATGATTAATCTGTTGTATTACACAACCTTTGTGTATTTAGCTTTATCAATGACATGTCCTTTAAAAAGGTTTTAGAGATCCTACCAGTCTTTGAAAACATCCTTGTGCCTTGTTTCAGTTCCAGTTTTATGTATATTTTCTGCCTTGCACCCGATTATTCCTACATCTGATGGATGGCCTTGGGAATCTAATTCTGGTATTGATTGTTTTGGCTGATTGTCTCCCCTTGTAGCTGCTTTCTTCATTATTCTGTAAAGTTAGATCATGAGCTCATGTTTAGCTAAACAGCTGACCTTGTAAGAGGCTTAGGTGTGAACGCTCGTAAGTTTCAGCAGAAAGTCGGCCAAGATTTATTTGTGTCCCTCCAATGAGTGGCCCGCAAGGACCCCGTTTTCTACAAGTGTTGGTCCAATACTCCGTCTAGAGGCAGGGGACTCAGACAGGGCTGCTTTGCGGCCCCCGATCTGGGGCAGGGGCAGTGGGCGGCCTGTGGCCCGGGCAGGAGCCTCTCTGCGTGTGTCCCAGGGACCCATCTGCCTGAGAGCCTCGGTCACCTGGCAGGAAGCTACGATGCCCAGACCTATGGTTAGCTGTGCAGCGAGGTGTACTGCGCGGACAGGTTCCACACACACTTCAAGTAAGAGGGCGGCCTGAGTGGAAAGGTGAGAGTTTGGGCAGCTGTGCAGACAAAGAAAGCGCCCTTTGGCCTGGGCCTAAATGCTTGTGACACTCCACTGGGCCTGCCGGGCTCTGATGGCCCTGCCCTGGGCCCCCTGCTCCCCTGCCCTTTGTTCAGTCACAGCAGAGATGGCCACACCCACTCCCTCAGTGAGGGCAGTGTCCCAACCTCCCTCAGCCCCGCCCCCTCTCCGCAGGTTACCATGGACTACAGAGGCTGCATTCTGAGGCCAGGGCGTTCCGAGAATGCCAAGGGCAGACATGATGCCCTTCAATGATTTCCTCTTGTGTCAGTTTTGGTAAACTTTAGGAGCTAGGAAATGGTCCACTTGACAGAAATGTTCAAATTTACTGGCATTTCATATATTCTCTGCTGTAACATTGTCCTGACTCTTTCTGTATATTCTTTACTTATGTTTTTGTTTTCCTTAATAAAAGTGTGTCTTTTAAATCTTTTCAAAGAAGATTCTTTGGACTTACTAAATCACCTGAATTTTATACGTTTTCTGTTGTATTAAGTTCTGCTCATATCTTTATTTAACTTTTTTCTATGTTCTCAGGGTTTATTGTTTTCATCTTCTGATGTCAATTAAAACACTTGGTTATTCATTTTAATAAATCTTTTTACTTATAAAGATTTGAACTTTTGAAGATTCCAGCTTACTTGTACGTTTCTAAGGGTCAGGTCCTCTCCATTGTTGCTGCCTAAGGCTTAGTTCACCATATAGCAATGTATATATTGACCTATTTTCCCCTCGACTTTCTGTGATCCCCTACATCTCACCTTTCTTTGAAGACAAGCCATTTGAAATACCCTTAACTTATTTCACAGCCAATAAGTCTTTGAAATAATGGGTATTTTTTAGAGAAATCTTCATATATAATTAGGCAGAAAATCTGACCTGCCATAGTTTTCAAAGCAGCATAATTTCACTCTTCTCAATGATTAATCTGTTGTATTACACAACCTTTGTGTATTTAGCTTTATCAATGACATGTCCTTTAAAAATGTTTTAGAGATCCTACCAGACTTTGAAAACATCCTTGTGCCTTGTTTCAGTTCAAGTTTTATGTATATTTTCTGCCTTGCACCCGATTATTCCTACATCTGATGGATGGCCTTGGGAATCTAATTCTGGTATTGATTGTTTTGGCTGATTGTCTCCCCTTGTAGCTGCTTTCTTCATTATTGTGTAAAGTTAGACCATGAGCTCATGTTTAGCTAAACAGCTGACCTTGTAAGAGGCTTAGGTGTGAACGCTCGTAAGTTTCAGCAGAAAGTCGGCCAAGATTTATTTGTGTCCCTCCAATGAGTGGCCCACAAGGACCCCGTTTTCTACAAGTGTTGGTCCAATACTCCCTCTAGAGGCAGGGGACTCAGACAGGGCTGCTTTGCGGCCCCCGATCTGGGGCAGGGGCAGTGGGCGGCATGTGGCCCGGGCAGGAGCCTCTCTGCGTGTGTCCCAGGGACCCATCTGCCTGCGAGCCTCGGTCACCTGGCAGGAAGCTACGATGCCCAGACCTATGGTTAGCTGTGCAGCGAGGTGTACTGCGCGGACAGGTTCCACACACACTTCAAGTAAGAGGGCGGCCTGAGTGGAAAGGTGAGAGTTTGGGCAGCTGTGCAGACAAAGTAAGTGCCCCTTGGCCTGGTCCTAAATGCTTGTGACACTCCACTGGGCCTGCCGGGCTCTGAGGGCCCTGCCCTGGGCCCCCTGCTCCCCTGCTCTTTGTTCAGTCACAGCAGAGATGGCCAGACCCACTCCCTTTGTGAGGGCAGTGTTCCAACCTCCCTCAGCCCCGCCCCTTCTCCGCAGGTTACCATGGACTACAGAGGCTGCATTCTGAGGCAAGGGCGTTCCGAGAATGCCAAGGGCAGACATGATGACCTTAAATGATTTCCTCTTGTGTCAGTTTTGGTAAACTTTAGGAGCAAGAAATGGTCCACTTTACAGAAATGTTCAAATTTACTGGCATTTCATATATTCTCTTCTCTAACATTGTCCTGACTCTTTCTGTATATTCTTTACTTATGTTTTCGTTTCCCTTAATCAAAGTGTGTCTTTTAAATCTTTTCAAAGAAGATTCTTTGGACTTAATAAATCACCTGAATTTTATACGTTTTCTGTTGTATTAAATTCTGCTCATATATTTATTTAACTTTTTTCTATGTTCTCAGGGTTTATTGTTTTCATCTTCTGATGTCAATTAAAACACTTGGTTATTCATTTTAATAAATCTTTTTACTTATAAAGATTTGAACTTTTGAAGATTCCAGCTTACTTGTACGTTTCTAAGGGTCAGGTCCTCTCCATTGTTGCTGGCCTGAGGCTTAGTTCACCATATACCAATGTATATATTGACCTATTTTCCCCTCGACTTTCTGTGATCCCCTACATCTCACCTTTCTTTGCAGACAAGCCATTTGAAATACCCTTAACTTATTTCACAGCCAAAAAGTCTTTGAAACAATGTGTATTCTTTAGAGAAATCTTCTTATATAATTAGGCAGAAAATCTGACCTGCCATAGTTTTCAAAACAGCATAATTTCACTCTTCTCAATGATTAATCTGTTGTATTACACAACCTTTGTGTATTTAGCTTTATCAAAGACATGTCCTTTAAAAATGTTTTAGAGATCCTACCAGTCTTTGAAAACATCCTTGTGCCTTGTTTCAGTTCAAGTTTTATGTATATTTTCTGCCTTGCACCCGATTATTCTTACATCTGATGGATGGCCTTGGGAATCTAATTCTGGTATTGATTGTTTTGGCTGATTGTCTCCCCTTGTAGCTGCTTTCTTCATTATTGTGTAAATTTAGACCATGAGCTCATGTTTAGCTAAACAGCTGACCTTGTAAGAGGCTTAGGTGTGAACGCTCGTAAGTTTCAGCAGAAAGTCGGCCAAGATTTATTTGTGTCCCTGCAATGAGTGGCCCGCAAGGACCCCGTTTACTACAAGTGTTGGTCCAATACTCCCTCTAGAGGTAGGGGACTCAGACAGGGCTGCTTTGCGGCCCCCGATCTGGGGCAGGGGCAGTGGGCGGCCTGTGGCCCTGGCAGGAGCCTCTCTGCGTGTGTCCCAGGGACCCATCTGCCTGCGAGCCTCGGTCACCTGGCAGGAAGCTACGATGCCCAGACCTATGCTTAGCTGTGCAGCGAGGTGTACTGCGCGGACAGGTTCCACACACACTTCAAGTAAGAGGGCGGCCTGAGTGGAAAGGTGAGAGTTTGGGCAGCTGTGCAGACAAAGAAAGCACCCTTAGGCCTGGGCCTAAATGCTTGTGACACTCCACTGGGCCTGCCGGGCTCTGAGGGCCCTGCCCTGGGCCCCCTGCTCCCCTGCCCTTTGTTCAGTCACAGCACAGATGGCCACACCCACTCCCTCAATCAGGGCAGTGTCCCAACCTCCCTCAGCTCCGCCCCCTCTCCGCAGGTTACCATGGACTACAGAGGCTGCATTCTGAGGCAAGGGCGTTCCGAGAATGCCAAGGGCAGACATGATGCCCTTCAATGATTTCCTCTTGTGTCAGTTTTGGTAAAGTTTAGGAGCTAGGAAATGGTCCACTTGACAGAAATGTTCAAATTTACTGGCATTTCATATATTCTCTGCTCTAACATTGTCCTGACTCTTTCTGTATATTCTTTACTTATGTTTTTGTTTTCCTTAATCAAAGTGTGTCTTTTAAATCTTTTCAAAGAAGATTCTTTGGACTTACTAAATCACCTGAATTTTATACGTTTTCTGTTGTATTAAGTTCTGATCATATCTTTATTTAACTTTTTTCTATGTTCTCAGGGTTTATTGTTTTCATCTTCTGATGTCAATTAAAACACTTGGTTATTCATTTTAATAAATCTTTTTACTTATAAAGATTTGAACTTTTGAAGATTCCAGCTTACTTGTACGTTTCTAAGGGTCAGGTCCTCTCCATTGTTGCTGCCTAAGGCTTAGTTCACCATATAGCAATGTATATATTGATCTATTTTCCCCTCGACTTTCTGTGATCCCCTACATCTCACCTTTCTTTGAAGACAAGCCATTTGAAATACCCTTAAATTATTTCACAGCCAATAAGTCTTTGAAATAATGGGTATTTTTTAGAGAAATCTTCATATATAATTAGGCAGAAAATCTGACCTGCCATAGTTTTCAAAACAGCATAATTTCACTCTTCTCAATGATTAATCTGTTGTATTACACAACCTTTGTGTATTTAGCTTTATCAATGACATGTCCTTTAAAAATGTTTTAGAGATCCTACCAGACTTTGAAAACATCCTTGTGCCTTGTTTCAGTTCAAGTTTTATGTATATTTTCTGCCTTGCACCCGATTATTCCTACATCTGATGGATGGCCTTGGGAATCTAATTCTGGTATTGATTGTTTTGGCTGATTGTCTCCCCTTGTAGCTGCTTTCTTCATTATTGTGTAAAGTTAGACCATGAGCTCATGTTTAGCTAAACAGCTGACCTTGTAAGAGGCTTAGGTGTGAACGCTCGTAAGTTTCAGCAGAAAGTCGGCCAAGATTTATTTGTGTCCCTCCCATGAGTGGCCCACAAGGACCCCGTTTTCTACAAGTGTTGGTCCAATACTCCCTCTAGAGGCAGGGGACTCAGACAGGGCTGCTTTGCGGCCCCCGATCTGGGGCAGGGGCAGTGGGTGGCATGTGGCCCGGGCAGGAGCCTCTCTGCGTGTGTCCCAGGGACCCATCTGCCTGCGAGCCTCGGTCACCTGGCAGGAAGCTACGATGCCCAGACCTATGGTTAGCTGTGCAGCGAGGTGTACTGCGCGGACAGGTTCCACACACACTTCAAGTAAGAGGGCGGCCTGAGTGGAAAGGTGAGAGTTTGGGCAGCTGTGCAGACAAAGTAAGTGCCCCTTGGCCTGGTCCTAAATGCTTGTGACACTCCACTGGGCCTGCCGGGCTCTGAGGGCCCTGCCCTGGGCCCCCTGCTCCCCTGCTCTTTGTTCAGTCACAGCAGAGATGGCCACACCCACTCCCTTTGTGAGGGCAGTGTTCCAACCTCCCTCAGCCCCGCCCCTTCTCCGCAGGTTACCATGGACTACAGAGGCTGCATTCTGAGGCAAGGGCGTTCCGAGAATGCCAAGGGCAGACATGATGACCTTAAATGATTTCCTCTTGTGTCAGGTTTGGTAAACTTTAGGAGCAAGAAATGGTCCACTTTACAGAAATGTTCAAATTTACTGGCATTTCATATATTCTCTTCTCTAACATTGTCCTGACTCTTTCTGTATATTCTTTACTTATGTTTTCGTTTTCCTTAATCAAAGTGTGTCTTTTAAATCTTTTCAAAGAAGATTCTTTGGACTTAATAAATCACCTGAATTTTATACGTTTTCTGTTGTATTAAATTCTGCTCATATATTTATTTAACTTTTTTCTATGTTCTCAGGGTTTATTGTTTTCATCTTCTGATGTCAATTAAAACACTTGGTTATTCATTTTAATAAATCTTTTTACTTATAAAGATTTGAACTTTTGAAGATTCCAGCTTACTTGTACGTTTCTAAGGGTCAGGTCCTCTCCATTGTTGCTGGCCTGAGGCTTAGTTCACCATATACCAATGTATATATTGACCTATTTTCCCCTCGACTTTCTGTGATCCCCTACATCTCACCTTTCTTTGCAGACAAGCCATTTGAAATACCCTTAACTTATTTCACAGCCAAAAAGTCTTTGAAATAATGTGTATTCTTTAGAGAAATCTTCATATATAATTAGGCAGAAAATCTGACCTGCCATAGTTTTCAAAACAGCATAATTTCACTCTTCTCAATGATTAATCTGTTGTATTACACAACCTTTGTGTATTTAGCTTTATCAATGACATGTCCTTGAAAAATGTTTTAGAGATCCTACCAGTCTTTGAAAACATCCTTGTGCCTTGTTTCAGTTCCAGTTTTATGTATATTTTCTGCCTTGCACCCGATTATTCCTACATCTGATGGATGGCCTTGGGAATCTAATTCTGGTATTGATTGTTTTGGCTGATTGTCTCCCCTTGTAGCTGCTTTCTTCATTATTGTGTAAATTTAGATCATGAGCTCATGTTTAGCTAAACAGCTGACTTGTAAGAGGCTTAGGTGTGAACGCTCATAAGTTTCAGCAGAAAGTCGGCCAAGATTTATTTGTGTCCCTGCAATGAGTGGCCCGCAAGGACCCCGTTTACTACAAGTGTTCGTCCAATACTCCCTCTAGAGGTAGGGGATTCAGACAGGGTTGTTTTGCGGCCCCCGATCTGGGGCAGGGGCAGTGGGCGGCCTGTGGCCCAGGCAGGAGCCTCTCTGCGTGTGTCCCAGGGACCCATCTGCCTGCGAGCCTCGGTCACCTGGCAGGAAGCTACGATGCCCAGACCTATGCTTAGCTGTGCAGCGAGGTGTACTGCGCGGACAGGTTCCACACACACTTCAAGTAAGAGGGCGGCCTGAGTGGAAAGGTGAGAGTTTGGGCAGCTGTGCAGACAAAGAAAGCACCCTTAGGCCTGGGCCTAAATGCTTGTGACACTCCACTGGGCCTGCCGGGCTCTGAGGGCCCTGCTCTGGGCCCCCTGCTCCCCTGCCCTTTGTTCAGTCACAGCAGAGATGGCCACACCCACTCCCTCAATCAGGGCAGTGTCCCAACCTCCCTCAGCCCCGCCCCCTCTCCGCAGGTTACCATGGACTACAGAGGCTGCATTCTGAGGCAAGGGCATTCCGAGAATGCCAAGGGCAGACATGATGACCTTCAATGATTTCCTCTTGTGTCAGTTTTGGTAAACTTTAGGAGCTAGGAAATGGTCCACTTTACAGAAATGTTCATATTTACTGGCATTTCATATATTCTCTGCTGTAACATTGTCCTGACTCTTTCTGTATATTCTTTACTTATGTTTTTGTTTTCCTTAATCAAAGTGTGTCTTTTAAATCTTTTCAAAGAAGATTCTTTGGACTTACTAAATCACCTGAATTTTATACGTTTTCTGTTGTATTAAGTTCTGCTCATATCTTTATTTAACTTTTTTCTATGTTCTCAGGGTTTATGCTTTTCATCTTCTCATGTCAATTAAAACACTTGGTTATTCATTTTAATAAATCTTTTTACTTATAAAGATTTGAACTTTTGAAGATTCCAGCTTAGTTGTACGTTTCTAAGGGTCAGGTCCTCTCCATTGTTGCTGCCTAAGGCTTAGTTCACCATATAGCAATGTATATATTGACCTATTTTCCCCTCGACTTTCTGTGATCCCCTACATCTCACCTTTCTTTGAAGACAAGCCATTTGAAATACCCTTAACTTATTTCACAGCCAATAAGTCTTTGAAATAATGGGTATTTTTTAGAGAAATCTTCATATATAATTAGGCAGAAAATCTGACCTGCCATAGTTTTCAAAACAGCATAATTTCACTCTTCTCAATGATTAATCTGTTGTATTACACAACCTTTGTGTATTTAGCTTTATCAATGACATGTCCTTTAAAAATGTTTTAGAGATCCTACCAGACTTTGAAAACATCCTTGTGCCTTGTTTCAGTTCAAGTTTTATGTATATTTTCTGCCTTGCACCCGATTATTCCTACATCAGATGGATGGCCTTGGTAATCTAATTCTGGTATTGATTGTTTTGGCTGATTGTCTCCCCTTGTAGCTGCTTTCTTCATTATTGTGTAAATTTAGATCATGAGCTCATGTTTAGCTAAACAGCTGACCTTGTAAGAGGCTTAGGTGTGAACGCTCGTAAGTTTCAGCAGAAAGTCGGCCAAGATTTATTTGTGTCCCTCCCATGAGTGGCCCACAAGGACCCCGTTTTCTACAAGTGTTGGTCCAATACTCCCTCTAGAGGCAGGGGACTCAGACAGGGCTGCTTTGCGGCCCCCGATCTGGGGCTGGGGCTGTGGGTGGCATGTGGCCCGCGCAGGAGCCTCTCTGCATGTGTCCCAGGGACCCATCTGCCTGCGAGCCTCGGTCACCTGGCAGGAAGCTACGATGCCCAGACCTATGCTTAGCTGTGCAGCGAGGTGTACTGCGCGGACAGGTTCCACACACACTTCAAGTAAGAGGGCGGCCTGAGTGGAAAGGTGAGAGTTTGGGCAGCTGTGCAGACAAAGAAAGCGCCCTTTGGCCTGGGCCTAAATGCTTGTGACACTCCACTGGGCCTGCCGGGCTCTGAGGGCCCTGTCCTGGGCCCCCTGCTCCCCTGCTCTTTGTTCAGTCACAGCAGAGATGGCCAGACCCACTCCCTTAGTGAGGGCAGTGTTCCAACCTCCCTCAGCCCCGCCCCTTCTCCGCAGGTTACCATGGACTACAGAGGCTGCATTCTGAGGCCAGGGCGTTCCGAGAATGCCAAGGGCAGACATGATGACCTTAAATGATTTCCTCTTGTGTCAGTTTTGGTAAACTTTAGGAGCAAGAAATGGTCCACTTTACAGAAATGTTCAAATTTACTGGCATTTCATATATTCTCTTCTCTAACATTGTCCTGACTCTTTCTGTATATTCTTTACTTATGTTTTTGTTTTCCTTAATCAAAGTGTGTCTTTTAAATCTTTTCAAAGAAGATTCTTTGGACTTAATAAATCACCTGAATTTTATACGTTTTCTGTTGTATTAAATTCTGCTCATATATTTTTTAACTTTTTTCTATGTTCTCAGGGTTTATTGTTTTCATCTTCTGATGTCAATTAAAACACTTGGTTATTCATTTTACTAAATCTTTTTACTTATAAAGATTTGAACTTTTGAAGATTCCAGCTTACTTGTACGTTTCTAAGGGTCAGGTCCTCTCCATTGTTGCTGGCCTGAGGCTTAGTTCACCATATACCAATGTATATATTGACCTATTTTCCCCTCGACTTTCTGTGATCCCCTACATCTCACCTTTCTTTGCAGACAAGCCATTTGAAATACCCTTAACTTATTTCACAGCCAAAAAGTCTTTGAAATAATGTGTATTCTTTAGATAAATCTTCTTATATAATTAGGCAGAAAATCTGACCTGCCATAGTTTTCAAAACAGCATAATTTCACTCTTCTCAATGATTAATCTGTTGTATTACACAACCTTTGTGTATTTAGCTTTATCAATGACATGTCCTTTAAAAATGTTTTAGAGATCCTACCAGTCTTTGAAAACATCCTTGTGCCTTGTTTCAGTTCCAGTTTTCTGTATATTTTCTGCCTTGCACCGGATTATTCCTACATCTGATGGATGGCCTTGGGAATCTAATTCTGGTATTGATTGTTTTGGCTGATTGTCTCCCCTTGTAGCTGCTTTCTTCATTATTGTGTAAAGTTAGATCATGAGCTCATGTTTAGCTAAACAGCTGACCTTGTAAGACGCTTAGGTGTGAACGCTCGTAAGCTGCAGCAGAAAGTCGGCAAAGATTTATTTGTGTCCCTCCAATGAGTTGCCCACGAGAACACCGTTTTCTACAAGTGTTGGTCCAATACTCCCTGTAGAGGCAGGGGATTCAGACAGGGCTGCTTTGCGGGCCCCGATCTGGGGCAGGGGCAGTGGGCGGCCTGTGGCCCAGGCAGGAGCCTCTCCGCGTGTGTCCCAGGGACCCATCTGCCTGCGAACCTCGGTCACCTGGCAGGAAGCTACGATGCCCAGACCTATGCTTAGCTGTGCAGCGAGGTGTACTGCGCGGACAGGTTCCACTCACACTTCAAGTAAGAGGGCGGCCTGAGTGGAAAGGTGAGTGTTTGGGCAGCTGTGCAGACAAAGAAAGCGCCCTTTGGCCTGGGCCTAAATGCTTGTGACACTCCACTGGGCCTGCCGGGCTCTGAGGGCCCTGCCCTGGGCCCCCTGCTCCCCTGCCCTTTGTTCAGTCACAGCAGAGATGGCCACACCCACTCCCTCAATCAGGGCAGTGTCCCAACCTCCCTCAGCCCCGCCCCCTCTCCGCAGGTTACCATGGACTACAGAGGCTGCATTCTGAGGCCAGGGCGTTCTGAGAATGCCAAGGGCAGACATGATGCCCTTCAATGATATCCTCTTGTGTCAGTTTTGGTAAACTTTAGGAGCTAGGAAATGGTCCACTTGACAGAAATGTTCAAATTTACTGGCATTTCATATATTCTCTGCTCTAACATTGTCCTGACTCTTTCTGTATATTCTTTACTTATGTTTTTGTTTTCCTTAATCAAAGTGTGTCTTTTAAATCTTTTCAAAGAAGATTCTTTGGACTTACTAAATCACCTGAATTTTATACGTTTTCTGTTGTATTAAGTTCTGCTCATATCTTTATTTAACTTTTTTCTATGTTCTCAGGGTTTATTGTTTTCATCTTCTGATGTCAATTAAAACACTTGGTTATTCATTTTAATAAATCTTTTTACTTATAAAGATTTGAACTTTTGAAGATTCCAGCTTACTTGTACGTTTCTAAGGGTCAGGTCCTCTCCATTGTTGCTGGCCTAAGGCTTAGTTCACCATATAGCAATGTATATATTGACCTATTTTCCCCTCGACTTTCTGTGATCCCCTACATCTCACCTTTCTTTGCAGACAAGCCATTTGAAATACCCTTAACTTATTTCACAGCCAATAAGGCTTTGAAATAATGGGTATTTTTTAGAGAAATCTTCATATATAATTAGGCAGAAAATCTGACCTGCCATAGTTTTCAAAACAGCATAATTTCACTCTTCTCAATGATTAATCTGTTGTATTACACAACCTTTGTGTATTTAGCTTTATCAATGACATGTCCTTTAAAAATGTTTTAGAGATCCTAGCAGTCTTTGAAAACATCCTCGTGCCTTGTTTCAGTTCCAGTTTTTTTTTTTTTTTTTTTTTTTTTTTCCTTTTTGCTGTATGCGGGCCTCTCACTGTTGTGGCCTCTCCCGTTGCGGAGCACAGGCTCCGGATGCGCAGGCCCAGCGGCCATGGCTCACGGGCCCAGCCGCTCCGCGGCATATGGGATCCTCCCAGACCGGGGCACGAACCCGTATCCCCTGCATCGGCAGGCGGACTCTCAACCACTGCGCCACCAGGGAGGCCCCAGTTCCAGTTTTATGTATATTTTCTGCCTTGCACCCGATTATTCCTACATCTGATGGATGGCCTTGGGAATCTAATTCTGGTATTGATTGTTTTGGCTGATTGTCTCCGCTTGTAGCTGCTTTCTTCATTATTGTGTAAAGTTAGATCATGAGCTCATGTTTAGCTAAACAGCTGACCTCGTAAGAGGCTTAGGTGTGAACGCTCGTAAGTTTCAGCAGAAAGTCGGCCAAGATTTATTTGTGTCCCTCCAATGAGTGGCCCACAAGGACCCCGTTTTCTACAAGTGTTGGTCCAATACTCCCTCTAGAGGCAGGGGACTCAGACAGGGCTGCTTTGCGGCCCCCGATCTGGGGCAGGGGCAGTGGGCGGCATGTGGCCCGGGCAGGAGCCTCTCTGCGTGTGTCCCAGGGACCCATCTGCCTGCGAGCCTCGGTCACCTGGCAGGAAGCTACGATGCCCAGACCTATGGTTAGCTGTGCAGCGAGGTGTACTGTGCGGACAGGTTCCACACACACTTCAAGTAAGAGGGCGGCCTGAGTGGAAAGGTGAGAGTTTGGGCAGCTGTGCAGACAAACAAAGCGCCCTTTGCCCTGGGCCTAAATGCTTGTGACACTCCACTGGGCCTGCCGGGCTCTGAGGGCCCTGCCCTGGGCCCCCTGTTCCCCTGCCCTTTGTTCAGTCACAGCAGAGATGGCCACACCCACTCCCTCAGTGAGGGCAGTGTCCCAACCTCCCTCAGCCCCGCCCCCTCTCCGCAGGTTACCATGGACTACAGAGGCTGCATTCTGAGGCCAGGGCGTTCCGAGAATGCCAAGGGCAGACATGATGCCCTTCAATGATTTCCTCTTGTGTCAGTTTTGGTAAACTTTAGGAGCTAGGAAATGGTCCACTTGACAGAAATGTTCAAATTTACTGGCATTTCATATATTCTCTGCTGTAACATTGTCCTGACTCTTTCTGTATATTCTTTACTTATGTTTTTGTTTTCCTTAATAAAAGTGTGTCTTTTAAATCTTTTCAAAGAAGATTCTTTGGACTTACTAAATCACCTGAATTTTATACGTTTTCTGTTGTATTAAGTTCTGCTCATATCTTTATTTAACTTTTTTCTATGTTCTCAGGGTTTATTGTTTTCATCTTCTGATGTCAATTAAAACACTTGGTTATTCATTTTAATAAATCTTTTTACTTATAAAGATTTGAACTTTTGAAGATTCCAGCTTACTTGTACGTTTCTAAGGGTCAGGTCCTCTCCATTGTTGCTGCCTAAGGCTTAGTTCACCATATAGCAATGTATATATTGACCTATTTTCCCCTCGACTTTCTGTGATCCCCTACATCTCACCTTTCTTTGAAGACAAGCCATTTGAAATACCCTTAACTTATTTCACAGCCAATAAGTCTTTGAAATAATGGGTATTTTTTAGAGAAATCTTCATATATAATTAGGCAGAAAATCTGACCTGCCATAGTTTTCAAAGCAGCATAATTTCACTCTTCTCAATGATTAATCTGTTGTATTACACAACCTTTGTGTATTTAGCTTTATCAATGACATGTCCTTTAAAAATGTTTTAGAGATCCTACCAGACTTTGAAAACATCCTTGTGCCTTGTTTCAGTTCAAGTTTTATGTATATTTTCTGCCTTGCACCCGATTATTCCTACATCTGATGGATGGCCTTGGGAATCTAATTCTGGTATTGATTGTTTTGGCTGATTGTCTCCCCTTGTAGCTGCTTTCTTCATTATTGTGTAAAGTTAGACCATGAGCTCATGTTTAGCTAAACAGCTGACCTTGTAAGAGGCTTAGGTGTGAACGCTCGTAAGTTTCAGCAGAAAGTCGGCCAAGATTTATTTGTGTCCCTCCAATGAGTGGCCCACAAGGACCCCGTTTTCTACAAGTGTTGGTCCAATACTCCCTCTAGAGGCAGGGGACTCAGACAGGGCTGCTTTGCGGCCCCCGATCTGGGGCAGGGGCAGTGGGCGGCATGTGGCCCGGGCAGGAGCCTCTCTGCGTGTGTCCCAGGGACCCATCTGCCTGCGAGCCTCGGTCACCTGGCAGGAAGCTACGATGCCCAGACCTATGGTTAGCTGTGCAGCGAGGTGTACTGCGCGGACAGGTTCCACACACACTTCAAGTAAGAGGGCGGCCTGAGTGGAAAGGTGAGAGTTTGGGCAGCTGTGCAGACAAAGTAAGTGCCCCTTGGCCTGGTCCTAAATGCTTGTGACACTCCACTGGGCCTGCCGGGCTCTGAGGGCCCTGCCCTGGGCCCCCTGCTCCCCTGCTCTTTGTTCAGTCACAGCAGAGATGGCCAGACCCACTCCCTTTGTGAGGGCAGTGTTCCAACCTCCCTCAGCCCCGCCCCTTCTCCGCAGGTTACCATGGACTACAGAGGCTGCATTCTGAGGCAAGGGCGTTCCGAGAATGCCAAGGGCAGACATGATGACCTTAAATGATTTCCTCTTGTGTCAGTTTTGGTAAACTTTAGGAGCAAGAAATGGTCCACTTTACAGAAATGTTCAAATTTACTGGCATTTCATATATTCTCTTCTCTAACATTGTCCTGACTCTTTCTGTATATTCTTTACTTATGTTTTCGTTTCCCTTAATCAAAGTGTGTCTTTTAAATCTTTTCAAAGAAGATTCTTTGGACTTAATAAATCACCTGAATTTTATACGTTTTCTGTTGTATTAAATTCTGCTCATATATTTATTTAACTTTTTTCTATGTTCTCAGGGTTTATTGTTTTCATCTTCTGATGTCAATTAAAACACTTGGTTATTCATTTTAATAAATCTTTTTACTTATAAAGATTTGAACTTTTGAAGATTCCAGCTTACTTGTACGTTTCTAAGGGTCAGGTCCTCTCCATTGTTGCTGGCCTGAGGCTTAGTTCACCATATACCAATGTATATATTGACCTATTTTCCCCTCGACTTTCTGTGATCCCCTACATCTCACCTTTCTTTGCAGACAAGCCATTTGAAATACCCTTAACTTATTTCACAGCCAAAAAGTCTTTGAAACAATGTGTATTCTTTAGAGAAATCTTCTTATATAATTAGGCAGAAAATCTGACCTGCCATAGTTTTCAAAACAGCATAATTTCACTCTTCTCAATGATTAATCTGTTGTATTACACAACCTTTGTGTATTTAGCTTTATCAAAGACATGTCCTTTAAAAATGTTTTAGAGATCCTACCAGTCTTTGAAAACATCCTTGTGCCTTGTTTCAGTTCAAGTTTTATGTATATTTTCTGCCTTGCACCCGATTATTCTTACATCTGATGGATGGCCTTGGGAATCTAATTCTGGTATTGATTGTTTTGGCTGATTGTCTCCCCTTGTAGCTGCTTTCTTCATTATTGTGTAAATTTAGACCATGAGCTCATGTTTAGCTAAACAGCTGACCTTGTAAGAGGCTTAGGTGTGAACGCTCGTAAGTTTCAGCAGAAAGTCGGCCAAGATTTATTTGTGTCCCTGCAATGAGTGGCCCGCAAGGACCCCGTTTACTACAAGTGTTGGTCCAATACTCCCTCTAGAGGTAGGGGACTCAGACAGGGCTGCTTTGCGGCCCCCGATCTGGGGCAGGGGCAGTGGGCGGCCTGTGGCCCTGGCAGGAGCCTCTCTGCGTGTGTCCCAGGGACCCATCTGCCTGCGAGCCTCGGTCACCTGGCAGGAAGCTACGATGCCCAGACCTATGCTTAGCTGTGCAGCGAGGTGTACTGCGCGGACAGGTTCCACACACACTTCAAGTAAGAGGGCGGCCTGAGTGGAAAGGTGAGAGTTTGGGCAGCTGTGCAGACAAAGAAAGCACCCTTAGGCCTGGGCCTAAATGCTTGTGACACTCCACTGGGCCTGCCGGGCTCTGAGGGCCCTGCCCTGGGCCCCCTGCTCCCCTGCCCTTTGTTCAGTCACAGCACAGATGGCCACACCCACTCCCTCAATCAGGGCAGTGTCCCAACCTCCCTCAGCTCCGCCCCCTCTCCGCAGGTTACCATGGACTACAGAGGCTGCATTCTGAGGCAAGGGCGTTCCGAGAATGCCAAGGGCAGACATGATGCCCTTCAATGATTTCCTCTTGTGTCAGTTTTGGTAAAGTTTAGGAGCTAGGAAATGGTCCACTTGACAGAAATGTTCAAATTTACTGGCATTTCATATATTCTCTGCTCTAACATTGTCCTGACTCTTTCTGTATATTCTTTACTTATGTTTTTGTTTTCCTTAATCAAAGTGTGTCTTTTAAATCTTTTCAAAGAAGATTCTTTGGACTTACTAAATCACCTGAATTTTATACGTTTTCTGTTGTATTAAGTTCTGATCATATCTTTATTTAACTTTTTTCTATGTTCTCAGGGTTTATTGTTTTCATCTTCTGATGTCAATTAAAACACTTGGTTATTCATTTTAATAAATCTTTTTACTTATAAAGATTTGAACTTTTGAAGATTCCAGCTTACTTGTACGTTTCTAAGGGTCAGGTCCTCTCCATTGTTGCTGCCTAAGGCTTAGTTCACCATATAGCAATGTATATATTGATCTATTTTCCCCTCGACTTTCTGTGATCCCCTACATCTCACCTTTCTTTGAAGACAAGCCATTTGAAATACCCTTAAATTATTTCACAGCCAATAAGTCTTTGAAATAATGGGTATTTTTTAGAGAAATCTTCATATATAATTAGGCAGAAAATCTGACCTGCCATAGTTTTCAAAACAGCATAATTTCACTCTTCTCAATGATTAATCTGTTGTATTACACAACCTTTGTGTATTTAGCTTTATCAATGACATGTCCTTTAAAAATGTTTTAGAGATCCTACCAGACTTTGAAAACATCCTTGTGCCTTGTTTCAGTTCAAGTTTTATGTATATTTTCTGCCTTGCACCCGATTATTCCTACATCTGATGGATGGCCTTGGGAATCTAATTCTGGTATTGATTGTTTTGGCTGATTGTCTCCCCTTGTAGCTGCTTTCTTCATTATTGTGTAAAGTTAGACCATGAGCTCATGTTTAGCTAAACAGCTGACCTTGTAAGAGGCTTAGGTGTGAACGCTCGTAAGTTTCAGCAGAAAGTCGGCCAAGATTTATTTGTGTCCCTCCCATGAGTGGCCCACAAGGACCCCGTTTTCTACAAGTGTTGGTCCAATACTCCCTCTAGAGGCAGGGGACTCAGACAGGGCTGCTTTGCGGCCCCCGATCTGGGGCAGGGGCAGTGGGTGGCATGTGGCCCGGGCAGGAGCCTCTCTGCGTGTGTCCCAGGGACCCATCTGCCTGCGAGCCTCGGTCACCTGGCAGGAAGCTACGATGCCCAGACCTATGGTTAGCTGTGCAGCGCGGTGTACTGCGCGGACACGTTCCACACACACTTCAAGTAAGAGGGCGGCCTGAGTGGAAAGGTGAGAGTTTGGGCAGCTGTGCAGACAAAGTAAGTGCCCCTTGGCCTGGTCCTAAATGCTTGTGACACTCCACTGGGCCTGCCGGGCTCTGAGGGCCCTGCCCTGGGCCCCCTGCTCCCCTGCTCTTTGTTCAGTCACAGCAGAGATGGCCACACCCACTCCCTTTGTGAGGGCAGTGTTCCAACCTCCCTCAGCCCCGCCCCTTCTCCGCAGGTTACCATGGACTACAGAGGCTGCATTCTGAGGCAAGGGCGTTCCGAGAATGCCAAGGGCAGACATGATGACCTTAAATGATTTCCTCTTGTGTCAGGTTTGGTAAACTTTAGGAGCAAGAAATGGTCCACTTTACAGAAATGTTCAAATTTACTGGCATTTCATATATTCTCTTCTCTAACATTGTCCTGACTCTTTCTGTATATTCTTTACTTATGTTTTCGTTTTCCTTAATCAAAGTGTGTCTTTTAAATCTTTTCAAAGAAGATTCTTTGGACTTAATAAATCACCTGAATTTTATACGTTTTCTGTTGTATTAAATTCTGCTCATATATTTATTTAACTTTTTTCTATGTTCTCAGGGTTTATTGTTTTCATCTTCTGATGTCAATTAAAACACTTGGTTATTCATTTTAATAAATCTTTTTACTTATAAAGATTTGAACTTTTGAAGATTCCAGCTTACTTGTACGTTTCTAAGGGTCAGGTCCTCTCCATTGTTGCTGGCCTGAGGCTTAGTTCACCATATACCAATGTATATATTGACCTATTTTCCCCTCGACTTTCTGTGATCCCCTACATCTCACCTTTCTTTGCAGACAAGCCATTTGAAATACCCTTAACTTATTTCACAGCCAAAAAGTCTTTGAAATAATGTGTATTCTTTAGAGAAATCTTCATATATAATTAGGCAGAAAATCTGACCTGCCATAGTTTTCAAAACAGCATAATTTCACTCTTCTCAATGATTAATCTGTTGTATTACACAACCTTTGTGTATTTAGCTTTATCAATGACATGTCCTTGAAAAATGTTTTAGAGATCCTACCAGTCTTTGAAAACATCCTTGTGCCTTGTTTCAGTTCCAGTTTTATGTATATTTTCTGCCTTGCACCCGATTATTCCTACATCTGATGGATGGCCTTGGGAATCTAATTCTGGTATTGATTGTTTTGGCTGATTGTCTCCCCTTGTAGCTGCTTTCTTCATTATTGTGTAAATTTAGATCATGAGCTCATGTTTAGCTAAACAGCTGACTTGTAAGAGGCTTAGGTGTGAACGCTCATAAGTTTCAGCAGAAAGTCGGCCAAGATTTATTTGTGTCCCTGCAATGAGTGGCCCGCAAGGACCCCGTTTACTACAAGTGTTCGTCCAATACTCCCTCTAGAGGTAGGGGATTCAGACAGGGTTGTTTTGCGGCCCCCGATCTGGGGCAGGGGCAGTGGGCGGCCTGTGGCCCAGGCAGGAGCCTCTCTGCGTGTGTCCCAGGGACCCATCTGCCTGCGAGCCTCGGTCACCTGGCAGGAAGCTACGATGCCCAGACCTATGCTTAGCTGTGCAGCGAGGTGTACTGCGCGGACAGGTTCCACACACACTTCAAGTAAGAGGGCGGCCTGAGTGGAAAGGTGAGAGTTTGGGCAGCTGTGCAGACAAAGAAAGCACCCTTAGGCCTGGGCCTAAATGCTTGTGACACTCCACTGGGCCTGCCGGGCTCTGAGGGCCCTGCTCTGGGCCCCCTGCTCCCCTGCCCTTTGTTCAGTCACAGCAGAGATGGCCACACCCACTCCCTCAATCAGGGCAGTGTCCCAACCTCCCTCAGCCCCGCCCCCTCTCCGCAGGTTACCATGGACTACAGAGGCTGCATTCTGAGGCAAGGGCATTCCGAGAATGCCAAGGGCAGACATGATGACCTTCAATGATTTCCTCTTGTGTCAGTTTTGGTAAACTTTAGGAGCTAGGAAATGGTCCACTTTACAGAAATGTTCATATTTACTGGCATTTCATATATTCTCTGCTGTAACATTGTCCTGACTCTTTCTGTATATTCTTTACTTATGTTTTTGTTTTCCTTAATCAAAGTGTGTCTTTTAAATCTTTTCAAAGAAGATTCTTTGGACTTACTAAATCACCTGAATTTTATACGTTTTCTGTTGTATTAAGTTCTGCTCATATCTTTATTTAACTTTTTTCTATGTTCTCAGGGTTTATGCTTTTCATCTTCTCATGTCAATTAAAACACTTGGTTATTCATTTTAATAAATCTTTTTACTTATAAAGATTTGAACTTTTGAAGATTCCAGCTTAGTTGTACGTTTCTAAGGGTCAGGTCCTCTCCATTGTTGCTGCCTAAGGCTTAGTTCACCATATAGCAATGTATATATTGACCTATTTTCCCCTCGACTTTCTGTGATCCCCTACATCTCACCTTTCTTTGAAGACAAGCCATTTGAAATACCCTTAACTTATTTCACAGCCAATAAGTCTTTGAAATAATGGGTATTTTTTAGAGAAATCTTCATATATAATTAGGCAGAAAATCTGACCTGCCATAGTTTTCAAAACAGCATAATTTCACTCTTCTCAATGATTAATCTGTTGTATTACACAACCTTTGTGTATTTAGCTTTATCAATGACATGTCCTTTAAAAATGTTTTAGAGATCCTACCAGACTTTGAAAACATCCTTGTGCCTTGTTTCAGTTCAAGTTTTATGTATATTTTCTGCCTTGCACCCGATTATTCCTACATCAGATGGATGGCCTTGGTAATCTAATTCTGGTATTGATTGTTTTGGCTGATTGTCTCCCCTTGTAGCTGCTTTCTTCATTATTGTGTAAATTTAGATCATGAGCTCATGTTTAGCTAAACAGCTGACCTTGTAAGAGGCTTAGGTGTGAACGCTCGTAAGTTTCAGCAGAAAGTCGGCCAAGATTTATTTGTGTCCCTCCCATGAGTGGCCCACAAGGACCCCGTTTTCTACAAGTGTTGGTCCAATACTCCCTCTAGAGGCAGGGGACTCAGACAGGGCTGCTTTGCGGCCCCCGATCTGGGGCTGGGGCTGTGGGTGGCATGTGGCCCGCGCAGGAGCCTCTCTGCATGTGTCCCAGGGACCCATCTGCCTGCGAGCCTCGGTCACCTGGCAGGAAGCTACGATGCCCAGACCTATGCTTAGCTGTGCAGCGAGGTGTACTGCGCGGACAGGTTCCACACACACTTCAAGTAAGAGGGCGGCCTGAGTGGAAAGGTGAGAGTTTGGGCAGCTGTGCAGACAAAGAAAGCGCCCTTTGGCCTGGGCCTAAATGCTTGTGACACTCCACTGGGCCTGCCGGGCTCTGAGGGCCCTGTCCTGGGCCCCCTGCTCCCCTGCTCTTTGTTCAGTCACAGCAGAGATGGCCACACCCACTCCCTTAGTGAGGGCAGTGTTCCAACCTCCCTCAGCCCCGCCCCTTCTCCGCAGGTTACCATGGACTACAGAGGCTGCATTCTGAGGCCAGGGCGTTCCGAGAATGCCAAGGGCAGACATGATGACCTTAAATGATTTCCTCTTGTGTCAGTTTTGGTAAACTTTAGGAGCAAGAAATGGTCCACTTTACAGAAATGTTCAAATTTACTGGCATTTCATATATTCTCTTCTCTAACATTGTCCTGACTCTTTCTGTATATTCTTTACTTATGTTTTTGTTTTCCTTAATCAAAGTGTGTCTTTTAAATCTTTTCAAAGAAGATTCTTTGGACTTAATAAATCACCTGAATTTTATACGTTTTCTGTTGTATTAAATTCTGCTCATATATTTTTTAACTTTTTTCTATGTTCTCAGGGTTTATTGTTTTCATCTTCTGATGTCAATTAAAACACTTGGTTATTCATTTTACTAAATCTTTTTACTTATAAAGATTTGAACTTTTGAAGATTCCAGCTTACTTGTACGTTTCTAAGGGTCAGGTCCTCTCCATTGTTGCTGGCCTGAGGCTTAGTTCACCATATACCAATGTATATATTGACCTATTTTCCCCTCGACTTTCTGTGATCCCCTACATCTCACCTTTCTTTGCAGACAAGCCATTTGAAATACCCTTAACTTATTTCACAGCCAAAAAGTCTTTGAAATAATGTGTATTCTTTAGATAAATCTTCTTATATAATTAGGCAGAAAATCTGACCTGCCATAGTTTTCAAAACAGCATAATTTCACTCTTCTCAATGATTAATCTGTTGTATTACACAACCTTTGTGTATTTAGCTTTATCAATGACATGTCCTTTAAAAATGTTTTAGAGATCCTACCAGTCTTTGAAAACATCCTTGTGCCTTGTTTCAGTTCCAGTTTTCTGTATATTTTCTGCCTTGCACCGGATTATTCCTACATCTGATGGATGGCCTTGGGAATCTAATTCTGGTATTGATTGTTTTGGCTGATTGTCTCCCCTTGTAGCTGCTTTCTTCATTATTGTGTAAAGTTAGATCATGAGCTCATGTTTAGCTAAACAGCTGACCTTGTAAGACGCTTAGGTGTGAACGCTCGTAAGCTGCAGCAGAAAGTCGGCAAAGATTTATTTGTGTCCCTCCAATGAGTTGCCCACGAGAACACCGTTTTCTACAAGTGTTGGTCCAATACTCCCTGTAGAGGCAGGGGATTCAGACAGGGCTGCTTTGCGGGCCCCGATCTGGGGCAGGGGCAGTGGGCGGCCTGTGGCCCAGGCAGGAGCCTCTCCGCGTGTGTCCCAGGGACCCATCTGCCTGCGAACCTCGGTCACCTGGCAGGAAGCTACGATGCCCAGACCTATGCTTAGCTGTGCAGCGAGGTGTACTGCGCGGACAGGTTCCACTCACACTTCAAGTAAGAGGGCGGCCTGAGTGGAAAGGTGAGTGTTTGGGCAGCTGTGCAGACAAAGAAAGCGCCCTTTGGCCTGGGCCTAAATGCTTGTGACACTCCACTGGGCCTGCCGGGCTCTGAGGGCCCTGCCCTGGGCCCCCTGCTCCCCTGCCCTTTGTTCAGTCACAGCAGAGATGGCCACACCCACTCCCTCAATCAGGGCAGTGTCCCAACCTCCCTCAGCCCCGCCCCCTCTCCGCAGGTTACCATGGACTACAGAGGCTGCATTCTGAGGCCAGGGCGTTCTGAGAATGCCAAGGGCAGACATGATGCCCTTCAATGATATCCTCTTGTGTCAGTTTTGGTAAACTTTAGGAGCTAGGAAATGGTCCACTTGACAGAAATGTTCAAATTTACTGGCATTTCATATATTCTCTGCTCTAACATTGTCCTGACTCTTTCTGTATATTCTTTACTTATGTTTTTGTTTTCCTTAATCAAAGTGTGTCTTTTAAATCTTTTCAAAGAAGATTCTTTGGACTTACTAAATCACCTGAATTTTATACGTTTTCTGTTGTATTAAGTTCTGCTCATATCTTTATTTAACTTTTTTCTATGTTCTCAGGGTTTATTGTTTTCATCTTCTGATGTCAATTAAAACACTTGGTTATTCATTTTAATAAATCTTTTTACTTATAAAGATTTGAACTTTTGAAGATTCCAGCTTACTTGTACGTTTCTAAGGGTCAGGTCCTCTCCATTGTTGCTGGCCTAAGGCTTAGTTCACCATATAGCAATGTATATATTGACCTATTTTCCCCTCGACTTTCTGTGATCCCCTACATCTCACCTTTCTTTGCAGACAAGCCATTTGAAATACCCTTAACTTATTTCACAGCCAATAAGGCTTTGAAATAATGGGTATTTTTTAGAGAAATCTTCATATATAATTAGGCAGAAAATCTGACCTGCCATAGTTTTCAAAACAGCATAATTTCACTCTTCTCAATGATTAATCTGTTGTATTACACAACCTTTGTGTATTTAGCTTTATCAATGACATGTCCTTTAAAAATGTTTTAGAGATCCTAGCAGTCTTTGAAAACATCCTCGTGCCTTGTTTCAGTTCCAGTTTTTTTTTTTTTTTTTTTTTTTTTTTTCCTTTTTGCTGTATGCGGGCCTCTCACTGTTGTGGCCTCTCCCGTTGCGGAGCACAGGCTCCGGATGCGCAGGCCCAGCGGCCATGGCTCACGGGCCCAGCCGCTCCGCGGCATATGGGATCCTCCCAGACCGGGGCACGAACCCGTATCCCCTGCATCGGCAGGCGGACTCTCAACCACTGCGCCACCAGGGAGGCCCCAGTTCCAGTTTTATGTATATTTTCTGCCTTGCACCCGATTATTCCTACATCTGATGGATGGCCTTGGGAATCTAATTCTGGTATTGATTGTTTTGGCTGATTGTCTCCGCTTGTAGCTGCTTTCTTCATTATTGTGTAAAGTTAGATCATGAGCTCATGTTTAGCTAAACAGCTGACCTCGTAAGAGGCTTAGGTGTGAACGCTCGTAAGTTTCAGCAGAAAGTCGGCCAAGATTTATTTGTGTCCCTCCAATGAGTGGCCCACAAGGACCCCGTTTTCTACAAGTGTTGGTCCAATACTCCCTCTAGAGGCAGGGGACTCAGACAGGGCTGCTTTGCGGCCCCCGATCTGGGGCAGGGGCAGTGGGCGGCATGTGGCCCGGGCAGGAGCCTCTCTGCGTGTGTCCCAGGGACCCATCTGCCTGCGAGCCTCGGTCACCTGGCAGGAAGCTACGATGCCCAGACCTATGGTTAGCTGTGCAGCGAGGTGTACTGTGCGGACAGGTTCCACACACACTTCAAGTAAGAGGGCGGCCTGAGTGGAAAGGTGAGAGTTTGGGCAGCTGTGCAGACAAACAAAGCGCCCTTTGCCCTGGGCCTAAATGCTTGTGACACTCCACTGGGCCTGCCGGGCTCTGAGGGCCCTGCCCTGGGCCCCCTGTTCCCCTGCCCTTTGTTCAGTCACAGCAGAGATGGCCACACCCACTCCCTTAGTGAGGGCAGTGTTCCAACCTCCCTCAGCCCCGCCCCCTCTCCGCAGGTTACCATGGACTACAGAGGCTGCATTCTGAGGCAAGGGCGTTCCGAGAATGCCAAGGGCAGACATGATGACCTTAAATGATTTCCTCTTGTGTCAGTTTTGGTAAACATTAGGAGCTAGGAAATGGTCCACTTTACAGAAATGTTCAAATTTACTGGCATTTCATATATTCTCTGCTCTAACATTGTCCTGACTCTTTCTGTATATTCTTTACTTATGTTTTTGTTTTCCTTAATCAAATTGTGTCTTTTAAATCTTTTCAAAGAAGATTCTTTGGACTTAATAAATCACCTGAATTTTATACGTTTTCTGTTGTATTAAATTCTGCTCATATATTTATTTAACTTTTTTCTATGTTCTCAGGGTTTATTGTTTTCATCTTCTGATGTCAATTAAAACACTTGGTTATTCATTTTAATAAATCTTTTTACTTATAAAGATTTGAACTTTTGAAGATTCCAGCTTACTTGTACGTTTCTAAGGGTCAGGTCCTCTCCATTGTTGCTGGCCTAAGGCTTAGTTCACCATATAGCAATATATATATTGACCTATTTTCCCCTCGACTTTCTGTGATCCCCTACATCTCACCTTTCTTTGCAGACAAGCCATTTGAAATACCCTTAACTTATTTCACAGCCAAAAAGTCTTTGAAATAATGTGTATTCTTTAGATAAATCTTCTTATATAATTAGGCAGAAAATCTGACCTGCCATAGTTTTCAAAACAGCATAATTTCACTCTTCTCAATGCTTAATCTGTTGTATTACACAACCTTTGTGTATTTAGCTTTATCAATGACATGTCCTTTAAAAATGTTTTAGAGATCCTACCAGTCTTTGAAAACATCCTTGTGCCTTGTTTCAGTTCCAGTTTTATGTATATTTTCTGCCTTGCACCCGATTATTCCTACATCTGATGGATGGCCTTGGGAATCTAATTCTGGTATTGATTGTTTTGGCTGATTGTCTCCCCTTGTAGCTGCTTTCTTCATTATTGTGTAAAGTTAGATCATGAGCTCATGTTTAGCTAAACAGCTGACCTTGTAAGAGGCTTAGGTGTGAACGCTCGTAAGTTTCAGCAGAAAGTCGGCCAAGATTTATTTGTGTCCCTCCAATGAGTGGCCTGCAAGGACCCCGTTTTCTACAAGTGTTGGCCAATACTGCCTCTAGAGGCAGGGGATTCAGACAGGGCTGCTTTGCGGCCCCCGATCCGGGGCAGGGGCAGTGGGCGGCCTGTGGCCCGGGCAGGAGCCTCTCCGCGTGTGTCCCAGGGACCCATCTGCCTGCGAGCCTCGGTCACCTGGCAGGAAGCTACGATGCCCAGACCTATGCTTATCTGTGCAGCGAGGTGTACTGCGCGGACAGGTTCCACACACACTTCAAGTAAGAGGGCGGCCTGAGTGGAAAGGTGAGAGTTTGGGCAGCTGTGCAGACAAAGAAAGCGCCCTTTGGCCTGGGCCTAAATGCTTGTGACACTCCACTGGTCCTGCCGGGCTCTGAGGGCCCCGCCCTGGGCCCCCTGCTCCCCTGCCCTTTGTTCAGTCACAGCAGAGATGGCCACACCCACTCCCTCAGTGAGGGCAGTGTCCCAACCTCCCTCAGCCCTGCCCCCAATCCGCAGTTTACCATGGACTACAGAGGCTGCATTCTGAGGCCAGGGCGTTCCGAGAATGCCAAGGGCAGACATGATGACCTTAAATGATTTCCTCTTGTTTCAGTTTTGGTAAACTTTAGGAGCTAGGAAATGGTCCACTTGACAGAAATGTTCAAATTTACTGGCATTTCATATATTCTCTGCTCTAACATTGTCCTGACTCTTTCTGTATATTCTTTACTTATGTTTTTGTTTTCCTTAATCAAAGTGTGTCTTTTAAATCTTTTCAAAGAAGATTCTTTGGACTTACTAAATCACCTGAATTTTATACGTTTTCTGTTGTATTAAGTTCTGCTCATATCTTTATTTAACTTTTTTCTATGTTCTCAGGGTTTATTGTTTTCATCTTCTGATGTCAATTAAAACACTTGGTTATTCATTTTACTAAATCTTTTTACTTATAAAGATTTGAACTTTTGAAGATTCCAGCTTACTTGTACGTTTCTAAGGGTCAGGTCCTCTCCATTGTTGCTGCCTAAGGCTTAGTTCACCATATAGCAATGTATATATTGACCTATTTTCCCCTCGACTTTCTGTGATCCCCTACATCTCACCTTTCTTTGAAGACAAGCCATTTGAAATACCCTTAACTTATTTCACAGCCAATAAGTCTTTGAAATAATGGGTATTTTTTAGAGAAATCTTCATATATAATTAGGCAGAAAATCTGACCTGCCATAGTTTTCAAAACAGCATAATTTCACTCTTCTCAATGATTAATCTGTTGTATTACACAACCTTTGTGTATTTAGCTTTATCAATGACATGTCCTTTAAAAATGTTTTAGAGATCCTACCAGACTTTGAAAACATCCTTGTGCCTTGTTTCAGTTCAAGTTTTATGTATATTTTCTGCCTTGCACCCGATTATTCCTACATCTGATGGATGGCCTTGGGAATCTAATTCTGGTATTGATTGTTTTGGCTGATTGTCTCCCCTTGTAGCTGCTTTCTTCATTATTGTGTAAAGTTAGACCATGAGCTCATGTTTAGCTAAACAGCTGACCTTGTAAGAGCCTTAGGTGTGAACGCTCGTAAGTTTCAGCAGAAAGTCGGCCAAGATTTATATGTGTCCCTCCCATGAGTGGCCCACAAGGACCCCGTTTTCTACAAGTGTTGGTCCAATACTCCCTCTAGAGGCAGGGGACTCAGACAGGGCTGCTTTGCGGCCCCCGATCTGGGGCTGGGGCAGTGGGCGGCATGTGGCCCGCGCAGGAGCCTCTCTGCATGTGTCCCAGGGACTCATCTGCCTGCGAGCCTCGGTCACCAGGCAGGAAGCTACGATGCCCAGACCTATGCTTAGCTGTGCAGCGAGGTGTACTGCGCGGACAGGTTCCACACACACTTCAAGTAAGAGGGCGGCCTGAGTGGAAAGGTGAGAGTTTGGGCAGCTGTGCAGACAAAGAAAGCGCCCTTTGGCCTGGGCCTAAATGCTTGTGACACTCCACTGGGCCTGCCGGGCTCTGAGGGCCCTGCCCTGGGCCCCCTGCTCCCCTGCCCTTTGTTCAGTCACAGCAGAGATGGCCACACCCACTCCCTCAATCAGGGCAGTGTCCCAACCTCCCTCAGCCCCGCCCCCTCTCCGCAGGTTACCATGGACTACAGAGGCTGCATTCTGAGGCCAGGGCGTTCCGAGAATGCCAAGGGCAGACATGATGCCCTTCAATGATTTCCTCTTGTGTCAGTTTTGGTAAACTTTAGGAACTAGGAAATGGTCCACTTGACAGAAATGTTCAAATTTACTGGCATTTCATATATTCTCTGCTCTAACATTGTCCTGACTCTTTCTGTATATTCTTTACTTATGTTTTTGTTTTCCTTAATCAAAGTGTGTCTTTTAAATCTTTTCAAAGAAGATTCTTTGGACTTACTAAATCACCTGAATTTTATACGTTTTCTGTTGTATTAAGTTCTGCTCATATCTTTATTTAACTTTTTTCTATGTTCTCAGGGTTTATTGTTTTCATCTTCTGATGTCAATTAAAACACTTGGTTATTCATTTTAATAAATCTTTTTACTTATAAAGATTTGAACTTTTGAAGATTCCAGCTTACTTGTACGTTTCTAAGGGTCAGGTCCTCTCCATTGTTGCTGGCCTAAGGCTTAGTTCACCATATAGCAATGTATATATTGACCTATTTTCCCCTCGACTTTCTGTGATCCCCTACATCTCACCTTTCTTTGAAGACAAGCCATTTGAAATACCCTTAACTTATTTCACAGCCAATAAGTCTTTGAAATAATGGGTATTTTTTAGAGAAATCTTCATATATAATTAGGCAGAAAATCTGACCTGCCATAGTTTTCAAAACAGCATAATTTCACTCTTCTCAATGATTAATCTGTTGTATTACACAACCTTTGTGTATTTAGCTTTATCAATGACATGTCCTTTAAAAATGTTTTAGAGATCCTAGCAGTCTTTGAAAATATCCTTGTGCCTTGTTTCAGTTCCAGTTTTATGTATATTTTCTGCCTTGCACCCGATTATTCCTACATCTGATGGATGGCCTTGGGAATCTAATTCTGGTATTGATTGTTTTGGCTGATTGTCTCCCCTTGTAGCTGCTTTCTTCATTATTGTGTAAAGTTAGATCATGAGCTCATGTTTAGCTAAACAGCTGACCTTGTAAGAGGCTTATGTGTGAACGCTCGTAAGTTTCAGCAGAAAGTCGGCCAAGATTTATTTGTGTCCCTCCAATGAGTGGCCCGCAAGGACCCCGTTTTCTACAAGTGTTGGTCCAATACTCCCTCTAGAGGCAGGGGACTCAGACAGGGCTGCTTTGCGGCCCCCGATCTGGGGCAGGGGCAGTGGGCGGCCTGTGGCCCGGGCAGGAGACTCTCTGCGTGTGTCCCAGGGACCCATCTGCCTGCGAGCCTCGGTCACCTGGCAGGAAGCTACGATGCCCAGACCTATGCTTAGCTGTGCAGCGAGGTGTACTGCGCGGACAGGTTCCACACACACTTCAAGTAAGAGGGCGGCCTGAGTGGAAAGGTGAGAGTTTGGGCAGCTGTGCAGACAAAGAAAGCGCCCTTTGGCCTGGGCCTAAATGCTTGTGACACTCCACTGGGCCTGCCGGGCTCTGAGGGCCCTGCCCTGGGCCCCCTGCTCCCCTGCTCTTTGTTCAGTCACAGCAGAGATGGCCACACCCACTCCCTCAGTGAGGGCAGTGTTCCAACCTCCCTCAGCCCCGCCCCCTCTCCGCAGGTTACCATGGACTACAGAGGCTGCATTCTGAGGCAAGGGCGTTCCGAGAATGCCAAGGGCAGACATGATGACCTTAAATGATTTCCTCTTGTGTCAGGTTTGGTAAACTTTAGGAGCTAGGAAATGGTCCACTTTACAGAAATGTTCAAATTTACTGGCATTTCATATATTCTCTGCTCTAACATTGTCCTGACTCTTTCTGTATATTCTTTACTTATGTTTTTGTTTTCCTTAATCAAAGTGTGTCTTTTAAATCTTTTCAAAGAAGATTCTTTGGACTTAATAAATCACCTGAATTTTATACGTTTTCTGTTGTATTAAATTCTGCTCATATATTTATTTAACTTTTTTCTATGTTCTCAGGGTTTATTGTTTTCATCTTCTGATGTCAATTAAAACACTTGGATATTCATTTTAATAAATCTTTTTACTTATAAAGATTTGAACTTTTGAAGATTCCAGCTTACTTGTACGTTTCTAAAGGTCAGGTCATCTCCATTGTTGCTGGCCTGAGGCTTAGTTCACCATATAGCAATGTATATATTGACCTATTTTCCCCTCGACTTTCTGTGATCCCCTACATCTCACCTTTCTTTGCAGACAAGCCATTTGAAATACCCTTAACTTATTTCACAGCCAAAAAGTCTTTGAAATAATGAGTATTCTTTAGAGAAATCTTCTTATATAATTAGGCAGAAAATCTGACCTGCCATAGTTTTCAAAACAGCATAATTTTACTCTTCTCAATGATTAATCTGTTGTATTACACAACCTTTGTGTATTTAGCTTTATCAAAGACATGTCCTTTAAAAATGTTTTAGAGATCCTACCAGTCTTTGAAAACATCCTTGTGCCTTGTTTCAGTTCCAGTTTTATGTATATTTTCTGCCTTGCACCCGATTATTCCTACATCTGATGGATGGCCTTGGGAATCTAATTCTGGTATTGATTGTTTTGGCTGATTGTCTCCCCTTGTAGCTGCTTTCTTCATTATTGTGTAAAGTTAGATCATGAGCTCATGTTTAGCTAAACAGCTGACCTTGTAAGAGGCTTATGTGTGAACGCTCGTAAGTTTCAGCAGAAAGTCGGCCAAGATTTATTTGTGTCCCTCCAATGAGTGGCCCGCAAGGACCCCGTTTTCTACAAGTGTTGGTCCAATACTCCCTCTAGAGGTAGGGGACTCAGACAGGGCTGCTTTGCGGCCCCCGATCTGGGGCAGGGGCAGTGGGCGGCCTGTGGCCCAGGCAGGAGCCTCTCTGCATGTGTCCCAGGGACCCATCTGCCTGCGAGCCTCGGTCACCTGGCAGGAAGCTACGATGCCCAGACCTATGCTTAGCTGTGCAGCGAGGTGTACTGCGCGGACAGGTTCCACACACACTTCAAGTAAGAGGGCGGCCTGAGTGGAAAGGTGAGAGTTTGGGCAGCTGTGCAGACAAAGAAAGCACCCTTTGGCCTGGGCCTAAATGCTTGTGACACTCCACTGGGCCTGCCGGGCTCTGAGGGCCCTGCCCTGGGCCCCCTGCTCCCCTGCCCTTTGTTCAGTCGCAGCAGAGATGGCCACACCCACTCCCTCAGTGAGGGCAGTGTCCCAACCTCCCTCAGCCCCGCCCCCTCTCCGCAGGTTACCATGGACTACAGAGGCTGCATTCTGAGGCCAGGGCGTTCCGAGAATGCCAAGGGCAGACATGATGACCTTAAATGATTTCCTCTTGTGTCAGGTTTGGTAAACTTTAGGAGCTAGGAAATGGTCCACTTGACAGAAATGTTCAAATTTACTGGCATTTCATATATTCTCTGCTCTAACATTGTCCTGACTCTTTCTGTATATTCTTTACTTATGTTTTTGTTTTCCTTAATCAAAGTGTGTCTTTTAAATCTTTTCAAAGAAGATTCTTTGGACTTACTAAATCACCTGAATTTTATACGTTTTCTGTTGTATTAAGTTCTGCTCATATCTTTATTTAACTTTTTTCTATGTTCTCAGGGTTTATTGTTTTCATCTTCTGATGTCAATTAAAACACTTGGTTATTCATTTTACTAAATCTTTTTACTTATAAAGATTTGAACTTTTGAAGATTCCAGCTTACTTGTACGTTTCTAAGGGTCAGGTCCTCTCCATTGTTGCTGCCTAAGGCTTAGTTCACCATATAGCAATGTATATATTGACCTATTTTCCCCTCGACTTTCTGTGATCCCCTACATCTCACCTTTCTTTGAAGACAAGCCATTTGAAATACCCTTAACTTATTTCACAGCCAATAAGTCTTTGAAATAATGGGTATTTTTTAGAGAAATCTTCATATATAATTAGGCAGAAAATCTGACCTGCCATACTTTTCAAAACAACATAATTTCACTCTTCTCAATGATTAATCTGTTGTATTACACAACCTTTGTGTATTTAGCTTTATCAATGACATGTCCTTTAAAAATGTTTTAGAGATCCTACCAGACTTTGAAAACATCCTTGTGCCTTGTTTCAGTTCAAGTTTTATGTATATTTTCTGCCTTGCACCCGATTATTCCTACATCTGATGGATGGCCTTGGGAATCTAATTCTGGTATTGATTGTTTTGGCTGATTGTCTCCCCTTGTAGCTGCTTTCTTCATTATTGTGTAAAGTTAGACCATGAGCTCATGTTTAGCTAAACAGCTGACCTTGTAAGAGGCTTAGGTGTGAACGCTCGTAAGTTTCAGCAGAAAGTCAGCCAAGATTTATATGTGTCCCTCCCATGAGTGGCCCACAAGGACCCCGTTTTCTACAAGTGTTGGTCCAATACTCCCTCTAGAGGCAGGGGACTCAGACAGGGCTGCTTTGAGGCCCCCGATCTGGGGCTGGGGCAGTGGGCGGCATGTGGCCCGGGCAGGAGCCTCTCTGCATGTGTCCCAGGGACTCATCTGCCTGCGAGCCTCGGTCACCTGGCAGGAAGCTACGATGCCCAGACCTATGCTTAGCTGTGCAGCGAGGTGTACTGCGCGGACAGGTTCCACACACACTTCAAGTAAGAGGGCGGCCTGAGTGGAAAGGTGAGAGTTTGGGCAGCTGTGCAGACAAAGAAAGCGCCCTTTGGCCTGGGCCTAAATGCTTGTGACACTCCACTGGGCCTACCGGGCTCTGAGTGCCCTGTCCTGGGCCCCCTGCTCCCCTGCCCTTTGTTCAGTCACAGCAGAGATGGCCACACCCACTCCCTTAGTGAGGGCAGTGTTCCAACCTCCCTCAGCCCCGCCCCTTCTCCGCAGGTTACCATGGACTACAGAGGCTGCATTCTGAGGCCAGGGCTTTCCGAGAATGCCAAGGGCAGACATGATGACCTTAAATGATTTCCTCTTGTGTCAGTTTTGGTAAACTTTAGGAGCAAGAAATGGTCCACTTTACAGAAATGTTCAAATTTACTGGCATTTCATATATTCTCTTCTCTAACATTGTCCTGACTCTTTCTGTATATTCTTTACTTATGTTTTTGTTTTCCTTAATCAAAGTGTGTCTTTTAAATCTTTTCAAAGAAGATTCTTTGGACTTAATAAATCACCTGAATCTTATACGTTTTCTGTTGTATTAAATTCTGCTCATATATTTTTTAACTTTTTTCTATGTTCTCAGGGTTTATTGTTTTCATCTTCTGATGTCAATTAAAACACTTGGTTATTCATTTTACTAAATCTTTTTACTTATAAAGATTTGAACTTTTGAAGATTCCAGCTTACTTGTACGTTTCTAAGGGTCAGGTCCTCTCCATTGTTGCTGGCCTGAGGCTTAGTTCACCATATACCAATGTATATATTGACCTATTTTCCCCTCGACTTTCTGTGATCCCCTACATCTCACCTTTCTTTGCAGACAAGCCATTTGAAATACCCTTAACTTATTTCACAGCCAAAAAGTCTTTGAAATAATGTGTATTCTTTAGATAAATCTTCTTATATAATTAGGCAGAAAATCTGACCTGCCATAGTTTTCAAAACAGCATAATTTCACTCTTCTCAATGATTAATCTGTTGTATTACACAACCTTTGTGTATTTAGCTTTATCAATGACATGTCCTTTAAAAATGTTTTAGAGATCCTACCAGTCTTTGAAAACATCCTTGTGCCTTGTTTCAGTTCCAGTTTTATGTATATTTTCTGCCTTGCACCCGATTATTCCTACATCAGATGGATGGCCTTGGGAATCTAATTCTGGTATTGATTGTTTTGGCTGATTGTCTCCCCTTGTAGCTGCTTTCTTCATTATTGTGTAAAGTTAGATCATGAGCTCATGTTTAGCTAAACAGCTGACCTTGTAAGAGGCTTAGGTGTGAACACTCGTAAGTTTCAGCAGAAAGTTGGCAAAGATTTATTTGTGTCCCTCCAATGAGTTGCCCACGAGAACACCGTTTTCTACAAGTGTTGGTCCAATACTCCCTCTAGAGGCAGGGGACTCAGACAGGGCTGCTTTGCGGCCCCCGATCTGGGGCAGGGGCAGTGGGCGGCATGTGGCCCGGGCAGGAGCCTCTCCGCGTGTGTCCCAGGGACCCATCTGCCTGTGAGCCTCGGTCACCTGGCAGGAAGCTACGATGCCCAGACCTATGCTTAGCTGTGCAGCGAGGTGTACTGCGCGGACACGTTCCACACACACTTCAAGTAAGAGGGCGGCCTGAGTGGAAAGGTGAGAGTTTGGGCAGCTGTGCAGACAAAGAAAGCGCCCTTTGGCCTGGGCCTAAATGCTTGTGACACTCCACTGGGCCTGCCGGGCTCTGAGGGCCCTGCCCTGGGCCCCCTGCTCCCCTGCCCTTTGTTCAGTCACAGCAGAGATGGCCACACCCACTCCCTCAATCAGGGCAGTGTCCCAACCTCCCTCAGCCCCGCCCCCTCTCCGCAGGTTACCATGGACTACAGAGGCTGCATTCTGAGGCCAGGGCGTTCCGAGAATGCCAAGGGCAGACATGATGCCCTTCAATGATTTCCTCTTGTGTCAGTTTTGGTAAACTTTAGGAGCTAGGAAATGGTCCACTTGACAGAAATGTTCAAATTTACTGGCATTTCATATATTCTCTGCTCTAACATTGTCCTGACTCTTTCTGTATATTCTTTACTTATGTTTTTGTTTTCCTTAATCAAAGTGTGTCTTTTAAATCTTTTCAAAGAAGATTCTTTGGACTTACTAAATCACCTGAATTTTATACGTTTTCTGTTGTATTAAGTTCTGCTCATATCTTTATTTAACTTTTTTCTATGTTCTCAGGGTTTATTGTTTTCATCTTCTGATGTCAATTAAAACACTTGGTTATTCATTTTAATAAATCTTTTTACTTATAAAGATTTGAACTTTTGAAGATTCCAGCTTACTTGTACGTTTCTAAGGGTCAGGTCCTCTCCATTGTTGCTGGCCTAAGGCTTAGTTCACCATAGAGCAATGTATATATTGACCTATTTTCCCCTCGACTTTCTGTGATCCCCTACATCTCACCTTTCTTTGAAGACAAGCCATTTGAAATACCCTTAACTTATTTCACAGCCAATAAGTCTTTGAAATAATGGGTATTTTTTAGAGAAATCTTCATATATAATTAGGCAGAAAATCTGACCTGCCATAGTTTTCAAAACAGCATAATTTCACTCTTCTCAATGATTAATCTGTTGTATTACACAACCTTTGTGTATTTAGCTTTATCAATGACATGTCCTTTAAAAATGTTTTAGAGATCCTAGCAGTCTTTGAAAACATCCTTGTGCCTTGTTTCAGTTCAAGTTTTATGTATATTTTCTGCCTTGCACCCGATTATTCCTACATCTGATGGATGGCCTTGGGAATCTAATTCTGGTATTGATTGTTTTGGCTGATTGTCTCCCCTTGTAGCTGCTTTCTTCATTATTGTGTAAAGTTAGATCATGAGCTCATGTTTAGCTAAACAGCTGACCTTGTAAGAGGCTTATGTGTGAACGCTCGTAAGTTTCAGCAGAAAGTCGGCCAAGATTTATTTGTGTCCCTCCAATGAGTGGCCCGCAAGGACCCCGTTTTCTACAAGTGTTGGTCCAATACTCCCTCTAGAGGCAGGGGAATCAGACAGGGCTGCTTTGCGGCCCCCGATCTGGGGCAGGGGCAGTGGGCGGCCTGTGGCCCGGGCAGGAGACTCTCTGCGTGTGTCCCAGGGACCCATCTGCCTGCGAACCTCGGTCACCTGGCAGGAAGCTACGATGCCCAGACCTATGCTTAGCTGTGCAGCGAGGTGTACTGCGCGGACAGGTTCCACACACACTTCAAGTAAGAGGGCGGCCTGAGTGGAAAGGTGAGAGTTTGGGCAGCTGTGCAGACAAAGAAAGCGCCCTTTGGCCTGGGCCTAAATGCTTGTGACACTCCACTGGGCCTGCCGGGCTCTGAGGGCCCTGCCCTGGGCCCCCTGCTCCCCTGCTCTTTGTTCAGTCACAGCAGAGATGGCCACACCCACTCCCTCAGTGAGGGCAGTGTTCCAACCTCCCTCAGCCCCGCCCCCTCTCCGCAGGTTACCATGGACTACAGAGGCTGCATTCTGAGGCAAGGGCGTTCCGAGAATGCCAAGGGCAGACATGATGACCTTAAATGATTTCCTCTTGTGTCAGGTTTGGTAAACTTTAGGAGCTAGGAAATGGTCCACTTTACAGAAATGTTCAAATTTACTGGCATTTCATATATTCTCTGCTCTAACATTGTCCTGACTCTTTCTGTATATTCTTTACTTATGTTTTTGTTTTCCTTAATCAAAGTGTGTCTTTTAAATCTTTTCAAAGAAGATTCTTTGGACTTAATAAATCACCTGAATTTTATACGTTTTCTGTTGTATTAAATTCTGCTCATATATTTATTTAACTTTTTTCTATGTTCTCAGGGTTTATTGTTTTCATCTTCTGATGTCAATTAAAACACTTGGATATTCATTTTAATAAATCTTTTTACTTATAAAGATTTGAACTTTTGAAGATTCCAGCTTACTTGTACGTTTCTAAAGGTCAGGTCATCTCCATTGTTGCTGGCCTGAGGCTTAGTTCACCATATAGCAATGTATATATTGACCTATTTTCCCCTCGACTTTCTGTGATCCCCTACATCTCACCTTTCTTTGCAGACAAGCCATTTGAAATACCCTTAACTTATTTCACAGCCAAAAAGTCTTTGAAATAATGAGTATTCTTTAGAGAAATCTTCTTATATAATTAGGCAGAAAATCTGACCTGCCATAGTTTTCAAAACAGCATAATTTTACTCTTCTCAATGATTAATCTGTTGTATTACACAACCTTTGTGTATTTAGCTTTATCAAAGACATGTCCTTTAAAAATGTTTTAGAGATCCTACCAGTCTTTGAAAACATCCTTGTGCCTTGTTTCAGTTCCAGTTTTATGTATATTTTCTGCCTTGCACCCGATTATTCCTACATCTGATGGATGGCCTTGGGAATCTAATTCTGGTATTGATTGTTTTGGCTGATTGTCTCCCCTTGTAGCTGCTTTCTTCATTATTGTGTAAAGTTAGATCATGAGCTCATGTTTAGCTAAACAGCTGACCTTGTAAGAGGCTTATGTGTGAACGCTCGTAAGTTTCAGCAGAAAGTCGGCCAAGATTTATTTGTGTCCCTCCAATGAGTGGCCCGCAAGGACCCCGTTTTCTACAAGTGTTGGTCCAATACTCCCTCTAGAGGTAGGGGACTCAGACAGGGCTGCTTTGCGGCCCCCGATCTGGGGCAGGGGCAGTGGGCGGCCTGTGGCCCAGGCAGGAGCCTCTCTGCATGTGTCCCAGGGACCCATCTGCCTGCGAGCCTCGGTCACCTGGCAGGAAGCTACGATGCCCAGACCTATGCTTAGCTGTGCAGCGAGGTGTACTGCGCGGACAGGTTCCACACACACTTCAAGTAAGAGGGCGGCCTGAGTGGAAAGGTGAGAGTTTGGGCAGCTGTGCAGACAAAGAAAGCACCCTTTAGCCTGGGCCTAAATGCTTGTGACACTCCACTGGGCCTGCCGGGCTCTGAGGGCCCTGCCCTGGGCCCCCTGCTCCCCTGCCCTTTGTTCAGTCGCAGCAGAGATGGCCACACCCACTCCCTCAGTGAGGGCAGTGTCCCAACCTCCCTCAGCCCCGCCCCCTCTCCGCAGGTTACCATGGACTACAGAGGCTGCATTCTGAGGCCAGGGCGTTCCGAGAATGCCAAGGGCAGACATGATGACCTTAAATGATTTCCTCTTGTGTCAGGTTTGGTAAACTTTAGGAGCTAGGAAATGGTCCACTTGACAGAAATGTTCAAATTTACTGGCATTTCATATATTCTCTGCTGTAACATTGTCCTGACTCTTTCTGTATATTCTTTACTTATGTTTTTGTTTTCCTTAATCAAAGTGTGTCTTTTAAATCTTTTCAAAGAAGATTCTTTGGACTTACTAAATCACCTGAATTTTATACGTTTTCTGTTGTATTAAGTTCTGCTCATATCTTTATTTAACTTTTTTCTATGTTCTCAGGGTTTATTGTTTTCATCTTCTGATGTCAATTAAAACACTTGGTTATTCATTTTACTAAATCTTTTTACTTATAAAGATTTGAACTTTTGAAGATTCCAGCTTACTTGTACGTTTCTAAGGGTCAGGTCCTCTCCATTGTTGCTGCCTAAGGCTTAGTTCACCATATAGCAATGTATATATTGACCTATTTTCCCCTCGACTTTCTGTGATCCCCTACATCTCACCTTTCTTTGAAGACAAGCCATTTGAAATACCCTTAACTTATTTCACAGCCAATAAGTCTTTGAAATAATGGGTATTTTTTAGAGAAATCTTCATATATAATTAGGCAGAAAATCTGACCTGCCATACTTTTCAAAACAACATAATTTCACTCTTCTCAATGATTAATCTGTTGTATTACACAACCTTTGTGTATTTAGCTTTATCAATGACATGTCCTTTAAAAATATTTTAGAGATCCTACCAGACTTTGAAAACATCCTTGTGCCTTGTTTCAGTTCAAGTTTTATGTATATTTTCTGCCTTGCACCCGATTATTCCTACATCTGATGGATGGCCTTGGGAATCTAATTCTGGTATTGATTGTTTTGGCTGATTGTCTCCCCTTGTAGCTGCTTTCTTCATTATTGTGTAAAGTTAGACCATGAGCTCATGTTTAGCTAAACAGCTGACCTTGTAAGAGGCTTAGGTGTGAACGCTCGTAAGTTTCAGCAGAAAGTCAGCCAAGATTTATATGTGTCCCTCCCATGAGTGGCCCACAAGGACCCCGTTTTCTACAAGTGTTGGTCCAATACTCCCTCTAGAGGCAGGGGACTCAGACAGGGCTGCTTTGAGGCCCCCGATCTGGGGCTGGGGCAGTGGGCGGCATGTGGCCCGGGCAGGAGCCTCTCTGCATGTGTCCCAGGGACTCATCTGCCTGCGAGCCTCGGTCACCTGGCAGGAAGCTACGATGCCCAGACCTATGCTTAGCTGTGCAGCGAGGTGTACTGCGCGGACAGGTTCCACACACACTTCAAGTAAGAGGGCGGCCTGAGTGGAAAGGTGAGAGTTTGGGCAGCTGTGCAGACAAAGAAAGCGCCCTTTGGCCTGGGCCTAAATGCTTGTGACACTCCACTGGGCCTACCGGGCTCTGAGTGCCCTGTCCTGGGCCCCCTGCTCCCCTGCCCTTTGTTCAGTCACAGCAGAGATGGCCACACCCACTCCCTTAGTGAGGGCAGTGTTCCAACCTCCCTCAGCCCCGCCCCTTCTCCGCAGGTTACCATGGACTACAGAGGCTGCATTCTGAGGCCAGGGCTTTCCGAGAATGCCAAGGGCAGACATGATGACCTTAAATGATTTCCTCTTGTGTCAGTTTTGGTAAACTTTAGGAGCAAGAAATGGTCCACTTTACAGAAATGTTCAAATTTACTGGCATTTCATATATTCTCTTCTCTAACATTGTCCTGACTCTTTCTGTATATTCTTTACTTATGTTTTTGTTTTCCTTAATCAAAGTGTGTCTTTTAAATCTTTTCAAAGAAGATTCTTTGGACTTAATAAATCACCTGAATCTTATACGTTTTCTGTTGTATTAAATTCTGCTCATATATTTTTTAACTTTTTTCTATGTTCTCAGGGTTTATTGTTTTCATCTTCTGATGTCAATTAAAACACTTGGTTATTCATTTTACTAAATCTTTTTACTTATAAAGATTTGAACTTTTGAAGATTCCAGCTTACTTGTACGTTTCTAAGGGTCAGGTCCTCTCCATTGTTGCTGGCCTGAGGCTTAGTTCACCATATACCAATGTATATATTGACCTATTTTCCCCTCGACTTTCTGTGATCCCCTACATCTCACCTTTCTTTGCAGACAAGCCATTTGAAATACCCTTAACTTATTTCACAGCCAAAAAGTCTTTGAAATAATGTGTATTCTTTAGATAAATCTTCTTATATAATTAGGCAGAAAATCTGACCTGCCATAGTTTTCAAAACAGCATAATTTCACTCTTCTCAATGATTAATCTGTTGTATTACACAACCTTTGTGTATTTAGCTTTATCAATGACATGTCCTTTAAAAATGTTTTAGAGATCCTACCAGTCTTTGAAAACATCCTTGTGCCTTGTTTCAGTTCCAGTTTTATGTATATTTTCTGCCTTGCACCCGATTATTCCTACATCAGATGGATGGCCTTGGGAATCTAATTCTGGTATTGATTGTTTTGGCTGATTGTCTCCCCTTGTAGCTGCTTTCTTCATTATTGTGTAAAGTTAGATCATGAGCTCATGTTTAGCTAAACAGCTGACCTTGTAAGAGGCTTAGGTGTGAACACTCGTAAGTTTCAGCAGAAAGTCGGCAAAGATTTATTTGTGTCCCTCCAATGAGTTGCCCACGAGAACACCGTTTTCTACAAGTGTTGGTCCAATACTCCCTCTAGAGGCAGGGGACTCAGACAGGGCTGCTTTGCGGCCCCCGATCTGGGGCAGGGGCAGTGGGCGGCATGTGGCCCGGGCAGGAGCCTCTCCGCGTGTGTCCCAGGGACCCATCTGCCTGTGAGCCTCGGTCACCTGGCAGGAAGCTACGATGCCCAGACCTATGCTTAGCTGTGCAGCGAGGTGTACTGCGCGGACACGTTCCACACACACTTCAAGTAAGAGGGCGGCCTGAGTGGAAAGGTGAGAGTTTGGGCAGCTGTGCAGACAAAGAAAGCGCCCTTTGGCCTGGGCCTAAATGCTTGTGACACTCCACTGGGCCTGCCGGGCTCTGAGGGCCCTGCCCTGGGCCCCCTGCTCCCCTGCCCTTTGTTCAGTCACAGCAGAGATGGCCACACCCACTCCCTCAATCAGGGCAGTGTCCCAACCTCCCTCAGCCCCGCCCCCTCTCCGCAGGTTACCATGGACTACAGAGGCTGCATTCTGAGGCCAGGGCGTTCCGAGAATGCCAAGGGCAGACATGATGCCCTTCAATGATTTCCTCTTGTGTCAGTTTTGGTAAACTTTAGGAGCTAGGAAATGGTCCACTTGACAGAAATGTTCAAATTTACTGGCATTTCATATATTCTCTGCTCTAACATTGTCCTGACTCTTTCTGTATATTCTTTACTTATGTTTTTGTTTTCCTTAATCAAAGTGTGTCTTTTAAATCTTTTCAAAGAAGATTCTTTGGACTTACTAAATCACCTGAATTTTATACGTTTTCTGTTGTATTAAGTTCTGCTCATATCTTTATTTAACTTTTTTCTATGTTCTCAGGGTTTATTGTTTTCATCTTCTGATGTCAATTAAAACACTTGGTTATTCATTTTAATAAATCTTTTTACTTATAAAGATTTGAACTTTTGAAGATTCCAGCTTACTTGTACGTTTCTAAGGGTCAGGTCCTCTCCATTGTTGCTGGCCTAAGGCTTAGTTCACCATAGAGCAATGTATATATTGACCTATTTTCCCCTCGACTTTCTGTGATCCCCTACATCTCACCTTTCTTTGAAGACAAGCCATTTGAAATACCCTTAACTTATTTCACAGCCAATAAGTCTTTGAAATAATGGGTATTTTTTAGAGAAATCTTCATATATAATTAGGCAGAAAATCTGACCTGCCATAGTTTTCAAAACAGCATAATTTCACTCTTCTCAATGATTAATCTGTTGTATTACACAACCTTTGTGTATTTAGCTTTATCAATGACATGTCCTTTAAAAATGTTTTAGAGATCCTAGCAGTCTTTGAAAACATCCTTGTGCCTTGTTTCAGTTCAAGTTTTATGTATATTTTCTGCCTTGCACCCGATTATTCCTACATCTGATGGATGGCCTTGGGAATCTAATTCTGGTATTGATTGTTTTGGCTGATTGTCTCCCCTTGTAGCTGCTTTCTTCATTATTGTGTAAAGTTAGATCATGAGCTCATGTTTAGCTAAACAGCTGACCTTGTAAGAGGCTTATGTGTGAACGCTCGTAAGTTTCAGCAGAAAGTCGGCCAAGATTTATTTGTGTCCCTCCAATGAGTGGCCCGCAAGGACCCCGTTTTCTACAAGTGTTGGTCCAATACTCCCTCTAGAGGCAGGGGAATCAGACAGGGCTGCTTTGCGGCCCCCGATCTGGGGCAGGGGCAGTGGGCGGCCTGTGGCCCGGGCAGGAGACTCTCTGCGTGTGTCCCAGGGACCCATCTGCCTGCGAACCTCGGTCACCTGGCAGGAAGCTACGATGCCCAGACCTATGCTTAGCTGTGCAGCGAGGTGTACTGCGCGGACAGGTTCCACACACACTTCAAGTAAGAGGGCGGCCTGAGTGGAAAGGTGAGAGTTTGGGCAGCTGTGCAGACAAAGAAAGCGCCCTTTGGCCTGGGCCTAAATGCTTGTGACACTCCACTGGGCCTGCCGGGCTCTGAGGGCCCTGCCCTGGGCCCCCTGCTCCCCTGCTCTTTGTTCAGTCACAGCAGAGATGGCCACACCCACTCCCTCAGTGAGGGCAGTGTTCCAACCTCCCTCAGCCCCGCCCCCTCTCCGCAGGTTACCATGGACTACAGAGGCTGCATTCTGAGGCAAGGGCGTTCCGAGAATGCCAAGGGCAGACATGATGACCTTAAATGATTTCCTCTTGTGTCAGGTTTGGTAAACTTTAGGAGCTAGGAAATGGTCCACTTTACAGAAATGTTCAAATTTACTGGCATTTCATATATTCTCTGCTCTAACATTGTCCTGACTCTTTCTGTATATTCTTTACTTATGTTTTTGTTTTCCTTAATCAAAGTGTGTCTTTTAAATCTTTTCAAAGAAGATTCTTTGGACTTAATAAATCACCTGAATTTTATACGTTTTCTGTTGTATTAAATTCTGCTCATATATTTATTTAACTTTTTTCTATGTTCTCAGGGTTTATTGTTTTCATCTTCTGATGTCAATTAAAACACTTGGATATTCATTTTAATAAATCTTTTTACTTATAAAGATTTGAACTTTTGAAGATTCCAGCTTACTTGTACGTTTCTAAAGGTCAGGTCATCTCCATTGTTGCTGGCCTGAGGCTTAGTTCACCATATAGCAATGTATATATTGACCTATTTTTCCCTCGACTTTCTGTGATCCCCTACATCTCACCTTTCTTTGCAGACAAGCCATTTGAAATACCCTTAACTTATTTCACAGCCAAAAAGTCTTTGAAATAATGAGTATTCTTTAGAGAAATCTTCTTATATAATTAGGCAGAAAATCTGACCTGCCATAGTTTTCAAAACAGCATAATTTTACTCTTCTCAATGATTAATCTGTTGTATTACACAACCTTTGTGTATTTAGCTTTATCAAAGACATGTCCTTTAAAAATGTTTTAGAGATCCTACCAGTCTTTGAAAACATCCTTGTGCCTTGTTTCAGTTCCAGTTTTATGTATATTTTCTGCCTTGCACCCGATTATTCCTACATCTGATGGATGGCCTTGGGAATCTAATTCTGGTATTGATTGTTTTGGCTGATTGTCTCCCCTTGTAGCTGCTTTCTTCATTATTGTGTAAAGTTAGATCATGAGCTCATGTTTAGCTAAACAGCTGACCTTGTAAGAGGCTTATGTGTGAACGCTCGTAAGTTTCAGCAGAAAGTCGGCCAAGATTTATTTGTGTCCCTCCAATGAGTGGCCCGCAAGGACCCCGTTTTCTACAAGTGTTGGTCCAATACTCCCTCTAGAGGTAGGGGACTCAGACAGGGCTGCTTTGCGGCCCCCGATCTGGGGCAGGGGCAGTGGGCGGCCTGTGGCCCAGGCAGGAGCCTCTCTGCATGTGTCCCAGGGACCCATCTGCCTGCGAGCCTCGGTCACCTGGCAGGAAGCTACGATGCCCAGACCTATGCTTAGCTGTGCAGCGAGGTGTACTGCGCGGACAGGTTCCACACACACTTCAAGTAAGAGGGCGGCCTGAGTGGAAAGGTGAGAGTTTGGGCAGCTGTGCAGACAAAGAAAGCACCCTTTAGCCTGGGCCTAAATGCTTGTGACACTCCACTGGGCCTGCCGGGCTCTGAGGGCCCTGCCCTGGGCCCCCTGCTCCCCTGCCCTTTGTTCAGTCGCAGCAGAGATGGCCACACCCACTCCCTCAGTGAGGGCAGTGTCCCAACCTCCCTCAGCCCCGCCCCCTCTCCGCAGGTTACCATGGACTACAGAGGCTGCATTCTGAGGCCAGGGCGTTCCGAGAATGCCAAGGGCAGACATGATGACCTTAAATGATTTCCTCTTGTGTCAGGTTTGGTAAACTTTAGGAGCTAGGAAATGGTCCACTTGACAGAAATGTTCAAATTTACTGGCATTTCATATATTCTCTGCTGTAACATTGTCCTGACTCTTTCTGTATATTCTTTACTTATGTTTTTGTTTTCCTTAATCAAAGTGTGTCTTTTAAATCTTTTCAAAGAAGATTCTTTGGACTTACTAAATCACCTGAATTTTATACGTTTTCTGTTGTATTAAGTTCTGCTCATATCTTTATTTAACTTTTTTCTATGTTCTCAGGGTTTATTGTTTTCATCTTCTGATGTCAATTAAAACACTTGGTTATTCATTTTACTAAATCTTTTTACTTATAAAGATTTGAACTTTTGAAGATTCCAGCTTACTTGTACGTTTCTAAGGGTCAGGTCCTCTCCATTGTTGCTGCCTAAGGCTTAGTTCACCATATAGCAATGTATATATTGACCTATTTTCCCCTCGACTTTCTGTGATCCCCTACATCTCACCTTTCTTTGAAGACAAGCCATTTGAAATACCCTTAACTTATTTCACAGCCAATAAGTCTTTGAAATAATGGGTATTTTTTAGAGAAATCTTCATATATAATTAGGCAGAAAATCTGACCTGCCATACTTTTCAAAACAACATAATTTCACTCTTCTCAATGATTAATCTGTTGTATTACACAACCTTTGTGTATTTAGCTTTATCAATGACATGTCCTTTAAAAATGTTTTAGAGATCCTACCAGACTTTGAAAACATCCTTGTGCCTTGTTTCAGTTCAAGTTTTATGTATATTTTCTGCCTTGCACCCGATTATTCCTACATCTGATGGATGGCCTTGGGAATCTAATTCTGGTATTGATTGTTTTGGCTGATTGTCTCCCCTTGTAGCTGCTTTCTTCATTATTGTGTAAAGTTAGACCATGAGCTCATGTTTAGCTAAACAGCTGACCTTGTAAGAGGCTTAGGTGTGAACGCTCGTAAGTTTCAGCAGAAAGTCAGCCAAGATTTATATGTGTCCCTCCCATGAGTGGCCCACAAGGACCCCGTTTTCTACAAGTGTTGGTCCAATACTCCCTCTAGAGGCAGGGGACTCAGACAGGGCTGCTTTGAGGCCCCCGATCTGGGGCTGGGGCAGTGGGCGGCATGTGGCCCGGGCAGGAGCCTCTCTGCATGTGTCCCAGGGACTCATCTGCCTGCGAGCCTCGGTCACCTGGCAGGAAGCTACGATGCCCAGACCTATGCTTAGCTGTGCAGCGAGGTGTACTGCGCGGACAGGTTCCACACACACTTCAAGTAAGAGGGCGGCCTGAGTGGAAAGGTGAGAGTTTGGGCAGCTGTGCAGACAAAGAAAGCGCCCTTTGGCCTGGGCCTAAATGCTTGTGACACTCCACTGGGCCTACCGGGCTCTGAGGGCCCTGTCCTGGGCCCCCTGCTCCCCTGCCCTTTGTTCAGTCACAGCAGAGATGGCCACACCCACTCCCTTAGTGAGGGCAGTGTTCCAACCTCCCTCAGCCCCGCCCCTTCTCCGCAGGTTACCATGGACTACAGAGGCTGCATTCTGAGGCCAGGGCTTTCCGAGAATGCCAAGGGCAGACATGATGACCTTAAATGATTTCCTCTTGTGTCAGTTTTGGTAAACTTTAGGAGCAAGAAATGGTCCACTTTACAGAAATGTTCAAATTTACTGGCATTTCATATATTCTCTTCTCTAACATTGTCCTGACTCTTTCTGTATATTCTTTACTTATGTTTTTGTTTTCCTTAATCAAAGTGTGTCTTTTAAATCTTTTCAAAGAAGATTCTTTGGACTTAATAAATCACCTGAATCTTATACGTTTTCTGTTGTATTAAATTCTGCTCATATATTTTTTAACTTTTTTCTATGTTCTCAGGGTTTATTGTTTTCATCTTCTGATGTCAATTAAAACACTTGGTTATTCATTTTACTAAATCTTTTTACTTATAAAGATTTGAACTTTTGAAGATTCCAGCTTACTTGTACGTTTCTAAGGGTCAGGTCCTCTCCATTGTTGCTGGCCTGAGGCTTAGTTCACCATATACCAATGTATATATTGACCTATTTTCCCCTCGACTTTCTGTGATCCCCTACATCTCACCTTTCTTTGCAGACAAGCCATTTGAAATACCCTTAACTTATTTCACAGCCAAAAAGTCTTTGAAATAATGTGTATTCTTTAGATAAATCTTCTTATATAATTAGGCAGAAAATCTGACCTGCCATAGTTTTCAAAACAGCATAATTTCACTCTTCTCAATGATTAATCTGTTGTATTACACAACCTTTGTGTATTTAGCTTTATCAATGACATGTCCTTTAAAAATGTTTTAGAGATCCTACCAGTCTTTGAAAACATCCTTGTGCCTTGTTTCAGTTCCAGTTTTATGTATATTTTCTGCCTTGCACCCGATTATTCCTACATCAGATGGATGGCCTTGGGAATCTAATTCTGGTATTGATTGTTTTGGCTGATTGTCTCCCCTTGTAGCTGCTTTCTTCATTATTGTGTAAAGTTAGATCATGAGCTCATGTTTAGCTAAACAGCTGACCTTGTAAGAGGCTTAGGTGTGAACACTCGTAAGTTTCAGCAGAAAGTCGGCAAAGATTTATTTGTGTCCCTCCAATGAGTTGCCCACGAGAACACCGTTTTCTACAAGTGTTGGTCCAATACTCCCTCTAGAGGCAGGGGACTCAGACAGGGCTGCTTTGCGGCCCCCGATCTGGGGCAGGGGCAGTGGGCGGCATGTGGCCCGGGCAGGAGCCTCTCCGCGTGTGTCCCAGGGACCCATCTGCCTGCGAGCCTCGGTCACCTGGCAGGAAGCTACGATGCCCAGACCTATGCTTAGCTGTGCAGCGAGGTGTACTGCGCGGACACGTTCCACACACACTTCAAGTAAGAGGGCGGCCTGAGTGGAAAGGTGAGAGTTTGGGCAGCTGTGCAGACAAAGAAAGCGCCCTTTGGCCTGGGCCTAAATGCTTGTGACACTCCACTGGGCCTGCCGGGCTCTGAGGGCCCTGCCCTGGGCCCCCTGCTCCCCTGCCCTTTGTTCAGTCACAGCAGAGATGGCCACACCCACTCCCTCAATCAGGGCAGTGTCCCAACCTCCCTCAGCCCCGCCCCCTCTCCGCAGGTTACCATGGACTACAGAGGCTGCATTCTGAGGCCAGGGCGTTCCGAGAATGCCAAGGGCAGACATGATGCCCTTCAATGATTTCCTCTTGTGTCAGTTTTGGTAAACTTTAGGAGCTAGGAAATGGTCCACTTGACAGAAATGTTCAAATTTACTGGCATTTCATATATTCTCTGCTCTAACATTGTCCTGACTCTTTCTGTATATTCTTTACTTATGTTTTTGTTTTCCTTAATCAAAGTGTGTCTTTTAAATCTTTTCAAAGAAGATTCTTTGGACTTACTAAATCACCTGAATTTTATACGTTTTCTGTTGTATTAAGTTCTGCTCATATCTTTATTTAACTTTTTTCTATGTTCTCAGGGTTTATTGTTTTCATCTTCTGATGTCAATTAAAACACTTGGTTATTCATTTTAATAAATCTTTTTACTTATAAAGATTTGAACTTTTGAAGATTCCAGCTTACTTGTACGTTTCTAAGGGTCAGGTCCTCTCCATTGTTGCTGGCCTAAGGCTTAGTTCACCATATAGCAATGTATATATTGACCTATTTTCCCCTCGACTTTCTGTGATCCCCTACATCTCACCTTTCTTTGAAGACAAGCCATTTGAAATACCCTTAACTTATTTCACAGCCAATAAGTCTTTGAAATAATGGGTATTTTTTAGAGAAATCTTCATATATAATTAGGCAGAAAATCTGACCTGCCATAGTTTTCAAAACAGCATAATTTCACTCTTCTCAATGATTAATCTGTTGTATTACACAACCTTTGTGTATTTAGCTTTATCAATGACATGTCCTTTAAAAATGTTTTAGAGATCCTAGCAGTCTTTGAAAACATCCTTGTGCCTTGTTTCAGTTCAAGTTTTATGTATATTTTCTGCCTTGCACCCGATTATTCCTACATCTGATGGATGGCCTTGGGAATCTAATTCTGGTATTGATTGTTTTGGCTGATTGTCTCCCCTTGTAGCTGCTTTCTTCATTATTGTGTAAAGTTAGATCATGAGCTCATGTTTAGCTAAACAGCTGACCTTGTAAGAGGCTTATGTGTGAACGCTCGTAAGTTTCAGCAGAAAGTCGGCCAAGATTTATTTGTGTCCCTCCAATGAGTGGCCCGCAAGGACCCCGTTTTCTACAAGTGTTGGTCCAATACTCCCTCTAGAGGCAGGGGAATCAGACAGGGCTGCTTTGCGGCCCCCGATCTGGGGCAGGGGCAGTGGGCGGCCTGTGGCCCGGGCAGGAGACTCTCTGCGTGTGTCCCAGGGACCCATCTGCCTGCGAACCTCGGTCACCTGGCAGGAAGCTACGATGCCCAGACCTATGCTTAGCTGTGCAGCGAGGTGTACTGCGCGGACAGGTTCCACACACACTTCAAGTAAGAGGGCGGCCTGAGTGGAAAGGTGAGAGTTTGGGCAGCTGTGCAGACAAAGAAAGCGCCCTTTGGCCTGGGCCTAAATGCTTGTGACACTCCACTGGGCCTGCCGGGCTCTGAGGGCCCTGCCCTGGGCCCCCTGCTCCCCTGCTCTTTGTTCAGTCACAGCAGAGATGGCCACACCCACTCCCTCAGTGAGGGCAGTGTTCCAACCTCCCTCAGCCCCGCCCCCTCTCCGCAGGTTACCATGGACTACAGAGGCTGCATTCTGAGGCAAGGGCGTTCCGAGAATGCCAAGGGCAGACATGATGACCTTAAATGATTTCCTCTTGTGTCAGGTTTGGTAAACTTTAGGAGCTAGGAAATGGTCCACTTTACAGAAATGTTCAAATTTACTGGCATTTCATATATTCTCTGCTCTAACATTGTCCTGACTCTTTCTGTATATTCTTTACTTATGTTTTTGTTTTCCTTAATCAAAGTGTGTCTTTTAAATCTTTTCAAAGAAGATTCTTTGGACTTAATAAATCACCTGAATTTTATACGTTTTCTGTTGTATTAAATTCTGCTCATATATTTATTTAACTTTTTTCTATGTTCTCAGGGTTTATTGTTTTCATCTTCTGATGTCAATTAAAACACTTGGATATTCATTTTAATAAATCTTTTTACTTATAAAGATTTGAACTTTTGAAGATTCCAGCTTACTTGTACGTTTCTAAAGGTCAGGTCATCTCCATTGTTGCTGGCCTGAGGCTTAGTTCACCATATAGCAATGTATATATTGACCTATTTTCCCCTCGACTTTCTGTGATCCCCTACATCTCACCTTTCTTTGCAGACAAGCCATTTGAAATACCCTTAACTTATTTCACAGCCAAAAAGTCTTTGAAATAATGAGTATTCTTTAGAGAAATCTTCTTATATAATTAGGCAGAAAATCTGACCTGCCATAGTTTTCAAAACAGCATAATTTTACTCTTCTCAATGATTAATCTGTTGTATTACACAACCTTTGTGTATTTAGCTTTATCAAAGACATGTCCTTTAAAAATGTTTTAGAGATCCTACCAGTCTTTGAAAACATCCTTGTGCCTTGTTTCAGTTCCAGTTTTATGTATATTTTCTGCCTTGCACCCGATTATTCCTACATCTGATGGATGGCCTTGGGAATCTAATTCTGGTATTGATTGTTTTGGCTGATTGTCTCCCCTTGTAGCTGCTTTCTTCATTATTGTGTAAAGTTAGATCATGAGCTCATGTTTAGCTAAACAGCTGACCTTGTAAGAGGCTTAGGTGTGAACGCTCGTAAGTTTCAGCAGAAAGTCGGCCAAGATTTATTTGTGTCCCTCCAATGAGTGGCCCGCAAGGACCCCGTTTTCTACAAGTGTTGGTCCAATACTCCCTCTAGAGGCAGGGGACTCAGACAGGGCTGCTTTGAGGCCCCCGATCTGGGGCTGGGGCAGTGGGCGGCATGTGGCCCGGGCAGGAGCCTCTCTGCATGTGTCCCAGGGACTCATCTGCCTGCGAGCCTCGGTCACCTGGCAGGAAGCTACAATGCCCAGACCTATGCTTAGCTGTGCAGCGAGGTGTACTGCGCGGACAGGTTCCACACACACTTCAAGTAAGAGGGCGGCCTGAGTGGAAAGGTGAGAGTTTGGGCAGCTGTGCAGACAAAGAAAGCGCCCTTTGGCCTGGGCCTAAATGCTTGTGACTCTCCACTGGGCCTACCGGGCTCTGAGGGCCCTGTCCTGGGCCCCCTGCTCCCCTGCTCTTTGTTCAGTCACAGCAGAGATGGCCACACCCACTCCCTTAGTGAGGGCAGTGTTCCAACCTCCCTCAGCCCCGCCCCTTCTCCGCAGGTTACCATGGACTACAGAGGCTGCATTCTGAGGCCAGGGCGTTCCGAGAATGCCAAGGGCAGACATGATGTCCTTAAATGATTTCCTCTTGTGTCAGTTTTGGTAAACTTTAGGAGCAAGAAATGGTCCACTTTACAGAAATGTTCAAATTTACTGGCATTTCATATATTCTCTTCTCTAACATTGTCCTGACTCTTTCTGTATATTCTTTACTTATGTTTTTGTTTTCCTTAATCAAAGTGTGTCTTTTAAATCTTTTCAAAGAAGATTCTTTGGACTTAATAAATCACCTGAATCTTATACGTTTTCTGTTGTATTAAATTCTGCTCATATATTTTTTAACTTTTTTCTATGTTCTCAGGGTTTATTGTTTTCATCTTCTGATGTCAATTAAAACACTTGGTTATTCATTTTACTAAATCTTTTTACTTATAAAGATTTGAACTTTTGAAGATTCCAGCTTACTTGTACGTTTCTAAGGGTCAGGTCCTCTCCATTGTTGCTGGCCTGAGGCTTAGTTCACCATATACCAATGTATATATTGACCTATTTTCCCCTCGACTTTCTGTGATCCCCTACATCTCACCTTTCTTTGCAGACAAGCCATTTGAAATACCCTTAACTTATTTCACAGCCAAAAAGTCTTTGAAATAATGTGTATTCTTTAGATAAATCTTCTTATATAATTAGGCAGAAAATCTGACCTGCCATAGTTTTCAAAACAGCATAATTTCACTCTTCTCAATGATTAATCTGTTGTATTACACAACCTTTGTGTATTTAGCTTTATCAATGACATGTCCTTTAAAAATGTTTTAGAGATCCTACCAGTCTTTGAAAACATCCTTGTGCCTTGTTTCAGTTCCAGTTTTATGTATATTTTCTGCCTTGCACCCGATTATTCCTACATCAGATGGATGGCCTTGGGAATCTAATTCTGGTATTGATTGTTTTGGCTGATTGTCTCCCCTTGTAGCTGCTTTCTTCATTATTGTGTAAAGTTAGATCATGAGCTCATGTTTAGCTAAACAGCTGACCTTGTAAGAGGCTTAGGTGTGAACACTCGTAAGTTTCAGCAGAAAGTCGGCAAAGATTTATTTGTGTCCCTCCAATGAGTTGCCCACGAGAACACCGTTTTCTACAAGTGTTGGTCCAATACTCCCTCTAGAGGCAGGGGACTCAGACAGGGCTGCTTTGCGGCCCCCGATCTGGGGCAGGGGCAGTGGGCGGCATGTGGCCCGGGCAGGAGCCTCTCCGCGTGTGTCCCAGGGACCCATCTGCCTGCGAGCCTCGGTCACCTGGCAGGAAGCTACGATGCCCAGACCTATGCTTAGCTGTGCAGCGAGGTGTACTGCGCGGACACGTTCCACACACACTTCAAGTAAGAGGGCGGCCTGAGTGGAAAGGTGAGAGTTTGGGCAGCTGTGCAGACAAAGAAAGCGCCCTTTGGCCTGGGCCTAAATGCTTGTGACACTCCACTGGGCCTGCCGGGCTCTGAGGGCCCTGCCCTGGGCCCCCTGCTCCCCTGCCCTTTGTTCAGTCACAGCAGAGATGGCCACACCCACTCCCTCAATCAGGGCAGTGTCCCAACCTCCCTCAGCCCCGCCCCCTCTCCGCAGGTTACCATGGACTACAGAGGCTGCATTCTGAGGCCAGGGCGTTCCGAGAATGCCAAGGGCAGACATGATGCCCTTCAATGATTTCCTCTTGTGTCAGTTTTGGTAAACTTTAGGAGCTAGGAAATGGTCCACTTGACAGAAATGTTCAAATTTACTGGCATTTCATATATTCTCTGCTCTAACATTGTCCTGACTCTTTCTGTATATTCTTTACTTATGTTTTTGTTTTCCTTAATCAAAGTGTGTCTTTTAAATCTTTTCAAAGAAGATTCTTTGGACTTACTAAATCACCTGAATTTTATACGTTTTCTGTTGTATTAAGTTCTGCTCATATCTTTATTTAACTTTTTTCTATGTTCTCAGGGTTTATTGTTTTCATCTTCTGATGTCAATTAAAACACTTGGTTATTCATTTTAATAAATCTTTTTACTTATAAAGATTTGAACTTTTGAAGATTCCAGCTTACTTGTACGTTTCTAAGGGTCAGGTCCTCTCCATTGTTGCTGGCCTAAGGCTTAGTTCACCATATAGCAATGTATATATTGACCTATTTTCCCCTCGACTTTCTGTGATCCCCTACATCTCACCTTTCTTTGAAGACAAGCCATTTGAAATACCCTTAACTTATTTCACAGCCAATAAGTCTTTGAAATAATGGGTATTTTTTAGAGAAATCTTCATATATAATTAGGCAGAAAATCTGACCTGCCATAGTTTTCAAAACAGCATAATTTCACTCTTCTCAATGATTAATCTGTTGTATTACACAACCTTTGTGTATTTAGCTTTATCAATGACATGTCCTTTAAAAATGTTTTAGAGATCCTAGCAGTCTTTGAAAACATCCTTGTGCCTTGTTTCAGTTCAAGTTTTATGTATATTTTCTGCCTTGCACCCGATTATTCCTACATCTGATGGATGGCCTTGGGAATCTAATTCTGGTATTGATTGTTTTGGCTGATTGTCTCCCCTTGTAGCTGCTTTCTTCATTATTGTGTAAAGTTAGATCATGAGCTCATGTTTAGCTAAACAGCTGACCTTGTAAGAGGCTTATGTGTGAACGCTCGTAAGTTTCAGCAGAAAGTCGGCCAAGATTTATTTGTGTCCCTCCAATGAGTGGCCCGCAAGGACCCCGTTTTCTACAAGTGTTGGTCCAATACTCCCTCTAGAGGCAGGGGAATCAGACAGGGCTGCTTTGCGGCCCCCGATCTGGGGCAGGGGCAGTGGGCGGCCTGTGGCCCGGGCAGGAGACTCTCTGCGTGTGTCCCAGGGACCCATCTGCCTGCGAACCTCGGTCACCTGGCAGGAAGCTACGATGCCCAGACCTATGCTTAGCTGTGCAGCGAGGTGTACTGCGCGGACAGGTTCCACACACACTTCAAGTAAGAGGGCGGCCTGAGTGGAAAGGTGAGAGTTTGGGCAGCTGTGCAGACAAAGAAAGCGCCCTTTGGCCTGGGCCTAAATGCTTGTGACACTCCACTGGGCCTGCCGGGCTCTGAGGGCCCTGCCCTGGGCCCCCTGCTCCCCTGCTCTTTGTTCAGTCACAGCAGAGATGGCCACACCCACTCCCTCAGTGAGGGCAGTGTTCCAACCTCCCTCAGCCCCGCCCCCTCTCCGCAGGTTACCATGGACTACAGAGGCTGCATTCTGAGGCAAGGGCGTTCCGAGAATGCCAAGGGCAGACATGATGACCTTAAATGATTTCCTCTTGTGTCAGGTTTGGTAAACTTTAGGAGCTAGGAAATGGTCCACTTTACAGAAATGTTCAAATTTACTGGCATTTCATATATTCTCTGCTCTAACATTGTCCTGACTCTTTCTGTATATTCTTTACTTATGTTTTTGTTTTCCTTAATCAAAGTGTGTCTTTTAAATCTTTTCAAAGAAGATTCTTTGGACTTAATAAATCACCTGAATTTTATACGTTTTCTGTTGTATTAAATTCTGCTCATATATTTATTTAACTTTTTTCTATGTTCTCAGGGTTTATTGTTTTCATCTTCTGATGTCAATTAAAACACTTGGATATTCATTTTAATAAATCTTTTTACTTATAAAGATTTGAACTTTTGAAGATTCCAGCTTACTTGTACGTTTCTAAAGGTCAGGTCATCTCCATTGTTGCTGGCCTGAGGCTTAGTTCACCATATAGCAATGTATATATTGACCTATTTTCCCCTCGACTTTCTGTGATCCCCTACATCTCACCTTTCTTTGCAGACAAGCCATTTGAAATACCCTTAACTTATTTCACAGCCAAAAAGTCTTTGAAATAATGAGTATTCTTTAGAGAAATCTTCTTATATAATTAGGCAGAAAATCTGACCTGCCATAGTTTTCAAAACAGCATAATTTTACTCTTCTCAATGATTAATCTGTTGTATTACACAACCTTTGTGTATTTAGCTTTATCAAAGACATGTCCTTTAAAAATGTTTTAGAGATCCTACCAGTCTTTGAAAACATCCTTGTGCCTTGTTTCAGTTCCAGTTTTATGTATATTTTCTGCCTTGCACCCGATTATTCCTACATCTGATGGATGGCCTTGGGAATCTAATTCTGGTATTGATTGTTTTGGCTGATTGTCTCCCCTTGTAGCTGCTTTCTTCATTATTGTGTAAAGTTAGATCATGAGCTCATGTTTAGCTAAACAGCTGACCTTGTAAGAGGCTTAGGTGTGAACGCTCGTAAGTTTCAGCAGAAAGTCGGCCAAGATTTATTTGTGTCCCTCCAATGAGTGGCCCGCAAGGACCCCGTTTTCTACAAGTGTTGGTCCAATACTCCCTCTAGAGGCAGGGGACTCAGACAGGGCTGCTTTGAGGCCCCCGATCTGGGGCTGGGGCAGTGGGCGGCATGTGGCCCGGGCAGGAGCCTCTCTGCATGTGTCCCAGGGACTCATCTGCCTGCGAGCCTCGGTCACCTGGCAGGAAGCTACAATGCCCAGACCTATGCTTAGCTGTGCAGCGAGGTGTACTGCGCGGACAGGTTCCACACACACTTCAAGTAAGAGGGCGGCCTGAGTGGAAAGGTGAGAGTTTGGGCAGCTGTGCAGACAAAGAAAGCGCCCTTTGGCCTGGGCCTAAATGCTTGTGACTCTCCACTGGGCCTACCGGGCTCTGAGGGCCCTGTCCTGGGCCCCCTGCTCCCCTGCTCTTTGTTCAGTCACAGCAGAGATGGCCACACCCACTCCCTTAGTGAGGGCAGTGTTCCAACCTCCCTCAGCCCCGCCCCTTCTCCGCAGGTTACCATGGACTACAGAGGCTGCATTCTGAGGCCAGGGCGTTCCGAGAATGCCAAGGGCAGACATGATGTCCTTAAATGATTTCCTCTTGTGTCAGTTTTGGTAAACTTTAGGAGCAAGAAATGGTCCACTTTACAGAAATGTTCAAATTTACTGGCATTTCATATATTCTCTTCTCTAACATTGTCCTGACTCTTTCTGTATATTCTTTACTTATGTTTTTGTTTTCCTTAATCAAAGTGTGTCTTTTAAATCTTTTCAAAGAAGATTCTTTGGACTTAATAAATCACCTGAATCTTATACGTTTTCTGTTGTATTAAATTCTGCTCATATATTTTTTAACTTTTTTCTATGTTCTCAGGGTTTATTGTTTTCATCTTCTGATGTCAATTAAAACACTTGGTTATTCATTTTACTAAATCTTTTTACTTATAAAGATTTGAACTTTTGAAGATTCCAGCTTACTTGTACGTTTCTAAGGGTCAGGTCCTCTCCATTGTTGCTGGCCTGAGGCTTAGTTCACCATATACCAATGTATATATTGACCTATTTTCCCCTCGACTTTCTGTGATCCCCTACATCTCACCTTTCTTTGCAGACAAGCCATTTGAAATACCCTTAACTTATTTCACAGCCAAAAAGTCTTTGAAATAATGTGTATTCTTTAGATAAATCTTCTTATATAATTAGGCAGAAAATCTGACCTGCCATAGTTTTCAAAACAGCATAATTTCACTCTTCTCAATGATTAATCTGTTGTATTACACAACCTTTGTGTATTTAGCTTTATCAATGACATGTCCTTTAAAAATGTTTTAGAGATCCTACCAGTCTTTGAAAACATCCTTGTGCCTTGTTTCAGTTCCAGTTTTATGTATATTTTCTGCCTTGCACCCGATTATTCCTACATCAGATGGATGGCCTTGGGAATCTAATTCTGGTATTGATTGTTTTGGCTGATTGTCTCCCCTTGTAGCTGCTTTCTTCATTATTGTGTAAAGTTAGATCATGAGCTCATGTTTAGCTAAACAGCTGACCTTGTAAGAGGCTTAGGTGTGAACACTCGTAAGTTTCAGCAGAAAGTCGGCAAAGATTTATTTGTGTCCCTCCAATGAGTTGCCCACGAGAACACCGTTTTCTACAAGTGTTGGTCCAATACTCCCTCTAGAGGCAGGGGACTCAGACAGGGCTGCTTTGCGGCCCCCGATCTGGGGCAGGGGCAGTGGGCGGCATGTGGCCCGGGCAGGAGCCTCTCCGCGTGTGTCCCAGGGACCCATCTGCCTGCGAGCCTCGGTCACCTGGCAGGAAGCTACGATGCCCAGACCTATGCTTAGCTGTGCAGCGAGGTGTACTGCGCGGACACGTTCCACACACACTTCAAGTAAGAGGGCGGCCTGAGTGGAAAGGTGAGAGTTTGGGCAGCTGTGCAGACAAAGAAAGCGCCCTTTGGCCTGGGCCTAAATGCTTGTGACACTCCACTGGGCCTGCCGGGCTCTGAGGGCCCTGCCCTGGGCCCCCTGCTCCCCTGCCCTTTGTTCAGTCACAGCAGAGATGGCCACACCCACTCCCTCAATCAGGGCAGTGTCCCAACCTCCCTCAGCCCCGCCCCCTCTCCGCAGGTTACCATGGACTACAGAGGCTGCATTCTGAGGCCAGGGCGTTCCGAGAATGCCAAGGGCAGACATGATGCCCTTCAATGATTTCCTCTTGTGTCAGTTTTGGTAAACTTTAGGAGCTAGGAAATGGTCCACTTGACAGAAATGTTCAAATTTACTGGCATTTCATATATTCTCTGCTCTAACATTGTCCTGACTCTTTCTGTATATTCTTTACTTATGTTTTTGTTTTCCTTAATCAAAGTGTGTCTTTTAAATCTTTTCAAAGAAGATTCTTTGGACTTAATAAATCACCTGAATTTTATACGTTTTCTGTTGTATTAAATTCTGCTCATATATTTATTTAACTTTTTTCTATGTTCTCAGGGTTTATTGTTTTCATCTTCTGATGTCAATTAAAACACTTGGTTATTCATTTTAATAAATCTTTTTACTTATAAAGATTTGAACTTTTGAAGATTCCAGCTTACTTGTACGTTTCTAAGGGTCAGGTCCTCTCCATTGTTGCTGGCCTAAGGCTTAGTTCACCATATAGCAATATATATATTGACCTATTTTCCCCTCGACTTTCTGTGATCCCCTACATCTCACCTTTCTTTGCAGACAAGACATTTGAAATACCCTTAACTTATTTCACAGCCAAAAAGTCTTTGAAATAATGTGTATTCTTTAGATAAATCTTCTTATATAATTAGGCAGAAAATCTGACCTGCCATAGTTTTCAAAACAGCATAATTTCACTCTTCTCAATGCTTAATCTGTTGTATTACACAACCTTTGTGTATTTAGCTTTATCAATGACATGTCCTTTAAAAATGTTTTAGAGATCCTAGCAGTCTTTGAAAACATCCTTGTGCCTTGTTTCAGTTCAAGTTTTATGTATATTTTCTGCCTTGCACCCGATTATTCCTACATCTGATGGATGGCCTTGGGAATCTAATTCTGGTATTGATTGTTTTGGCTGATTGTCTCCCCTTGTAGCTGCTTTCTTCATTATTGTGTAAAGTTAGATCATGAGCTCATGTTTAGCTAAACAGCTGACCTTGTAAGAGGCTTAGGTGTGAACGCTCGTAAGTTTCAGCAGAATGTCGGCCAAGATTTATTTGTGTCCCTCCAATGAGTGGCCTGCAAGGACCCCGTTTTCTACAAGTGTTGGCCAATACTGCCTCTAGAGGCAGGGGATTCAGACAGGGCTGCTTTGCGGCCCCCGATCCGGGGCAGGGGCAGTGGGCGGCCTGTGGCCCGGGCAGGAGCCTCTCCGCGTGTGTCCCAGGGACCCATCTGCCTGCGAGCCTCGGTCACCTGGCAGGAAGCTACGATGCCCAGACCTATGCTTATCTGTGCAGCGAGGTGTACTGCGCGGACAGGTTCCACACACACTTCAAGTAAGAGGGCGGCCTGAGTGGAAAGGTGAGAGTTTGGGCAGCTGTGCAGACAAAGAAAGCGCCCTTTGGCCTGGGCCTAAATGCTTGTGACACTCCACTGGGCCTGCCGGGCTCTGAGGGCCCCGCCCTGGGCCCCCTGCTCCCCTGCCCTTTGTTCAGTCACAGCAGAGATGGCCACACCCACTCCCTCAGTGAGGGCAGTGTCCCAACCTCCCTCAGCCCTGCCCCCAATCCGCAGTTTACCATGGACTACAGAGGCTGCATTCTGAGGCCAGGGCGTTCCGAGAATGCCAAGGGCAGACATGATGACCTTAAATGATTTCCTCTTGTTTCAGTTTTGGTAAACTTTAGGAGCTAGGAAATGGTCCACTTGACAGAAATGTTCAAATTTACTGGCATTTCATATATTCTCTGCTCTAACATTGTCCTGACTCTTTCTGTATATTCTTTACTTATGTTTTTGTTTTCCTTAATCAAAGTGTGTCTTTTAAATCTTTTCAAAGAAGATTCTTTGGACTTACTAAATCACCTGAATTTTATACGTTTTCTGTTGTATTAAGTTCTGCTCATATCTTTATTTAACTTTTTTCTATGTTCTCAGGGTTTATTGTTTTCATCTTCTGATGTCAATTAAAACACTTGGTTATTCATTTTACTAAATCTTTTTACTTATAAAGATTTGAACTTTTGAAGATTCCAGCTTACTTGTACGTTTCTAAGGGTCAGGTCCTCTCCATTGTTGCTGCCTAAGGCTTAGTTCACCATATAGCAATGTATATATTGACCTATTTTCCCCTCGACTTTCTGTGATCCCCTACATCTCACCTTTCTTTGAAGACAAGCCATTTGAAATACCCTTAACTTATTTCACAGCCAATAAGTCTTTGAAATAATGGGTATTTTTTAGAGAAATCTTCATATATAATTAGGCAGAAAATCTGACCTGCCATAGTTTTCAAAACAGCATAATTTCACTCTTCTCAATGATTAATCTGTTGTATTACACAACCTTTGTGTATTTAGCTTTATCAATGACATGTCCTTTAAAAATGTTTTAGAGATCCTACCAGACTTTGAAAACATCCTTGTGCCTTGTTTCAGTTCAAGTTTTATGTATATTTTCTGCCTTGCACCCGATTATTCCTACATCTGATGGATGGCCTTGGGAATCTAATTCTGGTATTGATTGTTTTGGCTGATTGTCTCCCCTTGTAGCTGCTTTCTTCATTATTGTGTAAAGTTAGACCATGAGCTCATGTTTAGCTAAACAGCTGACCTTGTAAGAGCCTTAGGTGTGAACGCTCGTAAGTTTCAGCAGAAAGTCGGCCAAGATTTATATGTGTCCCTCCCATGAGTGGCCCACAAGGACCCCGTTTTCTACAAGTGTTGGTCCAATACTCCCTCTAGAGGCAGGGGACTCAGACAGGGCTGCTTTGCGGCCCCCGATCTGGGGCTGGGGCAGTGGGCGGCATGTGGCCCGCGCAGGAGCCTCTCTGCATGTGTCCCAGGGACTCATCTGCCTGCGAGCCTCGGTCACCTGGCAGGAAGCTACGATGCCCAGACCTATGCTTAGCTGTGCAGCGAGGTGTACTGCGCGGACAGGTTCCACACACACTTCAAGTAAGAGGGCGGCCTGAGTGGAAAGGTGAGAGTTTGGGCAGCTGTGCAGACAAAGAAAGCGCCCTTTGGCCTGGGCCTAAATGCTTGTGACACTCCACTGGGCCTGCCGGGCTCTGAGGGCCCTGCCCTGGGCCCCCTGCTCCCCTGCCCTTTGTTCAGTCACAGCAGAGATGGCCACACCCACTCCCTCAATCAGGGCAGTGTCCCAACCTCCCTCAGCCCCGCCCCCTCTCCGCAGGTTACCATGGACTACAGAGGCTGCATTCTGAGGCCAGGGCGTTCCGAGAATGCCAAGGGCAGACATGATGCCCTTCAATGATTTCCTCTTGTGTCAGTTTTGGTAAACTTTAGGAACTAGGAAATGGTCCACTTGACAGAAATGTTCAAATTTACTGGCATTTCATATATTCTCTGCTCTAACATTGTCCTGACTCTTTCTGTATATTCTTTACTTATGTTTTTGTTTTCCTTAATCAAAGTGTGTCTTTTAAATCTTTTCAAAGAAGATTCTTTGGACTTACTAAATCACCTGAATTTTATACGTTTTCTGTTGTATTAAGTTCTGCTCATATCTTTATTTAACTTTTTTCTATGTTCTCAGGGTTTATTGTTTTCATCTTCTGATGTCAATTAAAACACTTGGTTATTCATTTTAATAAATCTTTTTACTTATAAAGATTTGAACTTTTGAAGATTCCAGCTTACTTGTACGTTTCTAAGGGTCAGGTCCTCTCCATTGTTGCTGGCCTAAGGCTTAGTTCACCATATAGCAATGTATATATTGACCTATTTTCCCCTCGACTTTCTGTGATCCCCTACATCTCACCTTTCTTTGAAGACAAGCCATTTGAAATACCCTTAACTTATTTCACAGCCAATAAGTCTTTGAAATAATGGGTATTTTTTAGAGAAATCTTCATATATAATTAGGCAGAAAATCTGACCTGCCATAGTTTTCAAAACAGCATAATTTCACTCTTCTCAATGATTAATCTGTTGTATTACACAACCTTTGTGTATTTAGCTTTATCAATGACATGTCCTTTAAAAATGTTTTAGAGATCCTAGCAGTCTTTGAAAATATCCTTGTGCCTTGTTTCAGTTCCAGTTTTATGTATATTTTCTGCCTTGCACCCGATTATTCCTACATCTGATGGATGGCCTTGGGAATCTAATTCTGGTATTGATTGTTTTGGCTGATTGTCTCCCCTTGTAGCTGCTTTCTTCATTATTGTGTAAAGTTAGATCATGAGCTCATGTTTAGCTAAACAGCTGACCTTGTAAGAGGCTTATGTGTGAACGCTCGTAAGTTTCAGCAGAAAGTCGGCCAAGATTTATTTGTGTCCCTCCAATGAGTGGCCCGCAAGGACCCCGTTTTCTACAAGTGTTGGTCCAATACTCCCTCTAGAGGCAGGGGACTCAGACAGGGCTGCTTTGCGGCCCCCGATCTGGGGCAGGGGCAGTGGGCGGCCTGTGGCCCGGGCAGGAGACTCTCTGCGTGTGTCCCAGGGACCCATCTGCCTGCGAGCCTCGGTCACCTGGCAGGAAGCTACGATGCCCAGACCTATGCTTAGCTGTGCAGCGAGGTGTACTGCGCGGACAGGTTCCACACACACTTCAAGTAAGAGGGCGGCCTGAGTGGAAAGGTGAGAGTTTGGGCAGCTGTGCAGACAAAGAAAGCGCCCTTTGGCCTGGGCCTAAATGCTTGTGACACTCCACTGGGCCTGCCGGGCTCTGAGGGCCCTGCCCTGGGCCCCCTGCTCCCCTGCTCTTTGTTCAGTCACAGCAGAGATGGCCACACCCACTCCCTCAGTGAGGGCAGTGTTCCAACCTCCCTCAGCCCCGCCCCCTCTCCGCAGGTTACCATGGACTACAGAGGCTGCATTCTGAGGCAAGGGCGTTCCGAGAATGCCAAGGGCAGACATGATGACCTTAAATGATTTCCTCTTGTGTCAGGTTTGGTAAACTTTAGGAGCTAGGAAATGGTCCACTTTACAGAAATGTTCAAATTTACTGGCATTTCATATATTCTCTGCTCTAACATTGTCCTGACTCTTTCTGTATATTCTTTACTTATGTTTTTGTTTTCCTTAATCAAAGTGTGTCTTTTAAATCTTTTCAAAGAAGATTCTTTGGACTTAATAAATCACCTGAATTTTATACGTTTTCTGTTGTATTAAATTCTGCTCATATATTTATTTAACTTTTTTCTATGTTCTCAGGGTTTATAGTTTTCATCTTCTGATGTCAATTAAAACACTTGGATATTCATTTTAATAAATCTTTTTACTTATAAAGATTTGAACTTTTGAAGATTCCAGCTTACTTGTACGTTTCTAAAGGTCAGGTCATCTCCATTGTTGCTGGCCTGAGGCTTAGTTCACCATATAGCAATGTATATATTGACCTATTTTCCCCTCGACTTTCTGTGATCCCCTACATCTCACCTTTCTTTGCAGACAAGCCATTTGAAATACCCTTAACTTATTTCACAGCCAAAAAGTCTTTGAAATAATGAGTATTCTTTAGAGAAATCTTCTTATATAATTAGGCAGAAAATCTGACCTGCCATAGTTTTCAAAACAGCATAATTTTACTCTTCTCAATGATTAATCTGTTGTATTACACAACCTTTGTGTATTTAGCTTTATCAAAGACATGTCCTTTAAAAATGTTTTAGAGATCCTACCAGTCTTTGAAAACATCCTTGTGCCTTGTTTCAGTTCCAGTTTTATGTATATTTTCTGCCTTGCACCCGATTATTCCTACATCTGATGGATGGCCTTGGGAATCTAATTCTGGTATTGATTGTTTTGGCTGATTGTCTCCCCTTGTAGCTGCTTTCTTCATTATTGTGTAAAGTTAGATCATGAGCTCATGTTTAGCTAAACAGCTGACCTTGTAAGAGGCTTATGTGTGAACGCTCGTAAGTTTCAGCAGAAAGTCGGCCAAGATTTATTTGTGTCCCTCCAATGAGTGGCCCGCAAGGACCCCGTTTTCTACAAGTGTTGGTCCAATACTCCCTCTACAGGTAGGGGACTCAGACAGGGCTGCTTTGCGGCCCCCGATCTGGGGCAGGGGCAGTGGGCAGCCTGTGGCCCAGGCAGGAGCCTCTCTGCATGTGTCCCAGGGACCCATCTGCCTGCGAGCCTCGGTCACCTGGCAGGAAGCTACGATGCCCAGACCTATGCGTAGCTGTGCAGCGAGGTGTACTGCGCGGACAGGTTCCACACACACTTCAAGTAAGAGGGCGGCCTGAGTGGAAAGGTGAGAGTTTGGGCAGCTGTGCAGACAAAGAAAGCACCCTTTGGCCTGGGCCTAAATGCTTGTGACACTCCACTGGGCCTGCCGGGCTCTGAGGGCCCTGCCCTGGGCCCCCTGCTCCCCTGCCCTTTGTTCAGTCGCAGCAGAGATGGCCACACCCACTCCCTCAGTGAGGGCAGTGTCCCAACCTCCCTCAGCCCCGCCCCCTCTCCGCAGGTTACCATGGACTACAGAGGCTGCATTCTGAGGCCAGGGCGTTCCGAGAATGCCAAGGGCAGACATGATGACCTTAAATGATTTCCTCTTGTGTCAGGTTTGGTAAACTTTAGGAGCTAGGAAATGGTCCACTTGACAGAAATGTTCAAATTTACTGGCATTTCATATATTCTCTGCTGTAACATTGTCCTGACTCTTTCTGTATATTCTTTACTTATGTTTTTGTTTTCCTTAATCAAAGTGTGTCTTTTAAATCTTTTCAAAGAAGATTCTTTGGACTTACTAAATCACCTGAATTTTATACGTTTTCTGTTGTATTAAGTTCTGCTCATATCTTTATTTAACTTTTTTCTATGTTCTCAGGGTTTATTGTTTTCATCTTCTGATGTCAATTAAAACACTTGGTTATTCATTTTACTAAATCTTTTTACTTATAAAGATTTGAACTTTTGAAGATTCCAGCTTACTTGTACGTTTCTAAGGGTCAGGTCCTCTCCATTGTTGCTGCCTAAGGCTTAGTTCACCATATAGCAATGTATATATTGACCTATTTTCCCCTCGACTTTCTGTGATCCCCTACATCTCACCTTTCTTTGAAGACAAGCCATTTGAAATACCCTTAACTTATTTCACAGCCAATAAGTCTTTGAAATAATGGGTATTTTTTAGAGAAATCTTCATATATAATTAGGCAGAAAATCTGACCTGCCATACTTTTCAAAACAACATAATTTCACTCTTCTCAATGATTAATCTGTTGTATTACACAACCTTTGTGTATTTAGCTTTATCAATGACATGTCCTTTAAAAATGTTTTAGAGATCCTACCAGACTTTGAAAACATCCTTGTGCCTTGTTTCAGTTCAAGTTTTATGTATATTTTCTGCCTTGCACCCGATTATTCCTACATCTGATGGATGGCCTTGGGAATCTAATTCTGGTATTGATTGTTTTGGCTGATTGTCTCCCCTTGTAGCTGCTTTCTTCATTATTGTGTAAAGTTAGACCATGAGCTCATGTTTAGCTAAACAGCTGACCTTGTAAGAGGCTTAGGTGTGAACGCTCGTAAGTTTCAGCAGAAAGTCAGCCAAGATTTATATGTGTCCCTCCCATGAGTGGCCCACAAGGACCCCGTTTTCTACAAGTGTTGGTCCAATACTCCCTCTAGAGGCAGGGGACTCAGACAGGGCTGCTTTGCGGCCCCCGATCTGGGGCTGGGGCAGTGGGCGGCATGTGGCCCGGGCAGGAGCCTCTCTGCATGTGTCCCAGGGACTCATCTGCCTGCGAGCCTCGGTCACCTGGCAGGAAGCTACGATGCCCAGACCTATGCTTAGCTGTGCAGCGAGGTGTACTGCGCGGACAGGTTCCACACACACTTCAAGTAAGAGGGCGGCCTGAGTGGAAAGGTGAGAGTTTGGGCAGCTGTGCAGACAAAGAAAGCGCCCTTTGGCCTGGGCCTAAATGCTTGTGACACTCCACTGGGCCTACCGGGCTCTGAGGGCCCTGTCCTGGGCCCCCTGCTCCCCTGCCCTTTGTTCAGTCACAGCAGAGATGGCCACACCCACTCCCTTAGTGAGGGCAGTGTTCCAACCTCCCTCAGCCCCGCCCCTTCTCCGCAGGTTACCATGGACTACAGAGGCTGCATTCTGAGGCCAGGGCTTTCCGAGAATGCCAAGGGCAGACATGATGACCTTAAATGATTTCCTCTTGTGTCAGTTTTGGTAAACTTTAGGAGCAAGAAATGGTCCACTTTACAGAAATGTTCAAATTTACTGGCATTTCATATATTCTCTTCTCTAACATTGTCCTGACTCTTTCTGTATATTCTTTACTTATGTTTTTGTTTTCCTTAATCAAAGTGTGTCTTTTAAATCTTTTCAAAGAAGATTCTTTGGACTTAATAAATCACCTGAATCTTATACGTTTTCTGTTGTATTAAATTCTGCTCATATATTTTTTAACTTTTTTCTATGTTCTCAGGGTTTATTGTTTTCATCTTCTGATGTCAATTAAAACACTTGGTTATTCATTTTACTAAATCTTTTTACTTATAAAGATTTGAACTTTTGAAGATTCCAGCTTACTTGTACGTTTCTAAGGGTCAGGTCCTCTCCATTGTTGCTGGCCTGAGGCTTAGTTCACCATATACCAATGTATATATTGACCTATTTTCCCCTCGACTTTCTGTGATCCCCTACATCTCACCTTTCTTTGCAGACAAGCCATTTGAAATACCCTTAACTTATTTCACAGCCAAAAAGTCTTTGAAATAATGTGTATTCTTTAGATAAATCTTCTTATATAATTAGGCAGAAAATCTGACCTGCCATAGTTTTCAAAACAGCATAATTTCACTCTTCTCAATGATTAATCTGTTGTATTACACAACCTTTGTGTATTTAGCTTTATCAATGACATGTCCTTTAAAAATGTTTTAGAGATCCTACCAGTCTTTGAAAACATCCTTGTGCCTTGTTTCAGTTCCAGTTTTATGTATATTTTCTGCCTTGCACCCGATTATTCCTACATCAGATGGATGGCCTTGGGAATCTAATTCTGGTATTGATTGTTTTGGCTGATTGTCTCCCCTTGTAGCTGCTTTCTTCATTATTGTGTAAAGTTAGATCATGAGCTCATGTTTAGCTAAACAGCTGACCTTGTAAGAGGCTTAGGTGTGAACACTCGTAAGTTTCAGCAGAAAGTCGGCAAAGATTTATTTGTGTCCCTCCAATGAGTTGCCCACGAGAACACCGTTTTCTACAAGTGTTGGTCCAATACTCCCTCTAGAGGCAGGGGACTCAGACAGGGCTGCTTTGCGGCCCCCGATCTGGGGCAGGGGCAGTGGGCGGCATGTGGCCCGGGCAGGAGCCTCTCCGCGTGTGTCCCAGGGACCCATCTGCCTGCGAGCCTCGGTCACCTGGCAGGAAGCTACGATGCCCAGACCTATGCTTAGCTGTGCAGCGAGGTGTACTGCGCGGACACGTTCCACACACACTTCAAGTAAGAGGGCGGCCTGAGTGGAAAGGTGAGAGTTTGGGCAGCTGTGCAGACAAAGAAAGCGCCCTTTGGCCTGGGCCTAAATGCTTGTGACACTCCACTGGGCCTGCCGGGCTCTGAGGGCCCTGCCCTGGGCCCCCTGCTCCCCTGCCCTTTGTTCAGTCACAGCAGAGATGGCCACACCCACTCCCTCAATCAGGGCAGTGTTCCAACCTCCCTCAGCCCCGCCCCCTCTCCGCAGGTTACCATGGACTACAGAGGCTGCATTCTGAGGCCAGGGCGTTCCGAGAATGCCAAGGGCAGACATGATGCCCTTCAATGATTTCCTCTTGTGTCAGTTTTGGTAAACTTTAGGAGCTAGGAAATGGTCCACTTGACAGAAATGTTCAAATTTACTGGCATTTCATATATTCTCTGCTCTAACATTGTCCTGACTCTTTCTGTATATTCTTTACTTATGTTTTTGTTTTCCTTAATCAAAGTGTGTCTTTTAAATCTTTTCAAAGAAGATTCTTTGGACTTACTAAATCACCTGAATTTTATACGTTTTCTGTTGTATTAAGTTCTGCTCATATCTTTATTTAACTTTTTTCTATGTTCTCAGGGTTTATTGTTTTCATCTTCTGATGTCAATTAAAACACTTGGTTATTCATTTTAATAAATCTTTTTACTTATAAAGATTTGAACTTTTGAAGATTCCAGCTTACTTGTACGTTTCTAAGGGTCAGGTCCTCTCCATTGTTGCTGGCCTAAGGCTTAGTTCACCATATAGCAATGTATATATTGACCTATTTTCCCCTCGACTTTCTGTGATCCCCTACATCTCACCTTTCTTTGAAGACAAGCCATTTGAAATACCCTTAACTTATTTCACAGCCAATAAGTCTTTGAAATAATGGGTATTTTTTAGAGAAATCTTCATATATAATTAGGCAGAAAATCTGACCTGCCATAGTTTTCAAAACAGCATAATTTCACTCTTCTCAATGATTAATCTGTTGTATTACACAACCTTTGTGTATTTAGCTTTATCAATGACATGTCCTTTAAAAATGTTTTAGAGATCCTAGCAGTCTTTGAAAACATCCTTGTGCCTTGTTTCAGTTCAAGTTTTATGTATATTTTCTGCCTTGCACCCGATTATTCCTACATCTGATGGATGGCCTTGGGAATCTAATTCTGGTATTGATTGTTTTGGCTGATTGTCTCCCCTTGTAGCTGCTTTCTTCATTATTGTGTAAAGTTAGATCATGAGCTCATGTTTAGCTAAACAGCTGACCTTGTAAGAGGCTTATGTGTGAACGCTCGTAAGTTTCAGCAGAAAGTCGGCCAAGATTTATTTTTGTCCCTCCAATGAGTGGCCCGCAAGGACCCCGTTTTCTACAAGTGTTGGTCCAATACTCCCTCTAGAGGCAGGGGAATCAGACAGGGCTGCTTTGCGGCCCCCGATCTGGGGCAGGGGCAGTGGGCGGCCTGTGGCCCGGGCAGGAGACTCTCTGCGTGTGTCCCAGGGACCCATCTGCCTGCGAGCCTCGGTCACCTGGCAGGAAGCTACGATGCCCAGACCTATGCTTAGCTGTGCAGCGAGGTGTACTGCGCGGACAGGTTCCACACACACTTCAAGTAAGAGGGCGGCCTGAGTGGAAAGGTGAGAGTTTGGGCAGCTGTGCAGACAAAGAAAGCGCCCTTTGGCCTGGGCCTAAATGCTTGTGACACTCCACTGGGCCTGCCGGGCTCTGAGGGCCCTGCCCTGGGCCCCCTGCTCCCCTGCTCTTTGTTCAGTCACAGCAGAGATGGCCACACCCACTCCCTCAGTGAGGGCAGTGTTCCAACCTCCCTCAGCCCCGCCCCCTCTCCGCAGGTTACCATGGACTACAGAGGCTGCATTCTGAGGCAAGGGCGTTCCGAGAATGCCAAGGGCAGACATGATGACCTTAAATGATTTCCTCTTGTGTCAGGTTTGGTAAACTTTAGGAGCTAGGAAATGGTCCACTTTACAGAAATGTTCAAATTTACTGGCATTTCATATATTCTCTGCTCTAACATTGTCCTGACTCTTTCTGTATATTCTTTACTTATGTTTTTGTTTTCCTTAATCAAAGTGTGTCTTTTAAATCTTTTCAAAGAAGATTCTTTGGACTTAATAAATCACCTGAATTTTATACGTTTTCTGTTGTATTAAATTCTGCTCATATATTTATTTAACTTTTTTCTATGTTCTCAGGGTTTATTGTTTTCATCTTCTGATGTCAATTAAAACACTTGGATATTCATTTTAATAAATCTTTTTACTTATAAAGATTTGAACTTTTGAAGATTCCAGCTTACTTGTATGTTTCTAAAGGTCAGGTCATCTCCATTGTTGCTGGCCTGAGGCTTAGTTCACCATATAGCAATGTATATATTGACCTATTTTCCACTCGACTTTCTGTGATCCCCTACATCTCACCTTTCTTTGCAGACAAGCCATTTGAAATACCCTTAACTTATTTCACAGCCAAAAAGTCTTTGAAATAATGAGTATTCTTTAGAGAAATCTTCTTATATAATTAGGCAGAAAATCTGACCTGCCATAGTTTTCAAAACAGCATAATTTTACTCTTCTCAATGATTAATCTGTTGTATTACACAACCTTTGTGTATTTAGCTTTATCAAAGACATGTCCTTTAAAAATGTTTTAGAGATCCTACCAGTCTTTGAAAACATCCTTGTGCCTTGTTTCAGTTCCAGTTTTATGTATATTTTCTGCCTTGCACCCGATTATTCCTACATCTGATGGATGGCCTTGGGAATCTAATTCTGGTATTGATTGTTTTGGCTGATTGTCTCCCCTTGTAGCTGCTTTCTTCATTATTGTGTAAAGTTAGATCATGAGCTCATGTTTAGCTAAACAGCTGACCTTGTAAGAGGCTTATGTGTGAACGCTCGTAAGTTTCAGCAGAAAGTCGGCCAAGATTTATTTGTGTCCCTCCAATGAGTGGCCCGCAAGGACCCCGTTTTCTACAAGTGTTGGTCCAATACTCCCTCTAGAGGCAGGGGACTCAGACAGGGCTGCTTTGAGGCCCCCGATCTGGGGCTGGGGCAGTGGGCGGCATGTGGCCCGGGCAGGAGCCTCTCTGCATGTGTCCCAGGGACTCATCTGCCTGCGAGCCTCGGTCACCTGGCAGGAAGCTACGATGCCCAGACCTATGCTTAGCTGTGCAGCGAGGTGTACTGCGCGGACAGGTTCCACACACACTTCAAGTAAGAGGGCGGCCTGAGTGGAAAGGTGAGAGTTTGGGCAGCTGTGCAGACAAAGAAAGCGCCCTTTGGCCTGGGCCTAAATGCTTGTGACACTCCACTGGGCCTACCGGGCTCTGAGGGCCCTGTCCTGGGCCCCCTGCTCCCCTGCTCTTTGTTCAGTCACAGCAGAGATGGCCACACCCACTCCCTTAGTGAGGGCAGTGTTCCAACCTCCCTCAGCCCCGCCCCTTCTCCACAGGTTACCATGGACTACAGAGGCTGCATTCTGAGGCCAGGGCGTTCCGAGAATGCCAAGGGCAGACATGATGTCCTTAAATGATTTCCTCTTGTGTCAGTTTTGGTAAACTTTAGGAGCAAGAAATGGTCCACTTTACAGAAATGTTCAAATTTACTGGCATTTCATATATTCTCTTCTCTAACATTGTCCTGACTCTTTCTGTATATTCTTTACTTATGTTTTTGTTTTCCTTAATCAAAGTGTGTCTTTTAAATCTTTTCAAAGAAGATTCTTTGGACTTAATAAATCACCTGAATCTTATACGTTTTCTGTTGTATTAAATTCTGCTCATATATTTTTTAACTTTTTTCTATGTTCTCAGGGTTTATTGTTTTCATCTTCTGATGTCAATTAAAACACTTGGTTATTCATTTTACTAAATCTTTTTACTTATAAAGATTTGAACTTTTGAAGATTCCAGCTTACTTGTACGTTTCTAAGGGTCAGGTCCTCTCCATTGTTGCTGGCCTGAGGCTTAGTTCACCATATACCAATGTATATATTGACCTATTTTCCCCTCGACTTTCTGTGATCCCCTACATCTCACCTTTCTTTGCAGACAAGCCATTTGAAATACCCTTAACTTATTTCACAGCCAAAAAGTCTTTGAAATAATGTGTATTCTTTAGATAAATCTTCTTATATAATTAGGCAGAAAATCTGACCTGCCATAGTTTTCAAAACAGCATAATTTCACTCTTCTCAATGATTAATCTGTTGTATTACACAACCTTTGTGTATTTAGCTTTATCAATGACATGTCCTTTAAAAATGTTTTAGAGATCCTACCAGTCTTTGAAAACATCCTTGTGCCTTGTTTCAGTTCCAGTTTTATGTATATTTTCTGCCTTGCACCCGATTATTCCTACATCAGATGGATGGCCTTGGGAATCTAATTCTGGTATTGATTGTTTTGGCTGATTGTCTCCCCTTGTAGCTGCTTTCTTCATTATTGTGTAAAGTTAGATCATGAGCTCATGTTTAGCTAAACAGCTGACCTTGTAAGAGGCTTAGGTGTGAACACTCGTAAGTTTCAGCAGAAAGTCGGCAAAGATTTATTTGTGTCCCTCCAATGAGTTGCCCACGAGAACACCGTTTTCTACAAGTGTTGGTCCAATACTCCCTCTAGAGGCAGGGGACTCAGACAGGGCTGCTTTGCGGCCCCCGATCTGGGGCAGGGGCAGTGGGCGGCATGTGGCCCGGGCAGGAGCCTCTCCGCGTGTGTCCCAGGGACCCATCTGCCTGCGAGCCTCGGTCACCTGGCAGGAAGCTACGATGCCCAGACCTATGCTTAGCTGTGCAGCGAGGTGTACTGCGCGGACACGTTCCACACACACTTCAAGTAAGAGGGCGGCCTGAGTGGAAAGGTGAGAGTTTGGGCAGCTGTGCAGACAAAGAAAGCGCCCTTTGGCCTGGGCCTAAATGCTTGTGACACTCCACTGGGCCTGCCGGGCTCTGAGGGCCCTGCCCTGGGCCCCCTGCTCCCCTGCCCTTTGTTCAGTCACAGCAGAGATGGCCACACCCACTCCCTCAATCAGGGCAGTGTCCCAACCTCCCTCAGCCCCGCCCCCTCTCCGCAGGTTACCATGGACTACAGAGGCTGCATTCTGAGGCCAGGGCGTTCCGAGAATGCCAAGGGCAGACATGATGCCCTTCAATGATTTCCTCTTGTGTCAGTTTTGGTAAACTTTAGGAGCTAGGAAATGGTCCACTTGACAGAAATGTTCAAATTTACTGGCATTTCATATATTCTCTGCTCTAACATTGTCCTGACTCTTTCTGTATATTCTTTACTTATGTTTTTGTTTTCCTTAATCAAAGTGTGTCTTTTAAATCTTTTCAAAGAAGATTCTTTGGACTTACTAAATCACCTGAATTTTATACGTTTTCTGTTGTATTAAGTTCTGCTCATATCTTTATTTAACTTTTTTCTATGTTCTCAGGGTTTATTGTTTTCATCTTCTGATGTCAATTAAAACACTTGGTTATTCATTTTAATAAATCTTTTTACTTATAAAGATTTGAACTTTTGAAGATTCCAGCTTACTTGTACGTTTCTAAGGGTCAGGTCCTCTCCATTGTTGCTGGCCTAAGGCTTAGTTCACCATAGAGCAATGTATATATTGACCTATTTTCCCCTCGACTTTCTGTGATCCCCTACATCTCACCTTTCTTTGAAGACAAGCCATTTGAAATACCCTTAACTTATTTCACAGCCAATAAGTCTTTGAAATAATGGGTATTTTTTAGAGAAATCTTCATATATAATTAGGCAGAAAATCTGACCTGCCATAGTTTTCAAAACAGCATAATTTCACTCTTCTCAATGATTAATCTGTTGTATTACACAACCTTTGTGTATTTAGCTTTATCAATGACATGTCCTTTAAAAAGGTTTTAGAGATCCTAGCAGTCTTTGAAAACATCCTTGTGCCTTGTTTCAGTTCAAGTTTTATGTATATTTTCTGCCTTGCACCCGATTATTCCTACATCTGATGGATGGCCTTGGGAATCTAATTCTGGTATTGATTGTTTTGGCTGATTGTCTCCCCTTGTAGCTGCTTTCTTCATTATTGTGTAAAGTTAGATCATGAGCTCATGTTTAGCTAAACAGCTGACCTTGTAAGAGGCTTATGTGTGAACGCTCGTAAGTTTCAGCAGAAAGTCGGCCAAGATTTATTTGTGTCCCTCCAATGAGTGGCCCGCAAGGACCCCGTTTTCTACAAGTGTTGGTCCAATACTCCCTCTAGAGGCAGGGGACTCAGACAGGGCTGCTTTGCGGCCCCCGATCTGGGGCAGGGGCAGTGGGCGGCCTGTGGCCCGGGCAGGAGACTCTCTGCGTGTGTCCCAGGGACCCATCTGCCTGCGAGCCTCGGTCACCTGGCAGGAAGCTACGATGCCCAGACCTATGCTTAGCTGTGCAGCGAGGTGTACTGCGCGGACAGGTTCCACACACACTTCAAGTAAGAGGGCGGCCTGAGTGGAAAGGTGAGAGTTTGGGCAGCTGTGCAGACAAAGAAAGCGCCCTTTGGCCTGGGCCTAAATGCTTGTGACACTCCACTGGGCCTGCCGGGCTCTGAGGGCCCTGCCCTGGGCCCCCTGCTCCCCTGCTCTTTGTTCAGTCACAGCAGAGATGGCCACACCCACTCCCTCCGTGAGGGCAGTGTTCCAACCTCCCTCAGCCCCGCCCCCTCTCCGCAGGTTACCATGGACTACAGAGGCTGCATTCTGAGGCCAGGGCGTTCCGAGAATGCCAAGGGCAGACATGATGACCTTAAATGATTTCCTCTTGTGTCAGGTTTGGTAAACTTTAGGAGCTAGGAAATGGTCCACTTTACAGAAATGTTCAAATTTACTGGCATTTCATATATTCTCTGCTCTAACATTGTCCTGACTCTTTCTGTATATTCTTTACTTATGTTTTTGTTTTCCTTAATCAAAGTGTGTCTTTTAAATCTTTTCAAAGAAGATTCTTTGGACTTACTAAATCACCTGAATTTTATACGTTTTCTGTTGTATTAAGTTCTGCTCATATCTTTATTTAACTTTTTTCTATGTTCTCAGGGTTTATTGTTTTCATCTTCTGATGTCAATTAAAACACTTGGTTATTCATTTTACTAAATCTTTTTACTTATAAAGATTTGAACTTTTGAAGATTCCAGCTTACTTGTACGTTTCTAAGGGTCAGGTCCTCTCCATTGTTGCTGCCTAAGGCTTAGTTCACCATATAGCAATGTATATATTGACCTATTTTCCCCTCGACTTTCTGTGATCCCCTACATCTCACCTTTCTTTGAAGACAAGCCATTTGAAATACCCTTAACTTATTTCACAGCCAATAAGTCTTTGAAATAATGGGTATTTTTTAGAGAAATCTTCATATATAATTAGGCAGAAAATCTGACCTGCCATACTTTTCAAAACAACATAATTTCACTCTTCTCAATGATTAATCTGTTGTATTACACAACCTTTGTGTATTTAGCTTTATCAATGACATGTCCTTTAAAAATGTTTTAGAGATCCTACCAGACTTTGAAAACATCCTTGTGCCTTGTTTCAGTTCAAGTTTTATGTATATTTTCTGCCTTGCACCCGATTATTCCTACATCTGATGGATGGCCTTGGGAATCTAATTCTGGTATTGATTGTTTTGGCTGATTGTCTCCCCTTGTAGCTGCTTTCTTCATTATTGTGTAAAGTTAGACCATGAGCTCATGTTTAGCTAAACAGCTGACCTTGTAAGAGGCTTAGGTGTGAACGCTCGTAAGTTTCAGCAGAAAGTCAGCCAAGATTTATATGTGTCCCTCCCATGAGTGGCCCACAAGGACCCCGTTTTCTACAAGTGTTGGTCCAATACTCCCTCTAGAGGCAGGGGACTCAGACAGGGCTGCTTTGAGGCCCCCGATCTGGGGCTGGGGCAGTGGGCGGCATGTGGCCCGGGCAGGAGCCTCTCTGCATGTGTCCCAGGGACTCATCTGCCTGCGAGCCTCGGTCACCTGGCAGGAAGCTACGATGCCCAGACCTATGCTTAGCTGTGCAGCGAGGTGTACTGCGCGGACAGGTTCCACACACACTTCAAGTAAGAGGGCGGCCTGAGTGGAAAGGTGAGAGTTTGGGCAGCTGTGCAGACAAAGAAAGCGCCCTTTGGCCTGGGCCTAAATGCTTGTGACACTCCACTGGGCCTACCGGGCTCTGAGGGCCCTGTCCTGGGCCCCCTGCTCCCCTGCCCTTTGTTCAGTCACAGCAGAGATGGCCACACCCACTCCCTCAGTGAGGGCAGTGTCCCAACCTCCCTCAGCCCCGCCCCCTCTCCGCAGGTTACCATGGACTACAGAGGCTGCATTCTGAGGCCAGGGCGTTCCGAGAATGCCAAGGGCAGACATGATGCCCTTCATTGATTTCCTCTTGTGTCAGTTTTGGTAAACTTTAGGAGCTAGGAAATGGTCCACTTGACAGAAATGTTCAAATTTACTGGCATTTCATATATTCTCTGCTCTAACATTGTCCTGACTCTTTCTGTATATTCTTTACTTATGTTTTTGTTTTCCTTAATCAAAGTGTGTCTTTTAAATCTTTTCAAAGAAGATTCTTTGGACTTACTAAATCACCTGAATTTTATACGTTTTCTGTTGTATTAAGTTCTGCTCATATCTTTATTTAACTTTTTTCTATGTTCTCAGGGTTTATTGTTTTCATCTTCTGATGTCAATTAAAACACTTGGTTATTCATTTTAATAAATCTTTTTACTTATAAAGATTTGAACTTTTGAAGATTCCAGCTTACTTGTACGTTTCTAAGGGTCAGGTCCTCTCCATTGTTGCTGGCCTAAGGCTTAGTTCACCATAGAGCAATGTATATATTGACCTATTTTCCCCTCGACTTTCTGTGATCCCCTACATCTCACCTTTCTTTGAAGACAAGCCATTTGAAATACCCTTAACTTATTTCACAGCCAATAAGTCTTTGAAATAATGGGTATTTTTTAGAGAAATCTTCATATATAATTAGGCAGAAAATCTGACCTGCCATAGTTTTCAAAACAGCATAATTTCACTCTTCTCAATGATTAATCTGTTGTATTACACAACCTTTGTGTATTTAGCTTTATCAATGACATGTCCTTTAAAAATGTTTTAGAGGTCCTAGCAGTCTTTGAAAACATCCTTGTGCCTTGTTTCAGTTCAAGTTTTATGTATATTTTCTGCCTTGCACCCGATTATTCCTACATCTGATGGATGGCCTTGGGAATCTAATTCTGGTATTGATTGTTTTGGCTGATTGTCTCCCCTTGTAGCTGCTTTCTTCATTATTGTGTAAAGTTAGATCATGAGCTCATGTTTAGCTAAACAGCTGACCTTGTAAGAGGCTTATGTGTGAACGCTCGTAAGTTTCAGCAGAAAGTCGGCCAAGATTTATTTGTGTCCCTCCAATGAGTGGCCCGCAAGGACCCCGTTTTCTACAAGTGTTGGTCCAATACTCCCTCTAGAGGCAGGGGACTCAGACAGGGCTGCTTTGCGGCCCCCGATCTGGGGCAGGGGCAGTGGGCGGCCTGTGGCCCGGGCAGGAGACTCTCTGCGTGTGTCCCAGGGACCCATCTGCCTGCGAGCCTCGGTCACCTGGCAGGAAGCTACGATGCCCAGACCTATGCTTAGCTGTGCAGCGAGGTGTACTGCGCGGACAGGTTCCACACACACTTCAAGTAAGAGGGCGGCCTGAGTGGAAAGGTGAGAGTTTGGGCAGCTGTGCAGACAAAGAAAGCGCCCTTTGGCCTGGGCCTAAATGCTTGTGACACTCCACTGGGCCTGCCGGGCTCTGAGGGCCCTGTCCTGGGCCCCCTGCTCCCCTGCCCTTTGTTCAGTCACAGCAGAGATGGCCACACCCACTCCCTCTATCAGGGCAGTGTCCCAACCTCCCTCAGCCCCGCCCCTTCTCCGCAGGTTACCATGGACTACAGAGGCTGCATTCTGAGGCCAGGGCGTTCCGAGAATGCCAAGGGCAGACATGATGACCTTAAATGATTTCCTCTTGTGTCAGTTTTGGTAAACTTTAGGAGCAAGAAATGGTCCACTTTACAGAAATGTTCAAATTTACTGGCATTTCATATATTCTCTTCTCTAACATTGTCCTGACTCTTTCTGTATATTCTTTACTTATGTTTTTGTTTTCCTTAATCAAAGTGTGTCTTTTAAATCTTTTCAAAGAAGATTCTTTGGACTTAATAAATAACCTGAATCTTATACGTTTTCTGTTGTATTAAATTCTGCTCATATATTTTTTAACTTTTTTATATGTTCTCAGGGTTTATTGTTTTCATCTTCTGATGTCAATTAAAACACTTGGTTATTCATTTTACTAAATCTTTTTACTTATAAAGATTTGAACTTTTGAAGATTCCAGCTTACTTGTACGTTTCTAAGGGTCAGGTCCTCTCCATTGTTGCTGGCCTGAGGCTTAGTTCACCATATACCAATGTATATATTGACCTATTTTCCCCTCGACTTTCTGTGATCCCCTACATCTCACCTTTCTTTGCAGACAAGCCATTTGAAATACCCTTAACTTATTTCACAGCCAAAAAGTCTTTGAAATAATGTGTATTATTTAGAGAAATCTTCTTATATAATTAGGCAGAAAATCTGACCTGCCATAGTTTTCAAAACAGCATAATTTCACTCTTCTCAATGATTAATCTGTTGTATTACACAACCTTTGTGTATTTAGCTTTATCAATGACATGTCCTTTAAAAATGTTTTAGAGATCCTACCAGTCTTTGAAAACATCCTTGTGCCTTGTTTCAGTTCCAGTTTTATGTATATTTTCTGCCTTGCACCCGATTATTCCTACATCTGATGGATGGCCTTGGGAATCTAATTCTGGTATTGATTGTTTTGGCTGATTGTCTCCCCTTGTAGCTGCTTTCTTAATTACTGTGTAAAGTTAGATCATGAGCTCATGTTTAGCTAAACAGCTGACCTCGTAAGAGGCTTAGGTGTGAACGCTCGTAAGTTTCAGCAGAAAGTCGACCAAGATTTATTTGTGTCCCTCCAATGAGTGGCCCGCAAGGACCCCGTTTTCTACAAGTGTTGGTCCAATACTCCCTCTAGAGGCAGGGAACTCAGACACGGCTGCTTTGCGGCCCCCGATCTGGGGCAGGGGCAGTGGGCGGCCTGTGGCCCGGGCAGGAGCCTCTCCGCGTGTGTCCCAGGGACCCATCTGCCTGCGAGCCTCGGTCACCTGGCAGGAAGCTACGATGCCCAGACCTATGCTTAGCTGTGCAGCGAGGTGTACTGCGCGGACAGGTTCCACACACACTTCAAGTAAGAGGGCGGCCTGAGTGGAAAGGTGAGAGTTTGGGCATCTGTGCAGACAAAGAAAGTGCCCTTTGGCCTGGGCCTAAATGCTTGTGACACTCCACTGGGCCTGCCGGGCTCTGAGGGCCCTGCCCTGGGCCCCCTGCTCCCCTGCCCTTTGTTCAGTCACAGCAGAGATGGCCACACCCACTCCCTCAGTGAGGGCAGTGTCCCAACCTCCCTCAGCCCCGCCCCCTCTCCGCAGGTTACCATGGACTACAGAGGCTGCATTCTGAGGCCAGGGCATTCCGAGAATGCCAAGGGCAGACATGATGACCTTAAATGATTTCCTCTTGTGTCAGTTTTGGTAAACTTTAGGAGCTAGGAAATGGTCCACTTGACAGAAATGTTCAAATTTACTGGCATTTCATATATTCTCTGCTCTAACATTGTCCTGACTCTTTCTGTATATTCTTTACTTATGTTTTTGTTTTCCTTAATCAAAGTGTGTCTTTTAAATCTTTTCAAAGAAGATTCTTGGACTTACTAAATCACCTGAATTTTATACGTTTTCTGTTGTATTAATTTCTGCTCATATCTTTATTTAACTTTTTTCTATGTTCTCAGGGTTTATTGTTTTCATCTTCTGATGTCAATTAAAACACTTGGTTATTCATTTTAATAAATCTTTTTACTTATAAAGATTTGAACTTTTGAAGATTCCAGCTTACTTGTACGTTTCTAAGGGTCAGGTCCTCTCCATTGTTGCTGGCCTAAGGCTTAGTTCACCATAGAGCAATGTATATATTGACCTATTTTCCCCTCGACTTTCTGTGATCCCCTACATCTCACCTTTCTTTGAAGACAAGCCATTTTAAATACCCTTATCTTATTTCACAGCCAATAAGTCTTTGAAATAATGGGTATTTTTTAGAGAAATCTTCTTATATAATTAGGCAGAAAATCTGACCTGCCATAGTTTTCAAAACAGCATAATTTCACTCTTCTCAATGATTAATCTGTTGTATTACACAACCTTTGTGTATTTAGCTTTATCAATGACATGTCCTTTAAAAATGTTTTAGAGATCCTACCAGTCTTGGAAAACATCCTTGTGCCTTGTTTCAGTTCCAGTTTTATGTATATTTTCTGCCTTGCACCCGATTATTCCTACATCTGATGGATGGCCTTGGGAATCTAACTCTGGTATTGATTGTTTTGGCTGATTGTCTCCCCTTGTAGCTGCTTTCTTCATTATTGTGTAAAGTTAGATCATGAGCTCATGTTTAGCTAAACAGCTGACCTTGTAAGAGGCTTATGTGTGAACGCTCGTAAGTTTCAGCAGAAAGTCGGCCAAGATTTATTTGTGTCCCTCCAATGAGTGGCCCGCAAGGACCCCGTTTTCTACAAGTGTTGGTCCAATACTCCCTCTAGAGGCAGGGGACTCAGACAGGGCTGCTTTGCGGCCCCCGATCTGGGGCAGGGGCAGTGGGCGGCCTGTGGCCCGGGCAGGAACCTCTCTGCGTGTGTCCCAGGGACCCATCTGCCTGAGAGCCTCGGTCACCTGGCAGGAAGCTACGATGCCCAGACCTATGGTTAGCTGTGCAGCGAGGTTTACTGCGCGGACAGGTTCCACACACACTTCAAGTAAGAGGGCGGCCTGAGTGGAAAGGTGAGAGTTTGGGCAGCTGTGCAGACAAAGAAAGCGCCCTTTGGCCTGGGCCTAAATGCTTGTGAGACTCCACTGGGCCTGCCGGGCTCTGAGGGCCCTGTCCTGGGCCCCCTGCTCCCCTGCTCTTTGTTCAGTCACAGCAGAGATGGCCACACCCACTCCCTTAGTGAGGGCAGTGTTCCAACCTCCCTCAGCCCCGCCCCTTCTCCGCAGGTTACCATGGACTACAGAGGCTGCATTCTGAGGCCAGGGCGTTCCGAGAATGCCAAGGGCAGACATGATGACCTTAAATGATTTCCTCTTGTGTCAGTTTTGGTAAACTTTAGGAGCAAGAAATGGTCCACTTTACAGAAATGTTCAAATTTACTGGCATTTCATATATTCTCTTCTCTAACATTGTCCTGACTCTTTCTGTATATTCTTTACTTATGTTTTTGTTTTCCTTAATCAAAGTGTGTCTTTTAAATCTTTTCAAAGAAGATTCTTTGGACTTAATAAATCACCTGAATCTTATACGTTTTCTGTTGTATTAAATTCTGCTCATATATTTTTTAACTTTTTTATATGTTCTCAGGGTTTATTGTTTTCATCTTCTGATGTCAATTAAAACACTTGGTTATTCATTTTACTAAATCTTTTTACTTATAAAGATTTGAACTTTTGAAGATTCCAGCTTACTTGTACGTTTCTAAGGGTCAGGTCCTCTCCATTGTTGCTGGCCTGAGGCTTAGTTCACCATATACCAATGTATATATAGACCTATTTTCCCCTCGACTTTCTGTGATCCCCTACATCTCACCTTTCTTTGCAGACAAGCCATTTGAAATACACTTAACTTATTTCACAGCCAAAAAGTCTTTGAAATAATGGGTATTATTTAGAGAAATCTTCTTATATAATTAGGCAGAAAATCTGACCTGCCATAGTTTTCAAAACAGCATAATTTCACTCTTCTCAATGATTAATCTGTTGTATTACACAACCTTTGTGTATTTAGCTTTATCAATGACATGTCCTTTAAAAATGTTTTAGAGATCCTACCAGTCTTTGAAAACATCCTTGTGCCTTGTTTCAGTTCCAGTTTTATGTATATTTTCTGCCTTGCACCCGATTATTCCTACATCTGATGGATGGCCTTGGGAATCTAATTCTGGTATTGATTGTTTTGGCTGATTGTCTCCCCTTGTAGCTGCTTTCTTCATTACTGTGTAAAGTTAGATCATGAGCTCATGTTTAGCTAAACAGCTGACCTCGTAAGAGGCTTAGGTGTGAACGCTCGTAAGTTTCAGCAGAAAGTCGGCCAAGATTTATTTGTGTCCCTCCAATGAGTGGCCCGCAAGGACCCCGTTTTCTACAAGTGTTGGTCCAATACTCCCTCTAGAGGCAGGGAACTCAGACAGGGCTGCTTTGCGGCCCCCGATCTGGGGCAGGGGCAGTGGGCGGCCTGTGGCCCGGGCAGGAGCCTCTCCGCATGTGTCCCAGGGACCCATCTGCCTGCGAGCCTCGGTCACCTGGCAGGAAGCTACGATGCCCAGACCTATGCTTAGCTGTGCAGCGAGGTGTACTGCGCGGACAGGTTCCACACACACTTCAAGTAAGAGGGCGGCCTGAGTGGAAAGGTGAGAGTTTGGGCATCTGTGCAGACAAAGAAAGTGCCCTTTGGCCTGGGCCTAAATGCTTGTGACACTCCACTGGGCCTGCTGGGCTCTGAGGGCCCTGCCCTGGGCCCCCTGCTCCCCTGCCCTTTGTTCAGTCACAGCAGAGATGGCCACACCCACTCCCTCAGTGAGGGCAGTGTCCCAACCTCCCTCAGCCCCGCCCCCTCTCCGCAGGTTACCATGGACTACAGAGGCTGCATTCTGAGGCCAGGGCGTTCCGAGAATGCCAAGGGCAGACATGATGCCCTTCAATGATTTCCTCTTGTGTCAGTTTTGGTAAACTTTAGGAGCTAGGAAATGGTCCACTTGACAGAAATGTTCAAATTTACTGGCATTTCATATATTCTCTGCTGTAACATTGTCCTGACTCTTTCTGTATATTCTTTACTTTTTTTTTTTTCCTTAATAAAAGTGTGTCTTTTAAATCTTTTCAAAGAAGATTCTTTGGACTTACTAAATCACCTGAATTTTATACGTTTTCTGTTGTATTAAGTTCTGCTCATATCTTTATTTAACTTTTTTCTATGTTCTCAGGGTTTATTGTTTTCATCTTCTGATGTCAATTAAAACACTTGGTTATTCATTTTAATAAATCTTTTTACTTATAAAGATTTGAACTTTTGAAGATTCCAGCTTACTTGTACGTTTCTAAGGGTCAGGTCCTCTCCATTGTTGCTGCCTAAGGCTTAGTTCACCATATAGCAATGTATATATTGACCTATTTTCCCCTCGACTTTCTGTGATCCCCTACATCTGACCTTTCTTTGAAAACAAGCCATTTGAAATACCCTTAACTTATTTCACAGCCAATAAGTCTTTGAAATAATGGGTATTTTTTAGAGAAATCTTCATATATAATTAGGCAGAAAATCTGACCTGCCATAGTTTTCAAAACAGCATAATTTCACTCTTCTCAATGATTAATCTGTTGTATTACACAACCTTTGTGTATTTAGCTTTATCAATGACATGTCCTTTAAAAATGTTTTAGAGATCCTACCAGACTTTGAAAACATCCTTGTGCCTTGTTTCAGTTCCAGTTTTATGTATATTTTCTGCCTTGCACCCGATTATTCCTACATCTGATGGATGGCCTTGGGAATCTAATTCTGGTATTGATTGTTTTGGCTGATTGTCTCCCCTTGTAGCTGCTTTCTTCATTATTGTGTAAAGTTAGACCATGAGCTCATGTTTAGCTAAACAGCTGACCTTGTAAGAGGCTTAGGTGTGAAAGCTCGTAAGTTTCAGCAGAAAGTCGGCCAAGATTTATTTGTGTCCCTCCAATGAGTGGCCCACAAGGACCCCGTTTTCTACAAGTGTTGGTCCAATACTCCCTCTAGAGGCAGGGGACTCAGACAGGGCTGCTTTGCGGCCCCCGATCTGGGGCAGGGGCAGTGGGCGGCATGTGGCCCGGGCAGGAGCCTCTCTGCGTGTGTCCCAGGGACGCATCTGCCTGCGAGCCTCGGTCACCTGGCAGGAAGCTACGATGCCCAGACCTATGGTTAGCTGTGCAGCGAGGTGTACTGCGCGGACAGCTTCCACACACACTTCAAGTAAGAGGGCGGCCTGAGTGGAAAGGTGAGAGTTTGGGCAGCTGTGCAGACAAAGTAAGTGCCCTTTGGCCTGGGCCTAAATGCTTGTGACACTCCACTGGGCCTGCCGGGCTCTGAGGGCCCTGCCCTGGGCCCCCTGCTCCCCTGCTCTTTGTTCAGTCACAGCAGAGATGGCCACACCCACTCCCTTTGTGAGGGCAGTGTTCCAACCTCCCTCAGCCCCGCCCCTTCTCCGCAGGTTACCATGGACTACAGAGGCTGCATTCTGAGGCCAGGGCGTTCCGAGAATGCCAAGGGCAGACATGATGACCTTAAATGATTTCCTCTTGTGTCAGTTTTGGTAAACTTTAGGAGCAAGAAATGGTCCACTTTACAGAAATGTTCAAATTTACTGGCATTTCATATATTCTCTTCTCTAACATTGTCCTGACTCTTTCTGTATATTCTTTACTTATGTTTTTGTTTTCCTTAATCAAAGTGTGTCTTTTAAATCTTTTCAAAGAAGATTCTTTGGACTTAATAAATCACCTGAATCTTATACGTTTTCTGTTGTATTAAATTCTGCTCATATATTTATTTAACTTTTTTCTATGTTCTCAGGGTTTATTGTTTTCATCTTCTGATGTCAATTAAAACACTTGGTTATTCATTTTAATAAATCTTTTTACTTATAAAGATTTGAACTTTTGAAGATTCCATCTTACTTGTACGTTTCTAAGGGTCAGGTCCTCTCCATTGTTGCTGGCCTGAGGCTTAGTTCACCATAGAGCAATGTATATATTGACCTATTTTCCCCTCGACTTTCTGTGATCCCCTACATCTCACCTTTCTTTGCAGACAAGCCATTTGAAATACCCTTAACTTATTTCACAGCCAAAAAGTCTTTGAAATAATGTGTATTCTTTAGAGAAATCTTCTTATATAATTAGGCAGAAAATCTGACCTGCCATAGTTTTCAAAACAGCATAATTTCACTCTTCTCAATGATTAATCTGTTGTATTACACAACCTTTGTGTATTTAGCTTTATCAAAGACATGTCCTTTAAAAATGTTTTAGAGATCCTACCAGTCTTTGAAAACATCCTTGTGCCTTGTTTCAGTTCCAGTTTTATGTATATTTCCTGCCTTGCACCCGATTATTCCTACATCTGATGGATGGCCTTGGGAATCTAATTCAGGTATTGATTGTTTTGGCTGATTGTCTCCCCTTGTAGCTGCTTTCTTCATTACTGTGTAAAGTTAGATCATGAGCTCATGTTTAGCTAAACAGCTGATCTTGTAAGAGGCTTAGGTGTGAACGCTCGTAAGTTTCAGCAGAAAGTCGGCCAAGATTTATTTGTGTCCCTCCAATGAGTGGCCCGCAAGGACCCCGTTTTTTCAAGTGTTGGTCCAATAATCCCTCTAGAGGCAGGGGACTCAGACAGGGCTGCTTTGCGGCCCCCGATCTGGGGCAGGGACAGTGGGCGGCCTGTGGCCCAGGCAGGAGCCTCTCTGCGTGTGTCCCAGGGACCCATCTGCCTGCGAGCCTCGGTCACCTGGCAGGAAGCTACGATGCCCAGACCTATGCTTAGCTGTGCAGCGAGGTGTACTGCGCGGACAGGTTCCACACACACTTCAAGTAAGAGGGCGGCCTGAGTGGAAAGGTGAGAGTTTGGGCATCTGTGCAGACAAAGAAAGCTCGCTTAGGCCTGTGCCTAAATGCTTGTGACACTCCACTGGGCCTGCCGGGCTCTGAGGGCCCTGCCCTGGGCCCCCTGCTCCCCTGCCCTTTGTTCAGTCACAGCAGAGATGGCCACACCCACTCCCTCAATCAGGGCAGTGTCCCAACCTCCCTCAGCCCCGCCCCCTCTCCGCAGGTTACCATGGACTACAGAGGCTGCATTCTGAGGCAAGGGCGTTCCGAGAATGCCAAGGGCAGACATGATGACCTTCAATGATTTCCTCTTGTGTCAGTTTTGGTAAACTTTAGGAGCTAGGAAATGGTCCACTTGACAGAAATGTTCAAATTTACTGGCATTTCATATATTCTCTGCTCTTACATTGTCCTGACTCTTTCTGTATATTCTTTACTTATGTTTTTGTTTTCCTTAGTCAAAGTGTGTCTTTTAAATCTTTTCAAAGAAGATTCTTTGGACTTACTAAATCACCTGAATTTTATACGTTTTCTGTTGTATTAAGTTCTGCTCATATCTTTATTTAACTTTTTTCTATGTTCTCAGGGTTTATGCTTTTCATCTTCTCATGTCAATTAAAACACTTGGTTATTCATTTTAATAAATCTTTTTACTTATAAAGATTTGAACTTTTGAAGATTCCAGCTTAGTTGTTCGTTTCTAAGGGTCAGGTCCTCTCCATTGTTGCTGGCCAAGACTTAGTTCACCATAGAGCAATGTATATTTTGACCTGTTTTCCCCTCGACTTTCTGTGATCCCCTACATCTCAACTTTCTTTGCAGACAAGCCATTTGAAATACCCTTAACTTATTTCACAGCCAATAAGTCTTTGAAATAATGTGTATTCTTTAGAGAAATCTTCTTATATAATTAGGCAGAAAATCTGACCTGCCATAGTTTTCAAAACAGCATAATTTCACTCTTCTCAATGCTTAATCTGTTGTATTACACAACCTTTGAGTATTTAGCTTTATCAATCACATGTCCTTTAAAAATGTTTTAGAGATCCTACCAGTCTTTGAAAACATCCTTGTGCCTTGTATCTGTTCCAGTTTTATGTATATTTTCTGCCTTGCACCCGATTATTCCTACATCTGATGGATGGCCTTGGGAATCTAATACTGGTATTGATTGTTTTGGCTGATTGTCTCCCCTTGTAGCTGCTTTCTCATTATTGTGTAAATTTAGATCATGAGCTCATGTTTAGCTAAACAGCTGACCTTGTAAGAGGCTTAGGTGTGAACGCTCGTAAGTTTCAGCAGAAAGGCGGCAAAGATTTATTTGTGTCCCTCCAATGAGTGGCCCGCAAGGACCCCGTTTTCTACAAGTGTTAGTCCAATACTCCCTCTAGAGGCAGGAGACTCAGACAGGGCTGCTTTGCGGCCCCCGATCTGGGGCAGGGGCAGTGGGCGGCCTGTGGCCCGGGCAGGAGCCTCTCCGCGTGTGTCCCAGGGACCCATCTGCCTGCGAGCCTCGGTCACCTGGCAGGAAGCTACGATGCCCAGACCTATGGTTAGCTGTGCAGCGAGGTGTACTGCGCGGACAGGTTCCACACACACTTCAAGTAAGAGGGCGGCCTGAGTGGAAAGGTGAGAGTTTGGGCAGCTGTGCAGACAAAGAAAGCGCCCTTTGGCCCGGGCCTAAATGCTTGTGACAATCCACTGGGCCTGCCGGGCTCTGAGGGCCCTGCCCTGGGCCCCCTGCTCCCCTGCTATTTGTTCAGTCACAGCAGAGATGGCCACACCCACTCCCTCAGTGAGGGCAGTGTTCCAACCTCCCTCAGCCCCGCCCCCTCTCCGCAGGTTACCATGGACTACAGAGGCTGCATTCTGAGGCAAGGGCGTTCCGAGAATGCCAAGGGCAGACATGATGACCTTAAATGATTTCCTCTTGTGTCAGTTTTGGTAAACTTTAGGAGCTAGGAAATGGTCCACTTGACAGAAATGTTCAAATTTACTGGCATTTCATATATTCTCTGCTCTAACATTGTCCTGACTCTTTCTGTATATTCTTTACTTATGTTTTTGTTTTCCTTAATCAAAGTGTGTCTTTTAAATCTTTTCAAAGAAGATTCTTGGACTTACTAAATCACCTGAATTTTATACGTTTTCTGTTGTATTAAGTTCTGCTCATATCTTTATTTATCTTTTTTCTATGTTCTCAGGGTTTATTGTTTTCATCTTCTGATGTCAATTAAAACACTTGGTTATTCATTTTAATAAATCTTTTTACTTATAAAGATTTGAACTTTTGAAGATTCCAGCTTACTTGTACGTTTCTAAGGGTCAGGTCCTCTCCATTGTTGCTGGCCTAAGGCTTAGTTCACCATAGAGCAATGTATATATTGACCTATTTTCCCCTCGACTTTCTGTGATCCCCTACATCTCACCTTTCTTTGCAGACAAGCCATTTGAAACACCCTTAACTTATTTCACAGCCAATAAGGCTTTGAAATAATGTTTATTTTTTAGAGAAATCTTCTTATATAATTAGGCAGAAAATCTGACCTGCCATAGTTTTCAAAACAGCATAATTTCACTCTTCTCAATGATTAATCTGTTGTATTACACAACCTTTGTGTATTTAGCTTTATCAATGACATGTCCTTTAAAAATGTTTTAGAGATCCTACCAGTCTTTGAAAACATCCTTGTGCCTTGTTTCAGTTCCAGTTTTATGTATATTTTCTGCCTTGCACCCGATTATTCCTACATCTGATGGATGGCCTTGGGAATCTAATTCTGGTATTGATTGTTTTGGCTGATTGTCTCCCCTTGTAGCTGCTTTCTTCATTATTGTGTAAAGTTAGATCATGAGCTCATGTTTAGCTAAACAGCTGACCTTGTAAGAGGCTTATGTGTGAACGCTCGTAAGTTTCAGCAGAAAGTCGGCCAAGATTTATTTGTGTCCCTCCAATGAGTGGCCCGCAAGGACCCCGTTGTCTACAAGTGTTGCTCCAATACTCCCTCTAGAGGCAGGGGACTCAGACAGGGCTGCTTTGTGGCCCCCGATCTGGGGCAGGGGCAGTGGGCGGCCTGTGGCCCGGGCAGGAGCCTCTCTGCGTGTGTCCCAGGGACCCATCTGCCTGAGAGCCTCGGTCACCTGGCAGGAAGCTACGATGCCCAGACCTATGGTTAGCTGTGCAGCGAGGTGTACTGCGCGGACAGTTTCCACACACACTTCAAGTAAGAGGGCGGCCTGAGTGGAAAGGTGAGAGTTGGGCAGCTGTGCAGACAAAGAAAGCGCCCTTTGGCCTGGGCCTAAATGCTTGTGACACTCCACTGGGCCTGCCGGGCTCTGATGGCCCTGCCCTGGGCCCCCTGCTCCCCTGCCCTTTGTTCAGTCACAGCAGAGATGGCCACACCCACTCCCTCAGTGAGGGCAGTGTCCCAACCTCCCTCAGCCCCGCCCCCTCTCCGCAGGTTACCATGGACTACAGAGGCTGCATTCTGAGGCCAGGGCGTTCCGAGAATGCCAAGGGCAGACATGATGCCCTTCAATGATTTCCTCTTGTGTCAGTTTTGGTAAACTTTAGGAGCTAGGAAATGGTCCACTTGACAGAAATGTTCAAATTTACTGGCATTTCATATATTCTCTGCTCTAACATTGTCCTGACTCTTTCTGTATATTCTTTACTTTTTTTTTTTTTTCCTTAATAAAAGTGTGTCTTTTAAATCTTTTCAAAGAAGATTCTTTGGACTTACTAAATCACCTGAATTTTATACGTTTTCTGTTGTATTAAGTTCTGCTCATATCTTTATTTAACTTTTTTCTATGTTCTCAGGGTTTATTGTTTTCATCTTCTGATGTCAATTAAAACACTTGGTTATTCATTTTAATAAATCTTTTTACTTATAAAGATTTGAACTTTTGAAGATTCCAGCTTACTTGTACGTTTCTAAGGGTCAGGTCCTCTCCATTGTTGCTGCCTAAGGCTTAGTTCACCATATAGCAATGTATATATTGACCTATTTTCCCCTCGAATTTCTGTGATCCCCTACATCTCACCTTTCTTTGAAGACAAGCCATTTGAAATACCCTTAACTTATTTCACAGCCAATAAGTCTTTGAAATAATGGGTATTTTTTAGAGAAATCTTCATATATAATTAGGCAGAAAATCTGACCTGCCATAGTTTTCAAAACAGCATAATTTCACTCTTCTCAATGATTAATCTGTTGTATTACACAACCTTTGTGTATTTAGCTTTATCAATGACATGTCCTTTAAAAATGTTTTAGAGATCCTACCAGACTTTGAAAACATCCTTGTGCCTTGTTTCAGTTCCAGTTTTATGTATATTTTCTGCCTTGCACCCGATTATTCCTACATCTGATGGATGGCCTTGGGAATCTAATTCTGGTATTGATTGTTTTGGCTGATTGTCTCCCCTTGTAGCTGCTTTCTTCATTATTGTGTAAAGTTAGACCATGAGCTCATGTTTAGCTAAACAGCTGACCTTGTAAGAGGCTTAGGTGTGAAAGCTCGTAAGTTTCAGCAGAAAGTCGGCCAAGATTTATTTGTGTCCCTCCAATGAGTGGCCCACAAGGACCCCGTTTTCTACAAGTGTTGGTCCAATACTCCCTCTAGAGGCAGGGGACTCAGACAGGGCTGCTTTGCGGCCCCCGATCTGGGGCAGGGGCAGTGGGCGGCATGTGGCCCGGGCAGGAGCCTCTCTGCGTGTGTCCCAGGGACGCATCTGCCTGCGAGCCTCGGTCACCTGGCAGGAAGCTACGATGCCCAGACCTATGGTTAGCTGTGCAGCGAGGTGTACTGCGCGGACAGCTTCCACACACACTTCAAGTAAGAGGGCGGCCTGAGTGGAAAGGTGAGAGTTTGGGCAGCTGTGCAGACAAAGTAAGTGCCCTTTGGCCTGGGCCTAAATGCTTGTGACACTCCACTGGGCCTGCCGGGCTCTGAGGGCCCTGCCCTGGGCCCCCTGCTCCCCTGCTCTTTGTTCAGTCACAGCAGAGATGGCCACACCCACTCCCTTTGTGAGGGCAGTGTTCCAACCTCCCTCAGCCCCGCCCCTTCTCCGCAGGTTACCATGGACTACAGAGGCTGCATTCTGAGGCCAGGGCGTTCCGAGAATGCCAAGGGCAGACATGATGACCTTAAATGATTTCCTCTTGTGTCAGTTTTGGTAAACTTTAGGAGCAAGAAATGGTCCACTTTACAGAAATGTTCAAATTTACTGGCATTTCATATATTCTCTTCTCTAACATTGTCCTGACTCTTTCTGTATATTCTTTACTTATGTTTTCGTTTTCCTTAATCAAAGTGTGTCTTTTAAATCTTTTCAAAGAAGATTCTTTGGACTTAATAAATCACCTGAATTTTATACGTTTTCTGTTGTATTAAATTCTGCTCATATATTTATTTAACTTTTTTCTATGTTCTCAGGGTTTATTGTTTTCATCTTCTGATGTCAATTAAAACACTTGGTTATTCATTTTAATAAATCTTTTTACTTATAAAGATTTGAACTTTTGAAGATTCCAGCTTACTTGTACGTTTCTAAGGGTCAGGTCCTCTCCATTGTTGCTGGCCTGAGGCTTAGTTCACCATAGAGCAATGTATATATTGACCTATTTTCCCCTCGACTTTCTGTGATCCCCTACATCTCACCTTTCTTTGCAGACAAGCCATTTGAAATACCCTTAACTTATTTCACAGCCAAAAAGTCTTTGAAATAATGTGTATTCTTTAGAGAAATCTTCTTATATAATTAGGCAGAAAATCTGACCTGCCATAGTTTTCAAAACAGCATAATTTCACTCTTCTCAATGATTAATCTGTTGTATTACACAACCTTTGTGTATTTAGCTTTATCAAAGACATGTCCTTTAAAAATGTTTTAGAGATCCTACCAGTCTTTGAAAACATCCTTGTGCCTTGTTTCAGTTCCAGTTTTATGTATATTTCCTGCCTTGCACCCGATTATTCCTACATCTGATGGATGGCCTTGGGAATCTAATTCTGGTATTGATTGTTTTGGCTGATTGTCTCCCCTTGTAGCTGCTTTCTTCATTACTGTGTAAAGTTAGATCATGAGCTCATGTTTAGCTAAACAGCTGACCTTGTAAGAGGCTTAGGTGTGAACGCTCGTAAGTTTCAGCAGAAAGTCGGCCAAGATTTATTTGTGTCCCTCCAATGAGTGGCCCGCAAGGACCCCGTTTTTTCAAGTGTTGGTCCAATAATCCCTCTAGAGGCAGGGGACTCAGACAGGGCTGCTTTGCGGCCCCCGATCTGGGGCAGGGACAGTGGGCGGCCTGTGGCCCAGGCAGGAGCCTCTCTGCGTGTGTCCCAGGGACCCATCTGCCTGCGAGCCTCGGTCACCTGGCAGGAAGCTACGATGCCCAGACCTATGCTTAGCTGTGCAGCGAGGTGTACTGCGCGGACAGGTTCCACACACAATTCAAGTAAGAGGGCGGCCTGAGTGGAAAGGTGAGAGTTTGGGCATCTGTGCAGACAAAGAAAGCACGCTTAGGCCTGGGCCTAAATGCTTGTGACACTCCACTGGGCCTGCCGGGCTCTGAGGGCCCTGCCCTGGGCCCCCTGCTCCCCTGCCCTTTGTTCAGTCACAGCAGAGATGGCCACACCCACTCCCTCAATCAGGGCAGTGTCCCAACCTCCCTCAGCCCCGCCCCCTCTCCGCAGGTTACCATGGACTACAGAGGCTGCATTCTGAGGCAAGGGCGTTCCGAGAATGCCAAGGGCAGACATGATGACCTTCAATGATTTCCTCTTGTGTCAGTTTTGGTAAACTTTAGGAGCTAGGAAATGGTCCACTTGACAGAAATGTTCAAATTTACTGGCATTTCATATATTCTCTGCTCTTACATTGTCCTGACTCTTTCTGTATATTCTTTACTTATGTTTTTGTTTTCCTTAGTCAAAGTGTGTCTTTTAAATCTTTTCAAAGAAGATTCTTTGGACTTACTAAATCACCTGAATTTTATACGTTTTCTGTTGTATTAAGTTCTGCTCATATCTTTATTTAACTTTTTTCTATGTTCTCAGGGTTTATGCTTTTCATCTTCTCATGTCAATTAAAACACTTGGTTATTCATTTTAATAAATCTTTTTACTTATAAAGATTTGAACTTTTGAAGATTCCAGCTTAGTTGTTCGTTTCTAAGGGTCAGGACCTCTCCATTGTTGCTGGCCAAGACTTAGTTCACCATAGAGCAATGTATATTTTGACCTGTTTTCCCCTCGACTTTCTGTGATCCCCTACATCTCAACTTTCTTTGCAGACAAGCCATTTGAAATACCCTTAACTTATTTCACAGCCAATAAGTCTTTGAAATAATGTGTATTCTTTAGAGAAATCTTCTTATATAATTAGGCAGAAAATCTGACCTGCCATAGTTTTCAAAACAGCATAATTTCACTCTTCTCAATGCTTAATCTGTTGTATTACACAACCTTTGAGTATTTAGCTTTATCAATCACATGTCCTTTAAAAAGGTTTTAGAGATCCTAGCAGTCTTTGAAAACATCCTTGTGCCTTGTTTCAGTTCAAGTTTTATGTATATTTTCTGCCTTGCACCCGATTATTCCTACATCTGATGGATGGCCTTGGGAATCTAATTCTGGTATTGATTGTTTTGGCTGATTGTCTCCCCTTGTAGCTGCTTTCTTCATTATTGTGTAAAGTTAGATCATGAGCTCATGTTTAGCTAAACAGCTGACCTTGTAAGAGGCTTATGTGTGAACGCTCGTAAGTTTCAGCAGAAAGTCGGCCAAGATTTATTTGTGTCCCTCCAATGAGTGGCCCGCAAGGACCCCGTTTTCTACAAGTGTTGGTCCAATACTCCCTCTAGAGGCAGGGGACTCTGACAGGGCTGCTTTGCGGCCCCCGATCAGGGGCAGGGGCAGTGGGCGGCCTGTGGCCCGGGCAGGAGACTCTCTGCGTGTGTCCCAGGGACCCATCTGCCTGCGAGCCTCGGTCATCTGGCAGGAAGCTACGATGCCCAGACCTATGCTTAGCTGTGCAGCGAGGTGTACTGCGCGGACAGGTTCCACACACACTTCAAGTAAGAGGGCGGCCTGAGTGGAAAGGTGAGAGTTTGGGCAGCTGTGCAGACAAAGAAAGCGCCCTTTGGCCTGGGCCTAAATGCTTGTGACACTCCACTGGGCCTGCCGGGCTCTGAGGGCCCTGCCCTGGGCCCCCTGCTCCCCTGCTCTTTGTTCAGTCACAGCAGAGATGGCCACACCCACTCCCTCAGTGAGGGCAGTGTTCCAACCTCCCTCAGCCCCGCCCCCTCTCCGCAGGTTACCATGGACTACAGAGGCTGCATTCTGAGGCAAGGGCGTTCCGAGAATGCCAAGGGCAGACATGATGACCTTAAATGATTTCCTCTTGTGTCAGGTTTGGTAAACTTTAGGAGCTAGGAAATGGTCCACTTGACAGAAATGTTCAAATTTACTGGCATTTCATATATTCTCTGCTCTAACATTGTCCTGACTCTTTCTGTATATTCTTTACTTATGTTTTGGTTTTCCTTAATCAAAGTGTGTCTTTTAAATCTTTTCAAAGAAGATTCTTTGGACTTAATAAATCACCTGAATTTTATACGTTTTCTGTTGTATTAAATTCTGCTCATATATTTATTTAACTTTTTTCTATGTTCTCAGGGTTTTTTGTTTTCATCTTCTGATGTCAATTAAAACACTTGGTTATTCATTTTACTAAATCTTTTTACTTATAAAGATTTGAACTTTTGAAGATTCCAGCTTACTTGTACGTTTCTAAAGGTCAGGTCATCTCCATTGTTGCTGGCCTGAGGCTTAGTTCACCATACAGCAATGTATATATTGTCCTATTTTCCCCTCGACTTTCTGTGATCCCCTACATCTCACCTTTCTTTGCAGACAAGCCATTTGAAATACCCTTAACTTATTTCACAGCCAAAAAGTCTTTGAAATAATGTGTATTCTTTAGAGAAATCTTCTTATATAATTAGGCAGAAAATCTGACCTGCCATAGTTTTCAAAACAGCATAATTTTACTCTTCTCAATGATTAATCTGTTGTATTACACAACCTTTGTGTATTTAGCTTTATCAATGACATGTCCTTTAAAAATGTTTTAGAGATCCTACCAGTCTTTGAAAACATCCTTGTGCCTTGTTTCAGTTCCAGTTTTATGTATATTTTCTGCCTTGCACACGATTATTCCTACATCTGATGGATGGCCTTGGGAATCTAATTCTGGTATTGATTGTTTTGGCTGATTGTCTCCCCTTGTAGCTGCTTTCTTCATTATTGTGTAAAGTTAGATCATGAGCTCATGTTTAGCTAAACAGCTGACCTTGTAAGAGGCTTATGTGTGAACGCTCGTAAGTTTCAGCAGAAAGTCGGCCAAGATTTATTTGTGTCCCTCCAATGAGTGGCCCGCAAGGACCCCGTTTTCTACAAGTGTTGGTCCAATACTCCCTCTAGAGGTAGGGGACTCAGACAGGGCTGCTTTGCGGCCCCCGATCTGGGGCAGGGGCAGTGGGCGGCCTGTGGCCCAGGCAGGAGCCTCTCTGCATGTGTCCCAGGGACCCATCTGCCTGCGAGCCTCGGTCACCTGGCAGGAAGCTACGATGCCCAGACCTATGCTTAGCTGTGCAGCGAGGTGTACTGCGCGGACAGGTTCCACACACACTTCAAGTAAGAGGGCGGCCTGAGTGGAAAGGTGAGAGTTTGGGCAGCTGTGCAGACAAAGAAAGCACCCTTTGGCCAGGGCCTAAATGCTTGTGACACTCCACTGTGCCTGCCGGGCTCTGAGGGCCCTGCCCTGGGCCCCCTGCTCCCCTGCCCTTTGTTCAGTCACAGCAGAGATGGCCACACCCACTCCCTCAATCAGGGCAGTGTCCCAACCTCCCTCAGCCCCGCCCCCTCTCCGCAGGTTACCATGGACTACAGAGGCTGCATTCTGAGGCAAGGGCGTTCCGAGAATGCCAAGGGCAAACATGATGACCTTCAATGATTTCCTCTTGTGTCAGTTTTGGTAAACTTTAGGAGCTAGGAAATGGTCCACTTTACAGAAATGTTCAAATTTACTGGCATTTCATATATTCTCTGCTCTAACATTGTCCTGAATCTTTCTGTATATTCTTTTCTTATGTTTTTGTTTTACTTAATCAAAGTGTGTCTTTTAAATCTTTTCAAAGAAGATTCTTTGGACTTACTAAATCACCTGAATTTTACACGTTTTCTGTTGTATTAAGTTCTGCTCATATCTTTATTTAACTTTTTTCTATGTTCTCAGGGTTTATTGTTTTCATCTTCTCATGTCAATTAAAACACTTGGTTATTCATTTTAATAAACGTTTTTACTTATAAAGATTTGAACTTTTGAAGATTCCAGCTTACTTGTACGTTTCTAAGGGTCAGGTCCTCTCCATTGTTGCTAGCCAAGACTTAGTTCACCATAGAGCAATGTATATTTTGACCTATATTCCCCTCGACTTTCTGTGATCCCCTACATCTCAACTTTCTTTGCAGACAAGCCATTTGAAATACCCTTAACTTATTTCACAGCCAATAAGTCTTTGAAATAATGTGTATTCTTTAGAGAAATCTTCTTATATAATTAGGCAGAAAATGTGACCTGCCATAGTTTTCAAAACAGCATAATTTCACTCTTCTCAATGCTTAATCTGTTGTATTACACAACCTTTGAGTATTTAGCTTTATCAATCACATGTCCTTTAAAAATGTTTTAGAGTTCCTACCAGTCTTTGAAAACATCCTTGTGCCTTGTATCAGTTCCAGTTTTATGTATATTTTCTGCCTTGCACCCGATTATTCCTACATCTGATGGATGACATTGGGAATCTAATACTGGTATTGATTGTTTTGGCTGATTGTCTCCCCTTGTAGCTGCTTTCTCATTATTGTGTAAATTTAGATCATGAGCTCATGTTTAGCTAAACAGCTGACCTTGTAAGAGGCTTAGGTGTGAACGCTCGTAAGTTTCAGCAGAAAGTCGGCAAAGATTTATTTGTGTCCCTCCAATGAGTGGCCCGCAAGGACCCCGTTTTCTACAAGTGTTAGTCCAATACTCCCTCTAGAGGCAGGAGACTCAGACAGGGCTGCTTTGCGGCCCCCGATCTGGGGCAGGGGCAGTGGGCGGCCTGTGGCCCGGGCAGGAGCCTCTCCGCGTGTGTCCCAGGGACCCATCTGCCTGCGAGCCTCGGTCACCTGGCAGGAAGCTATGATGCCCAGACCTATGGTTAGCTTTGCAGCGAGGTGTACTGCGCGGACAGGTTCCACACACACTTCAAGTAAGAGGGCGGCCTGAGTGGAAAGATGAGAGTTTGGGCAGCTGTGCAGACAAAGAAAGCGCCCTTTGGCCTGGGCCTAAATGCTTGTGACAATCCACTGGGCCTGCCGGGCTCTGAGGGCCCTGCCCTGGGCCCCCTGTTCCCCTGCTCTTTGTTCAGTCACAGCAGAGATGGCCACACCCACTCCCTCAGTGAGGGCAGTGTTCCAACCTCCCTCAGCCCCGCCCCCTCTCCGCAGGTTACCATGGACTACAGAGGCTGCATTCTGAGGCAAGGGCGTTCCGAGAATGCCAAGGGCAGACATGATGACCTTAAATGATTTCCTCTTGTGTCAGGTTTGGTAAACTTTAGGACCTAGGAAATGGTCCACTTGACAGAAATGTTCAAATTTACTGGCATTTCATATATTCTCTGCTCTAACATTGTCCTGACTCTTGCTGTATATTCTTTACTTATGTTTTTGTTTTCCTTAATCAAAGTGTGTCTTTTAAATCTTTTCAAAGAAGATTCTTTGGACTTAATAAATCACCTGAATTTTATACGTTTTCTGTTGTATTAAATTCTGCTCATATATTTATTTAACTTTTTTCTATGTTCTCAGGGTTTATTGTTTTCATCTTCTGATGTCAATTAAAACACTTGGTTATTCATTTTACTAAATCTTTTTACTTATAAAGATTTGAACTTTTGAAGATTCCAGCTTACTTGAACGTTTCTAAGGGTCAGGTCCTCTCCATTGTTGCTGGCCTGAGGCTTAGTTCACCATATAGCAATGTATATATTGACCTATTTTCCCCTCGACTTTCTGTGATCCCCTACATCTCACCTTTCTTTGCAGACAAGCCATTTGAAATACCCTTAACTTATTTCACAGCCAAAAAGTCTTTGAAATAATGTGTATTATTTAGAGAAATCTTCTTATATAATTAGGCAGAAAATCTGACCTGCCATAGTTTTCAAAACAGCATAATTTCACTCTTCTCAATGATTAATCTGTTGTATTACACAACCTTTGTGTATTTAGCTTTATCAATGACATGTCCTTTAAAAATGTTTTAGAGATCCTACCAGTCTTTGAAAACATCCATGTGCCTTGTTTCAGTTCCAGTTTTATGTATATTTTCTGCCTTGCACCCGATTATTCCTACATCTGATGGATGGCCTTGGGAATCTAATTCCGGTATTGATTGTTTTGGCTGATTGTCTCCCCTTGTAGCTGCTTTCTTCATTACTGTGTAAAGTTAGATCATGAGCTCATGTTTAGCTAAACAGCTGACCTTGTAAGAGGCTTAGGTGTGAACGCTCGTAAGTTTCAGCAGAAAGTCGGCAAAGATTTATTTGTGTCCCTCCAATGAGTGGCCCGCAAGGACCCCGTTTTCTACAAGTGTTGGTCCAATACTCCCTCTAGAGGCAGGGAACTCAGACAGGGCTGCTTTGCGGCCCCCGATCTGGGGCAGGGGCAGTGGGCGGCCTGTGGCCCGGGCAGGAGCCTCTCCGCGTGTGTCACAGGGACCCATCTGCCTGCGAGCCTCGGTCACCTGGCAGGAAGCTACGATGCCCAGACCTATGCTTAGCTGTGCAGCGAGGTGTACTGCGCGGACAGGTTCCACACACACTTCAAGTAAGAGGGCGGCCTGAGTGGAAAGGTGAGAGTTTGGGCATCTGTGCAGACAAAGAATGTGCCCTTTGGCCTGGGCCTAAATACTTGTGACACTCCACTGGGCCTGCCGGGCTCTGAGGGCCCTGCCCTGGGCCCCCTGCTCCCCTGCCCTTTGTTCAGTCACCGCAGAGATGGCCACACCCACTCCCTCAGTGAGGGCAGTGTCCCAACCTCCCTCAGCCCCGCCCCCTCTCCGCAGGTTACCATGGACTACAGAGGCTGCATTCTGAGGCCAGGGCATTCCGAGAATGCCAAGGGCAGACATGATGACCTTAAATGATTTCCTCTTGTGTCAGTTTTGGTAAACTTTAGGAGCTAGGAAATGGTCCACTTGACAGAAATGTTCAAATTTACTGGCATTTCATATATTCTCTGCTCTAACATTGTCCTGACTCTTTCTGTATATTCTTTACTTATGTTTTTATTTTCCTTAATCAAAGTGTGTCTTTTAAATCTTTTCAAAGAAGATTCTTTGGACTTACTAAATCACCTGAATTTTATACGTTTTCTGTTGTATTAAGTTCTGCTCATATCTTTATTTAACTTTTTTCTATGTTCTCAGGGTTTATGCTTTTCATCTTCTCATGTCAATTAAAACACTTGGTTATTCATTTTAATAAATTTTTTACTTATAAAGATTTGAACTTTTGAAGATTCCAGCTTAGTTGTACGTTTCTAAGGGTCAGGTCCTCTCCATTGTTGCTGGCCAAGACTTAGTTCACCATAGAGCAATGTATATTTTGACCTATTTTCCCCTCGACTTTCTGTGATCCCCTACATCTCAACTTTCTTTGCAGACAAGCCATTTGAAATACCCTTAACTTATTTCACAGCCAATAAGTCTTTGAAATAATGTGTATTATTTAGAGAAATCTTCTTATATAATTAGGCAGAAAATGTGACCTGCCATAGTTTTCAAAACAGCATAATTTCACTCTTCTCAATGCTTAATCTGTTGTATTACACAACCTTTGAGTATTTAGCTTTATCAATCACATGTCCTTTAAAAATGTTTTAGAGATCCTACCAGTCTTTGAAAACATCCTTGTGCCTTGTATCAGTTCCAGTTTTATGTATATTTTCTGCCTTGCACCCGATTATTCCTACATCTGATGGATGGCCTTGGGAATCTAATACTGGTATTGATTGTTTTGGCTGATTGTCTCCCCTTGTAGCTGCTTTCTCATTATTGTGTAAATTTAGATCATGAGCTCATGTTTAGCTAAACAGCTGACCTTGTAAGAGGCTTAGGTGTGAACGCTCGTAAGTTTCAGCAGAAAGTCGGCAAAGATTTATTTGTGTCCCTCCAATGAGTGGCCCGCAAGGACCCCGTTTTCTACAAGTGTTAGTCCAATACTCCCTCTAGAGGCAGGAGACTCAGACAGGGCTGCTTTGCGGCCCCCGATCTGGGGCAGGGGCAGTGGGCGGCCTGTGGCCCGGGCAGGAGCCTCTCCGCGTGTGTCCCAGGGACCCATCTGCCTGCGAGCCTCGGTCACCTGGCAGGAAGCTACGATGCCCAGACCTATGGTTAGCTGTGCAGCGAGGTGTACTGCGCGGACAGGTTCCACACACACTTCAACTAAGAGGGCGGCCTGAGTGGAAAGGTGAGAGTTTGGGCAGCTGTGCAGACAAAGAAAGCGCCCTTTGGCCTGGGCCTAAATGCTTGTGACAATCCACTGGGCCTGCCGGGCTCTGAGGGCCCTGCCCTGGGCCCCCTGCTCCCCTGCTCTTTGTTCAGTCACAGCAGAGATGGCCACACCCACTCCCTCAGTGAGGGCAGTGTTCCAACCTCCCTCAGCCCCGCCCCCTCTCCGCAGGTTACCATGGACTACAGAGGCTGCATTCTGAGGCAAGGGCGTTCCGAGAATGCCAAGGGCAGACATGATGACCTTAAATGATTTCCTCTTGTGTCAGGTTTGGTAAACTTTAGGAGCTAGGAAATGGTCCACTTGACAGAAATGTTCAAATTTACTGGCATTTCATATATTCTCTGCTCTAACATTGTCCTGACTCTTTCTGTATATTCTTTACTTATGTTTTTGTTTTCCTTAATCAAAGTGTGTCTTTTAAATCTTTTCAAAGAAGATTCTTTGGACTTACTAAATCACCTGAATTTTATACGTTTTCTGTTGTATTAAATTCTGCTCATATATTTATTTAACTTTTTTCTATGTTCTCAGGGTTTATTGTTTTCATCTTCTGATGTCAATTAAAACACTTGGTTATTCATTTTACTAAATCTTTTTACTTATAAAGATTTGAACTTTTGAAGATTCCAGCTTACTTGTACGTTTCTAAGGGTCAGGTCCTCCCCATTGTTGCTGGCCTGAGGCTTAGTTCACCATATAGCAATGTATATATTTACCTATTTTCCCCTCGACTTTCTGTGATCCCCTACATCTCACCTTTCTTTGCAGACAAGCCATTTGAAATACCCTTAACTTATTTCACAGCCAAAAATTCTTTGAAATAATGTGTATTATTTAGAGAAATCTTCTTATATAATTAGGCAGAAAATCTGACCTGCCATAGTTTTCAAAACAGCATAATTTCACTCTTCTCAATGATTAATCTGTTGTATTACACAACCTTTGTGTATTTAGCTTTATCAATGACATGTCCTTTAAAAATGTTTTAGAGATCCTACCAGTCTTTGAAAACATCCTTGTGCCTTGTTTCAGTTCCAGTTTTATGTATATTTTCTGCCTTGCACCCGATTATTCCTACATCTGATGGATGGCCTTGGGAATCTAATTCTGGTATTGATTGTTTTGGCTGATTGTCTCCCCTTGTAGCTGCTTTCTTCATTACTGTGTAAAGTTAGATCATGAGCTCATGTTTAGCTAAACAGCTGACCTTGTAAGAGGCTTAGGTGTGAACGCTCGTAAGTTTCAGCAGAAAGTCGGCCAAGATTTATTTGTGTCCCTCCAATGAGTGGCCCGCAAGGACCCCGTTTTCTACAAGTGTTGGTCCAATACTCCCTCTAGAGGCAGGGAACTCAGACAGGGCTGCTTTGCGGCCCCCGATCTGGGGCAGGGGCAGTGGGCGGCCTGTGGCCCGGGCAGGAGCCTCTCCGCGTGTGTCCCAGGGACCCATCTCCCTGCGAGCCTCGGTCACCTGGCTGGAAGCTACGATGCCCAGACCTATGCTTAGCTGTGCAGCGAGGTGTACTGCACGGACAGGTTCCACACACACTTCAAGTAAGAGGGCGGCCTGAGTGGAAAGGTGAGAGTTTGGGCAGCTGTTCAGACAAAGAAAGTGCCCTTTGGCCTGGGCCTAAATGCTTGTGACACTCCACTGGGCCTGCCGGGCTCTGAGGGCCCTGCCCTGGGCCCCCTGCTCCCCTGCCCTTTGTTCAGTCACAGCAGAGATGGCCACACCCACTCCCTCAGTGAGGGCAGTGTCCCAACCTCCCTCAGCCCCGCCCCCTCTCCGCAGGTTACCATGGACTACAGAGGCTGCATTCTGAGGCCAGGGCATTCCGAGAATGCCAAGGGCAGACATGATGACCTTAAATGATTTCCTCTTGTGTCAGTTTTGGTAAACTTTAGGAGCTAGGAAATGGTCCACTTGACAGAAATGTTCAAATTTACTGGCATTTCATATATTCTCTGCTCTAACATTGTCCTGACTCTTTCTGTATATTCTTTACTTATGTTTTTGTTTTCCTTAATCAAAGTGTGTCTTTTAAATCTTTTCAAAGAAGATTCTTTGGACTTAATAAATCACCTGAATTTTATACGTTTTCTGTTGTATTAAATTCTGCTCATATATTTATTTAACTTTTTTCTATGTTCTCAGGGTTTATTGTTTTCATCTTCTGATGTCAATTAAAACACTTGGTTATTCATTTTACTAAATCTTTTTACTTATAAAGATTTGAACTTTTGAAGATTCCAGCTTACTTGTACGTTTATAAGGGTCAGGTCCTGTCCACTGTTGCCGGCCTAAGGCTTAGTTCACCATATAGCAATGTATATATTGACCTATTTTCCCCTCGACTTTCTGTGATCCCCTACATCTCACCTTTCTTTGCAGACAAGCCATTTGAAATACCCTTAACTTATTTCACAGCCAATAAGTCTTTGAAATAATGTGTATTCTTTAGAGAAATCTTCTTATATAATTAGGCAGAAAATCTGACCTGCCATAGTTTTCAAAACAGCATAATTTCACTCTTCTCAATGATTAATCTGTTGTATTACACAACCTTTGTGTATTTAGCTTTATCAATGACATGTCCTTTAAAAATGTTTTAGAGATCCTACCAGTCTTTGAAAACATCCTTGTGCCTTGTTTCAGTTCCAGTTTTATGTATATTTTCTGCCTTGCACCCGATTATTCCTACATCTGATGGATGGCCTTGGGAATCTAATTCTGGTATTGATGGTTTTGGCTGATTGTCTCCCCTTGTAGCTGCTTTCTTCATTACTGTGTAAAGTTAGATCATGAGCTCATGTTTAGCTAAACAGCTGACCTTGTAAGAGGCTTAGGTGTGAATGCTCGTAAGTTTCAGCAGAAAGTCGGCAAAGATTTATTTGTGTCCCTCCAATGAGTGGCCCGCAAGGACCCCGTTTTCTACAAGTGTTAGTCCAATACTCCCTCTAGAGGCAGGAGACTCAGACAGGGCTGCTTTGCGGCCCCCGATCTGGGGCAGGGGCAGTGGGCGGCCTGTGGCCCGGGCAGGAGCCTCTCCGCGTGTGTCCCAGGGACCCATCTGCCTGCGAGCCTCGGTCACCTGGCAGGAAGCTACGATGCCCAGACCTATGCTTAGCTGTGCAGCGAGGTGTACTGCGCGGACAGGTTCCACACACACTTCAAGTAAGAGGGCGGCTTGAGTGGAAAGGTGAGAGTTTGGGCAGCTGTGCAGACAAAGAAAGCGCCCTTTGGCCTGGGCCTAAATGCTTGTGACAATCCACTGGGCCTGCCGGGCTCTGAGGGCCCTGCCCTGGGTCCCCTGTTCCCCTGCTCTTTGTTCAGTCACAGCAGAGATGGCCACACCCACTCCCTCAGTGAGGGCAGTGTTCCAACCTCCCTCAGCCCCGCCCCCTCTCCGCAGGTTACCATGGACTACAGAGGCTGCATTCTGAGGCAAGGGCGTTCCGAGAATGCCAAGGGCAGACATGATGACCTTAAATGATTTCCTCTTGTGTCAGTTTTGGTAAACTTTAGGAGCTAGGAAATGGTCCACTTGACAGAAATGTTCAAATTTACTGGCATTTCATATATTCTCTGCTCTAACATTGTCCTGACTCTTTCTGTATATTCTTTACTTATGTTTTTGTTTTCCTTAATCAAAGTGTGTCTTTTAAATCTTTTCAAAGAAGATTCTTTGGACTTACTAAATCACCTGAATTTTATACGTTTTCTGTTGTATTAAGTTCTGCTCCTATCTTTATTTAACTTTTTTCTATGTTCTCAGGGTTTATTGTTTTCATCTTCTGATGTCAATTAAAACACTTGGTTATTCATTTTACTAAATATTTTTACTTATAAAGATTTGAACTTTTGAAGATTCCAGCTTACTTGTACGTTTCTAAGGGTCAGGTCCTCCCCATTGTTGCTGGCCTGAGGCTTAGTTCACCATATAGCAATGTATATATTGACCTATTTTCCCCTCGACTTTCTGTGATCCCCTACATCTCACCTTTCTTTGCAGACAAGCCATTTGAAATACCCTTAACTTATTTCACAGCCAAAAAGTCTTTGAAATAATGTGTATTATTTAGAGAAATCTTCTTATATAATTAGGCAGAAAATCTGACCTGCCATAGTTTTCAAAACAGCATAATTTCACTCTTCTCAATGATTAATCTGTTGTATTACACAACCTTTGTGTATTTAGCTTTATCAATGACATGTCCTTTAAAAATGTTTTAGAGATCCTACCAGTCTTTGAAAACATCCTTGTGCCTTGTTTCAGTTCCAGTTTTATGTATATTTTCTGCCTTGCACCCGATTATTCCTACATCTGATGGATGGCCTTGGGAATCTAATTCTGGTATTGATTGTTTTGGCTGATTGTCTCCCCTTGTAGCTGCTTTCTTCATTACTGTGTAAAGTTAGATCATGAGCTCATGTTTAGCTAAACAGCTGACCTTGTAAGAGGCTTAGGTGTGAACGCTCGTAAGTTTCAGCAGAAAGTCGGCCAAGATTTATTTGTGTCCCTCCAATGAGTGGCCCGCAAGTACCCCGTTTTCTACAAGTGTTGGTCCAATACTCCCTCTAGAGGCAGGGAACTCAGACAGGGCTGCTTTGCAGCCCCCGATCTGGGGCAGGGGCAGTGGGCGGCCTGTGGCCCGGGCAGGAGCCTCTCCGCGTGTGTCACAGGGACCCATCTGCCTGCGAGCCTCGGTCACCTGGCAGGAAGCTACGATGCCCAGACCTATGCTTAGCTGTGCAGCGAGGTGTACTGCGCGGACAGGTTCCACACACACTTCAAGTAAGAGGGCGGCCTGAGTGGAAAGGTGAGAGTTTGGGCATCTGTGCAGACAAAGAAAGTGCCCTTTGGCCTGGGCCTAAATGCTTGTGACACTCCACTGGGCCTGCCGGGCTCTGAGGGCCCTGCCCTGGGCCCCCTGCTCCCCTGCCCTTTGTTCAGTCACAGCAGAGATGGCCACACCCACTCCCTCAGTGAGGGCAGTGTCCCAACCTCCCTCAGCCCCGCCCCCTCTCCGCAGGTTACCATGGACTACAGAGGCTGCATTCTGAGGCCAGGGCATTCCGAGAATGCCAAGGGCAGACATGATGACCTTAAATGATTTCCTCTTGTGTCAGTTTTGGTAAACTTTAGGAGCTAGGAAATGGTCCACTTGACAGAAATGTTCAAATTTACTGGCATTTCATATATTCTCTGCTCTAACATTGTCCTGACTCTTTCTGTATATTCTTTACTTATGTTTTTATTTTCCTTAATCAAAGTGTGTCTTTTAAATCTTTTCAAAGAAGATTCTTTGGACTTACTAAATCACCTGAATTTTATACGTTTTCTGTTGTATTAAGTTCTGCTCATATCTTTATTTAACTTTTTTCTATGTTCTCAGGGTTTATGCTTTTCATCTTCTCATGTCAATTAAAACACTTGGTTATTCATTTTAATAAATTTTTTACTTATAAAGATTTGAACTTTTGAAGATTCCAGCTTAGTTGTACGTTTCTAAGGGTCAGGTCCTCTCCATTGTTGCTGGCCAAGACTTAGTTCACCATAGAGCAATGTATATTTTGACATATTTTCCCCTCGACTTTCTGTGATCCCCTACATCTCAACTTTCTTTGCAGACAAGCCATTTGAAATACCCTTAACTTATTTCACAGCCAATAAGTCTTTCAAATAATGTGTATTATTTAGAGAAATCTTCTTATATAATTAGGCAGAAAATGTGACCTGCCATAGTTTTCAAAACAGCATAATTTCACTCTTCTCAATGCTTAATCTGTTGTATTACACAACCTTTGAGTATTTAGCTTTATCAATCACATGTCCTTTAAAAATGTTTTAGAGATCCTACCAGTCTTTGAAAACATCCTTGTGCCTTGTATCAGTTCCAGTTTTATGTATATTTTCTGCCTTGCACCCGATTATTCCTACATCTGATGGATGGCCTTGGGAATCTAATACTGGTATTGATTGTTTTGGCTGATTGTCTCCCCTTGTAGCTGCTTTCTCATTATTGTGTAAATTTAGATCATGAGCTCATGTTTAGCTAAACAGCTGACCTTGTAAGAGGCTTAGGTGTGAACGCTCGTAAGTTTCAGCAGAAAGTCGGCAAAGATTTATTTGTGTCCCTCCAATGAGTGGCCCGCAAGGACCCCGTTTTCTACAAGTGTTAGTCCAATACTCCCTCTAGAGGCAGGAGACTCAGACAGGGCTGCTTTGCGGCCCCCGATCTGGGGCAGGGGCTGTGGGCGGCCTGTGGCCCGGGCAGGAGCCTCTCCGCGTGTGTCCCAGGGACCCATCTGCCTGCGAGCCTCGGTCACCTGGCAGGAAGCTACGATGCCCAGACCTATGGTTAGCTGTGCAGCGAGGTGTACTGCGCGGACAGGTTCCACACACACTTTAAGTAAGAGGGCGGCCTGAGTGGAAAGGTGAGAGTTTGGGCAGCTGTGCAGACAAAGAAAGCGCCCTTTGGCCTGGGCCTAAATGCTTGTGACAATCCACTGGGCCTGCCGGGCTCTGAGGGCCCTGCCCTGGGCCCCCTGCTCCCCTGCTCTTTGTTCAGTCACAGCAGAGATGGCCACACCCACTCCCTCAGTGAGGGCAGTGTTCCAACCTCCCTCAGCCCCGCCCCCTCTCCGCAGGTTACCATGGACTACAGAGGCTGCATTCTGAGGCAAGGGCGTTCCGAGAATGCCAAGGGCAGACATGATGACCTTAAATGATTTCCTCTTGTGTCAGGTTTGGTAAACTTTAGGAGCTAGGAAATGGTCCACTTGACAGAAATGTTCAAATTTACTGGCATTTCATATATTCTCTGCTCTAACATTGTCCTGACTCTTTCTGTATATTCTTTACTTATGTTTTTGTTTTCCTTAATCAAAGTGTGTCTTTTAAATCTTTTCAAAGAAGATTCTTTGGACTTACTAAATCACCTGAATTTTATACGTTTTCTGTTGTATTAAATTCTGCTCATATCTTTATTTAACTTTTTTCTATGTTCTCAGGGTTTATTGTTTTCATCTTCTGATGTCAATTAAAACACTTGGTTATTCATTTTACTAAATCTTTTTACTTATAAAGATTTGAACTTTTGAAGATTCCAGCTTACTTGTACGTTTCTAAGGGTCAGGTCCTCCCCATTGTTGCTGGCCTGAGGCTTAGTTCACCATATAGCAATGTATATATTGACCTATTTTCCCCTCGACTTTCTGTGATCCCCTACATCTCACCTTTCTTTGCAGACAAGCCATTTGAAATACCCTTAACTTATTTCACAGCCAAAAATTCTTTGAAATAATGTGTATTATTTAGAGAAATCTTCTTATATAATTAGGCAGAAAATCTGACCTGCCATAGTTTTCCAAACAGCATAATTTCACTCTTCTCAATGATTAATCTGTTGTATTACACAACCTTTGTGTATTTAGCTTTATCAATGACATGTCCTTTAAAAATGTTTTAGAGATCCTACCAGTCTTTGAAAACATCCTTGTGCCTTGTTTCAGTTCCAGTTTTATGTATATTTTCTGCCTTGCACCCGATTATTCCTACATCTGATGGATGGCCTTGGGAATCTAATTCTGGTATTGATTGTTTTGGCTGATTGTCTCCCCTTGTAGCTGCTTTCTTCATTACTGTGTAAAGTTAGATCATGAGCTCATGTTTAGCTAAACAGCTGACCTTGTAAGAGGCTTAAGTGTGAACGCTCGTAAGTTTCCGCAGAAAGTCGGCCAAGATTTATTTGTGTCCCTCCAATGAGTGGCCCGCAAGGACCCCGTTTTCTACAAGTGTTGGTCCAATACTCCCTCTAGAGGCAGGGAACTCAGACAGGGCTGCTTTGCGGCCCCCGATCAGGGGCAGGGGCAGTGGGCGGCATGTGGCCCGGGCAGGAGCCTCTCCGCGTGTGTCCCAGGGACCCATCTGCCTGCGAGCCTCGGTCACCTGGCAGGAAGCTACGATGTCCAGACCTATGCTTAGCTGTGCAGCGAGGTGTACTGCGCGGACAGGTTCCACACACACTTCAAGTAAGAGGGCGGCCTGAGTGGAAAGGTGAGAGTTTGGGCAGCTGTGCAGACAAAGAAAGTGCCCTTTGGCCTGGCTCTAAATGCTTGTGACACTCCACTGGGCCTGCCGGGCTCTGAGGGCCCTGCCCTGGGCCCCCTGCTCCCCTGCCCTTTGTTCAGTCACAGCAGAGATGGCCACACCCACTCCCTCAGTGAGGGCAGTGTCCCAACCTCCCTCAGCCCCGCCCCCTCTCCGCAGGTTACCATGGACTACAGAGGCTGCATTCTGAGGCCAGGGCATTCCGAGAATGCCAAGGGCAGACATGATGACCTTAAATGATTTCCTCTTGTGTCAGTTTTGGTAAACTTTAGGAGCTAGGAAATGGTCCACTTGACAGAAATGTTCAAATTTACTGGCATTTCATATATTCTCTGCTCTAACATTGTCCTGACTCTTTCTGTATATTCTTTACTTATGTTTTTGTTTTCCTTAATCAAAGTGTGTCTTTTAAATCTTTTCAAAGAAGATTCTTGGACTTACTAAATCACCTGAATTTTATACGTTTTCTGTTGTATTAAGTTCTGCTCATATCTTTATTTAACTTTTTTCTATGTTCTCAGGGTTTATTGTTTTCATCTTCTGATGTCAATTAAAACACTTGGTTATTCATTTTAATAAATCTTTTTACTTATAAAGATTTGAACTTTTGAAGATTCCAGCTTACTTGTACGTTTCTAAGGGTCAGGTCCTCTCCATTGTTGCTGCATAAGGCTTAGTTCACCATATAGCAATGTATATATTGACCTATTTTCCCCTCGACTTTCTGTGATCCCCTACATCTCACCTTTCTTTGAAGACAAGCCATTTGAAATACACTTAACTTATTTCACAGCCAATAAGTCTTTGAAATAATGTGTATTTTTTAGAGAAATCTTCATATATAATTAGGCAGAAAATCTGACCTGCCATAGTTTTCAAAACAGCATAATTTCACTCTTCTCAATGATTAATCTGTTGTATTACACAACATTTGTGTATTTAGCTTTATCAATGACATGTCCTTTAAAAATGTTTTAGAGATCCTACCAGACTTTGAAAACATCCTTGTTCCTTGTTTCAGTTCAAGTTTTATGTATATTTTCTGCCTTGCACCCGATTATTCCTACATCTGATGGATGGCCTTGGGAATCTAATTCTGGTATTGATTGTTTTGGCTGATTGTCTCCCCTTGTAGCTGCTTTCTTCATTACTGTGTAAAGTTAGATCATGAGCTCATGTTTAGCTAAACAGCTGACCTTGTAAGAGGCTTAGGTGTGAACGCTCGTAAGTTTCAGCAGAAAGTCGGCCAAGATTTATTTGTGTCCCTCCAATGAGTGGCCCGCAAGGACCCCGTTTTCTACAAGTGTTGGTCCAATACTCCCTCTAGAGGCAGGGAACTCAGACAGGGCTGCTTTGCGGCCCCCGATCTGGGGCAGGGGCAGTGGGCGGCCTGTGGCCCGGGCAGGAGCCTCTCCGCGTGTGTCCCAGGGACCCATCTGCCTGCGAGCCTCAGTCACCTGGCAGGAAGCTACGATGCCAAGACCTATGCTTAGCTGTGCAGCGAGGTGTACTGCACGGACAGGTTCCACACACACTTCAAGTAAGAGGGCGGCCTGAGTGGAAAGGTGAGAGTTTGGGCAGCTGTGCAGACAAAGAAAGTGCCCTTTGGCCTGGGCCTAAATGCTTGTGACACTCCACTGGGCCTGCCGGGCTCTGAGGGCCCTGCCCTGGGCCCCCTGCTCCCCTGCCCTTTGTTCAGTCACAGCAGAGATGGCCACACCCACTCCCTCAGTGAGGGCAGTGTCCCAACCTCCCTCAGCCCCGCCCCCTCTCCGCAGGTTACCATGGACTACAGAGGCTGCATTCTGAGGCCAGGGCATTCCGAGAATGCCAAGGGCAGACATGATGACCTTAAATGATTTCCTCTTGTGTCAGTTTTGGTAAACTTTAGGAGCTAGGAAATGGTCCACTTGACAGAAATGTTCAAATTTACTGGCATTTCATATATTCTCTGCTCTAACATTGTCCTGACTCTTTCTGTATATTCTTTACTTATGTTTTTGTTTTCCTTAATCAAAGTGTGTCTTTTAAATCTTTTCAAAGAAGATTCTTTGGACTTAATAAATCACCTGAATTTTATACGTTTTCTGTTGTATTAAATTCTGCTCATATATTTATTTAACTTTTTTCTATGTTCTCAGGGTTTATTGTTTTCATCTTCTGATGTCAATTAAAACACTTGGTTATTCATTTTACTAAATCTTTTTACTTATAAAGATTTGAACTTTTGAAGATTCCAGCTTACTTGTACGTTTCTAAGGGTCAGGTCCTCCCCATTGTTGCTGGCCTGAGGCTTAGTTCACCATATAGCAATGTATATAGTGACCTATTTTCCCCTCGACTTTCTGTGATCCCCTACATCTCACCTTTCTTTGCAGACAAGCCATTTGAAATACCCTTAACTTATTTCACAGCCAAAAATTCTTTGAAATAATGTGTATTATTTAGAGAAATCTTCTTATATAATTAGGCAGAAAATCTGACCTGCCATAGTTTTCAAAACAGCATAATTTCACTCTTCTCAATGATTAATTTGTTGTATTACACAACCTTTGTGTATTTAGCTTTATCAATGACATGTCCTTTAAAAATGTTTTAGAGATCCTACCAGTCTTTGAAAACATCCTTGTGCCTTGTTTCAGTTCCAGTTTTATGTATATTTTCTGCCTTGCACCCGATTATTCCTACGTCTGATGGATGGCCTTGGGAATCTAATTCTGGTATTGATTGTTTTGGCTGATTGTCTCCCCTTGTAGCTGCTTTCTTCATTACTGTGTAAAGTTAGATCATGAGCTCATGTTTAGCTAAACAGCTGACCTTGTAAGAGGCTTAGGTGTGAACGCTCGTAAGTTTCAGCAGAAAGTCGGCCAAGATTTATTTGTGTCCCTCCAATGAGTGGCCCGCAAGGACCCCGTTTTCTACAAGTGTTGGTCCAATACTCCCTCTAGAGGCAGGGAACTCAGACAGGGCTGCTTTGCGGCCCCCGATCTGGGGCAGGGGCAGTGGGCGGCCTGTGGCCCGGGCAGGAGCCTCTCCGCGTGTGTCCCAGGGACCCATCTGCCTGCGAGCCTCGGTCACCTGGCAGGAAGCTACGATGCCAAGACCTATGCTTAGCTGTGCAGCGAGGTGTACTGCACGGACAGGTTCCACACACACTTCAAGTAAGAGGGCGGCCTGAGTGGAAAGGTGAGAGTTTGGGCAGCTGTGCAGACAAAGAAAGTGCCCTTTGGCCTGGGCCTAAATGCTTGTGACACTCCACTGGGCCTGCCGGGCTCTGAGGGCCCTGCCCTGGGCCCCCTGCTCCCCTGCCCTTTGTTCAGTCACAGCAGAGATGGCCACACCCACTCCCTCAGTGAGGGCAGTGTCCCAACCTCCCTCAGCCCCGCCCCCACTCCGCAGGTTACCATGGACTACAGAGGCTGCATTCTGAGGCCAGGGCATTCCGAGAATGCCAAGGGCAGACATGATGACCTTAAATGATTTCCTCTTGTGTCAGTTTTGGTAAACTTTAGGAGCTAGGAAATGGTCCACTTGACAGAAATGTTCAAATTTACTGGCATTTCATATATTCTCTGCTCTAACATTGTCCTGACTCTTTCTGTATATTCTTTACTTATGTTTTTGTTTTCCTTAATCAAAGTGTGTCTTTTAAATCTTTTCAAAGAAGATTCTTTGGACTTAATAAATCACCTGAATTTTATACGTTTTCTGTTGTATTAAATTCTGCTCATATATTTATTTAACTTTTTTCTATGTTCTCAGGGTTTATTGTTTTCATCTTCTGATGTCAATTAAAACACTTGGTTATTCATTTTACTAAATCTTTTTACTTATAAAGATTTGAACTTTTGAAGATTCCAGCTTACTTGTACGTTTCTAAGGGTCAGGTCCTCCCCATTGTTGCTGGCCTGAGGCTTAGTTCACCATATAGCAATGTATATAGTGACCTATTTTCCCCTCGACTTTCTGTGATCCCCTACATCTCACCTTTCTTTGCAGACAAGCCATTTGAAATACCCTTAACTTATTTCACAGCCAAAAATTCTTTGAAATAATGTGTATTATTTAGAGAAATCTTCTTATATAATTAGGCAGAAAATCTGACCTGCCATAGTTTTCAAAACAGCATAATTTCACTCTTCTCAATGATTAATTTGTTGTATTACACAACCTTTGTGTATTTAGCTTTATCAATGACATGTCCTTTAAAAATGTTTTAGAGATCCTACCAGTCTTTGAAAACATCCTTGTGCCTTGTTTCAGTTCCAGTTTTATGTATATTTTCTGCCTTGCACCCGATTATTCCTACGTCTGATGGATGGCCTTGGGAATCTAATTCTGGTATTGATTGTTTTGGCTGATTGTCTCCCCTTGTAGCTGCTTTCTTCATTACTGTGTAAAGTTAGATCATGAGCTCATGTTTAGCTAAACAGCTGACCTTGTAAGAGGCTTAGGTGTGAACGCTCGTAAGTTTCAGCAGAAAGTCGGCCAAGATTTATTTGTGTCCCTCCAATGAGTGGCCCGCAAGGACCCCGTTTTCTACAAGTGTTGGTCCAATACTCCCTCTAGAGGCAGGGAACTCAGACAGGGCTGCTTTGCGGCCCCCGATCTGGGGCAGGGGCAGTGGGCGGCCTGTGGCCCGGGCAGGAGCCTCTCCGCGTGTGTCCCAGGGACCCATCTGCCTGCGAGCCTCGGTCACCTGGCAGGAAGCTACGATGCCAAGACCTATGCTTAGCTGTGCAGCGAGGTGTACTGCACGGACAGGTTCCACACACACTTCAAGTAAGAGGGCGGCCTGAGTGGAAAGGTGAGAGTTTGGGCAGCTGTGCAGACAAAGAAAGTGCCCTTTGGCCTGGGCCTAAATGCTTGTGACACTCCACTGGGCCTGCCGGGCTCTGAGGGCCCTGCCCTGGGCCCCCTGCTCCCCTGCCCTTTGTTCAGTCACAGCAGAGATGGCCACACCCACTCCCTCAGTGAGGGCAGTGTCCCAACCTCCCTCAGCCCCGCCCCCTCTCCGCAGGTTACCATGGACTACAGAGGCTGCATTCTGAGGCCAGGGCATTCCGAGAATGCCAAGGGCAGACATGATGACCTTAAATGATTTCCTCTTGTGTCAGTTTTGGTAAACTTTAGGAGCTAGGAAATGGTCCACTTGACAGAAATGTTCAAATTTACTGGCATTTCATATATTCTCTGCTCTAACATTGTCCTGACTCTTTCTGTATATTCTTTACTTATGTTTTTGTTTTCCTTAATCAAAGTGTGTCTTTTAAATCTTTTCAAAGAAGATTCTTTGGACTTAATAAATCACCTGAATTTTATACGTTTTCTGTTGTATTAAATTCTGCTCATATATTTATTTAACTTTTTTCTATGTTCTCAGGGTTTATTGTTTTCATCTTCTGATGTCAATTAAAACACTTGGTTATTCATTTTACTAAATCTTTTTACTTATAAAGATTTGAACTTTTGAAGATTCCAGCTTACTTGTACGTTTCTAAGGGTCAGGTCCTCCCCATTGTTGCTGGCCTGAGGCTTAGTTCACCATATAGCAATGTATATAGTGACCTATTTTCCCCTCGACTTTCTGTGATCCCCTACATCTCACCTTTCTTTGCAGACAAGCCATTTGAAATACCCTTAACTTATTTCACAGCCAAAAAGTCTTTGAAATAATGTGTATTCTTTAGAGAAATCTTCTTATATAATTAGGCAGAAAATCTGACCTGCCATAGTTTTCAAAACAGCATAATTTCACTCTTCTCAATGATTAATCTGTTGTATTACACAACCTTTGTGTATTTAGCTTTATCAAAGACATGTCCTTTAAAAATGTTTTAGAGATCCTACCAGTCTTTGAAAACATCCTTGTGCCTTGTTTCAGTTCCAGTTTTATGTATATTTTCTGCCTTGCACCCGATTATTCCTACATCTGATGGATGGCCTTGGGAATCTAATTCTGGTATTGATTGTTTTGGCTGATTGTCTCCCCTTGTAGCTGCTTTCTTCATTACTGTGTAAAGTTAGATCATGAGCTCATGTTTAGCTAAACAGCTGACCTTGTAAGAGGCTTAGGTGTGAACGCTCGTAAGTTTCAGCAGAAAGTCGGCCAAGATTTATTTGTGTCCCTCCAATGAGTGGCCCGCAAGGACCCCGTTTTCTACAAGTGTTGGTCCAATACTCCCTCTAGAGGCAGGGAACTCAGACAGGGCTGCTTTGCGGCCCCCGATCTGGGGCAGGGGCAGTGGGCGGCCTGTGGCCCGGGCAGGAGCCTCTCCGCGTGTGTCCCAGGGACCCATCTGCCTGCGAGCCTCGGTCACCTGGCAGGAAGCTACGATGCCAAGACCTATGCTTAGCTGTGCAGCGAGGTGTACTGCGTGGACAGGTTCCACACACACTTCAAGTAAGAGGGCGGCCTGAGTGGAAAGGTGAGAGTTTGGGCAGCTGTGCAGACAAAGAAAGTGCCCTTTGGCGTGGGCCTAAATGCTTGTGACACTCCACTGGGCCTGCCGGGCTCTGAGGGCCCTGCCCTGGGCCCCCTGCTCCCCTGCCCTTTGTTCAGTCACAGCAGAGATGGCCACACCCACTCCCTCAGTGAGGGCAGTGTCCCAACCTCCCTCAGCCCCGCCCCCTCTCCGCAGGTTACCATGGACTACAGAGGCTGCATTCTGAGGCCAGGGCATTCCGAGAATGCCAAGGGCAGACATGATGACCTTAAATGATTTCCTCTTGTGTCAGTTTTGGTAAACTTTAGGAGCTAGGAAATGGTCCACTTGACAGAAATGTTGAAATTTACTGGCATTTCATATATTCTCTGCTCTAACATTGTCCTGACTCTTTCTGTATATTCTTTACTTATGTTTTTGTTTTCCTTAATCAAAGTGTGTCTTTTAAATCTTTTCAAAGAAGATTCTTGGACTTACTAAATCACCTGAATTTTATACGTTTTCTGTTGTATTAAGATCTGCTCATATCTTTATTTAACTTTTTTCTATGTTCTCAGGGTTTATTGTTTTCATCTTCTGATGTCAATTAAAACACTTGGTTATTCATTTTAATAAGTCTTTTTACTTATAAAGATTTGAACTTTTGAAGATTCCAGCTTACTGGTACGTTTCTAAGGGTCAGGTCCTCTCCATTGTTGCTGGCCTAATGCTTAGTTCACCATAGAGCAATGTATATATTGACCTATTTTCCCCTCGACTGTCTGTGATCCCCTACATCTCACCTTTCTTTGAAGACAAGCCATTTGAAATACCCTTAACTTATTTCACAGCCAATAAGTTTTTGAAATAATGGGTATTTTTTAGAGAAATCTTCTTATATAATTAGGCAGAAAATCTGACCTGCCATAGTTTTCAAAACAGCATAATTTCACTCTTCTCAATGATTAATCTGTTGTATTACACAACCTTTGTGTATTTAGCTTTATCAATGACATGTCCTTTAAAAATGTTTTAGAGATCCTACCAGACTTTGAAAACATCCTTGTGCCTTGTTTCAATTCAAGTTTTATGTATATTTTCTGCCTTGCACCCGATTATTCCTACATCTGATGGATGGCCTTGGGAATCTAATTCTGGTATTGATTGTTTTGGCTGATTGTCTCCCCTTGTAGCTGCTTTCTTCATTATTGTGTAAAGTTAGACCATGAGCTCATGTTTAGCTAAACAGCTGACCTTGTAAGAGGCTTAGGTGTGAACGCTCGTAAGTTTCAGCAGAAAGTCGGCCAAGATTTATTTGTGTCCCTCCAATGAGTGGCCCACAAGGACCCCGTTTTCTACAAGTGTTGGTCCAATACTCCCTCTAGAGGCAGGGGACTCAGACAGGGCTGCTTTGCGGCCCCCGATTTGGGGCAGGGGCAGTGGGCGGCATGTGTCCCGGGCAGGAGCCTCTCTGCGTGTGTCCCAGGGACCCATCTGCCTGCGAGCCTCGGTCACCTGGCAGGAAGCTACGATGCCCAGACCTATGGTTAGCTGTGCAGCGAGGTGTACTGCGCGGACAGGTTCCACACACACTTCAAGTAAGAGGGCGGCCTGAGTGGAAAGGTGAGAGTTTGGGCAGCTGTGCAGAGAAAGTAAGTGCCCTTTGGCCTGGGCCTAAATGCTTGTGACACTCCACTGGGCCTGCCGGGCTCTGAGGGCCCTGCCCTGGGCCCCCTGCTCCCCTGCTCTTTGTTCAGTCACAGCAGAGATGGCCACACCCACTCCCTTTGTGAGGGCAGTGTTCCAACCTCCCTCAGCCCCGCCCCTTCTCCGCAGGTTACCATGGACTACAGAGGCTGCATTCTGAGGCAAGGGTGTTCCGAGAATGCCAAGGGCAGACATGATGACCTTAAATGATTTCCTTTTGTGTCAGTTTTGGTAAACTTTAGGAGCAAGAAATGGTCCACTTTACAGAAATGTTCAAATTTACTGGCATTTCATATATTCTCTTCTCTAACATTGTCCTGACTCTTTCTGTATATTCTTTACTTATGTTTTCGTTTTCCTTAATCAAAGTGTGTCTTTTAAATCTTTTCAAAGAAGATTCTTTGGACTTAATAAATCACCTGAATTTTATACGTTTTCGGTTGTATTAAATTCTGCTCATATATTTATTTAACTTTTTTCTATGTTCTCAGGGTTTATTGTTTTCATCTTCTGATGTCAATTAAAACACTTGGTTATTCATTTTAATAAATCTTTTTACTTATAAAGATTTGAACTTTTGAAGATTCCAGCTTACTTGTACGTTTCTAAGGGTCAGGTCCTCTCCATTGTTGCTGGCCTGAGGCTTAGTTCACCATAGAGCAATGTATATAGTGACCTATTTTCCCCTCGACTTTCTGTGATCCCCTACATCTCACCTTTCTTTGCAGACAAGCCATTTGAAATACCCTTAACTTATTTCACAGCCAAAAAGTCTTTGAAATAATGAGTATTCTTTAGAGAAATCTTCTTATATAATTAGGCAGAAAATCTGACCTGCCATAGTTTTCAAAACAGCATAATTTCACTCTTCTCAATGATTAATCTGTTGTATTACACAACCTTTGTGTATTTAGCTTTATCAAAGACATGTCCTTTAAAAATGTTTTAGAGATCCTACCAGTCTTTGAAAACATCCTTGTGCCTTGTTTCAGTTCCAGTTTTATGTATATTTTCTGCCTTGCACCCGATTATTCCTACATCTGATGGATGGCCTTGGGAATCTAATTCTGGTATTGATTGTTTTGGCTGATTGTCTCCCCTTGTAGCTGCTTTCTTCATTACTGTGTAAAGTTAGATCATGAGCTCATGTTTAGCTAAACAGCTGACCTTGTAAGAGGCTTAGGTGTGAACGCTCGTAAGTTTCAGCAGAAAGTCGGCCAATATTTATTTGTGTCCCTCCAATGAGTGGCCCGCAAGGACCCCGTTTTCTTCAAGTGTTGGTCCAATACTCCCTCTAGAGGCAGGGGACTCAGACAGGGCTTCTTTGCGGCCCCCGATCTGGGGCAGGGGCAGTGGGCGGCCTGTGGCCCAGGCAGGAGCCTCTCTGCGTGTGTCCCAGGGACCCATCTGCCTGCGAGCCTCGGTCACCTGGCAGGAAGCTACGATGCCCAGACCTATGCTTAGCTGTGCAGCGAGGTGTACTGCGCGGACAGGTTCCACACACACTTCAAGTAAGAGGGCGGCCTGAGTGGAAAGGTGAGAGTTTGGGCAGCTGTGCAGACAAAGAAAGCACACTTAGGCCTGGGCCTAAATGCTTGTGACACTCCACTGGGCCTGCCGGGCTCTGAGGGCCCTGCCCTGGGCCCCCTGCTCCCCTGCCCTTTGTTCAGTCACAGCAGAGATGGCCACACCCACTCCCTCAATCAGGGCAGTGTCCCAACCTCCCTCAGCCCCGCCCCCTCTCCGCAGGTTACCATGGACTACAGAGGCTGCATTCTGAGGCAAGGGCTTTCCGAGAATGCCAAGGGCAAACATGATGACCTTCAATGATTTCCTCTTGTGTCAGTTTTGGTAAACTTTAGGAGCTAGGAAATGGTCCACTTGACAGAAATGTTCAAATTTACTGGCATTTCATATATTCTCTGCTCTAACATTGTCCTGACTCTTTCTGTATATTCTTTACTTATGTTTTTATTTTCCTTAATCAAAGTGTGTCTTTTACATCTTTTCAAAGAAGATTCTTTGGACTTACTAAATCAACTGAATTTTATACGTTTTCTGTTGTATTAAGTTCTGCTCATATCTTTATTTAACTTTTTTCTATGTTCTCAGGGTTTATGCTTTTCATCTTCTCATGTCAATTAAAACACTTGGTTATTCATTTTAATAAATTTTTTACTTATAAAGATTTGAACTTTTGAAGATTCCAGCTTAGTTGTACGTTTCTAAGGGTCAGGTCCTCTCCATTGTTGCTGGCCAAGACTTAGTTCACTATAGAGCAATGTATATTTTGACCTATTTTCCCCTCGACTTTCTGTGATCCCCTACATCTCAACTTTCTTTGCAGACAAGCCATTTGAAATACCCTTAACTTATTTCACAGCCAATAAGGCTTTGAAATAATGTGTATTATTTAGAGAAATCTTCTTATATAATTAGGCAGAAAATGTGACCTGCCATAGTTTTCAAAACAGCATAATTTCACTCTTCTCAATGCTTAATCTGTTGTATTACACAACCTTTGAGTATTTAGCTTTATCAATCACATATCCTTTAAAAATGTTTTAGAGATCCTACCAGTCTTTGAAAACATCCTTGTGCCTTGTATCAGTTCCAGTTTTATGTATATTTTCTGCCTTGCACCCGATTATTCCTACATCTGATGGATGGCCTTGGGAATCTAATACTGGTATTGATTGTTTTGGCTGATTGTCTCCCCTTGTAGCTGCTTTCTCATTATTGTGTAAATTTAGATCATGAGCTCATGTTTAGCTAAACAGCTGACCTTGTAAGAGGCTTAGGTGTGAACGCTCGTAAGTTTCAGCAGAAAGGCGGCAAAGATTTATTTGTGTCCCTCCAATGAGTGGCCCGCAAGGACCCCGTTTTCTACAAGTGTTAGTCCAATACTCCCTCTAGAGGCAGGAGACTCAGACAGGGCTTCTTTGCGGCCCCCGATCTGGGGCAGGGGCTGTGGGCGGCCTGTGGCCCGGGCAGGAGCCTCTCCGCGTGTGTCCCAGGGACCCATCTGCCTGCGAGCCTCGGTCACCTGGCAGGAAGCTACGATGCCCAGACCTATGGTTAGCTGTGCAGCGAGGTGTACTGCGCGGACAGGTTCCACACACACTTCAAGTAAGAGGGCGGCCTGAGTGGAAAGGTGAGAGTTTGGGCAGCTGTGCAGACAAAGAAAGCGCCCTTTGGCCTGGGCCTAAATGCTTGTGACACTCCACTGGGCCTGCCGGGCTCTGAGGGCCCTGCCCTGGGCCCCCTGCTCCCCTGCTCTTTGTTCAGTCACAGCAGAGATGGCCACACCCACTCCCTCAGTGAGGGCAGTGTTCCAACCTCCCTCAGCCCCGCCCCCTCTCCGCAGGTAACCATGGACTACAGAGGCTGCATTCTGAGGCAAGGGCGTTCCGAGAATGCCAAGGGCAGACATGATGACCTTAAATGATTTCCTCTTGTGTCAGGTTTGGTAAACTTTAGGAGCTAGGAAATGGTCCACTTGACAGAAATGTTCAAATTTACTGGCATTTCATATATTCTCTGCTCTAACATTGTCCTGACTCTTTCTGTATATTCTTTACTTATGTTTTTGTTTTCCTTAATCAAAGTGTGTCTTTTAAATCTTTTCAAAGAAGATTCTTTGGACTTAATAAATCACTTGAATTTTATACGTTTTCTGTTGTATTAAATTCTGCTCATATCTTTATTTAACTTTTTTCTATGTTCTCAGGGTTTATTGTTTTCATCTTCTGATGTCAATTAAAACACTTGGTTATTCATTTTACTAAATCTTTTTACTTATAAAGATTTGAACTTTTGAAGATTCCAGCTTACTTGTACGTTTCTAAGGGTCAGGTCCTCCCCATTGTTGCTGGCCTGAGGCTTAGTTCACCATATAGCAATGTATATATTGACCTATTTTCCCCTCGACTTTCTGTGATCCCCTACATCTCACCTTTCTTTGAAGACAAGCCATTTGAAATACCCTTAACTTATTTCACAGCCAAAAATTCTTTGAAATAATGTGTATTATTTAGAGAAATCTTCTTATATAATTAGGCAGAAAATCTGACCTGCCATAGTTTTCAAAAAAGCATAATTTCACTCTTCTCAATGATTAATCTGTTGTATTACACAACCTTTGTGTATTTAGCTTTATCAATGACATGTCCTTTAAAAATGTTTTAGAGATCCTACCAGTCTTTGAAAACATCCTTGTGCCTTGTTTCAGTTCCAGTTTTATGTATATTTTCTGCCTTGCACCCGATTATTCCTACATCTGATGGATGGCCTTGGGAATCTAATTCTGGTATTGATTGTTTTGGCTGATTGTCTCCCCTTGTAGCTGCTTTCTTCATTACTGTGTAAAGTTAGATCATGAGCTCATGTTTAGCTAAACAGCTGACCTTGTAAGAGGCTTAGGTGTGAACGCTCGTAAGTTTCAGCAGAAAGTCGGCCAAGATTTATTTGTGTCCCTCCAATGAGTGGCCCGCAAGGACCCCGTTTTCTACAAGTGTTGGTCCAATACTCCCTCTAGAGGCAGGGAACTCAGACAGGGCTGCTTTGCGGCCCCCGAACTGGGGCAGGGGCAGTGGGCGGCCTGTGGCCCGGGCAGGAGCCTCTCCGCGTGTGTCCCAGGGACCCATCTGCCTGCGAGCCTCGGTCACCTGGCAGGAAGCTACGATGCCCAGACCTATGCTTAGCTGTGCAGCGAGGTGTACTGCGCGGACAGGTTCCACACACACTTCAAGTAAGAGGGCGGCCTGAGTGGAAAGGTGAGAGTTTGGGCAGCTGTGCAGACAAAGAAAGTGCCCTTTGGCCTGGGCCTAAATGCTTGTGACACTCCACTGGGCCTGCCGGGCTCTGAGGGCCCTGCCCTGGGCCCCCTGCTCCCCTGCCCTTTGTTCAGTCACAGCAGAGATGGCCACACCCACTCCCTCAGTGAGGGCAGTGTCCCAACCTCCCTCAGCCCCGCCCCCTCTCCGCAGGTTACCATGGACTACAGAGGCTGCATTCTGAGGCCAGGGCATTCCGAGAATGCCAAGGGCAGACATGATGACCTTAAATGATTTCCTCTTGTGTCAGTTTTGGTAAACTTTAGGAGCTAGGAAATGGTCCACTTGACAGAAATGTTCAAATTTACTGGCATTTCATATATTCTCTGCTCTAACATTGTCCTGACTCTTTCTGTATATTCTTTACTTATGTTTTTGTTTTCCTTAATCAAAGTGTGTCTTTTAAATCTTTTCAAAGAAGATTCTTGGACTTACTAAATCACCTGAATTTTATACGTTTTCTGTTGTATTAAGATCTGCTCATATCTTTATTTAACTTTTTTCTATGTTCTCAGGGTTTATTGTTTTCATCTTCTGATGTCAATTAAAACACTTGGTTATTCATTTTAATAAGTCTTTTTACTTATAAAGATTTGAACTTTTGAAGATTCCAGCTTACTGGTACGTTTCTAAGGGTCAGGTCCTCTCCATTGTTGCTGGCCTAATGCTTAGTTCACCATAGAGCAATGTATATATTGACCTATTTTCCCCTCGACTGTCTGTGATCCCCTACATCTCACCTTTCTTTGAAGACAAGCCATTTGAAATACCCTTAACTTATTTCACAGCCAATAAGTTTTTGAAATAATGGGTATTTTTTAGAGAAATCTTCTTATATAATTAGGCAGAAAATCTGACCTGCCATAGTTTTCAAAACAGCATAATTTCACTCTTCTCAATGATTAATCTGTTGTATTACACAACCTTTGTGTATTTAGCTTTATCAATGACATGTCCTTTAAAAATGTTTTAGAGATCCTACCAGACTTTGAAAACATCCTTGTGCCTTGTTTCAATTCAAGTTTTATGTATATTTTCTGCCTTGCACCCGATTATTCCTACATCTGATGGATGGCCTTGGGAATCTAATTCTGGTATTGATTGTTTTGGCTGATTGTCTCCCCTTGTAGCTGCTTTCTTCATTATTGTGTAAAGTTAGACCATGAGCTCATGTTTAGCTAAACAGCTGACCTTGTAAGAGGCTTAGGTGTGAACGCTCGTAAGTTTCAGCAGAAAGTCGGCCAAGATTTATTTGTGTCCCTCCAATGAGTGGCCCACAAGGACCCCGTTTTCTACAAGTGTTGGTCCAATACTCCCTCTAGAGGCAGGGGACTCAGACAGGGCTGCTTTGCGGCCCCCGATCTGGGGCAGGGGCAGTGGGCGGCATGTGTCCCGGGCAGGAGCCTCTCTGCGTGTGTCCCAGGGACCCATCTGCCTGCGAGCCTCGGTCACCTGGCAGGAAGCTACGATGCCCAGACCTATGGTTAGCTGTGCAGCGAGGTGTACTGCGCGGACAGGTTCCACACACACTTCAAGTAAGAGGGCGGCCTGAGTGGAAAGGTGAGAGTTTGGGCAGCTGTGCAGAGAAAGTAAGTGCCCTTTGGCCTGGGCCTAAATGCTTGTGACACTCCACTGGGCCTGCCGGGCTCTGAGGGCCCTGCCCTGGGCCCCCTGCTCCCCTGCTCTTTGTTCAGTCACAGCAGAGATGGCCACACCCACTCCCTTTGTGAGGGCAGTGTTCCAACCTCCCTCAGCCCCGCCCCTTCTCCGCAGGTTACCATGGACTACAGAGGCTGCATTCTGAGGCAAGGGTGTTCCGAGAATGCCAAGGGCAGACATGATGCCCTTCAATGATTTCCTCTTGTGTCAGTTTTGGTAAACTTTAGGAGCAAGAAATGGTCCACTTACAGAAATGTTCAAATTTACTGGCATTTCATATATTCTCTTCTCTAACATTGTCCTGACTCTTTCTGTATATTCTTTACTTATGTTTTCGTTTTCCTTAATCAAAGTGTGTCTTTTAAATCTTTTCAAAGAAGATTCTTTGGACTTAATAAATCACCTGAATTTTATACGTTTTCTGTTGTATTAAATTCTGCTCATATATTTATTTAACTTTTTTCTATGTTCTCAGGGTTTATTGTTTTCATCTTCTGATGTCAATTAAAACACTTGGTTATTCATTTTACTAAATCTTTTTACTTATAAAGATTTGAACTTTTGAAGATTCCAGCTTACTTGTACGTTTCTAAGGGTCAGGTCTTCTCCATTGTTGCTGGCCTGAGGCTTAGTTCACCATAGAGCAATGTATATATTGACCTATTTTCCCCTCGACTTTCTGTGATCCCCTACATCTCACCTTTCTTTGCAGACAAGCCATTTGAAATACCCTTAACTTATTTCACAGCCAAAAAGTCTTTGAAATAATGTGTATTCTTTAGAGAAATCTTCTTATATAATTAGGCAGAAAATGTGACCTGCCATAGTTTTCAAAACAGCATAATTTCACTCTTCTCAATGCTTAATCTGTTGTATTACACAACCTTTGAGTATTTAGCTTTATCAATCACATGTCCTTTAAAAATGTTTTAGAGATCCTACCAGTCTTTGAAAACATCCTTGTGCCTTGTATCAGTTCCAGTTTTATGTATATTTTCTGCCTTGCACCCGATTATTCCTACATCTGATGGATGGCCTTGGGAATCTAATACTGGTATTGATTGTTTTGGCTGATTGTCTCCCCTTGTAGCTGCTTTCTCATTATTGTGTAAATTTAGATCATGAGCTCATGTTTAGCTAAACAGCTGACCTTGTAAGAGGCTTAGGTGTGAACGCTCGTAAGTTTCAGCAGAAAGTCGGCAAAGATTTATTTGTGTCCCTCCAATGAGTGGCCCACAAGGACCCCGTTTTCTACAAGTGTTAGTCCAATACTCCCTCTAGAGGCAGGAGACTCAGACAGGGCTGCTTTGCGGCCCCCGATCTGGGGCAGGGGCTGTGGGCGGCCTGTGGCCCGGGCAGGAGCCTCTCCGCGTGTGTCCCAGGGACCCATCTGCCTGCGAGCCTCGGTCACCTGGCAGGAAGCTACGATGCCCAGACCTATGGTTAGCTGTGCAGCGAGGTGTACTGCGCGGACAGTTTCCACACACACTTCAAGTAAGAGGGCGGCCTGAGTGGAAAGGTGAGAGTTTGGGCAGCTGTGCAGACAAAGAAAGCGCCCTTTGGCCTGGGCCTAAATGCTTGTGACAATCCACTGGGCCTGCCGGGCTCTGAGGGCCCTGCCCTGGGTCCCCTGCTCCCCTGCTCTTTGTTCAGTCACAGCAGAGATGGCCACACCCACTCCCTCAGTGAGGGCAGTGTTCCAACCTCCCTCAGCCCCGCCCCCTCTCCGCAGGTTACCATGGACTACAGAGGCTGCATTCTGAGGCCAGGGCGTTCCGAGAATGCCAAGGGCAGACATGATGACCTTAAATGATTTCCTCTTGTGTCAGTTTTGGTAAACTTTAGGAGCTAGGAAATGGTCCACTTGACAGAAATGTTCAAATTTACTGGCATTTCATATATTCTCTGCTCTAACATTGTCCTGACTCTTTCTGTATATTCTTTACTTATGTTTTTGTTTTCCTTAATCAAAGTGTGTCTTTTAAATCTTTTCAAAGAAGATTCTTTGGACTTAATAAATCACCTGAATTTTATACGTTTTCTGTTGTATTAAATTCTGCTCATATCTTTATTTAACTTTTTTCTATGTTCTCAGGGTTTATTGTTTTCATCTTCTGATGTCAATTAAAACACTTGGTTATTCATTTTACTAAATCTTTTTACTTATAAATATTTGAACTTTTGAAGATTCCAGCTTACTTGTACGTTTCTAAGGGTCAGGTCCTCTCCATTGTTGCTGGCCTTAGGCTTAGTTCACCATATACCAATGTATATATTGACCTATTTTCCCCTCGACTTTCTGTGATCCCCTACATCTCACCTTTCTTTGCAGACAAGCCATTTGAAATACCCTTAACTTATTTCACAGCCAAAAATTCTTTGAAATAATGTGTATTCTTTAGAGAAATCTTCTTATATAATTAGGCAGAAAATCTGACCTGCCATAGTTTTCAAAACAGCATAATTTCACTCTTCTCAATGATTAATCTGTTGTATTACACAACCTTTGTGTATTTAGCTTTATCAATGACATGTCCTTTAAAAATGTTTTAGAGATCCTTCCAGTCTTTGAAAACATCCTTGTGCCTTGTTTCAGTTCCAGTTTTATGTATATTTTCTGCCTTGCACCCGATTATTCCTACATCTGATGGATGGCCTTGGGAATCTAATTCTGGTATTGATTGTTTTGGCTGATTGTCTCCCCTTGTAGCTGCTTTATTCATTACTGTGTAAAGTTAGATCATGAGCTCATGTTTAGCTAAACAGCTGACCTTGTAAGAGGCTTAGGTGTGAACGCTCGTAAGTTTCAGCAGAAAGTCGGCCAAGATTTATTTGTGTCCCTCAAATGAGTGGCCCGCAAGGACACCGTTTTCTACAAGTGTTGGTCCAATACTCCCTCTAGAGGCAGGGAACTCAGACAGGGCTGCTTTGCGGCCCCCGATCTGGGGCAGGGGCAGTGGGCGGCCTGTGGCCCGGGCAGGAGCCTCTCCGCGTGTGTCCCAGGGACCCATCTGCCTGCGAGCCTCGGTCACCTGGCAGGAAGCTACGATGCCCAGACCTATGGTTAGCTGTGCAGCGAGGTGTACTGCGCGGACAGTCTCCACACACACTTCAAGTAAGAGGGCGGCCTGAGTGGAAAGGTGAGAGTTGGGCAGCTGTGCAGACAAAGAAAGCGCCCTTTGGCCTGGGCCTAAATGCTTGTGACACTCCACTGGGCCTGCCGGGCTCTGATGGCCCTGCCCTGGGCCCCCTGCTCCCCTGCCCTTTGTTCAGTCACAGCAGAGATGGCCACACCCACTCCCTCAGTGAGGGCAGTGTCCCAACCTCCCTCAGCCCCGCCCCCTCTCCGCAGGTTACCATGGACTACAGAGGCTGCATTCTGAGGCCAGGGCGTTCCGAGAATGCCAAGGGCAGACATGATGCCCTTCAATGATTTCCTCTTGTGTCAGTTTTGGTAAACTTTAGGAGCTAGGAAATGGTCCACTTGACAGAAATGTTCAAATTTACTGGCATTTCATATATTCTCTGCTCTAACATTGTCCTGACTCTTTCTGTATATTCTTTACTTATGTTTTTGTTTTCCTTAATAAAAGTGTGTCTTTTAAATCTTTTCAAAGTAGATTCTTTGGACTTACTAAATCACCTGAATTTTATACGTTTTCTGTTGTATTAAGTTCTGCTCATATCTTTATTTAACTTTTTTCTATGTTCTCAGGGTTTATTGTTTTCATCTTCTGATGTCAATTAAAACACTTGGTTATTCATTTTAATAAATCTTTTTACTTATAAAGATTTGAACTTTTGAAGATTCCAGCTTACTTGTACGTTTCTAAGGGTCAGGTCCTCTCCATTATTGCTGCCTAAGGCTTAGTTCACCATATAGCAATGCATATATTGACCTATTTTCCCCTCGACTTTCTGTGATCCCCTACATCTCACCTTTCTTTGAAGACAAGCCATTTGAAATACCCTTAACTTATTTCACAGCCAATAAGTCTTTGAAATAATGGGTATTTTTTAGAGAAATCTTCATATATAATTAGGCAGAAAATCTCACCTGCCATAGTTTTCAAAACAGCATAATTTCACTCTTCTCAATGATTAATCTGTTGTATTACACAACCTTTGTGTATTTAGCTTTATCAATGACATGTCCTTTAAAAATGTTTTAGAGATCCTACCAGACTTTGAAAACATCCTTGTGCCTTGTTTCAGTTCCACTTTTATGTATATTTTCTGCCTTGCACCCGATTATTCCTACATCTGATGGATGGCCTTGGGAATCTAATTCTGGTATTGATTGTTTTGGCTGATTGTCTCCCCTTGTAGCTGCTTTCTTCATTATTGTGTAAAGTTAGACCATGAGCTCATGTTTAGCTAAGCAGCTGACCTTGTAACAGGCTTAGGTGTGAACGCTCGTAAGTTTCAGCAGAAAGTCGGCCAAGATTTATTTGTGTCCCTCCAATGAGTGGCCCACAAGGACCCCGTTTTCTACAAGTGTTGGTCCAATACTCCCTCTAGAGGCAGGGGACTCAGACAGGGCTGCTTTGCGGCCCCCGATCTGGGGCAGGGGCAGTGGGCGGCATGTGGCCCGGGCAGGAGCCTCTCTGCGTGTGTCCCAGGGACCCATCTGCCTGCGAGCCTCGGTCACCTGGCAGGAAGCTACGATGCCCAGACCTATGGTTAGCTGTGCAGCGAGGTGTACTGCGCGGACATGTTCCACACACACTTCAAGTAAGAGGGCGGCCTGAGTGGAAAGGTGAGAGTTTGGGCAGCTGTGCAGACAAAGTAAGTGCCCTTTGGCCTGGGCCTAAATGCTTGTGACACTCCACTGGGCCTGCCGGGCTCTGAGGGCCCTGCCCTGGGCCCCCTGCTCCCCTGCCCTTTGTTCAGTCACAGCAGAGATGGCCACACCCACTCCCTCAGTGAGGGCAGTGTTCCAACCTCCCTCAGCCCCGCCCATTCTCCGCAGGTTACCATGGACTACAGAGGCTGCATTCTGAGGCCAGGGCGTTCCGAGAATGCCAAGGGCAGACATGATGCCCTTCAATGATTTCCTCTTGTGTCAGTTTTGGTAAACTTTAGGAGCAAGAAATGGTCCACTTACAGAAATGTTCAAATTTACTGGCATTTCATATATTCTCTTCTCTAACATTGTCCTGACTCTTTCTGTATATTCTTTACTTATGTTTTCGTTTTCCTTAATCAAAGTGTGTCTTTTAAATCTTTTCAAAGAAGATTCTTTGGACTTAATAAATCACCTGAATTTTATACGTTTTCTGTTGTATTAAATTCTGCTCATATATTTATTTAACTTTTTTCTATGTTCTCAGGGTTTATTGTTTTCATCTTCTGATGTCAATTAAAACACTTGGTTATTCATTTTAATAAATCTTTTTACTTATAAAGATTTGAACTTTTGAAGATTCCAGCTTACTTGTACGTTTCTAAGGGTCAGGTCCTCTCCATTGTTGCTGGCCTGAGGCTTAGTTCACCATAGAGCAATGTATATATTGACCTATTTTCCCCTCGACTTTCTGTGATCCCCTACATCTCACCTTTCTTTGCAGACAAGCCATTTGAAATACCCTTAACTTATTTCACAGCCAATAAGTCTTTGAAATAATGGGTATTCTTTAGAGAAATCTTCTTATATAATTAGGCAGAAAATGTGACCTGCCATAGTTTTCAAAACAGCATAATTTCACTCTTCTCAATGCTTAATCTGTTGTATTACACAACCTTTGAGTATTTAGCTTTATCAATCACATGTCCTTTAAAAATGTTTTAGAGATCCTACCAGTCTTTGAAAACATCCTTGTGCCTTGTATCAGTTCCAGTTTTATGTATATTTTCTGCCTTGCACCCGATTATTCCTACATCTGATGGATGGCCTTGGGAATCTAATACTGGTATTGATTGTTTTGGCTGATTGTCTCCCCTTGTAGCTGCTTTCTCATTATTGTGTAAATTTAGATCATGAGCTCATGTTTAGCTAAACAGCTGACCTTGTAAGAGGCTTAGGTGTGAACGCTCGTAAGTTTCAGCAGAAAGTCGGCAAAGATTTATTTGTGTCCCTCCAATGAGTGGCCCACAAGGACCCCGTTTTCTACAAGTGTTAGTCCAATACTCCCTCTAGAGGCAGGAGACTCAGACAGGGCTGCTTTGCGGCCCCCGATCTGGGGCAGGGGCTGTGGGCGGCCTGTGGCCCGGGCAGGAGCCTCTCCGCGTGTGTCCCAGGGACCCATCTGCCTGCGAGCCTCGGTCACCTGGCAGGAAGCTACGATGCCCAGACCTATGGTTAGCTGTGCAGCGAGGTGTACTGCGCGGACAGTTTCCACACACACTTCAAGTAAGAGGGCGGCCTGAGTGGAAAGGTGAGAGTTTGGGCAGCTGTGCAGACAAAGAAAGCGCCCTTTGGCCTGGGCCTAAATGCTTGTGACAATCCACTGGGCCTGCCGGGCTCTGAGGGTCCTGCCCTGGGCCCCCTGCTCCCCTGCTCTTTGTTCAGTCACAGCAGAGATGGCCACACCCACTCCCTCAGTGAGGGCAGTGTTCCAACCTCCCTCAGCCCCGCCCCCTCTCCGCAGGTTACCATGGACTACAGAGGCTGCATTCTGAGGCAAGGGCGTTCCGAGAATGCCAAGGGCAGACATGATGACCTTAAATGATTTCCTCTTGTGTCAGGTTTGGTAAACTTTAGGAGCTAGGAAATGGTCCACTTTACAGAAATGTTCAAATTTACTGGCATTTCATATATTCTCTGCTCTAACATTGTCCTGACTCTTTCTGTATATTCTTTACTTATGTTTTTGTTTTCCTTAATCAAAGTGTGTCTTTTAAATCTTTTCAAAGAAGATTCTTTGGACTTAATAAATTACCTGAATTTTATACGTTTTCTGTTGTATTAAATTCTGCTCATATATTTATTTAACTTTTTTCTATGTTCTCAGGGTTTATTGTTTTCATCTTCTGATGTCAATTAAAACACTTGGTTATTCATTTTACTAAATCTTTTTACTTATAAAGATTTGAACTTTTGAAGATTCCAGCTTACTTGTACGTTTCTAAGGGTCAGGTCCTCTCCATTGTTGCTGGCCTGAGGCTTAGTTCACCATAGAGCAATGTATATATTGACCTATTTTCCCCTCGACTTTCTGTGATCCCCTACATCTCACCTTTCTTTGCAGACAAGCCATTTGAAATACCCTTAACTTATTTCACAGCCAAAAAGTCTTTGAAATAATGTGTATTCTTTAGAGAAATCTTCTTATATAATTAGGCAGAAAATCTGACCTGCCATAGTTTTCAAAACAGCATAATTTCACTCTTCTCAATGATTAATCTGTTGTATTACACAACCTTTGTGTATTTAGCTTTATCAAAGACATGTCCTTTAAAAATGTTTTAGAGATCCTACCAGTCTTTGAAAACATCCTTGTGCCTTGTTTCAGTTCCAGTTTTATGTATATTTTCTGCCTTGCACCCGATTATTCCTACATCTGATGGATGGCCTTGGGAATCTAATTCTGGTATTGATTGTTTTGGCTGATTGTCTCCCCTTGTAGCTGCTTTCTTCATTACTGTGTAAAGTTAGATCATGAGCTCATGTTTAGCTAAACAGCAGACCTTGTAAGAGGCTTAGGTGTGAACGCTCGTAAGTTTCAGCAGAAAGTCGGCCAAGATTTATTTGTGTCCCTCCAATGAGTGGCCCGCAAGGACCCCGTTTTCTTCAAGTGTTGGTCCAATACTCCCTCTAGAGGCAGGGGACTCAGACAGGGCTGCTTTGCGGCCCCCGATCTGGGGCAGTGGCAGTGGGCGGCCTGTGGCCCAGGCAGGAGCCTCTCTGCGTGTGTCCCAGGGACCCATCTGCCTGCGAGCCTCGGTCACCTGGCAGGAAGCTACGATGCCCAGACCTATGCTTAGCTGTGCAGCGAGGTGTACTGCGCGGACAGGTTCCACACACACTTCAAGTAAGAGGGCGGCCTGAGTGGAAAGGTGAGAGTTTGGGCAGCTGTGCAGACAAAGAAAGCACACTTAGGCCTGGGCCTAAATGCTTGTGACACTCCACTGGGCCTGCCGGGCTCTGAGGGCCCTGCCCTGGGCCCCCTGCTCCCCTGCCCTTTGTTCAGTCACAGCAGAGATGGCCACACCCACTCCCTCAATCAGGGCAGTGTCCCAACCTCCCTCAGCCCCGCCCCCTCTCCGCAGGTTACTATGGACTACAGAGGCTGCATTCTGAGGCAAGGGCGTTCCGAGAATGCCAAGGGCAGACATGATGACCTTCAATGATTTCCTCTTGTGTCAGTTTTGGTAAACTTTAGGAGCTAGGAAATGGTCCACTTGACAGAAATGTTCAAATTTACTGGCATTTCATATATTCTCTGCTCTAACATTGTCCTGACTCTTTCTGTATATTCTTTACTTATGTTTTTGTTTTCCTTAATCAAAGTGTGTCTTTTAAATCTTTTCAAAGAAGATTCTTTGGACTTACTAAATCACCTGAATTTTATACGTTTTCTGTTGTATAAAGTTCTGCTCATATCTTTATTTAACTTTTTTCTATGTTCTCAGGGTTTATGCTTTTTATCTTCTCATGTCAATTAAAACACTTGGTTATTCATTTTAATAAATCTTTTTACTTATAAAGATTTGAACTTTTGAAGATTCCAGCTTAGTTGTACGTTTCTAAGGGTCAGGTCCTCTCCATTGTTGCTGGCCAAGACTTAGTTCACCATAGAGCAATGTATATTTTGACCTATTTTCCCCTCGACTTTCTGTGATCCCCTACATCTCAACTTTCTTTGAAGACAAGCCATTTGAAATACCCTTAACTTATTTCACAGCCAATAAGTCTTTGAAATAATGTGTATTCTTTAGAGAAATCTTCTTATATAATTAGGCAGAAAATCTGACCTGCCATAGTTTTCAAAACAGCATAATTTCACTCTTCTCAATGCTTAATCTGTTGTATTACACAACCTTTGAGTATTTAGCTTTATCAATCACATGTCCTTTAAAAATGTTTTAGAGATCCTACCAGTCTTTGAAAACATCCTTGTGCCTTGTATCAGTTCCAGTTTTATGTATATTTTCTGCCTTGCACCCGATTATTCCTACATCTGACGGATGGCCTTGGGAATCTAATACTGGTATTGATTGTTTTGGCTGATTGTCTCCCCTTGTAGCTGCTTTCTCATTATTGTGTAAATTTAGATCATGAGCTCATGTTTAGCTAAACAGCTGACCTTGTAAGAGGCTTAGGTGTGAACGCTCGTAAGTTTCAGCAGAAAGTCGGCAAAGATTTATTTGTGTCCCTCCAATGAGTGGCCCACAAGGACCCCGTTTTCTACAAGTGTTAGTCCAATACTCCCTCTAGAGGCAGGAGACTCAGACAGGGCTGCTTTGCGGCCCCCGATCTGGGGCAGGGGCTGTGGGCGGCCTGTGGCCCGGGCAGGAGCCTCTCCGCGTGTGTCCCAGGGACCCATCTGCCTGCGAGCCTCGGTCACCTGGCAGGAAGCTACGATGCCCAGACCTATGGTTAGCTGTGCAGCGAGGTGTACTGCGCGGACAGTTTCCACACACACTTCAAGTAAGAGGGCGGCCTGAGTGGAAAGGTGAGAGTTTGGGCAGCTGTGCAGACAAAGAAAGCGCCCTTTGGCCTGGGCCTAAATGCTTGTGACAATCCACTGGGCCTGCCGGGCTCTGAGGGCCCTGCCCTGGGTCCCCTGCTCCCCTGCTCTTTGTTCAGTCACAGCAGAGATGGCCACACCCACTCCCTCAGTGAGGGCAGTGTTCCAACCTCCCTCAGCCCCGCCCCCTCTCCGCAGGTTACCATGGACTACAGAGGCTGCATTCTGAGGCCAGGGCGTTCCGAGAATGCCAAGGGCAGACATGATGACCTTAAATGATTTCCTCTTGTGTCAGTTTTGGTAAACTTTAGGAGCTAGGAAATGGTCCACTTGACAGAAATGTTCAAATTTACTGGCATTTCATATATTCTCTGCTCTAACATTGTCCTGACTCTTTCTGTATATTCTTTACTTATGTTTTTGTTTTCCTTAATCAAAGTGTGTCTTTTAAATCTTTTCAAAGAAGATTCTTTGGACTTAATAAATCACCTGAATTTTATACGTTTTCTGTTGTATTAAATTCTGCTCATATCTTTATTTAACTTTTTTCTATGTTCTCAGGGTTTATTGTTTTCATCTTCTGATGTCAATTAAAACACTTGGTTATTCATTTTACTAAATCTTTTTACTTATAAATATTTGAACTTTTGAAGATTCCAGCTTACTTGTACGTTTCTAAGGGTCAGGTCCTCTCCATTGTTGCTGGCCTTAGGCTTAGTTCACCATATACCAATGTATATATTGACCTATTTTCCCCTCGACTTTCTGTGATCCCCTACATCTCACCTTTCTTTGCAGACAAGCCATTTGAAATACCCTTAACTTATTTCACAGCCAAAAATTCTTTGAAATAATGTGTATTCTTTAGAGAAATCTTCTTATATAATTAGGCAGAAAATCTGACCTGCCATAGTTTTCAAAACAGCATAATTTCACTCTTCTCAATGATTAATCTGTTGTATTACACAACCTTTGTGTATTTAGCTTTATCAATGACATGTCCTTTAAAAATGTTTTAGAGATCCTTCCAGTCTTTGAAAACATCCTTGTGCCTTGTTTCAGTTCCAGTTTTATGTATATTTTCTGCCTTGCACCCGATTATTCCTACATCTGATGGATGGCCTTGGGAATCTAATTCTGGTATTGATTGTTTTGGCTGATTGTCTCCCCTTGTAGCTGCTTTATTCATTACTGTGTAAAGTTAGATCATGAGCTCATGTTTAGCTAAACAGCTGACCTTGTAAGAGGCTTAGGTGTGAACGCTCGTAAGTTTCAGCAGAAAGTCGGCCAAGATTTATTTGTGTCCCTCAAATGAGTGGCCCGCAAGGACACCGTTTTCTACAAGTGTTGGTCCAATACTCCCTCTAGAGGCAGGGAACTCAGACAGGGCTGCTTTGCGGCCCCCGATCTGGGGCAGGGGCAGTGGGCGGCCTGTGGCCCGGGCAGGAGCCTCTCCGCGTGTGTCCCAGGGACCCATCTGCCTGCGAGCCTCGGTCACCTGGCAGGAAGCTACGATGCCCAGACCTATGGTTAGCTGTGCAGCGAGGTGTACTGCGCGGACAGTCTCCACACACACTTCAAGTAAGAGGGCGGCCTGAGTGGAAAGGTGAGAGTTGGGCAGCTGTGCAGACAAAGAAAGCGCCCTTTGGCCTGGGCCTAAATGCTTGTGACACTCCACTGGGCCTGCCGGGCTCTGATGGCCCTGCCCTGGGCCCCCTGCTCCCCTGCCCTTTGTTCAGTCACAGCAGAGATGGCCACACCCACTCCCTCAGTGAGGGCAGTGTCCCAACCTCCCTCAGCCCCGCCCCCTCTCCGCAGGTTACCATGGACTACAGAGGCTGCATTCTGAGGCCAGGGCGTTCCGAGAATGCCAAGGGCAGACATGATGCCCTTCAATGATTTCCTCTTGTGTCAGTTTTGGTAAACTTTAGGAGCTAGGAAATGGTCCACTTGACAGAAATGTTCAAATTTACTGGCATTTCATATATTCTCTGCTCTAACATTGTCCTGACTCTTTCTGTATATTCTTTACTTATGTTTTTGTTTTCCTTAATAAAAGTGTGTCTTTTAAATCTTTTCAAAGTAGATTCTTTGGACTTACTAAATCACCTGAATTTTATACGTTTTCTGTTGTATTAAGTTCTGCTCATATCTTTATTTAACTTTTTTCTATGTTCTCAGGGTTTATTGTTTTCATCTTCTGATGTCAATTAAAACACTTGGTTATTCATTTTAATAAATCTTTTTACTTATAAAGATTTGAACTTTTGAAGATTCCAGCTTACTTGTACGTTTCTAAGGGTCAGGTCCTCTCCATTATTGCTGCCTAAGGCTTAGTTCACCATATAGCAATGCATATATTGACCTATTTTCCCCTCGACTTTCTGTGATCCCCTACATCTCACCTTTCTTTGAAGACAAGCCATTTGAAATACCCTTAACTTATTTCACAGCCAATAAGTCTTTGAAATAATGGGTATTTTTTAGAGAAATCTTCATATATAATTAGGCAGAAAATCTCACCTGCCATAGTTTTCAAAACAGCATAATTTCACTCTTCTCAATGATTAATCTGTTGTATTACACAACCTTTGTGTATTTAGCTTTATCAATGACATGTCCTTTAAAAATGTTTTAGAGATCCTACCAGACTTTGAAAACATCCTTGTGCCTTGTTTCAGTTCCACTTTTATGTATATTTTCTGCCTTGCACCCGATTATTCCTACATCTGATGGATGGCCTTGGGAATCTAATTCTGGTATTGATTGTTTTGGCTGATTGTCTCCCCTTGTAGCTGCTTTCTTCATTATTGTGTAAAGTTAGACCATGAGCTCATGTTTAGCTAAGCAGCTGACCTTGTAACAGGCTTAGGTGTGAACGCTCGTAAGTTTCAGCAGAAAGTCGGCCAAGATTTATTTGTGTCCCTCCAATGAGTGGCCCACAAGGACCCCGTTTTCTACAAGTGTTGGTCCAATACTCCCTCTAGAGGCAGGGGACTCAGACAGGGCTGCTTTGCGGCCCCCGATCTGGGGCAGGGGCAGTGGGCGGCATGTGGCCCGGGCAGGAGCCTCTCTGCGTGTGTCCCAGGGACCCATCTGCCTGCGAGCCTCGGTCACCTGGCAGGAAGCTACGATGCCCAGACCTATGGTTAGCTGTGCAGCGAGGTGTACTGCGCGGACATGTTCCACACACACTTCAAGTAAGAGGGCGGCCTGAGTGGAAAGGTGAGAGTTTGGGCAGCTGTGCAGACAAAGTAAGTGCCCTTTGGCCTGGGCCTAAATGCTTGTGACACTCCACTGGGCCTGCCGGGCTCTGAGGGCCCTGCCCTGGGCCCCCTGCTCCCCTGCCCTTTGTTCAGTCACAGCAGAGATGGCCACACCCACTCCCTCAGTGAGGGCAGTGTTCCAACCTCCCTCAGCCCCGCCCATTCTCCGCAGGTTACCATGGACTACAGAGGCTGCATTCTGAGGCCAGGGCGTTCCGAGAATGCCAAGGGCAGACATGATGCCCTTCAATGATTTCCTCTTGTGTCAGTTTTGGTAAACTTTAGGAGCAAGAAATGGTCCACTTACAGAAATGTTCAAATTTACTGGCATTTCATATATTCTCTTCTCTAACATTGTCCTGACTCTTTCTGTATATTCTTTACTTATGTTTTCGTTTTCCTTAATCAAAGTGTGTCTTTTAAATCTTTTCAAAGAAGATTCTTTGGACTTAATAAATCACCTGAATTTTATACGTTTTCTGTTGTATTAAATTCTGCTCATATATTTATTTAACTTTTTTCTATGTTCTCAGGGTTTATTGTTTTCATCTTCTGATGTCAATTAAAACACTTGGTTATTCATTTTAATAAATCTTTTTACTTATAAAGATTTGAACTTTTGAAGATTCCAGCTTACTTGTACGTTTCTAAGGGTCAGGTCCTCTCCATTGTTGCTGGCCTGAGGCTTAGTTCACCATAGAGCAATGTATATATTGACCTATTTTCCCCTCGACTTTCTGTGATCCCCTACATCTCACCTTTCTTTGCAGACAAGCCATTTGAAATACCCTTAACTTATTTCACAGCCAATAAGTCTTTGAAATAATGGGTATTCTTTAGAGAAATCTTCTTATATAATTAGGCAGAAAATGTGACCTGCCATAGTTTTCAAAACAGCATAATTTCACTCTTCTCAATGCTTAATCTGTTGTATTACACAACCTTTGAGTATTTAGCTTTATCAATCACATGTCCTTTAAAAATGTTTTAGAGATCCTACCAGTCTTTGAAAACATCCTTGTGCCTTGTATCAGTTCCAGTTTTATGTATATTTTCTGCCTTGCACCCGATTATTCCTACATCTGATGGATGGCCTTGGGAATCTAATACTGGTATTGATTGTTTTGGCTGATTGTCTCCCCTTGTAGCTGCTTTCTCATTATTGTGTAAATTTAGATCATGAGCTCATGTTTAGCTAAACAGCTGACCTTGTAAGAGGCTTAGGTGTGAACGCTCGTAAGTTTCAGCAGAAAGTCGGCAAAGATTTATTTGTGTCCCTCCAATGAGTGGCCCACAAGGACCCCGTTTTCTACAAGTGTTAGTCCAATACTCCCTCTAGAGGCAGGAGACTCAGACAGGGCTGCTTTGCGGCCCCCGATCTGGGGCAGGGGCTGTGGGCGGCCTGTGGCCCGGGCAGGAGCCTCTCCGCGTGTGTCCCAGGGACCCATCTGCCTGCGAGCCTCGGTCACCTGGCAGGAAGCTACGATGCCCAGACCTATGGTTAGCTGTGCAGCGAGGTGTACTGCGCGGACAGTTTCCACACACACTTCAAGTAAGAGGGCGGCCTGAGTGGAAAGGTGAGAGTTTGGGCAGCTGTGCAGACAAAGAAAGCGCCCTTTGGCCTGGGCCTAAATGCTTGTGACAATCCACTGGGCCTGCCGGGCTCTGAGGGTCCTGCCCTGGGCCCCCTGCTCCCCTGCTCTTTGTTCAGTCACAGCAGAGATGGCCACACCCACTCCCTCAGTGAGGGCAGTGTTCCAACCTCCCTCAGCCCCGCCCCCTCTCCGCAGGTTACCATGGACTACAGAGGCTGCATTCTGAGGCAAGGGCGTTCCGAGAATGCCAAGGGCAGACATGATGACCTTAAATGATTTCCTCTTGTGTCAGGTTTGGTAAACTTTAGGAGCTAGGAAATGGTCCACTTTACAGAAATGTTCAAATTTACTGGCATTTCATATATTCTCTGCTCTAACATTGTCCTGACTCTTTCTGTATATTCTTTACTTATGTTTTTGTTTTCCTTAATCAAAGTGTGTCTTTTAAATCTTTTCAAAGAAGATTCTTTGGACTTAATAAATTACCTGAATTTTATACGTTTTCTGTTGTATTAAATTCTGCTCATATATTTATTTAACTTTTTTCTATGTTCTCAGGGTTTATTGTTTTCATCTTCTGATGTCAATTAAAACACTTGGTTATTCATTTTACTAAATCTTTTTACTTATAAAGATTTGAACTTTTGAAGATTCCAGCTTACTTGTACGTTTCTAAGGGTCAGGTCCTCTCCATTGTTGCTGGCCTGAGGCTTAGTTCACCATAGAGCAATGTATATATTGACCTATTTTCCCCTCGACTTTCTGTGATCCCCTACATCTCACCTTTCTTTGCAGACAAGCCATTTGAAATACCCTTAACTTATTTCACAGCCAAAAAGTCTTTGAAATAATGTGTATTCTTTAGAGAAATCTTCTTATATAATTAGGCAGAAAATCTGACCTGCCATAGTTTTCAAAACAGCATAATTTCACTCTTCTCAATGATTAATCTGTTGTATTACACAACCTTTGTGTATTTAGCTTTATCAAAGACATGTCCTTTAAAAATGTTTTAGAGATCCTACCAGTCTTTGAAAACATCCTTGTGCCTTGTTTCAGTTCCAGTTTTATGTATATTTTCTGCCTTGCACCCGATTATTCCTACATCTGATGGATGGCCTTGGGAATCTAATTCTGGTATTGATTGTTTTGGCTGATTGTCTCCCCTTGTAGCTGCTTTCTTCATTACTGTGTAAAGTTAGATCATGAGCTCATGTTTAGCTAAACAGCAGACCTTGTAAGAGGCTTAGGTGTGAACGCTCGTAAGTTTCAGCAGAAAGTCGGCCAAGATTTATTTGTGTCCCTCCAATGAGTGGCCCGCAAGGACCCCGTTTTCTTCAAGTGTTGGTCCAATACTCCCTCTAGAGGCAGGGGACTCAGACAGGGCTGCTTTGCGGCCCCCGATCTGGGGCAGTGGCAGTGGGCGGCCTGTGGCCCAGGCAGGAGCCTCTCTGCGTGTGTCCCAGGGACCCATCTGCCTGCGAGCCTCGGTCACCTGGCAGGAAGCTACGATGCCCAGACCTATGCTTAGCTGTGCAGCGAGGTGTACTGCGCGGACAGGTTCCACACACACTTCAAGTAAGAGGGCGGCCTGAGTGGAAAGGTGAGAGTTTGGGCAGCTGTGCAGACAAAGAAAGCACACTTAGGCCTGGGCCTAAATGCTTGTGACACTCCACTGGGCCTGCCGGGCTCTGAGGGCCCTGCCCTGGGCCCCCTGCTCCCCTGCCCTTTGTTCAGTCACAGCAGAGATGGCCACACCCACTCCCTCAATCAGGGCAGTGTCCCAACCTCCCTCAGCCCCGCCCCCTCTCCGCAGGTTACTATGGACTACAGAGGCTGCATTCTGAGGCAAGGGCGTTCCGAGAATGCCAAGGGCAGACATGATGACCTTCAATGATTTCCTCTTGTGTCAGTTTTGGTAAACTTTAGGAGCTAGGAAATGGTCCACTTGACAGAAATGTTCAAATTTACTGGCATTTCATATATTCTCTGCTCTAACATTGTCCTGACTCTTTCTGTATATTCTTTACTTATGTTTTTGTTTTCCTTAATCAAAGTGTGTCTTTTAAATCTTTTCAAAGAAGATTCTTTGGACTTACTAAATCACCTGAATTTTATACGTTTTCTGTTGTATAAAGTTCTGCTCATATCTTTATTTAACTTTTTTCTATGTTCTCAGGGTTTATGCTTTTTATCTTCTCATGTCAATTAAAACACTTGGTTATTCATTTTAATAAATCTTTTTACTTATAAAGATTTGAACTTTTGAAGATTCCAGCTTAGTTGTACGTTTCTAAGGGTCAGGTCCTCTCCATTGTTGCTGGCCAAGACTTAGTTCACCATAGAGCAATGTATATTTTGACCTATTTTCCCCTCGACTTTCTGTGATCCCCTACATCTCAACTTTCTTTGAAGACAAGCCATTTGAAATACCCTTAACTTATTTCACAGCCAATAAGTCTTTGAAATAATGTGTATTCTTTAGAGAAATCTTCTTATATAATTAGGCAGAAAATCTGACCTGCCATAGTTTTCAAAACAGCATAATTTCACTCTTCTCAATGCTTAATCTGTTGTATTACACAACCTTTGAGTATTTAGCTTTATCAATCACATGTCCTTTAAAAATGTTTTAGAGATCCTACCAGTCTTTGAAAACATCCTTGTGCCTTGTATCAGTTCCAGTTTTATGTATATTTTCTGCCTTGCACCCGATTATTCCTACATCTGACGGATGGCCTTGGGAATCTAATACTGGTATTGATTGTTTTGGCTGATTGTCTCCCCTTGTAGCTGCTTTCTCATTATTGTGTAAATTTAGATCATGAGCTCATGTTTAGCTAAACAGCTGACCTTGTAAGAGGCTTAGGTGTGAACGCTCGTAAGTTTCAGCAGAAAGTCGGCAAAGATTTATTTGTGTCCCTCCAATGAGTGGCCCGCAAGGACCCCGTTTTCTACAAGTGATAGTCCAATACTCCCTCTAGAGGCAGGAGACTCAGACAGGGCTGCTTTGCGGCCCCCGATCTGGGGCAGGGGCTGTGGGCGGCCTGTGGCCCGGGCAGGAGCCTCTCCGCGTGTGTCCCAGGGACCCATCTGCCTGCGAGCCTCGGTCACCTGGCAGGAAGCTACGATGCCCAGACCTATGGTTAGCTGTGCAGCGAGGTGTACTGCGCGGACAGGTTCCACACACACTTCAAGTAAGAGGGCGGCCTGAGTGGAAAGGTGAGAGTTTGGGCAGCTGTGCAGACAAAGAAAGCGCCCTTTGGCCTGGGCCTAAATGCTTGTGACAATCCACTGGGCCTGCCGGGCTCTGAGGGCCCGGCCCTGGGCCCCCTGCTCCCCTGCTCTTTGTTCAGTCACAGCAGAGATGGCCACACCCACTCCCTCAGTGAGGGCAGTGTTCCAACCTCCCTCAGCCCCGCCCCCTCTCCGCAGGTTACCATGGACTACAGAGGCTGCATTATGAGGCAAGTGCGTTCCGAGAATGCCAAGGGCAGACATGATGACCTTAAATGATTTCCTCTTGTGTCAGTTTTGGTAAACTTTAGGAGCTAGGAAATGGTCCACTTGACAGAAATGTTCAAATTTACTGGCATTTCATATATTCTCTGCTCTAACATTGTTCTGACTCTTTCTGTATATTCTTTACTTATGTTTTTATTTTCCTTAATCAAAGTGTGTCTTTTAAATCTTTTCAAAGAAGATTCTTGGACTTACTAAATCACCTGAATTTTATACGTTTTCTGTTGTATTAAGTTCTGCTCATATCTTTATTTAACTTTTTTCTATGTTCTCAGGGTTTATTGTTTTCATCTTCTGATGTCAATTAAAACACTTGGTTATTCATTTTAATAAATCTTTTTACTTATAAAGATTTGAACTTTTGAAGATTCCAGCTTACTTGTACGTTTCTAAGGGTCAGGTCCTCTCCACTGTTGCTGGCCTGAGGCTTAGTTCACCATAGAGCAATGTATATATTGACCTATTTTCCCCTCGACTTTCTGTGATCCACTACATCTCACCTTTCTTTGAAGACAAGCCATTTGAAATACCCTTAACTTATTTCACAGCCAATAAGTTTTTGAAATAATGGGTATTTTTTAGAGAAATCTTCTTATATAATTAGGCAGAAAATCTGACCTGCCATAGTTTTCAAAACAGCATAATTTCACTCTTCTCAATGATTAATCTGTTGTATTACACAACCTTTGTGTATTTAGCTTTATCAATGACATGTCCTTTAAAAATGTTTTAGAGATCCTACCAGTCTTTGAAAACATCCTTGTGCCTTGTTTCAGTTCCAGTTTTATGTATATTTTCTGCCTTGCACCCGATTATTCCTACATCTGATGGATGGCCTTGGGAATCTAATTCTGGTATTGATTGTTTTGGCTGATTGTCTCCCCTTGTAGCTGCTTTCTTCATTATTGTGTAAAGTTAGATCATGAGCTCATGTTTAGATAAACAGCTGACCTTGTAAGAGGCTTAGGTGTGAACGCTCGTAAGTTTCAGCAGAAAGTCGGCCAAGATTTATTTGTGTCCCTCCAATGAGTGGCCCGCAAGGACCCCGTTTTCTACAAGTGTTGGTCCAATACTCCCTCTAGAGGCAGGGGACTCAGACAGGGCTGCTTTGCGGCCCCCGATCTGGGGCAGGGGCAGTGGGCGGCCTGTGGCCCGGGCAGGAGCCTCTCTGCGTGTGTCCCAGGGACCCATCTGCCTGCGAGCCTCGGTCACCTGGCAGGAAGCTACGATGCCCAGACCTATGGTTAGCTGTGCAGCGAGGTGTACTGCGCGGACAGGTTCCACACACACTTCAAGTAAGAGGGCGGCCTGAGTGGAAAGGTGAGAGTTTGGGCAGCTGTGCAGACAAAGTAAGTGCACTTTGGCCTGGGCCTAAATGCTTGTGACACTCCACTGGGCCTGCCGGGCTCTGACGGCCCTGCCCTGGGCCCCCTGCTCCCCTGCTCTTTGTTCAGTCACAGCAGAGATGGCCACACCCACTCCCTTTGTGAGGGCCGTGTTCCAACCTCCCTCAGCCCCGCCCCTTCTCCGAAGGTTACCATGGACTACAGAGGCTGCATTCTGAGGCCAGGGCGTTCCGAGAATGCCAAGGGCAGACATGATGCCCTTCAATGATTTCCTCTTGTGTCAGTTTTGGTAAACTTTAGGAGCAAGAAATGGTCCACTTTACAGAAATGTTCAAATTTACTGGCATTTCATATATTCTCTTCTCTAACATTGTCCTGACTCTTTCTGTATATTCTTTACTTATGTTTTCGTTTTCCTTAATCAAAGTGTGTCTTTTAAATCTTTTCAAAGAAGATTCTTTGGACTTAATAAATCACCTGAATTTTATACGTTTTCTGTTGTATTAAATTCTGCTCATATATTTATTTAACTTTTTTCTATGTTCTCAGGGTTTATTGTTTTCATCTTCTGATGTCAATTAAAACACTTGGTTATTCATTTTAATAAATCTTTTTACTTATAAAGATTTGAACTTTTGAAGATTCCAGCTTACTTGTACGTTTCTAAGGGTCAGGTCCTCTCCATTGTTGCTGGCCTGAGGCTTAGTTCACCATATAGCAATGTATATATTGACCTATTTTCCCCTAGACTTTCTGTGATCCCCTACATCTCACCTTTCTTTGCAGACAAGCCATTTGAAATACCCTTAACTTATTTCACAGCCGAAAAGTCTTTGAAATAATGTGTATTCTTTAGAGAAATCTTCTTATATAATTAGGCAGAAAATCTGACCTGCCATAGTTTTCAAAACAGCATAATTTCACTCTTCTCAATGATTAATCTGTTGTATTACACAACCTTTGTGTATTTAGCTTTATCAATGACATGTCCTTTAAAAATGTTTTAGAGATCCTACCAGTCTTTGAAAACATCCTTGTGCCTTGTTTCAGTTCCAGTTTTATGTACATTTTCTGCCTTGCACCCTATTATTCCTACATCTGATGGATGGCCTTGGGAATCTAATTCTGGTATTGATTGTTTTGGCTGATTGTCTCCCCTTGTAGCTGCTTTCTTCATTACTGTGTAAAGTTAGATCATGAGCTCATGTTTAGCTAAACAGCTGACCTTGTAAGAGGCTTAGGTGTGAACGCTCGTAAGTTTCAGCAGAAAGTCCGCCAAGATTTATTTGTGTCCCTCCAATGAGTGGCCCGCAAGGACCCCGTTTTCTACAAGTGTTGGTCCAATACTCCATCTAGAGGCAGGGGACTCAGACAGGGCTGCTTTGCGGCCCCCGATCTGGGGCAGGGGCAGTGGGCCGCCTGTGGCCCGGGCAGGAGCCTCTCTGCGTGTGTCCCAGGGACCCATCTGCCTGCGAGCCTCGGTCACCTGGCAGGAAGCTATGATGCCCAGACCTATGCTTAGCTGTGCAGCGAGGTGTACTGCGCGGACAGGTTCCACACACACTTCAAGTAAGAGGGCGGCCTGAGTGGAAAGGTGAGAGTTTGGGCAGCTGTGCAGACAAAGAAAGCGCCCTTTGGCCTGGGCCTAAATGCTTGTGAGACTCCACTGGGCCTGCCGGGCTCTGATGGCCCTGCCCTGGGCCCCCTGCTCCCCTGCCCTTTGTTCAGTCACAGCAGAGATGGCCACACCCACTCCCTCAGTGAGGGCAGTGTCCCAACCTCCCTCAGCCCCGCCCCTTCTCCGCAGGTTACCATAGACTACAGAGGCTGCATTCTGAGGCCAGGGCGTTCCGAGAATGCCAAGGGCAGACATGATGCCCTTCAATGATTTCCTCTTGTGTCAGTTTTGGTAAACTTTAGGAGCTAGGAAATGGTCCACTTGACAGAAATGTTCAAATTTACTGGCATTTCATATATTCTCTGCTCTAACATTGTCCTGACTCTTTCTGTATATTCTTTACTTATGTTTTTGTTTTCCTTAATCAAAGTGTGTCTTTTAAATCTTTTCAAAGAAGATTCTTTGGACTTACTAAATCACCTGAATATTATAAGTTTTCTGTTGTATTAAGTTCTGCTCATATCTTTATTTAACTTTTTTCTATGTTCTCAGGGTTTATTGTTTTCATCTTCTGATGTCAATTAAAACACTTGGTTATTCATTTTAATAAATCTTTTTACTTATAAAGATTTGAACTTTTGAAGATTCCAGCTTACTTGTACGTTTCTAAGGGTCAGGTCCTCTCCATTGTTGCTGGCCTAAGGCTTAGTTCACCATATAGCAATGTATATATTGACCTATTTTCCCCTCGACTTTCTGTGATCCCCTACATCTCACCTTTCTTTGAAGACAAGCCATTTGAAATACCCTTAACTTATTTCACAGCCAAAAAGTCTTTGAAATAATGGGTATTTTTTAGAGAAATCTTCATATATAATTAGGCAGAAAATCTGACCTGCCATAGTTTTCAAAACAGCATAATTTCACTCTTCTCAATGATTAATCTGTTGTATTACACAACCTTTGTGTATTTAGCTTTATCAAAGACATGTCCTTTAAAAATGTTTTAGAGATCCTACCAGTCTTTGAAAACATCCTTGTGCCTTGTTTCAGTTCCAGTTTTATGTATATTTTCTGCCTTGCACACGATTATTCCTACATCTGATGGATGGCCTTGGGAATCTAATTCTGGTATTGATTGTTTTGGCTGATTGTCTCCCCTTGTAGCTGCTTTCTTCATTATTGTGTAAAGTTAGATCATGAGCTCATGTTTAGCTAAACAGCTGACCTTGTAAGAGGCTTAGGTGTGAACGCTCGTAAGTTTCAGCAGAAAGTCGGCCAAGATTTATTTGTGTCCCTCCAATGAGTGGCCCGCAAGGACCCCGTTTTCTACAAGTGTTGGTCCAATACTCCCTCTAGAGCCAGGGGCCTCAGACAGGGCTGCTTTGCGGCCCCCGATCTGTGGCAGGGGCAGTGGGCGGCCTGTGGCCCGGGCAGGAGCCTCTCCGCGTGTGTCCCAGGGACCAATCTGCCTGCGAGCCTCGGTCACCTGGCAGGAAGCTACGATGCCCAGACCTATGGTTAGCTGTGCAGCGAGGTGTACTGCACGGACAGGTTCCACACACACTTCAAGTAAGAGGGCGGCCTGAGTGGAATGGTGAGAGTTTGGGCAGCTGTGCAGACAAAGAAAGCGCCCTTTGGCCTGGGCCTAAATGCTTGTGACACTCCACTGGGCCTGCCGGGCTCTGAGGGCCCTGCCCTGGGCCCCCTGCTCCCCTGCCCTTTGTTCAGTCACAGCAGAGATGGCCACACCCACTCCCTCAGTGAGGGCAGTGTTCCAACCTCCCTCAGCCCCGCCCCCTCTCCGCAGGTTACCATGGACTACAGAGGCTGCATTCTGAGGCCAGGGCGTTCCGAGAATGCCAAGGGCAGACATGATGACCTTAAATGATTTCCTCTTGTGTCAGTTTTGGTAAACTGTTGGAGCTAGGAAATGGTCCACTTTACAGAAATGTTCAAATTTACTGGCATTTCATATATTCTCTGCTCTAACATTGTCCTGACTCTTTCTGTATATTCTTTACTTATGTTTTTGTTTTCCTTAGTCAAAGTGTGTCTTTTAAATCTTTTCAAAGAAGATTCTTCGGATTTACTAACTCACCTGAGTTTTATACGTTTTCTGTTGTATTAAGTTCTGCTCATATCTTTATTTAACTTTTTTCTATGTTCTCAGGGTTTATTGTTTTCATCTTCTAACGTCAATTAAAACACTTGGTTATTCATTTTAATAAATATTTTTACATATAAAGATTTGAACTTTTGAAGATTCCAGCATACATGTACGTTTCTAAGGGTCAGGTCCTCTCCATTGTTGCTGGCCTAAGGCTTAGTTCACCATATAGCAATGTATATATTGACCTATTTTCCCCTCGACTTTCTGTGACCCCCTACATCTCACCTTTCTTTGAAGACAAGCCATTTGAAATACCCTTAACTTATTTCACAGCCAATAAGACTTTGAAATAATGGGTATTTTTTAGAGAAATCTTCATATATAATTAGGCAGAAAATCTGACCTGCCATAGTTTTCAAAACAGCATAATTTCACTCTTCTCAATGATTAATCTGTTGTATTACACAACCTTTGTGTATTTAGCTTTATCAATCACATGTCCTTTAAAAATGTTTTAGAGATCCTACCAGTCTTTGAAAACATCCTTGTGCCTTGTTTCAGTGCTAGTTTTATGTATATTTTCTGCCTTGCACCCGATTATTCCTACATCTGATGGATGGCCTTGGGAATCTAATTCTGGTATTGATTGTTTTGGCTGATTGTCTCCCCTTGTAGCTGCTTTCTTCATTATTGTGTAAATTTAGATCATGAGCTCATGTTTAGCTAAACAGCTGACCTTGTAAGAGGCTTAGGTGTGAACGCTTGTAAGTTTCAGCAGAAAGTCGGCAAAGATTTATTTGTGTCCCTCCAATGCGTGGGCCGCAAGGACCCCGTTTCCTACAAGTGTTGGTCCAATACTCCCTCTAGAGGCAAGGGACTCAGACAGGGCTGCTTTGCGGCCCCCGATCTGGGGCAGGGGCAGTGGGCCGCCTGTGGCCCGGCAGGAGCCTCTCCGCGTATGTCCCAGGGACCCATCTGCCTGCGAGCCTCGGTCACCTGGCAGGAAGCTACGATGCCCAGACCTATGGTTAGCTGTGCAGCGAGGTGTACTGCTCGGACAGGTTCCACACACACTTCAAGTAAGAGGGCGGCCTGAGTGGAAAGGTGTGAGTTTGGGCAGCTGTGCAGACAAAGAAAGCGCCCTTTGGCCTGGGCCTAAATGCTTGTGACACACCACTGGGCCTGCCGGGCTCTGAGGGCCCTGCCCTGGGCCCCCTGCTCCCCTGCCCTTTGTTCAGTCACAGCAGAGATGGCCACACCCACTCCCTCAGTGAGGGCAGTGTTCCAAACTCCCTCAGCCCCGCCCCCTCTCCGCAGGTTACTATGGACTACAGAGGCTGCATTCTGAGGCAAGGGCGTTTCGAGAATGCCAAGGGCAGACATGATGACCTTCTATGATTTCCTCTTGTGTCAGTTTTGGTAAACTTTAGGAGCTAGGAAATGATCCACTTTACAGAAATGTTCAAATTTACTGGCATTTCATATATTCTCTGCTCTAACATTGTCCTGACTCTTTCTGTATATTCTTTAATTATGTTTTTGTTTTCCTTAATCAAAGTGTGTCTTTTAAATCTTTTCAAAGAAGATTCTTTGGACTTACTAAATCACCTGGATTTTATACGTTTTCTGTTGTATTAAGTTCTGCTCATATCTTTATTTATCTATGTTCTCAGGGTTTATTGTTTCCATCTTCTGATGTCAATTAAAGCACTTGGTTATTCATTTTAATAAATATTTTTACTGATAAAGATTTGAACTTTTGAAGATTCCAGCTTACTTGTACGTTTCTAAGGGTCAGGTCCTCTCCATTGTTGCCGGCCTAAGACTTAGTTCACCATAGAGCAATATATATATTGACCTATTTTCCCCTCGACTTTCTGTGATCCCCTACATCTCACCTTTCTTTGCAGACAAGCCATTTGAAATACCCTTAACTTATTTCACAGCCAATAAGGCTTTGAAATAATGTGTATTTTTTAGAGAAATCTTCTTATATAATTAGGCAGAAAATCTGACCTGCCATAGTTTTCAAAACAGCATAATTTCACTCTTCTCAATGATTAATCTGTTGTATTACACAACCTTTGTGTATTTAGCTTTATCAATGACATGTCCTTTAAAAATGTTTTAGAGATCCTACCAGTCTTTGAAAACATCCTTGTGCCTTGTATCAGTTCCACTTTTATGTATATTTTCTGCCTTGCACCCGATTATTCCTACATCTGATGGATGGCCTTGGGAATCTAATACTGGTATTGATTGTTTTGGCTGATTGTCTCCCTTGTAGCTGCATTCTTCATTATTGTGTAAAGTTAGATCATGAGCTCATGTTTAGCTAAACCGCTGACCTTGTAAGAGGCTTAGGTGTGAACGCTCGTAAGTTTCAGCAGAAATTCGGCTAAGATTTATTTGTGTCCCTCCAATGAGTGGCCCTCAAGGAACCCGTTTTCTACAAGTGTTGGTCCAATACTCCCTCTAGAGGCAGGAGACTCAGACAGGGCTGCTTTGCGGCCCCCGATCTGGGGCAGGGGCAGTGGGCGGCCTGTGGCCCGGGCAGGAGCCTCTCCGCGTGTGTCCCAGGGACCCATCTGCCTGCGAGCCTCGGTCACCTGGCAGGAAACTACGATGCCCAGACCTATGGTTAGCTGTGCAGTGAGGTGTACTGCGCGGACAGGTTCCACACACACTTCAAGTAAGAGGGCGGCCTGAGTGGAAAGGTGAGAGTTTGGGCAGCTGTGCAGACAAAGAAAGCGCCCTTTGGCCTGGGCCTAAATGCTTGTGACACTCCACTGGGCCTGCCGGGCTCTGAGGGCCCTGTCCTGGGCCCCCTGCTCCCCTGCCCTTTGTTCAGTCACAGCAGAGATGGCCACACCCACTCCCTCAGTGAGGGCAGTGTTCCAACCTCCCTCAGCCCCGCCCCCTCTCCGCAGTTTACCATGGACTACAGAGGCTGCATTCTGAGGCCAGGGCGTTCCGAGAATGCCAAGGGCAGACATGATGTCCTTAAATGATTTCCTCTTGTCTAAGTTTTGGTAAACTTTAGTGCTAGGAAATGGTCCACTTGACAGAAATGTTCAAATTTACTGGCATTTCATATATTCTCTGCTCTAACATTGTCCTGACTCTTTCTGTATATTCTTTACTTATGTTTTTGTTTTCCTTAATCAAAGTGTGTCTTTTAAATCTTTTCAAAGAAGATTCTTTGGACTTACTAAATCACCTGAATTTTATACGTTTCCTGTTGTATTAAGTTCTGCTCATATCTTTATTTAACTTTTTTCTATGTTCTCAGGGTTTATTGTTTTCATCTTCTGACGTCAATTAAAACACTTGGTTATTCATTTTAATAAATCTATTTACATATAAAGATTTGAACTTTTGAAGATTCCAGCTTACTTGTACGTTTCTAAGGGTCAGGTCCTCTCCATTGTTGCTGGCCTAAGGCTTAGTTCACCATATACCAATGTATATATTGACCTATTTTCCCCTCGACTTTCTGTGATCCCCTACATCTCACTTTTCTTTGCAGACAAGCCATTTCAAATACCCTTAACTTATTTCACAGCCAAAAAGTCTTTGAAATAATGTGTATTTTTTAGAGAAATCTTCTTATATAATTAGGCAGAAAATCTGACCTGCCATAGTTTTCAAAACAGCATAATTTCACTCTTCTCAATGATTAATCTGTTGTATTACACAACCTTTGTGTATTTAGCTTTATCAATCACATGTCCTTTAAAAATGTTTTAGAGATCCTACCAGTCTTTGAAAACATCCTTGTGCCTTGTTTCAGTGCCAGTTTTATGTATATTTTCTGCCTTGCACCTGATTATTCCTACATCTGATGGATGGCCTGGGGAATCTAATTCTGGTATTGATTGTTTTGGCTGATTGTCACCCCTTGTAGCTGCTTTCTTCATTATTGTGTAAATTTAGATCATGAGCTCATGTTTAGCTAAACAGCTGACCTTGTAAGAGGCTTAGGTGTGAACGCTCGTAAGTTTCAGCAGAAAGTCGGCAAAGATTTATTTGTGTCCCTCCAATGCGTGGGCCGCAAGGACCCCGTTTCCTACAAGTGTTGGTCCAATATTCCCTCTAGAGGCAAGGGACTCAGACAGGGCTGCTTTGCGGCCCCCGATCTGGGGCAGGGGCAGTGGGCGGCCTGTGGCCCGGCAGGAGCCTCTCCGCGTGTGTCCCAGGGACCCATCTGCCTGTGAGCCTCGGTCACCTGGCAGGAAGCTACGATGCCCAGACCTATGCTTAGCTGTGCAGCGAGGTGTACTGCGCAGACAGGTTCCACAAACACTTCAAGTAAGAGGGCGGCCTGAGTGGAAAGGTGAGAGTTTGGGCCGCTGTGCAGACAAAGAAAGCGCCCTTTGGCCTGGGCCTAAATGCTTGTGACACTCCACTGGGCCTGCCGGGCTCTGAGGGCCCTGCCCTGGGCCCACTGCTCCCCTGCCCTTTGTTCAGTCACAGCAGAGATGGCCACACCCACTCCCTCAGTGAGGGCAGGGTTCCAACCTCCCTCAGCCCCGCCCCCTCTCCGCAGGTTACCATGGACTACAGAGGCTGCATTCTGAGGCCAGGGTGTTCCGAGAATGCCAAGGGCAGACATGATGACCTTAAATGATTTCCTCTTGTCTCAGTTTTGGTAAACTTTAGTGCTAGGAAATGGTCCACTTGACAGAAATGTTCAAATTTACTGGCATTTCATATATTCTCTGCTCTAACATTGTCCTGACTCTTTCTGTATATTCTTTACTTATGTTTTTGTTTTCCTTAATCAAAGTGTGTCTTTTAAATCTTTTCAAAGAAGATTCTTTGGACTTAGTAAATGACCTGAATTTTATACGTTTTCTGTTGTATTAAATTCTGCTCATATCTTTATTTAACTTTTTTCTATGTTCTCAGGGTTTATTGTTTTCATCTTCTGATCTCAATTAAAACACTTGGTTATTCATTTTACTAAATCATTTTACTTATAAAGATTTGAACTTTTGAAGATTCCAGCTTGCTTGTACGTTTCTAAGGGTCAGGTCCTCTCCATTGTTGCCGGCCTAAGGCTTAGTTCACCATATAGCAATGTATATATTGACCTATTTTCCCCTCGACTTTCTGTGATCCCCTACATCTCACCTTTCTTTGCAGACAAGCCATTTGAAATACCCTTAACTTATTTCACAGCAAATAAGGCTTTGAAATAATGTGTATTTTTTAGAGAAATCTTCCTATATTATTAGGCAGAAAATCTGACCTGCCATAGTTTTCAAAACAGCATAATTTCACTCTTCTCAATGATTAATATGTTGTAATACACAACCTTTGTGTATTTAGCTTTATCAATGACATGTCCTTTAAAAATGTTTTAGAGATCCTACCAGTCTTTGAAAACATCCTCGTGCCTTGTTTCAGTTCCAGTTTTATGTATATTTCCTGCCTTGCACCCAATTATTCCTACATCTGATGGATGGCCTTGGGAATCTAATTCTGGTATTGATTGTTTTGGCTGATTGTCTCCCCTTGTAGCTGCTTTCTTCATTATTGTGTAAAGTTAGATCATGAGCTCATGTTTAGCTAAACAGCTGACCTTGTAAGAGGCTTAGGTGTGAACGCTCGTAAGTTTCAGCAGAAAGTCGGCCAAGATTTATTTGTGTCCCTCCAATGAGTGGCCCGCAAGGACCCCGTTTTCTACAAGTGTTGGTCCAATACTCCCTCTAGAGGCAGGGGACTCAGACAGGGCTGCTTTGCGGCCCCCGATCTGGGGCAGGGGCAGTGGGCGGCCTGTGGCCCGGGCAGGAGCCTCTCCGCGTGTGTCCCAGGGACCCATCTGCCTGCGAGCCTCGGTCACCTGGCAGGAAGCTACGATGCCCAGACCTATGGTTAGCTGTGCAGCGAGGTGTACTGCACGGACAGGTTCCACACACACTTCAAGTAAGAGGGCGGCCTGAGTGGAAAGGTGAGAGTTTGGGCAGCTGTGCAGACAAAGAAAGCGCCCTTTGGCCTGGGCCTAAATGCTTGTGACACTCCACTGGGCCTGCCGGGCTCTGAGGGCCCTGCCCTGGGCCCCCTGCTCCCCTGCCCTTTGTTCTGTCACAGCAGAGATGGCCACAGCCACTCCCTCAGTGAGGGCAGTGTTCCAACCTCCCTCAGCCCCGCCCCCTCTCCGCAGGTTACCATGGACTACAGAGGCTGCATTCTGAGGCCAGGGCGTTCCGAGAATGCCAAGGGCAGACATGATGACCTTAAATGATTTCCTCTTGTGTCAGTTTTGGTAAACTTTAGGAGCTAGGAAATGGTCCACTTGACAGAAATGTTGAAATTTACTGGCATTTCATATATTCTCTGCTCTAACATTGTCCTGACTCTTTCTGTATATTCTTTACATATGTTTTTGTTTTCCTTAGTCAAAGTGTGTCTTTTAAATCTTTTCAAAGAAGATTCTTCGGATTTACTTAGTCACCTGAGTTTTATACGTTTTCTGTTGTATTAAGTTCTGCTCATATCTTTATTTAACTTTTTTCTATGTTCTCAGGGTTTATTGTTTTCATCTTCTGACGTCAATTAAAACACTTGGTTATTCATTTTAATAAAAATTTTTACATATAAAGATTTGAACTTTTGAAGATTCCAGCTTACTTGTACGTTTCTAAGGGTCAGGTCCTCTCCATTGTTGCTGGCCTAAGGCTTAGTTCACCATATAGCAATGTATATATTGACCTATTTTCCCCTCGAATTTCTGTGATCCCCTACATCTCACCTTTCTTTGCAGACAAGCCATTTGAAATACCCTAAACTTATTTCACAGCCAAAAAGTCTTTGAAATAATGTGTATTTTTTAGAGAAATCTTCTTATATAATTAGGCAGAAAATCTGACCTGCCATAGTTTTCAAAACAGCATAATTTCACTCTTCTCAATGATTAATCTGTTGTATTACACAACCTTTGTGTATTTAACTTTATCAATCACATGTCCTTTAAAAATGTTTTAGAGATCCTACCAGTCTTTGAAAACATCCTTGTGCCTTGTTTCAGTGCCAGTTTTATGTATATTTTCTGCCTTGCACCCGATTATTCCTACATCTGATGGATGGCCTTGGGAATCTAATTCTGGTATTGATTGTTTTGGCTGATTGTCTCCCCTTGTAGCTGCTTTCTTCATTATTGTGTAAATTTAGATCATGAGCTCATGTTTAGCTAAACAGCTGACCTTGTAAGAGGCTTAGGTGTGAACGCTCGTAAGTTTCAGCAGAAAGTCGGCAAAGATTTATTTGTGTCCCTCCAATGCGTGGGCCGCAAGGACCACGTTTCCTACAAGTGTTGGTCCAATACTCCCTCTAGAGGCAAGGGACTCAGACAGGGCTGCTTTGCGGACCCCGATCTGGGGCAGGGGCAGTGGGCGGCCTGTGGCCCGGCAGTAGCCTCTCCGCGTGTGTCCCAGGGACCCATCTGCCTGCGAGCCTCGGTCACCTGGCAGGAAGCTACGATGCCCAGACCTATGGTTAGCTGTGCAGCGAGGTGTACTGCGCGGACAGGTTCCACACACACTTCAAGTAAGAGGGCGGCCTGAGTGGAAAGGTGAGAGTTTGGGCAGCTGTGCAGACAAAGAAAGCGCCCTTTGGCCTGGGCCTAAATGCTTGTGACACTCCACTGGGCCTGCCGGGCTCTGAGGGCCCTGCCCTGGGCCCCCTGCTCCCCTGCCCTTTGTTCTGTCACAGCAGAGATGGCCACACCCACTCCCTCAGTGATGGCAGTGTTCCAAACTCCCTCAGCCCCGCCCCCTCTCCGCAGGTTACTATGGACTACAGAGGCTGCATTCTGAGGCAAGGGCGTTCCGAGAATGCCAAGGGCAGACATGATGACCTTCAATGATTTCCTCTTGTGTCAGTTTTGGTAAACTTTAGGAGCTAGGAAATGGTCCACTTGACAGAAATGTTCAAATTTACTGGCATTTCATATATTCTCTGCTCTTACATTGTCCTGACTCTTTCTGTATATTCTTTAATTATGTTTTTGTTTTCCTTAATCAAAGTGTGTCTTTTAAATCTTTTCAAAGAAGATTCTTTGGACTTACTAAATCACCTGGATTTTATACGTTTTCTGTTGTATTAAGTTCTGCTCATATCTTTATTTAACTTTTTTCTATGTTCTCAGGGTTTATTGTTTTCATCTTCTGACGTCAATTAAAACACTTGGTTATTCATTTTAATAAATCTTTTTACTTATAAAGATTTGAACTTTTGAAGATTCCAGCTTGCTTGTACGTTTTTAAGGGTCAGGTCCTCTCCACTGTTGCTGGCCTAAGGCTTAGTTCACCATATAGCAATGTATATATTGACCTATTTTCCCCTAGACTTTCTGTGATCCCCTCCATCTCACATTTCTTTGCAGACAAGCCATTTGAAATACCCTTAACTTATTTCACAGCCAATAAGGCTTTGAAATAATGTGTATTTATTAGAGAAATCTTCTTATATAATTAGGCAGAAAATCTGACCTGCCATAGTTTTCAAAACAGCATAATTTCACTCTTCTCAATGATTAATCTGTTGTATTACACATCCTTGTGTATTTAGCTTTATCAATGACATGTCCTTTAAAAATGTTTTAGAGATCCTACCAGTCTTTGAAAACATCCTTGTGCCTTGTTTCAGTTCCAGTTTTATATATATTTTCTGCCTTGCACCCGATTATTCCTACATCTGATGGTTGGCCTTGGGAATCTAATACTGGTATTGATTGTTTTGGCTGATTGTCTCCCCTTGTAGCTGCTTTCTTCATTATTGTGTAAAGTTAGATCATGAGCTCATGTTTAGCTAAACAGCTGACCTTGTAAGAGGCTTAGGTGTGAACGCTCGTAAGTTTCAGCAGAAAGTCGGCAAAGATTTATTTGTGTCCCTCCAATGCGTGGGCCACAAGGACCCCGTTTACTACAAGTGATGGTCCAATACTCCCTCTAGAGGCAGGGGATTCAGACAGGGCTGCTTTGCGGCCCCCGATCTGGGGCAGGGGCAGTGGGCGGCTTGTGGCCCGGGCAGGAGCCTCTCCGCGTGTGTCCCATGGACCCATCTGCCTACGAGCCTCGGTCACCTGGCAGGAAGCTACGATGCCCAGACCTATGGTTAGCTGTGCAGCGAGGTGTACTGCGCGGACAGGTTCCACACACACTTCAAGTAAGAGTGCGGCCTGAGTGGAAAGGTGAGAGTTTGGGCAGCTGTGCAGACAAAGAAAGTGCCTTTGGCCTGGGCCTAAATGCTTGTGACACTCCACTGGGCCTGCCGGGCTCTGAGGGCCCTGCCCTGGGCCCCCTGCTCCCCTGCCCTTTGTTCAGTCAATGCAGAGATGGCCACACCCTCTCCCTCAGTGAGGGCAGGGTTCCAACCTCCCTCAGCCCCGCCCCCTCTCCGCAGGTTACTGTGGACTACAGAGGCTGCATTCTGAGGCCAGGGCGTTCCGAGAATGCCAAGGGCAGACATGATGACCTTTAATGATTTCCTCTTGTGTCAGTTTTGGTAAACTTTAGGAGCTAGGAAATGGTCCACTTGACAGAAATGTTCAAACTTACTGGCATTTCATATATTCTCTGCTCTAAGATTGTCCTGACTCTTTCTGTATATTCTTTACTTATGTTTTTGTTTTCCTTAATCAAAGTGTGTCTTTTAAATCTTTTCAAAGAAGATTCTTTGGACTTACTAAATCACCTGAATTTTATACGTTTTCTGTTGTATTAAGTTCTGTTCCTATCTTTATTTAACTTTTTTCTATGTTCTCAGGGTTTATTGTTTTCATCTTCTGATGTCAATTAAAACACTTGGTTATTCATTTTAATAAATCTTTTTACTTATAAAGATTTGAACTTTTGAAGATTCCAGCTTACTTGTACGTTTCAAAGGGTCAGGTCCTCTCCACTGTTGCCGGCCTAAGGCTTAGTTCACCATAGAGCAATGTATATATTGACCTATTTTCCCCTAGACTTTCTGTGATCCCCTACATCTCACCTTTCTTTGCAGACAAGCCATTTGAAATACCCTTAACTTATTTCATAGCCAAAAAGTCTTTGAAATAATGTGTATTTTTTAGAGAAATCTTCTTATATAATTAGGCAGAAAATCTCACCTGCCATAGTTTTCAAAACAGCATAATTTCACTCTTCTCAATGATTAATCTGTTGTATTACACAACCTTTGTGTATTTAGCTTTATCAATGACATGTCCTTTAAAAATGTTTTAGAGATCCTACCAGTCTTTGAAAACATCCTCGTGCCTTGTTTCAGTTCCAGTTTTATGTATATTTTCTGCCTTGCACCCGATTATTCCTACATCTGATGGATGGCCTTGGGAATCTAATACTGGTATTGATTGTTTTGGCTGATTGTCTCCCCTTGTAGCTGCTTTCTTCATTATTGTGTAAATTTAGATCATGAGCTCATGTTTAGCTAAACAGCTGACCTTGTAAGAGGCTTACTTGTGAACACTCGTAAGTTTCAGAAGAAAGAATGCAAAGATTTATTTGTGACCCTCCAATGAGTGGCCCTCAAGGACCCCGTTTTCTACAAGTGTTGGTCCAATACTCCCTCTAGAGGCAGGGGACTCCGACAGGGCTGCATTGCGGCCCCCGATCTGGGGCAGGGGCAGTGGGTGGCGTGTGGCCCGGGCAGGAGCCTCTCCACGTGTGTCCCAGGGAACCATCTGCCTGTGAGCCTCGGTCACCTGGCAGGAAGCTACGATGCCCAGACCTATGCTTAGCTGTGCAGCGAGGTGTACTGCGCGGACAGGTTCCACACACACTTCAAGTAAGAGGGCGGCCTGAGTGGAAAGGTGAGTGTTTGGGCAGCTGTGCAGACAAAGAAAGCGCCCTTTGGCCTGGGCCTAAATGCTTGTGACACTCCACTGGGCCTGCCGGGCTCTGAGGGCCCTGCCCTGGACCCCTGCTCCCCTGCCCTTTGTTCAGTCACAGAAGAGATGGCCACACCCACTCCCTCAGTGAGGGCAGTGTTCCAACCTCCCTCAGCCCCGCCCCCTCTCCGCAGGTTACCATGGACTACAGAGGCTGCATTCTGAGGCCAGGGCGTTCCGAGAATGCCAAGGGCAGACATGATGACCTTAAATGATTTCCTCTTGTGTCAGTTTTGGTAAACTTTAGGAGCTAGGAAATGGTCCACTTGACAGAAATGTTCAAATTTACTGGCATTTCATATATTCTCTGCTCTAACATTGTCCTGACTCTTTCTGTATATTCTTTACTTATGTTTTTGTTTTCCTTAATCAAAGTGTGTCTTTTAAACCTTTTCAAAGAAGATTCTTTGGACTTACTAAATCACCTGAATTTTATACGTTTTCTGTTGTATTAAGTTCTGTTCCTATCTTTATTTAACTTTTTTCTATGTTCTCAGGGTTTATTGTTTTCATCTTCTGATGTCAATTAAAACACTTGGTTATTCATTTTAATAAATCTTTTTACTTATAAAGATTTGAACTTTTGAAGATTCCAGCTTACTTGTACGTTTCAAAGGGTCAGGTCCTCTCCACTGTTGCCGGCCTAAGGCTTAGTTCACCATATAGCAATGTATATATTGACCTATTTTCCCCTCGACTTTCTGTGATCCAGTATATCTCACCTTTCTTTGCAGACAAGCCATTTGAAATACCCTTAACTTATTTCACAGCCAATAAGGCTTTGAAATAATGTTTATTTTTTAGAGAAATCTTCTTATATAATTAGGCAGAAAATCTGACCTGCCATAGTTTTCAAAACAGCATAATTTCACTCTTCTCAATGATTAATCTGTTGTATTACACAACCTTTGTGTATTTAGCTTTATCAATGACATGATCTTTAAAAATGTTTTAGAGATCCTACCAGTCTTTGAAAATATCCTCGTGCCTTGTTTCAGTTCCAGTTTTATGTATATTTTCTGCCTTGCACCCGATTATTCCTACATCTGATGGATGGCCTTGGGAATCTAATTCTGGTATTGATTGTTTTGGCTGATTGTCTCCCCTTATAGCTGCTTTCTTCATTATTGTGTAAATTTAGATCATGAGCTCATGCTTAGCTAAACAGCTGACCTTGTAAGAGGCTTAGGTGTGAACGCTCGTAAGTTTCAGCAGAAAGTCGGCAAAGATTTATTTGTGTCCCTCCAATGAGTGGCCCTCAAGGACCCCGTTTTCTACAAGTGTTGGTCCAATACTCCCTCTAGAGGCAGGGGACTCCGACAGGGCTGCATTGCGGCCCCCGATCTGGGGCAGGGGCAGTGGGTGGCGTGTGGCCCGGGCAGGAGCCTCTCCACGTGTGTCCCAGGGAACCATCTGCCTGTGAGCCTCGGTCACCTGGCAGGAAGCTACGATGCCCAGACCTATGCTTAGCTGTGCAGCGAGGTGTACTGCGCGGACAGGTTCCACACACACTTCAAGTAAGAGGGCGGCCTGAGTGGAAAGGTGAGTGTTTGGGCAGCTGTGCAGACAAAGAAAGCGCCCTTTGGCCTGGGCCTAAATGCTTGTGACACTCCACTGGGCCTGCCGGGCTCTGAGGGCCCTGCCCTGGACCCCTGCTCCCCTGCCCTTTGTTCAGTCACAGAAGAGATGGCCACACCCACTCCCTCAGTGAGGGCAGTGTTCCAACCTCCCTCAGCCCCGCCCCCTCTCCGCAGGTTACCATGGACTACAGAGGCTGCATTCTGAGGCCAGGGCGTTCCGAGAATGCCAAGGGCAGACATGATGACCTTAAATGATTTCCTCTTGTGTCAGTTTTGGTAAACTTTAGGAGCTAGGAAATGGTCCACTTGACAGAAATGTTCAAATTTACTGGCATTTCATATATTCTCTGCTCTAACATTGTCCTGACTCTTTCTGTATATTCTTTACTTATGTTTTTGTTTTCCTTAATCAAAGTGTGTCTTTTAAACCTTTTCAAAGAAGATTCTTTGGACTTACTAAATCACCTGAATTTTATACGTTTTCTGTTGTATTAAGTTCTGTTCCTATCTTTATTTAACTTTTTTCTATGTTCTCAGGGTTTATTGTTTTCATCTTCTGATGTCAATTAAAACACTTGGTTATTCATTTTAATAAACCTTTTTACTTATAAAGATTTGAACTTTTGAAGATTCCAGCTTACTTGTACGTTTCAAAGGGTCAGGTCCTCTCCACTGTTGCCGGCCTAAGGCTTAGTTCACCATATAGCAATGTATATATTGACCTATTTTCCCCTCGACTTTCTGTGATCCACTACATCTCACCTTTCTTTGCAGACAAGCCATTTGAAATACCCTTAACTTATTTCACAGCCAATAAGGCTTTGAAATAATGTTTATTTTTTAGAGAAATATTCTTATATAATTAGGCAGAAAATCTGACCTGCCATAGTTTTCAAAACAGCATAATTTCACTCTTCTCAATGATTAATCTGTTGTATTACACCTTTGTGTATTTAGCTTTATCAATGACATGTCCTTTAAAAATGTTTTAGAGATCCTACCAGTCTTTGAAAACATCCTCGTGCCTTGTTTCAGTTCCAGTTTATGTATAATTTCTGCCTTGCACCCGATTATTCCTACATCTGATGGATGGCCTTGGGAATCTAATTCTGGTATTGATTGTTTTGGCTGATTGTCTCCCCTTGTAGCTGCTTTCTTCATTATTGTGTAAATTTAGATCATGAGCTCATGTTTAGCTAAACAGCTGACCTTGTAAGAGGCTTAGGTGTGAACGCTCGTAAGTTTCAGAAGAAAGACGGCAAAGATTTATTTGTGTCCCTCCAATGAGTGGCCCTCAAGGACCCCGTGTTCTACAAGTGTTGGTCCAATACACCCTCTAGAGGCAGGGGACTCCGACAGGGCTGCTTTGCGGCCCCCGAACTGGGGCAGCGGCAGTGGGCGGCCTGTGGCCCGGGCAGGAGCCTCTCCGCGTGTGTCCCAGGGACCCATCTGCCTGTGAGCCTCGGTCACCTGGCAGGAAGCTACGATGCCCAGACCTATGCTTAGCTGTGCAGCGAGGTGTACTGCGCGGACAGGTTCCACACACACTTCAAGTAAGAGGGCGGCCAGAGTGGAAAGGTGAGAGTTTGGGCAGCTGTGCAGACAAAGAAAGCGCCCTTTGGCCTGGGCCTAAATGCTTGTGACACTCCACTGGGCCTGCCGGGCTCTGAGGGCCCTGCCCTGGGCCCCCTGCTCCCCTGCCCTTTGTTCAGTCACAGCAGAGATGGCCACACCCACTCCCTCAGTGAGGGCAGTGTTCCAAACTCCCTCTGCCCCGCCCCCTCTCCGCAGATTACCATGGACTACAGAGGCTGCATTCTGAGGCCAGGGCGTTCCGAGAATGCCAAGGGCAGACATGATGACCTTAAATGATTTCCTCTTGTGTCAGTTTTGGTAAACTTTAGGAGCTAGGAAATGGTCCACTTGACAGAAATGTTCAAATTTACTGGCATTTCATATATTCTCTGCTCTAACATTGTCCTGACTCTTTCTGTATATTCTTTACTTATGTTTTTGTTTTCCTTAATCAAAGTGTGTCTTTTAAATCTTTTCAAAGAAGATTCTTTGGACTTACTAAATCACCTGAATTTTATACGTTTTCTGTTGTATTAAGTTCTGCTCATATCTTTATTTATCTTTGTTCTATGTTCTCAGGGTTTATTGTTTTCATCTTCTAATGTCAATTAAAACACTTGGTTATTCATTTTAATAAATCTTTTTACTTATAAAGATTTGAACTTTTGAAGATTCCAGCTTACTTGTACGTTTCTAAGGGTCAGGTTCTCTCCACTGTTGCCGGCCTAAGGCTTAGTTCACCATATAGCAATGAATATATTGACCTATTTTCCCCTCGACTTTCTGTGATCCACTACATCTCACCTTTCTTTGCAGACAAGCCATTTGAAATACCCTTAACTTATTTCACAGCCAATAAGGCTTTGAAATAATGTTTATTTTTTAGAGAAATCTTCTTATATAATTAGGCAGAAAATCTGACCTGCCATAGTTTTCAAAACAGCATAATTTCACTCTTCTCAATGATTAATCTGTTGTATTACACAACCTTTCTGTATTTAGCTTTATCAATGACATGTCCTTTAAAAATGTTTTAGAGATCCTACCAGTCTTTGAAAACATCCACGTGCCTTGTTTCAGTTCCAGTTTATGTATATTTTCTGCCTTGCACCCGATTATTCCTACATCTGATGGATGGCCTTGGGAATCTAATTCTGGTATTGATTGTTTTGGCTGATTGTCTCCCCTTGTAGCTGCTTTCTTCATTATTGTGTAAATTTAGATCATGAGCTCATGTTTAGCTAAACAGCTGACCTTGTAAGAGGCTTAGGTGTGAACGCTCGTAAGTTTCAGAAGAAAGACGGCAAAGATTTATTTGTTTCCCTCCAATGAGTGGCCCTCAAGGACCCCGTTTTCTACAAGTGTTGGTCCAATACTCCCTCTAGAGGCAGGGGACTCAGACAGGGCTGCTTTGAGGCCCCCGATCTGGGGCAATGGCTGTTGGCGGCCTGTGGCCCGGGCAGGAGCCACTCCGCGTGTGTCCCAGGGACCCATCTGCCTGTGAGCCTCGGTCACCTGGCAGGAAGCTACGATGCCCAGACCTATGCTTAGCTGTGCAGCGAGGTGTACTGCGCGGACAGGTTCCACACACACTTCAAGTAAGAGGGCGGCCTGAGTGGAAAGGTGAGAGTTTGGGCAGCTGTGCAGACAAAGAAAGCGCCCTTTGGCCTGGGCCTAAATGCTTGTGACACTCCACTGGGCCTGCCGGGCTCTGAGGGCCCTGCCCTGGGCCCCCTGCTCCCCTGCCCTTTGTTCAGTCACAGCAGAGATGCCACACCCACTCCCTCAGTGAGGGCAGTGTTCCAACCTCCCTCATCCCCACCCCCACTCCGCAGGTTACCATGGACTACAGAGGCTGCATTCTGAGGCCAGGGCGTTCCGAGAATGCCAAGGGCAGACATGATGACCTTAAATGATTTCCTCTTGTGTCAGTTTTGGTAAACTTTAGGAGGTAGGAAATGGTCCACTTGACAGAAATGTTCAAATTTACTGGCATTTCATATATTCTCTGCTCTAACATTGTCCTGACTCTTTCTGTATATTCTTTACTTATGTTTTTGTTTTCCTTAATCAAAGTGTGTCTTTTAAATCTTTTCAAAGAAGATTCTTTGGACTTACTAAATCACCTGAATTTTATACGTTTTCTGTTGTATTAAGTTCTGCTCATACCTTTATTTATCTTTGTTCTATGTTCTCAGGGTTTATTGTTTTCATCTTCTAATGTCAATTAAAACACTTGGTTATTCATTTTAATAAATCTTTTTACTTATAAAGATTTGAACTTTTGAAGATTCCAGCTTACTTGTACGTTTCTAAGGGTCAGGTTCTCTCCACTGTTGCCGGCCTAAGGCTTAGTTCACCATATAGCAATGAATATATTGACCTATTTTCCCCTCGACTTTCTGTGATCCACTACATCTCACCTTTCTTTGCAGACAAGCCATTTGAAATACCCTTAACTTATTTCACAGCCAATAAGGCTTTGAAATAATGTTTATTTTTTAGAGAAATCTTCTTATATAATTAGGCAGAAAATCTGACCTGCCATAGTTTTCAAAACAGCATAATTTCACTCTTCTCAATGATTAATCTGTTGTATTACACAACCTTTCTGTATTTAGCTTTATCAATGACATGTCCTTTAAAAATGTTTTAGAGATCCTACCAGTCTTTGAAAACATCCACGTGCCTTGTTTCAGTTCCAGTTTATGTATATTTTCTGCCTTGCACCCGATTATTCCTACATCTGATGGATGGCCTTGGGAATCTAATTCTGGTATTGATTGTTTTGGCTGATTGTCTCCCCTTGTAGCTGCTTTCTTCATTATTGTGTAAATTTAGATCATGAGCTCATGTTTAGCTAAACAGCTGACCTTGTAAGAGGCTTAGGTGTGAACGCTCGTAAGTTTCAGAAGAAAGACGGCAAAGATTTATTTGTTTCCCTCCAATGAGTGGCCCTCAAGGACCCCGTTTTCTACAAGTGTTGGTCCAATACTCCCTCTAGAGGCAGGGGACTCAGACAGGGCTGCTTTGAGGCCCCCGATCTGGGGCAATGCCGGTTGGCGGCCTGTGGCCCGGGCAGGAGCCACTCCGCGTGTGTCCCAGGGACCCATCTGCCTGTGAGCCTCGGTCACCTGGCAGGAAGCTACGATGCCCAGACCTATGCTTAGCTGTGCAGCGAGGTGTACTGCGCGGACAGGTTCCACACACACTTCAAGTAAGAGGGCGGCCTGAGTGGAAAGGTGAGAGTTTGGGCAGCTGTGCAGACAAAGAAAGCGCCCTTTGGCCTGGGCCTAAATGCTTGTGACACTCCACTGGGCCTGCCGGGCTCTGAGGGCCCTGCCCTGGGCCCCCTGCTCCCCTGCCCTTTGTTCAGTCACAGCAGAGATGGCCACACCCACTCCCTCAGTGAGGGCAGTGTTCCAACCTCCCTCAGCCCCGCCCCCTCTCCGCAGGTTACCATGGACTACAGAGGCTGCATTCTGAGGCCAGGGCGTTCCGAGAATGCCAAGGGCAGACATGATGACCTTAAATGATTTCCTCTTGTGTCAGTTTTGGTAAACTTTAGGAGCTAGGAAATGGTCCACTTGACAGAAATGTTCAAATTTACTGGCATTTCATATATTCTCTGCTCTAACATTGTCCTGACTCTTTCTGTATATTCTTTACTTATGTTTTTGTTTTCCTTAATCAAAGTGTGTCTTTTAAATCTTTTCAAAGAAGATTCTTTGGACTTACTAAATCACCTGAATTTTATACGTTTTCTGTTGTATTAAGTTCTGCTCATATCTTTATTTAACTTTTGTCTATGTTCTCAGGGTTTATTCTTTTCATCTTCTGATGTCAATTAAAACACTTGGTTTTTCATTTTAATAAATCTTTTTACTTATAAAAATTTGAACTTTTGAAGATTCCAGCTTACTTGTACGTTTCTAAGGGTCAGGTCCTCTCCATTGTTGCCGGCCTAAGGCTTAGTTCACCATATAGCAATGTATATATTGACCTATTTTCCCCTCGACTTTCTGTGATCCACTACATCTCACCTTTCTTTGCAGACAAGCCATTTGAAATACCCTTAACTTATTTCACAGCCAATAAGGCTTTGAAATAATGTGTATTTTTTAGAGAAATCTTCTTATATAATTAGGCAGAAAATCTGACCTGCCATAGTTTTCAAAACAGCATAATTTCACTCTTCTCAATGATTAATCTGTTGTATTACACAACCTTTGTGTATTTAGCTTTATCAATGACATGATCTTTAAAAATGTTTTAGAGATCCTACCAGTCTTTGAAAACATCCTCGTGCCTTGTTTCAGTTCCAGTTTTATGTATATTTTCTGCCTTGCACCCGATTATTCCTACATCTGATGGATGGCCTTGGGAATCTAATTCTGGTATTGATTGTTTTGGCTGATTGTCTCCCCTTATAGCTGCTTTCTTCATTATTGTGTAAATTTAGATCATGAGCTCATGTTTAGCTAAACAGCTGACCTTGTAAGAGGCTTAGGTATGAACGCTCGTAAGTTTCAGCAGAAAATCGGCCAAGTTTTATTTGTGTCCCTCCAATGAGTGGCCCTCAAGGACCCCGTTTTCTACAAGTGTTGGTCCAATACTCCCTCTAGAGGCAGGGGACTCCGACAGGGCTGCTTTGCGGCCCCCGATCTGGGGCAGGGGCAGTGGGCGGCGTGTGGCACGGGCAGGAGCCTCTCCGCGTGTGTCCCAGGGTCCCATCTGCCTGTGAGCCTCGGTCACCTGGCAGGAAGCTACGATGCCCAGACCTATGCTTAGCTGTGCAGCGAGGTGTACTGCGCGAACAGGTTCCACACACACTTCAAGTAAGAGGGCGGCCTGAGTGGAAAGGTGAGAGTTTGGGCAGCTGTGCAGACAAAGAAAGCGCCCTTTGGCCTGGGTCTAAATGCTTGTGACACTCCACTGGGCCTGCCGGGCTCTGAGGTCCCTGCCCTGCGCCCCCTGCTCCTCTGACCTTTGTTCAGTCAGAGCAGTGATGGCCACACCCACTCCCTCAGTGAGGGCAGTGTTCCAACCTCCCTCAGCCCCGCCCCCTCTCCGCAGGTTACCATGGACTACAGAGGCTGCATTCTGAGGCCAGGGCGTTCCGAGAATGCCAAGGGCAGACATGATGACCTTAAATGATTTCCTCTTGTGTCAGTTTTGGTAAACTTTAGGAGCTAGGAAATGGTCCACTTGACAGAAATGTTCAAATTTACTGGCATTTCATATATTCTCTGCTCTAACATTGTCCTGACTCTTTCTGTATATTCTTTACTTATGTTTTTGTTTTCCTTAATCAAAGTGTGTCTTTTAAATCTTTTCAAAGAAGATTCTTTGGACTTACTAAATCACCTGAATTTTATACGTTTTCTGTTGTATTAAGTTCTGCTCCTATCTTTATTTAACTTTTTTCTATGTTCTCAGGGTTTATTGTTTTCATCTTCTGATGTCAATTAAAACACTTGGTTATTCATTTTAATAAATCTTTTTACTTATAAAGGTTTGAACTTTTGAAGATTCCAGCTTACTTGTACGTTTCAAAGGGTCAGGTCCTCTCCACTGTTGCCGGCCTAAGGCTTAGTTCACCATATAGCAATGTATATATTGACCTATTTTCCCCTCGACTTTCTGTGATCCACTACATCTCACCTTTCTTTGCAGACAAGCCATTTGAAATACCCTTAACTTATTTCACAGCCAATAATGCTTTGAAATAATGTGTATTTTTTCGAGAAATCTTCTTATATAATTAGGCAGAAAATCTGACCTGCCATAGTTTTCAAAACAGCATAATTTCACTCTTCTCAATGATTAATCTGTTGTATTACACAACCTTTGTGTATTTAGCTTTATCAATGACATGTCCTTTAAAAATGTTTTAGAGATCCTACCAGTCTTTGAAAACATCCTCGTGCCTTGTTTCAGTTCCAGTTTATGTATATTTTCTGCCTTGCACCCGATTATTCCTACATCTGATGGATGGCCTTGGGAATCTAATTCTGGTATTGATTGTTTTGGCTGATTGTCTCCCCTTGTAGCTGCTTTCTTCATTATTGTGTAAATTTAGATCATGAGCTCATGTTTAGCTAAACAGCTGACCTTGTAAGAGGCTTAGGTGTGAACGCTCGTAAGTTTCAGAAGAAAGACGGCAAAGATTAATTTGTTTCCCTCCAATGAGTGGCCCTCAAGGACCCCGTTTTCTACAAGTGTTGGTCCAATACTCCCTCTAGAGGCAGGGGACTCAGACAGGGCTGCTTTGAGGCCCCCGATCTGGGGCAATGGCGGTTGGCGGCCTGTGGCCCGGGCAGGAGCCACTCCGCGTGTGTCCCAGGGACCCATCTGCCTGTGAGCCTCGGTCACCTGGCAGGAAGCTACGATGCCCAGACCTATGCTTAGCTGTGCAGCGAGGTGTACTGCGCGGACAGGTTCCACACACACTTCAAGTAAGAGGGCGGCCTGAGTGGAAAGGTGAGAGTTTGGGCAGCTGTGCAGACAAAGAAAGCGCCCTTTGGCCTGGGCCTAAATGCTTGTGACACTCCACTGGGCCTGCCGGGCTCTGAGGGCCCTGCCCTGGGCCCCCTGCTCCCCTGCCCTTTGTTCAGTCACAGCAGAGATGGCCACACCCACTCCCTCAGTGAGGGCAGTGTTCCAACCTCCCTCAGCCCCGCCCCCTCTCCGCAGGTTACCATGGACTACAGAGGCTGCATTCTGAGGCCAGGGCGTTCCGAGAATGCCAAGGGCAGACATGATGACCTTAAATGATTTCCTCTTGTGTCAGTTTTGGTAAACTTTAGGAGCTAGGAAATGGTCCACTTGACAGAAATGTTCAAATTTACTGGCATTTCATATATTCTCTGCTCTAACATTGTCCTGACTCTTTCTGTATATTCTTTACTTATGTTTTGGTTTTCCTTAATCAAAGTGTGTCTTTTAAATCTTTTCAAAGAAGATTCTTTGGACTTACTAAATCACCTGAATTTTATACGTTTTCTGTTGTATTAAGTTCTGCTCATATCTTTATTTAACTTTTTTCTATGTTCTCAGGGTTTATTCTTTTCATCTTCTGATGTCAATTAAAACACTTGGTTATTCATTTTAATAAATCTTTTTACTTATAAAAATTTGAACTTTTGAAGATTCCAGCTTACTTGTACGTTTCAAAGGGTCAGGTCCTCTCCACTGTTGCCGGCCTAAGGCTTAGTTCACCATATAGCAATGTATATATTGACCTATTTTCCCCTCGACTTTCTGTGATCCCCTACATCTCACCTTTCTTTGCAGACAAGCCATTTGAAACACCCTTAACTTATTTCACAGCCAATAAGGCTTTGAAATAATGTTTATTTTTTAGAGAAATCTTCTTATATAATTAGGCAGAAAATCTGACCTGCCATAGTTTTCAAAACAGCATAATTTCACTCTTCTCAATGATTAATCTGTTGTATTACACAACCTTTGTGTATTTAGCTTTATCAATGACATGATCTTTAAAAATGTTTTAGAGATCCTACCAGTCTTTGAAAACATCCTCGTGCCTTGTTTCAGTTCCAGTTTTATGTATATTTTCTGCCTTTCACCCGATTATTCCTACATCTGATGGATGGCCTTGGGAATCTAATTCTGGTATTGATTGTTTTGGCTGATTGTCTCCACTTATAGCTGCTTTCTTCATTATTGTGTAAATTTAGATCATGAGCTCATGTTTAGCTAAACAGCTGACCTTGTAAGACGCTTAGGTGTGAACGCTCGTAAGTTTCAGCAGAAAGTCGGCAAAGATTTATTTGTGTCCCTCCAATGAGTGGCCCTCAAGGACCCCGTTTTCTACAAGTGTTGGTCCAACACTCCTTCCAGAGGCAGGGGACTCCGACAGGGCTGCTTTGCAGCCCCCGATCTGGGGCAGGGGCAGTGGGCGGCGTGTGGCCCGGGCAGGAGCCTCTCCGCGTGTGTCCCAGGGACCCATCTGCCTGTGAGCCTCGGTCACCTGGCAGGAAGCTACGATGCCCAGACCTATGCTTAGCTGTGCAGCGAGGTGTACTGCGCGGACAGGTTCCACACACACTTCAAGTAAGAGGGCGGCCTGAGTGGAAAGGTGAGAGTTTGGGCAGCTGTGCAGACAAAGAAAGCGCCCTTTGGCCTGGGCCTAAATGCTTGTGACACTCCACTGGGCCTGCCGGGCTCTGAGGGCCCTGCCCTGGGCCCCCTGCTCCCCTGCCCTTTGTTCAGTCACAGCAGAGATGGCCACACCCACTCCCTCAGTGAGGGCAGTGTTCCAACCTCCCTCAGCCCCGCCCCCTCTCCGCAGGTTACCATGGACTACAGAGGCTGCATTCTGAGGCCAGGGCGTTCCGAGAATGCCAAGGGCAGACATGATGACCTTAAATGATTTCCTCTTGTGTCAGTTTTGGTAAACTTTAGGAGGTAGGAAATGGTCCACTTGACAGAAATGTTCAAATTTACTGGCATTTCATATATTCTCTGCTCTAACATTGTCCTGACTCTTTCTGTATATTCTTTACTTATGTTTTTGTTTTCCTTAATCAAAGTGTGTCTTTTAAATCTTTTCAAAGAAGATTCTTTGGACTTACTAAATCACCTGAATTTTATACGTTTTCTGTTGTATTAAGTTCTGCTCATACCTTTATTTATCTTTGTTCTATGTTCTCAGGGTTTATTGTTTTCATCTTCTAATGTCAATTAAAACACTTGGTTATTCATTTTAATAAATCTTTTTACTTATAAAGATTTGAACTTTTGAAGATTCCAGCTTACTTGTACGTTTCTAAGGGTCAGGTTCTCTCCACTGTTGCCGGCCTAAGGCTTAGTTCACCATATAGCAATGAATATATTGACCTATTTTCCCCTCGACTTTCTGTGATCCACTACATCTCACCTTTCTTTGCAGACAAGCCATTTGAAATACCCTTAACTTATTTCACAGCCAATAAGGCTTTGAAATAATGTTTATTTTTTAGAGAAATCTTCTTATATAATTAGGCAGAAAATCTGACCTGCCATAGTTTTCAAAACAGCATAATTTCACTCTTCTCAATGATTAATCTGTTGTATTACACAACCTTTCTGTATTTAGCTTTATCAATGACATGTCCTTTAAAAATGTTTTAGAGATCCTACCAGTCTTTGAAAACATCCACGTGCCTTGTTTCAGTTCCAGTTTATGTATATTTTCTGCCTTGCACCCGATTATTCCTACATCTGATGGATGGCCTTGGGAATCTAATTCTGGTATTGATTGTTTTGGCTGATTGTCTCCCCTTGTAGCTGCTTTCTTCATTATTGTGTAAATTTAGATCATGAGCTCATGTTTAGCTAAACAGCTGACCTTGTAAGAGGCTTAGGTGTGAACGCTCGTAAGTTTCAGAAGAAAGACGGCAAAGATTTATTTGTTTCCCTCCAATGAGTGGCCCTCAAGGACCCCGTTTTCTACAAGTGTTGGTCCAATACTCCCTCTAGAGGCAGGGGACTCAGACAGGGCTGCTTTGAGGCCCCCGATCTGGGGCAATGCCGGTTGGCGGCCTGTGGCCCGGGCAGGAGCCACTCCGCGTGTGTCCCAGGGACCCATCTGCCTGTGAGCCTCGGTCACCTGGCAGGAAGCTACGATGCCCAGACCTATGCTTAGCTGTGCAGCGAGGTGTACTGCGCGGACAGGTTCCACACACACTTCAAGTAAGAGGGCGGCCTGAGTGGAAAGGTGAGAGTTTGGGCAGCTGTGCAGACAAAGAAAGCGCCCTTTGGCCTGGGCCTAAATGCTTGTGACACTCCACTGGGCCTGCCGGGCTCTGAGGGCCCTGCCCTGGGCCCCCTGCTCCCCTGCCCTTTGTTCAGTCACAGCAGAGATGGCCACACCCACTCCCTCAGTGAGGGCAGTGTTCCAACCTCCCTCAGCCCCGCCCCCTCTCCGCAGGTTACCATGGACTACAGAGGCTGCATTCTGAGGCCAGGGCGTTCCGAGAATGCCAAGGGCAGACATGATGACCTTAAATGATTTCCTCTTGTGTCAGTTTTGGTAAACTTTAGGAGCTAGGAAATGGTCCACTTGACAGAAATGTTCAAATTTACTGGCATTTCATATATTCTCTGCTCTAACATTGTCCTGACTCTTTCTGTATATTCTTTACTTATGTTTTTGTTTTCCTTAATCAAAGTGTGTCTTTTAAATCTTTTCAAAGAAGATTCTTTGGACTTACTAAATCACCTGAATTTTATACGTTTTCTGTTGTATTAAGTTCTGCTCATATCTTTATTTAACTTTTGTCTATGTTCTCAGGGTTTATTCTTTTCATCTTCTGATGTCAATTAAAACACTTGGTTTTTCATTTTAATAAATCTTTTTACTTATAAAAATTTGAACTTTTGAAGATTCCAGCTTACTTGTACGTTTCTAAGGGTCAGGTCCTCTCCATTGTTGCCGGCCTAAGGCTTAGTTCACCATATAGCAATGTATATATTGACCTATTTTCCCCTCGACTTTCTGTGATCCACTACATCTCACCTTTCTTTGCAGACAAGCCATTTGAAATACCCTTAACTTATTTCACAGCCAATAAGGCTTTGAAATAATGTGTATTTTTTAGAGAAATCTTCTTATATAATTAGGCAGAAAATCTGACCTGCCATAGTTTTCAAAACAGCATAATTTCACTCTTCTCAATGATTAATCTGTTGTATTACACAACCTTTGTGTATTTAGCTTTATCAATGACATGATCTTTAAAAATGTTTTAGAGATCCTACCAGTCTTTGAAAACATCCTCGTGCCTTGTTTCAGTTCCAGTTTTATGTATATTTTCTGCCTTGCACCCGATTATTCCTACATCTGATGGATGGCCTTGGGAATCTAATTCTGGTATTGATTGTTTTGGCTGATTGTCTCCCCTTATAGCTGCTTTCTTCATTATTGTGTAAATTTAGATCATGAGCTCATGTTTAGCTAAACAGCTGACCTTGTAAGAGGCTTAGGTATGAACGCTCGTAAGTTTCAGCAGAAAATCGGCCAAGTTTTATTTGTGTCCCTCCAATGAGTGGCCCTCAAGGACCCCGTTTTCTACAAGTGTTGGTCCAATACTCCCTCTAGAGGCAGGGGACTCCGACAGGGCTGCTTTGCGGCCCCCGATCTGGGGCAGGGGCAGTGGGCGGCGTGTGGCACGGGCAGGAGCCTCTCCGCGTGTGTCCCAGGGTCCCATCTGCCTGTGAGCCTCGGTCACCTGGCAGGAAGCTACGATGCCCAGACCTATGCTTAGCTGTGCAGCGAGGTGTACTGCGCGAACAGGTTCCACACACACTTCAAGTAAGAGGGCGGCCTGAGTGGAAAGGTGAGAGTTTGGGCAGCTGTGCAGACAAAGAAAGCGCCCTTTGGCCTGGGTCTAAATGCTTGTGACACTCCACTGGGCCTGCCGGGCTCTGAGGTCCCTGCCCTGCGCCCCCTGCTCCTCTGACCTTTGTTCAGTCAGAGCAGTGATGGCCACACCCACTCCCTCAGTGAGGGCAGTGTTCCAACCTCCCTCAGCCCCGCCCCCTCTCCGCAGGTTACCATGGACTACAGAGGCTGCATTCTGAGGCCAGGGCGTTCCGAGAATGCCAAGGGCAGACATGATGACCTTAAATGATTTCCTCTTGTGTCAGTTTTGGTAAACTTTAGGAGCTAGGAAATGGTCCACTTGACAGAAATGTTCAAATTTACTGGCATTTCATATATTCTCTGCTCTAACATTGTCCTGACTCTTTCTGTATATTCTTTACTTATGTTTTTGTTTTCCTTAATCAAAGTGTGTCTTTTAAATCTTTTCAAAGAAGATTCTTTGGACTTACTAAATCACCTGAATTTTATACGTTTTCTGTTGTATTAAGTTCTGCTCCTATCTTTATTTAACTTTTTTCTATGTTCTCAGGGTTTATTGTTTTCATCTTCTGATGTCAATTAAAACACTTGGTTATTCATTTTAATAAATCTTTTTACTTATAAAGGTTTGAACTTTTGAAGATTCCAGCTTACTTGTACGTTTCAAAGGGTCAGGTCCTCTCCACTGTTGCCGGCCTAAGGCTTAGTTCACCATATAGCAATGTATATATTGACCTATTTTCCCCTCGACTTTCTGTGATCCACTACATCTCACCTTTCTTTGCAGACAAGCCATTTGAAATACCCTTAACTTATTTCACAGCCAATAATGCTTTGAAATAATGTGTATTTTTTCGAGAAATCTTCTTATATAATTAGGCAGAAAATCTGACCTGCCATAGTTTTCAAAACAGCATAATTTCACTCTTCTCAATGATTAATCTGTTGTATTACACAACCTTTGTGTATTTAGCTTTATCAATGACATGTCCTTTAAAAATGTTTTAGAGATCCTACCAGTCTTTGAAAACATCCTCGTGCCTTGTTTCAGTTCCAGTTTATGTATATTTTCTGCCTTGCACCCGATTATTCCTACATCTGATGGATGGCCTTGGGAATCTAATTCTGGTATTGATTGTTTTGGCTGATTGTCTCCCCTTGTAGCTGCTTTCTTCATTATTGTGTAAATTTAGATCATGAGCTCATGTTTAGCTAAACAGCTGACCTTGTAAGAGGCTTAGGTGTGAACGCTCGTAAGTTTCAGAAGAAAGACGGCAAAGATTAATTTGTTTCCCTCCAATGAGTGGCCCTCAAGGACCCCGTTTTCTACAAGTGTTGGTCCAATACTCCCTCTAGAGGCAGGGGACTCAGACAGGGCTGCTTTGAGGCCCCCGATCTGGGGCAATGGCGGTTGGCGGCCTGTGGCCCGGGCAGGAGCCACTCCGCGTGTGTCCCAGGGACCCATCTGCCTGTGAGCCTCGGTCACCTGGCAGGAAGCTACGATGCCCAGACCTATGCTTAGCTGTGCAGCGAGGTGTACTGCGCGGACAGGTTCCACACACACTTCAAGTAAGAGGGCGGCCTGAGTGGAAAGGTGAGAGTTTGGGCAGCTGTGCAGACAAAGAAAGCGCCCTTTGGCCTGGGCCTAAATGCTTGTGACACTCCACTGGGCCTGCCGGGCTCTGAGGGCCCTGCCCTGGGCCCCCTGCTCCCCTGCCCTTTGTTCAGTCACAGCAGAGATGGCCACACCCACTCCCTCAGTGAGGGCAGTGTTCCAACCTCCCTCAGCCCCGCCCCCTCTCCGCAGGTTACCATGGACTACAGAGGCTGCATTCTGAGGCCAGGGCGTTCCGAGAATGCCAAGGGCAGACATGATGACCTTAAATGATTTCCTCTTGTGTCAGTTTTGGTAAACTTTAGGAGCTAGGAAATGGTCCACTTGACAGAAATGTTCAAATTTACTGGCATTTCATATATTCTCTGCTCTAACATTGTCCTGACTCTTTCTGTATATTCTTTACTTATGTTTTGGTTTTCCTTAATCAAAGTGTGTCTTTTAAATCTTTTCAAAGAAGATTCTTTGGACTTACTAAATCACCTGAATTTTATACGTTTTCTGTTGTATTAAGTTCTGCTCATATCTTTATTTAACTTTTTTCTATGTTCTCAGGGTTTATTCTTTTCATCTTCTGATGTCAATTAAAACACTTGGTTATTCATTTTAATAAATCTTTTTACTTATAAAAATTTGAACTTTTGAAGATTCCAGCTTACTTGTACGTTTCAAAGGGTCAGGTCCTCTCCACTGTTGCCGGCCTAAGGCTTAGTTCACCATATAGCAATGTATATATTGACCTATTTTCCCCTCGACTTTCTGTGATCCCCTACATCTCACCTTTCTTTGCAGACAAGCCATTTGAAACACCCTTAACTTATTTCACAGCCAATAAGGCTTTGAAATAATGTTTATTTTTTAGAGAAATCTTCTTATATAATTAGGCAGAAAATCTGACCTGCCATAGTTTTCAAAACAGCATAATTTCACTCTTCTCAATGATTAATCTGTTGTATTACACAACCTTTGTGTATTTAGCTTTATCAATGACATGATCTTTAAAAATGTTTTAGAGATCCTACCAGTCTTTGAAAACATCCTCGTGCCTTGTTTCAGTTCCAGTTTTATGTATATTTTCTGCCTTTCACCCGATTATTCCTACATCTGATGGATGGCCTTGGGAATCTAATTCTGGTATTGATTGTTTTGGCTGATTGTCTCCACTTATAGCTGCTTTCTTCATTATTGTGTAAATTTAGATCATGAGCTCATGTTTAGCTAAACAGCTGACCTTGTAAGACGCTTAGGTGTGAACGCTCGTAAGTTTCAGCAGAAAGTCGGCAAAGATTTATTTGTGTCCCTCCAATGAGTGGCCCTCAAGGACCCCGTTTTCTACAAGTGTTGGTCCAACACTCCTTCCAGAGGCAGGGGACTCCGACAGGGCTGCTTTGCAGCCCCCGATCTGGGGCAGGGGCAGTGGGCGGCGTGTGGCCCGGGCAGGAGCCTCTCCGCGTGTGTCCCAGGGACCCATCTGCCTGTGAGCCTCGGTCACCTGGCAGGAAGCTATGATGCCCAGACCTATGCTTAGCTGTGCAGCGAGGTGTACTGCGCGGACAGGTTCCACACACACTTCAAGTAAGAGGGCGGCCTGAGTGGAAAGGTGAGAGTTTGGGCAGCTGTGCAGACAAAGAAAGCGCCCTTTGGCCTGGGCCTAAATGCTTGTGACACTCCACTGGGCCTGCCGGGCTCTGAGGGCCCTGCCCTGCGCCCCCTGCTCCCCTGCCCTTTGTTCAGTCAGAGCAGAGATGGCCACACCCACTCCCTCAGTGAGGGCAGTGTTCCAACCTCCCTCAGCCCCGCCCCCTCTCCGCAGGTTACCATGGACTACAGAGGCTGCATTCTGAGGCCAGGGCGTTCCGAGAATGCCAAGGGCAGACATGATGACCTTAAATGATTTCCTCTTGTGTCACTTTTGGTAAACTTTAGGAGCTAGGAAATGGTCCACTTGACAGAAATGTTCAAATTTACTGGCATTTCATATATTCTCTGCTCTAACATTGTCCTGACTCTTTCTGTATATTCTTTACTTATGTTTTTGTTTTCCTTAATCAAAGTGTGTCTTTTAAATCTTTTCAAAGAAGATTCTTTGGACTTACTAAATCACCTGAATTTTATACGTTTTCTGTTGTATTAAGTTCTGCTCCTATCTTTATTTAACTTTTTTCTATGTTCTCAGGGATTATTGTTTTCATCTTCTGATGTCAATTAAAACACTTGGTTATTCATTTTAATAAATCTTTTTACTTATAAAGATTTGAACTTTTGAAGATTCCAGCTTACTTGTACGTTTCAAAGGGTCAGGTCCTCTCCACTGTTGCCGGCCTAAGGCTTAGTTCACCATATAGCAATGTATATATTGACCTATTTTCCTCTCGACTTTCTGTGATCCCCTACATCTCACCTTTCTTTGCAGACAAGCCATTTGAAATACCCTTAACTTATTTCACAGCCAATAAGGCTTTGAAATAATGTTTATTTTTTAGAGAAATCTTCTTATATAATTAGGCAGAAAATCTGACCTGCCATAGTTTTCAAAACAGCATAATTTCACTCTTCTCAATGATTAATCTGTTGTATTACACAACCTTTGTGTATTTAGCTTTATCAATGACATGTCCTTTAAAAATGTTTTAGAGATCCTACCAGTCTTTGAAAACATCCTCGTGCCTTGTTTCAGTTCCAGTTTTATGTATATTTTCTGCCTTGCACCCGATTATTCCTACATCTGATGGATGGCCTTGGGAATCTAATTCTGGTATTGATTGTTTTGGCTGATTGTCTCCCCTTGTAGCTGCTTTCTTCATTATTGTGTAAATTTAGATCATGAGCTCATGTTTAGCTAAACAGCTGACCTTGTAAGAGGTTTAGGTGTGAACGCTCGTAAGTTTCAGAAGAAAGACGGCAAAGATTTATTTGTGTCCCTCCAATGAGTGGCCCTCAAGGACCCCGTTTTCTACAAGTGTTTGTCAAATACTCCCTCTAGAGGCAGGGGACTCCGACAGGGCTGCTTTGAGGCCCCCGATCTGGGGCAGGGGCAGTGGGCGGCCTGTGGCCCGGGCAGGAGCCTCTCCACGTGTGTCCCAGGGACCCATCTTCCTGTGAGCCTCGGTCACCTGGCAGGAAGCTACGATGCCCAGACCTATGCTTAGCTGTGCAGCGAGGTGTACTGTGCGGACAGGTTGCACACACACTTCAAGTAAGAGGGCGGCCTGAGTGGAAAGGTGAGAGTTTGGTCAGCTGTGCAGACAAAGAAAGCGCCCTTTGGCCTGGGCCTAAATGCTTGTGACACTCCACTGGGCCTGCCGGGCTCTGAGGGCCCTGCCCTGGGCCCCCTGCTCCCCTGCCCTTTGTTCAGTCACAGCAGAGATGGCCACACCCACTCCCTCAGTGAGGGCAGTGTTCCAACCTCCCTCAGCCCCGCCCCCACTCCGCAGGTTACCATGGACTACAGAGGCTGCATTCTGAGGCCAGGGCGTTCCGAGAATGCCAAGGGCAGACATGATGACCTTAAATGATTTCCTCTTGTGTCAGTTTTGGTAAACTTTAGGAGCTAGGAAATGGTCCACTTGACAGAAATGTTCAAATTTACTGGCATTTCATATATTCTCTGCTCTAACATTGTCCTGACTCTTTCTGTATATTCTTTACTTATGTTTTTGTTTTCCTTAATCAAAGTGTGTCTTTTAAATCTTTTCAAAGAAGATTCTTTGGACTTACTAAATCACCTGAATTTTATACGTTTTCTGTTGTATTAAGTTCTGCTCATATCTTTATTTATCTTTGTTCTATGTTCTCAGGGTTTATTGTTTTCATCTTCTGATGTCAATTAAAACACTTGGTTATTCATTTTAATAAATCTTTTTACTTATAAAGATTTGAACTTTTGAAGATTCCAGCTTACTTGTACGTTTCTAAGGGTCAGGTTCTCTCCACTGTTGCCGGCCTAAGGCTTAGTTCACCATATAGCAATGAATATATTGACCTATTTTCCCCTCGACTTTCTGTGATCCACTACATCTCACCTTTCTTTGCAGACAAGCCAATTGAAATACCCTTAACTTATTTCACAGCCAATAAGGCTTTGAAATAATGTGTATTTTTTAGAGAAATCTTCTTATATAATTAGGCAGAAAATCTGACCTGCCATAGTTTTCAAAACAGCATAATTTCACTCTTCTCAATGATTAATCTGTTGTATTACACAACCTTTGTGTATTTAGCTTTATCAATGACATGTCCTTTAAAAATGTTTTAGAGATCCTACCAGTCTTTGAAAACATCCTCGTGCCTTGTTTCAGTTCCAGTTTATGTATATTTTCTGCCTTGCACCCGATTATTCCTACATCTGATGGATGGCCTTGGGAATCTAATTCTGGTATTGATTGTTTTGGCTGATTGTCTCCCCTTGTAGCTGCTTTCTTCATTATTGTGTAAATTTAGATCATGAGCTCATGTTTAGCTAAACAGCTGACCTTGTAAGAGGCTTAGGTGTGAACGCTCGTAAGTTTCAGAAGAAAGACGGCAAAGATTTATTTGTTTCCCTCCAATGAGTGGCCCTCAAGGACCCCGTTTTCTACAAGTGTTGGTCCAATACTCCCTCTAGAGGCAGGGGACTCAGACAGGGCTGCTTTGAGGCCCCCGATCTGGGGCAATGGCGGTTCCGGCCTATGGCCCGGGCAGGAGCCACTCCGCGTGTGTCCCCGGGACCCATCTGCCTGTGAGCCTCGGTCACCTGGCAGGAAGCTACGATGCCCAGACCTATGCTTAGCTGTGCAGCGAGGTGTACTGCGCGGACAGGTTCCACACACACTTCAAGTAAGAGGGCGGCCTGAGTGGAAAGGTGAGAGTTTGGGCAGCTGTGCAGACAAAGAAAGCGCCCTTTGGCCTGGGCCTAAATGCTTGTGACACTCCACTGGGCCTGCCGGGCTCTGAGGGCCCTGCCCTGGGCCCCCTGCTCCCCTGCCCTTTGTTCAGTCACAGCAGAGATGGCCACACCCACTCCCTCAGTGAGGGCAGTGTTCCAACCTCCCTCAGCCCCGCCCCCTCTCCGCAGGTTACCATGGACTACAGAGGCTGCATTCTGAGGCCAGGGTGTTCCGAGAATGCCAAGGGCAGACATGATGACCTTAAATGATTTCCTCTTGTGTCAGTTTTGGTAAACTTTAGGAGCTAGGAAATGGTCCACTTGACAGAAATGTTCAAATTTACTGGCATTTAATATATTCTCTGCTCTAACATTGTCCTGACTCTTTCTGTATATTCTTCACTTATGTTTTTGTTTTCCTTAATCAAAGTGTGTCTTTTAAATCTTTTCAAAGAAGATTCTTTGGACTTACTAAATCACCTGAATTTTATACGTTTTCTGTTGTATTAAGTTCTGCTCATATCTTTATTTAACTTTTTTCTATGTTCTCAGGGTTTATTCTTTTCATCTTCTGATGTCAATTAAAACACTTGGTTATTCATTTTAATAAAACTTTTTACTTATAAAAATTTGAACTTTTGAAGATTCCAGCTTACTTGTACGTTTCTAAGGGTCAGGTCCTCTCCACTGTTGCCGGCCTAAGGCTTAGTTCACCATATAGCAATGTATATATTGACCTATTTTCCCCTCGACTTTCTGTGATCCACTACATCTCACCTTTCTTTGCAGACAAGCCATTTGAAACACCCTTAACTTATTTCACAGCCAATAAGGCTTTGAAATAATGTTTATTTTTTAGAGAAATCTTCTTATATAATTAGGCAGAAAATCTGACCTGCCATAGTTTTCAAAACAGCATAATTTCACTCTTCTCAATGATTAATCTGTTGTATTACACAACCTTTGTGTATTTAGCTTTATCAATGACATGATCTTTAAAAATGTTTTAGAGATCCTACCAGTCTTTGAAAACATCCTCGTGCCTTGTTTCAGTTCCAGTTTTATGTATATTTTCTGCCTTGCACCCGATTATTCCTACATCTGATGGATGGCCTTGGGAATCTAATTCTGGTATTGATTGTTTTGGCTGATTGTCTCCCCTTATAGCTGCTTTCTTCATTATTGTGTAAATTTAGATCATGAGCTCATGTTTAGCTAAACAGCTGACCTTGTAAGAGGTTTAGGTGTGAACGCTCGTAAGTTTCAGCAGAAAGTCGGCAAAGATTTATTTGTGTCCCTCCAATGAGTGGCCCTCAAGGACCCCGTTTTCTACAAGTGTTGGTCCAATACTCCCTCTAGAGGCAGGGGACTCAGACAGGGCTGCTTTGCCGCCCCCGATCTGGGTCAGGGGCAGTGGGCAGCCAGTGGCCCGGGCAGGAGCCTCTCCGCGTGTGTCCCAGGGACCCATCTTCCTGTGAGCCTCGGTCACCTGGCAGGAAGCTACGATGCCCAGACCTATGCTTAGCTGTGCAGCGAGGTGTACTGCGCAGACAGGTTCCACACACACTTCAAGTAAGAGGGCGGCCTGAGTGGAAAGGTGAGAGTTTGGGCAGCTGTGCAGACAAAGAAAGCGCCCTTTGGCCTGGGCCTAAATGCTTGTGACACTCCACTGGGCCTGCCGGGCTCTGAGGGCCCTGCCCTGGGCCCCCTGCTCCCCTGCCCTTTGTTCAGTCACAGCAGAGATGGCCACACCCACTCCCTCAGTGAGGGCAGTGTTCCAACCTCCCTCAGCCCCGCCCCCTCTCCGCAGGTTACCATGGACTACAGAGGCTGCATTCTGAGGCCAGGGCGTTCCGAGAATGCCAAGGGCAGACATGATGACCTTAAATGATTTCCTCTTGTGTCAGTTTTGGTAAACTTTAGGAGCTAGGAAATGGTCCACTTGACAGAAATGTTCAAATTTACTGGCATTTCATATATTCTCTGCTCTAACATTGTCCTGACTCTTTCTGTATATTCTTTACTTATGTTTTTGTTTTCCTTAATCAAAGTGTGTCTTTTAAATCTTTTCAAAGAAGATTCTTTGGACTTACTAAATCACCTGAATTTTATACGTTTTCTGTTGTATTAAGTTCTGCTCATATCTTTATTTAACTTTTTTCTATGTTCTCAGGGTTTATTGTTTTCATCTTCTGATGTCAATTAAAACACTTGGTTATTCATTTTAATAAATCTTTTTACTTATAAAAATTTGAACTTTTGAAGATTCCAGCTTACTTGTACGTTTCTAAGGGTCAGGTCCTCTCCACTGTTGCCGGCCTAAGGCTTAGTTCACCATATAGCAATGTATATATTGACCTATTTTCCCCTCGACTTTCTGTGATCCCCTACATCTCACCTTTCTTTGCAGACAAGCCATTTGAAACACCCTTAACTTATTTCACAGCCAATAAGGCTTTGAAATAATGTTTATTTTTTAGAGAAATCTTCTTATATAATTAGGCAGAAAATCTGACCTGCCATAGTTTTCAAAACAGCATAATTTCACTCTTCTCAATGATTAATCTGTTGTATTACACAACCTTTGTGTATTTAGCTTTATCAATGACATGATCTTTAAAAATGTTTTAGAGATCCTACCAGTCTTTGAAAACATCCTCATGCCTTGTTTCAGTTCCAATTTTATGTATATTTTCCTCCTTGCACCCGATTATTCCTACATCTGATGGATGGCCTTGGGAATCTAATTCTGGTATTGATTGTTTTGGCTTATTGTCTCCCCTTATAGCTGCTTTCTTCATTATTGTGTAAATTTAGATCATGAGCTCATGTTTAGCTAAACAGCTGACCTTGTAAGAGGTTTAGGTGTGAACGCTCGTAAGTTTCAGCAGAAAGTCGGCAAAGATTTATTTGTGTCCCTCCAATGAGTGGCCCTCAAGGACCCCGTTTTATACAAGTGTTGGTCCAATACTCCCTCTAGAGGCAGGGGACTCAGACAGGGCTGCTTTTCCGCCCCCGATCTGGGGCAGGGGCAGTGGGCAGCCTGTGGCCCGGGCAGGATCCTCTCCGCGTGTGTCCCAGGGACCCATCTGCCTGTGAGCCTCGGTCACCTGGCAGGAAGCTACGATGCCCAGACCTATGCTTAGCTGTGCAGCGAGGTGTACTGCGCGGACAGGTTCCACACACACTTCAAGTAAGAGGGCGGCCTGAGTGGAAAGGTGAGAGTTTGGGCAGCTGTGCAGACAAAGAAAGCGCCCTTTGGCCTGGGCCTAAATGCTTGTGACACTCCACTGGGCCTGCCGGGCTCTGAGGGCCCTGCCCTGGGCCCCCTGCTCCCCTGCCCTTTGTTCAGTCACAGCAGAGATGGCCACACCCACTCCCTCAGTGAGGGCAGTGTTCCAACCTCCCTCTGCCCCGCCCCCCCTCCGCAGGTTACCATGGACTACAGAGGCTGCATTCTGAGGCCAGGGCGTTCCGAGAATGCCAAGGGCAGACATGATGACCTTAAATGATTTCCTCTTGTGTCAGTTTTGGTAAACTTTAGGAGCTAGGAAATGGTCCACTTTCCAGAAATGTTCAAATTTACTGGCATTTCATATATTCTCTGCTCTAACATTGTCCTGACTCTTTCTGTATATTCTTTACTTATGTTTTTGTTTTCCTTAATCAAAGTGTGTCTTTTAAATCTTTTCAAAGAAGATTCTTTGGACTTACTAAATCACCTGAATTTTATACGTTTTCTGTTGTATTAAGTTCTGCTCCTATCTTTATTTAACTTTTTTCTATGTTCTCAGGGTTTATTGTTTTCATCTTCTGATGTCAATTAAAACACTTGGTTATTCATTTTAATAAATCTTTTTACTTATAAAAATTTGAACTTTTGAAGATTCCAGCTTACTTGTACGTTTCTAAGGGTCAGGTCCTCTCCACTGTTGCCGGCCTAAGGCTTAGTTTACCATATAGCAATGTATATATTGACCTATTTTCCCCTCGACTTTCTGTGATCCACTACAATCTCACCTTTCTTTGCAGACAAGCCATTTGAAATACCCTTAACTTATTTCACAGCCAATAAGGCTTTGAAATAATGTGTATTTTTTAGAGAAATCTTCTTATATAATTAGGCAGAAAATCTGACCTGCCATAGTTTTCAAAACAGCATAATTTCACTCTTCTCAATGATTAAACTGTTGTATTACACAACCTTTGTGTATTTAGCTTTATCAATGACATGATCTTTAAAAATGTTTTAGAGATCCTACCAGTCTTTGAAAACATCCTCGTGCCATGTTTCAGTTCCAGTTTTATGTATATTTTCTGCCTTGCACCCGATTATTCCTACATCTGATGGATGGCGTTGGGAATCTAATTCTGGTATTGATTGTTCTGGCTGATTGTCTCCCCTTATAGCTGCTTTCTTCATTATTGTGTAAATTTAGATCATGAGCTCATGTTTAGCTAAACAGCTGACCTTGTAAGAGGCTTAGGTGTGAACGCTCGTAAGTTTCAGAAGAAAGACGGCAAAGATTTATTTGTGTCCCTCCAATGAGTGGCCCTCAAGGACCCCGTTTTCTACAAGTGTTGGTCCAATACTCCCTCTAGAGGCAGGGGACTCCGACAGGGCTGCATTGCGGCCCCCGATCTGGGGCAGGGGCAGTGGGCGGCCTGTGGCCCGGGCAGGAGCCTCTCCGCGTGTGTCCCAGGGACCCATCTGCCTGTGAGCCTCGGTCACCTGGCAGGAAGCTACGATGCCCAGACCTATGCTTAGCTGTGCAGCGAGGTGTACTGCGCGGACAGGTTCCACACACACTTCAAGTAAGAGGGCGGCCTGAGTGGAAAGGTGAGAGTTTGGGCAGCTGTGCAGACAAAGAAAGCGCCCTTTGGCCTGGGCCTAAATGCTTGAGACACTCCACTGGGCCTGCCGGGCTCTGAGGGCCCTGCCCTGGGCCCCCTGCTCCCCTGCCCTTTGTTCAGTCACAGCAGAGATGGCCACACCCACTCCCTCAGTGAGGGCAGTGTTCCAACCTCCCTCTGCCCCGCCCCCTCTCCGCAGATTACCATGGACTACAGAGGCTGCATTCTGAGGCCAGGGCGTTCCGAGAATGCCAAGGGCAGACATGATGACCTTAAATGATTTCCTCTTGTGTCAGTTTTGGTAAACTTTAGGAGCTAGGAAATGGTCCACTTTCCAGAAATGTTCAAATTTACTGGCATTTCATATATTCTCTGCTCTAACATTGTCCTGACTCTTTCTGTATATTCTTTACTTATGTTTTTGTTTTCCTTAATCAAAGTGTGTCTTTTAAATCTTTTCAAAGAAGATTCTTTGGACTTACTAAATCACCTGAATTTTATACGTTTTCTGTTGTATTAAGTTCTGCTCATATCTTTATTTAACTTTTTTCTATGTTCTCAGGGTTTATTGTTTTCATCTTCTGATGTCAATTAAAACACTTGGTTATTCATTTTAATAAATCTTTTTACTTATAAAAATTTGAACTTTTGAAGATTCCAGCTTACTTGTACGTTTCAAAGGGTCAGGTCCTCTCCACTGTTGCCGGCCTAAGGCTTAGTTCACCATATAGCAATGTATATATTGACCTATTTTCCCCTCGACTTTCTGTGATACACTACATCTCACCATTCTTTGCAGACAAGCCATTTGAAATACCCTTAACTTATTTCACAGCCAATAAGGCTTTGAAATAATGTTTATTTTTTAGAGAAATCTTCTTATATAATTAGGCAGAAAATCTGACCTGCCATAGTTTTCAAAACAGCATAATTTCACTCTTCTCAATGATTAATCTGTTGTATTACACAACCTTTGTGTATTTAGCTTTATCAATGACATGATCTTTAAAAATGTTTTAGAGATCCTACCAGTCTTTGAAAACATCCTCGTGCCTTGTTTCAGTTCCAGTTTTATGTATATTTTCTGCCTTGCACCCGATTATTCCTACATCTGATGGATGGCCTTGGGAATCTAATTCTGGTATTGATTGTTTTGGCTGATTGTCTCCCCTTATAGTTGCTTTCTTCATTATTGTGTAAATTTAGATCATGAGCTCATGTTTAGCTAAACAGCTGACCTTGTAAGAGGCTTAGGTGTGAACGCTCGTAAGTTTCAGCAGAAAGTCGGCAAAGATTTATTTGTGTCCCTCCAATGAGTGGCCCTCAAGGACCCCGTTTTCTACAAGTGTTGGTCCAATACTCCCTCTAGAGGCAGGGGACTCAGACAGGGCTGCTTTGCGGCCCCCGATCTGGGGCAGGGGCAGTGGGCGGCGTGTGGCCCGGGCAGGAGCCTCTCCGCGTGTGTCCCAGGGACCCATCTGCCTGTGAGCCTCGGTCACCTGGCAGGAAGCTACGATTCCCAGACCTATGCTTAGCTGTGCAGCGAGGTGTACTGCGTGGACAGGTTCCACACACACTTCAAGTAAGAGGGCGGCCTGAGTGGAAAGGTGAGAGTTTGGGCAGCTGTGCAGACAAAGAAAGCGCCCTTTGGCCTGGGCCTAAATGCTTGTGACACTCCACTGGGCCTGCCGGGCTCTGAGGGCCCTGCCCTGGGCCCCCTGCTCCCCTGCCCTTTGTTCAGTCAGAGCAGTGATGGCCACACCCACTCCCTCAGTGAGGGCAGTGTTCCAACCTCCCTCTGCCCCGCCCCCTCTCCGCAGGTTTCCATGGACTACAGAGGCTGCATTCTGAGGCCAGGGCGTTCCGAGAATGCCAAGGGCAGACATGATGACCTTAAATGATTTCCTCTTGTGTCAGTTTTGGTAAACTTTAGGAGCTAGGAAATGGTCCACTTTCCAGAAATGTTCAAATTTACTGGCATTTCATATATTCTCTGCTCTAACATTGTCCTGACTCTTTCTGTATATTCTTTACTTATGTTTTTGTTTTCCTTAATCAAAGTGTGTCTTTTAAATCTTTTCAAAGAAGATTCTTTGGACTTACTAAATCACCTGAATTTTATACGTTTTCTGTTGTATTAAGTTCTGCTCCTATCTTTATTTAACTTTTTTCTATGTTCTCAGGGTTTATTCTTTTCATCTTCTGATGTCAATTAAAACACTTGGTTATTCATTTTAATAAATCTTTTTACTTATAAAAATTTGAACTTTTGAAGATTCCAGCTTACTTGTACGTTTCAAAGGGTCAGGTCCTCTCCACTGTTGCCGGCCTAAGGCTTAGTTTACCATATAGCAATGTATATATTGACCTATTTTCCCCTCGACTTTCTGTGATCCACTACATCTCACCATTCTTTGCAGACAAGCCATTTGAAATACCCTTAACTTATTTCACAGCCAATAAGGCTTTGAAATAATGTGTATTTTTTAGAGAAATCTTCTTATAAAATTAGGCAGAAAATCTGACCTGCCATAGTTTTCAAAACAGCATAATTTCACTCTTCTCAATGATTAATCTGTTGTATTACACAACCTTTGTGTATTTAGCTTTATCAATGACATGTCCTTTAAAAATGTTTTAGAGATCCTACCAGTCTTTGAAAACATCCTCGTGCCTTGTTTCAGTTCCAGTTTTATGTATATTTTCTGCCTTGCACCCGATTATTCCTACATCTGATGGATGGCCTTGGGAATCTAATTCTGGTATTGATTGTTTTGGCTGATTGTCTCCCCTTGTAGCTGCTTTCTTCATTATTGTGTAAATTTAGATCATGAGCTCATGTTTAGCTAAACAGCTGACCTTGTAAGAGGTTTAGGTGTGAACGCTCATAAGTTTCAGAAGAAAGACGGCAAAGATTTATTTGTGTCCCTCCAATGAGTGGCCCTCAAGGACCCCGTTTTCTACAAGTGTTGGTCCAATACTCCCTCTAGAGGCAGGGGACTCAGAGAGGGCTGCTTTGCGGCCCCCGATCTGGGGCAGGGGCAGTGTGCGGCATGTGGCCTGGGCAGGAGCCTATCCGCGTGTGTCCCAGGGACCCATCTGCCTGTGAGCCTCGGTCACCTGGCAGGAAGCTACGATGCCCAGACCTATGGTTAGCTGTGCAGCGAGGTGTACTGCGCGGAAAAGTTCCACGCACACTTCAAGTAAGTGGGCGGCCTGAGTGGAAAGGTGAGAGTTTGGGCAGCTGTGCAGACAAAGAAAGCGCCCTTTGGCCTGGGCCTAAATGCTTGTGACACTCCACTGGGCCTGCCGGGCTCTGAGGGCCCTGCCCTGGGCCCCCTGCTCCCCTGCCCTTTGTTCTGTCACAGCAGAGATGGCCACACCCACTCCCTCAGTGAGGGCAGTGTTCCAACCTCCCTCAGCCCCGCCCCCTCTCCGCAGGTTACCATGGACTACAGAGGCTGCATTCTGAGGCCAGGGCGTTCCGAGAATGCCAAGGGCAGACATGATGACCTTAAATGATTTCCTCTTGTGTCAGTTTTGGTAAACTTTAGGAGCTAGGAAATGGTCCACTTGACAGAAATGTTCAAATTTACTGGCATTTCATATATTCTCTGCTCTAACATTGTCCTGACTCTTTCTGTATATTCTTTACTTATGTTTTGGTTTTCCTTAATCAAAGTGTGTCTTTTAAATCTTTTCAAAGAAGATTCTTTGGACTTACTAAATCACCTGAATTTTATACGTTTTCTGTTGTATAAAGTTCTGCTCCTATCTTTATTTAACTTTTTTCTATGTTCTCAGGGTTTATTGTTTTCATCTTCTGATGTCAATTAAAACACTTGGTTATTCATTTTAATAAATCTTTTTACTTATAAAAATTTGAACTTTTGAAGATTCCAGCTTACTTGTACGTTTCTAAGGGTCAGGTCCTCTCCACTGTTGCCGGCCTAAGGCTTAGTTCACCATATAGCAATGTATATATTGACCTATTTTCCCCTCGACTTTCTGTGATCCCCTACATCTCACCTTTCTTTGCAGACAAGCCATTTGAAACACCCTTAACTTATTTCACAGCCAATAAGGCTTTGAAATAATGTTTATTTTTTAGAGAAATCTTCTTATATAATTAGGCAGAAAATCTGACCTGCCATAGTTTTCAAAACAGCATAATTTCACTCTTCTCAATGATTAATCTGTTGTATTACACAACCTTTGTGTATTTAGCTTTATCAATGACATGATCTTTAAAAATGTTTTAGAGATCCTACCAGTCTTTGAAAACATCCTCGTGCCTTGTTTCAGTTCCAGTTTTATGTATATTTTCTGCCTTGCACCCGATTATTCCTACATCTGATGGATGGCCTTGGGAATCTAATTCTGGTATTGATTGTTTTGGCTGATTGTCTCCCATTATAGCTGCTTTCTTCATTATTGTGTAAATTTAGATCATGAGCTCATGTTTAGCTAAACAGCTGACCTTGTAAGAGGTTTAGGTGTGAACGCTCGTAAGTTTCAGCAGAATGTCGGCAAAGATTTATTTGTGTCCCTCCAATGAGTGGCCCACAAGGACCCCGTTTTCTACAAGTGTTGGTCCAATACTCCCTCTAGAGGCAGGGGACTCAGACAGGGCTGCTTTGTCGCCCCCGATCTGGGGCAGGGGCAGTGGGCAGCCTGTGGCCCGGGCAGGAGCCTCTCCGCGTGTGTCCCAGGGACCCATCTGCCTGTGAGCCTTGGTCACCTGGCAGGAAGCTACGATGCCCAGACCTATGCTTAGCTGTGCAGCGAGGTGTACTGCGCGGACAGGTTCCACACACACTTCAAGTAAGAGGGCGGCCTGAGTGGAAAGGTGAGAGTTTGGGCAGCTGTGCAGACAAAGAAAGCGCCCTTTGGCCTGGGCCTAAATGCTTGTGACACTCCACTGGGCCTGCCGGGCTCTGAGGGCCCTGCCCTGGGCCCCCTGCTCCCCTGCCCTTTGTTCAGTCACAGCAGAGATGGCCACACCCACTCCCTCAGTGAGGGCAGTGTTCCAACCTCCCTCAGCCCCGCCCCCTCTCCGCAGGTTACCATGGACTACAGAGGCTGCATTCTGAGGCCAGGGCGTTCCGAGAATGCCAAGGGCAGACATGATGACCTTAAATGATTTCCTCTTGTGTCAGTTTTGGTAAACTTTAGGAGCTAGGAAATGGTCCACTTGACAGAAATGTTCAAATTTACTGGCATTTCATATATTCTCTGCTCTAACATTGTCCTGACTCTTTCTGTATATTCTTTACTTATGTTTTGGTTTTCCTTAATCAAAGTGTGTCTTTTAAATCTTTTCAAAGAAGATTCTTTGGACTTACTAAATCACCTGAATTTTATACGTTTTCTGTTGTATAAAGTTCTGCTCCTATCTTTATTTAACTTTTTTCTATGTTCTCAGGGTTTATTCTTTTCATCTTCTGATGTCAATTAAAACACTTGGTTATTCATTTTAATAAATCTTTTTACTTATAAAAATTTGAACTTTTGAAGATTCCAGCTTACTTGTACGTTTCTAAGGGCCAGGTCCTCTCCACTGTTGCCGGCCTAAGGCTTAGTTCACCATATAGCAATGTATATATTGACCTATTTTCCCCTCGACTTTCTGTGATCCCCTACATCTCACCTTTCTTTGCAGACAAGCCATTTGAAACACCCTTAACTTATTTCACAGCCAATAAGGCTTTGAAATAATGTTTATTTTTTAGAGAAATCTTCTTATATAATTAGGCAGAAAATCTGACCTGCCATAGTTTTCAAAACAGCATAATTTCACTCTTCTCAATGATTAATCTGTTGTATTACACAACCTTTGTGTATTTAGCTTTATCAATGACATGATCTTTAAAAATGTTTTAGAGATCCTACCAGTCTTTGAAAACATCCTCGTGCCTTGTTTCAGTTCCAGTTTTATGTATATTTTCTGCCTTGCACCCGATTATTCCTACATCTGATGGATGGCCTTGGGAATCTAATTCTGGTATTGATTGTTTTGGCTGATTGTCTCCCCTTATAGCTGCTTTCTTCATTATTGTGTAAATTTAGATCATGAGCTCATGTTTAGCTAAACAGCTGACCTTGTAAGAGGTTTAGGTGTGAACGCTCGTAAGTTTCAGCAGAATGTCGGCAAAGATTTATTTGTGTCCCTCCAATGAGTGGCCCACAAGGACCCCGTTTTCTACAAGTGTTGGTCCAATACTCCCTCTAGAGGCAGGGGACTCAGACAGGGCTGCTTTGCCGCCCCCGATCTGGGGCAGGGGCAGTGGGCAGCCTGTGGCCCGGGCAGGAGCCTCTCCGCGTGTGTCCCAGGGACCCATCTGCCTGTGAGCCTCGGTCACCTGGCAGGAAGCTACGATGCCCAGACCTATGCTTAGCTGTGCAGCGAGGTGTACTGCGCGGACAGGTTCCACACACACTTCAAGTAAGAGGGCGGCCTGAGTGGAAAGGTGAGAGTTTGGGCAGCTGTGCAGACAAAGAAAGCGCCCTTTGGCCTGGGCCTAAATGCTTGTGACACTCCACTGGGCCTGCCGGGCTCTGAGGGCCCTGCCCTGGGCCCCCTGCTCCCCTGCCCTTTGTTCAGTCACAGCAGAGATGGCCACACCCACTCCCTCAGTGAGGGCAGTGTTCCAACCTCCCTCAGCCCCGCCCCCTCTCCGCAGGTTACCATGGACTACAGAGGCTGCATTCTGAGGCCAGGGCGTTCCGAGAATGCCAAGGGCAGACATGATGACCTTAAATGATTTCCTCTTGTGTCAGTTTTGGTAAACTTTAGGAGCTAGGAAATGGTCCACTTTCCAGAAATGTTCAAATTTACTGGCATTTCATATATTCTCTGCTCTAACATTGTCCTGACTCTTTCTGTATATTCTTTACTTATGTTTTTGTTTTCCTTAATCAAAGTGTGTCTTTTAAATCTTTTCAAAGAAGATTCTTTGGACTTACTAAATCACCTGAATTTTATACGTTTTCTGTTGTATAAAGTTCTGCTCCTATCTTTATTTAACTTTTTTCTATGTTCTCAGGGTTTATTCTTTTCATCTTCTGATGTCAATTAAAACACTTGGTTATTCATTTTAATAAATCTTTTTACTTATAAAAATTTGAACTTTTGAAGATTCCAGCTTACTTGTACGTTTCTAAGGGCCAGGTCCTCTCCACTGTTGCCGGCCTAAGGCTTAGTTCACCATATAGCAATGTATATATTGACCTATTTTCCCCTCGACTTTCTGTGATCCCCTACATCTCACCTTTCTTTGCAGACAAGCCATTTGAAACACCCTTAACTTATTTCACAGCCAATAAGGCTTTGAAATAATGTTTATTTTTTAGAGAAATCTTCTTATATAATTAGGCAGAAAATCTGACCTGCCATAGTTTTCAAAACAGCATAATTTCACTCTTCTCAATGATTAATCTGTTGTATTACACAACCTTTGTGTATTTAGCTTTATCAATGACATGATCTTTAAAAATGTTTTAGAGATCCTACCAGTCTTTGAAAACATCCTCGTGCCTTGTTTCAGTTCCAGTTTTATGTATATTTTCTGCCTTGCACCCGATTATTCCTACATCTGATGGATGGCCTTGGGAATCTAATTCTGGTATTGATTGTTTTGGCTGATTGTCTCCCCGTATAGCTGCTTTCTTCATTATTGTGTAAATTTAGATCATGAGCTCATGTTTAGCTAAACAGCTGACCTTGTAAGAGGTTTAGGTGTGAACGCTCATAAGTTTCAGAAGAAAGACGGCAAAGATTTATTTGTGTCCCTCCAATGAGTGGCCCTCAAGGACCCCGTTTTCTACAAGTGTTGGTCCAATACTCCCTCTAGAGGCAGGGGACTCAGACAGGGCTGCTTTGCGGCCCCCGATCTGGGGCAGGGGCAGTGTGCGGCATGTGGCCTGGGCAGGAGCCTATCCGCGTGTGTCCCAGGGACCCATCTGCCTGTGAGCCTCGGTCACCTGGCAGGAAGCTACGATGCCCAGACCTATGGTTAGCTGTGCAGCGAGGTGTACTGCGCGGAAAAGTTCCACGCACACTTCAAGTAAGTGGGCGGCCTGAGTGGAAAGGTGAGAGTTTGGGCAGCTGTGCAGACAAAGAAAGCGCACTTTGGCCTGGGCCTAAATGCTTGTGACACTCCACTGGGCCTGCCGGGCTCTGAGGGCCCTGCCCTGGGCCCCCTGCTCCCCTGCCCTTTGTTCTGTCACAGCAGAGATGGCCACACCCACTCCCTCAGTGAGGGCAGTGTTCCAACCTCCCTCAGCCCCGCCCCCTCTCCGCAGGTTACCATGGACTACAGAGGCTGCATTCTGAGGCCAGGGCGTTCCGAGAATGCCAAGGGCAGACATGATGACCTTAAATGATTTCCTCTTGTGTCAGTTTTGGTAAACTTTAGGAGCTAGGAAATGGTCCACTTGACAGAAATGTTCAAATTTACTGGCATTTCATATATTCTCTGCTCTAACATTGTCCTGACTCTTTCTGTATATTCTTTACTTATGTTTTGGTTTTCCTTAATCAAAGTGTGTCTTTTAAATCTTTTCAAAGAAGATTCTTTGGACTTACTAAATCACCTGAATTTTATACGTTTTCTGTTGTATAAAGTTCTGCTCCTATCTTTATTTAACTTTTTTCTATGTTCTCAGGGTTTATTCTTTTCATCTTCTGATGTCAATTAAAACACTTGGTTATTCATTTTAATAAATCTTTTTACTTATAAAAATTTGAACTTTTGAAGATTCCAGCTTACTTGTACGTTTCTAAGGGTCAGGTCCTCTCCACTGTTGCCGGCCTAAGGCTTAGTTCACCATATAGCAATGTATATATTGACCTATTTTCCCCTCGACTTTCTGTGATCCCCTACATCTCACCTTTCTTTGCAGACAAGCCATTTGAAACACCCTTAACTTATTTCACAGCCAATAAGGCTTTGAAATAATGTTTATTTTTTAGAGAAATCTTCTTATATAATTAGGCAGAAAATCTGACCTGCCATAGTTTTCAAAACAGCATAATTTCACTCTTCTCAATGATTAATCTGTTGTATTACACAACCTTTGTGTATTTAGCTTTATCAATGACATGATCTTTAAAAATGTTTTAGAGATCCTACCAGTCTTTGAAAACATCCTCGTGCCTTGTTTCAGTTCCAGTTTTATGTATATTTTCTGCCTTGCACCCGATTATTCCTACATCTGATGGATGGCCTTGGGAATCTAATTCTGGTATTGATTGTTTTGGCTGATTGTCTCCCCTTATAGCTGCTTTCTTCATTATTGTGTAAATTTAGATCATGAGCTCATGTTTAGCTAAACAGCTGACCTTGTAAGAGGTTTAGGTGTGAACGCTCGTAAGTTTCAGCAGAATGTCGGCAAAGATTTATTTGTGTCCCTCCAATGAGTGGCCCACAAGGACCCCGTTTTCTACAAGTGTTGGTCCAATACTCCCTCTAGAGGCAGGGGACTCAGACAGGGCTGCTTTGCCGCCCCCGATCTGGGGCAGGGGCAGTGGGCAGCCTGTGTCCCGGGCAGGAGCCTCTCCGCGTGTGTCCCAGGGACCCATCTGCCTGTGAGCCTCGGTCACCTGGCAGGAAGCTACGATGCCCAGACCTATGCTTAGCTGTGCAGCGAGGTGTACTGCGTGGACAGGTTCCACACACACTTCAAGTAAGAGGGCGGCCTGAGTGGAAAGGTGAGAGTTTGGGCAGCTGTGCAGACAAAGAAAGCGCCCTTTGGCCTGGGCCTAAATGCTTGTGACACTCCACTGGGCCTGCCGGGCTCTGAGGGCCCTGCCCTGGGCCCCCTGCTCCCCTGCCCTTTGTTCAGTCACAGCAGAGATGGCCACACCCACTCCCTCAGTGAGGGCAGTGTTCCAACCTCCCTCAGCCCCGCCCCCTCTCCGCAGGTTACCATGGACTACAGAGGCTGCATTCTGAGGCCAGGGCGTTCCGAGAATGCCAAGGGCAGACATGATGACCTTAAATGATTTCCTCTTGTGTCAGTTTTGGTAAACTTTAGGAGCTAGGAAATGGTCCACTTGACAGAAATGTTCAAATTTACTGGCATTTCATATATTCTCTGCTCTAACATTGTCCTGACTCTTTCTGTATATTCTTTACTTATGTTTTGGTTTTCCTTAATCAAAGTGTGTCTTTTAAATCTTTTCAAAGAAGATTCTTTGGACTTACTAAATCACCTGAATTTTATACGTTTTCTGTTGTATAAAGTTCTGCTCCTATCTTTATTTAACTTTTTTCTATGTTCTCAGGGTTTATTCTTTTCATCTTCTGATGTCAATTAAAACACTTGGTTATTCATTTTAATAAATCTTTTTACTTATAAAAATTTGAACTTTTGAAGATTCCAGCTTACTTGTACGTTTCTAAGGGCCAGGTCCTCTCCACTGTTGCCGGCCTAAGGCTTAGTTCACCATATAGCAATGTATATATTGACCTATTTTCCCCTCGACTTTCTGTGATCCCCTACATCTCACCTTTCTTTGCAGACAAGCCATTTGAAACACCCTTAACTTATTTCACAGCCAATAAGGCTTTGAAATAATGTTTATTTTTTAGAGAAATCTTCTTATATAATTAGGCAGAAAATCTGACCTGCCATAGTTTTCAAAACAGCATAATTTCACTCTTCTCAATGATTAATCTGTTGTATTACACAACCTTTGTGTATTTAGCTTTATCAATGACATGATCTTTAAAAATGTTTTAGAGATCCTACCAGTCTTTGAAAACATCCTCGTGCCTTGTTTCAGTTCCAGTTTTATGTATATTTTCTGCCTTGCACCCGATTATTCCTACATCTGATGGATGGCCTTGGGAATCTAATTCTGGTATTGATTGTTTTGGCTGATTGTCTCCCCTTATAGCTGCTTTCTTCATTATTGTGTAAATTTAGATCATGAGCTCATGTTTAGATAAACAGCTGACCTTGTAAGAGGTTTAGGTGTGAACGCTCGTAAGTTTCAGCAGAATGTCGGCAAAGATTTATTTGTGTCCCTCCAATGAGTGGCCCACAAGGACCCCGTTTTCTACAAGTGTTGGTCCAATACTCCCTCTAGAGGCAGGGGACTCAGACAGGGCTGCTTTGCCGCCCCCGATCTGGGGCAGGGGCAGTGGGCAGCCTGTGGCCCGGGCAGGAGCCTCTCCGCGTGTGTCCCAGGGACCCATCTGCCTGTGAGCCTCGGTCACCTGGCAGGAAGCTACGATGCCCAGACCTATGCTTAGCTGTGCAGCGAGGTGTACTGCGCGGACAGGTTCCACACACACTTCAAGTAAGAGGGCGGCCTGAGTGGAAAGGTGAGAGTTTGGGCAGCTGTGCAGACAAAGAAAGCGCCCTTTGGCCTGGGCCTAAATGCTTGTGACACTCCACTGGGCCTGCCGGGCTCTGAGGGCCCTGCCCTGGGCCCCCTGCTCCCCTGCCCTTTGTTCAGTCACAGCAGAGATGGCCACACCCACTCCCTCAGTGAGGGCAGTGTTCCAACCTCCCTCAGCCCCGCCCCCTCTCCGCAGGTTACCATGGACTACAGAGGCTGCATTCTGAGGCCAGGGCGTTCCGAGAATGCCAAGGGCAGACATGATGACCTTAAATGATTTCCTCTTGTGTCAGTTTTGGTAAACTTTAGGAGCTAGGAAATGGCCCACTTGACAGAAATGTTCAAATTTACTGGCATTTCATATATTCTCTGCTCTAACATTGTCCTGACTCTTTCTGTATATTCTTTACTTATGTTTTGGTTTTCCTTAATCAAAGTGTGTCTTTTAAATCTTTTCAAAGAAGATTCTTTGGACTTACTAAATCACCTGAATTTTATACGTTTTCTGTTGTATTAAGTTCTGCTCCTATCTTTATTTAACTTTTTTCTATGTTCTCAGGGTTTATTCTTTTCATCTTCTGATGTCAATTAAAACACTTGGTTATTCATTTTAATAAATCTTTTTACTTATAAAAATTTGAACTTTTGAAGATTCCAGCTTACTTGTACGTTTCAAAGGGTCAGGTCCTCTCCACTGTTGCCGGCCTAAGGCTTAGTTTACCATATAGCAATGTATATATTGACCTATTTTCCCCTCGACTTTCTGTGATCCACTACATCTCACCTTTCTTTGCAGACAAGCCATTTGAAATACCCTTAACTTATTTCACAGCCAATAAGGCTTTGAAATAATGTGTATTTTTTAGAGAAATCTTCTTATAAAATTAGGCAGAAAATCTGACCTGCCATAGTTTTCAAAACAGCATAATTTCACTCTTCTCAATGATTAATCTGTTGTATTACACAACCTTTGTGTATTTAGCTTTATCAATGACATGTCCTTTAAAAATGTTTTAGAGATCCTACCAGTCTTTGAAAACATCCTCGTGCCTTGTTTCAGTTCCAGTTTTATGTATATTTTCTGCCTTGCACCCGATTATTCCTACATCTGATGGATGGCCTTGGGAATCTAATTCTGGTATTGATTGTTTTGGCTGATTGTCTCCCCTTGTAGCTGCTTTCTTCATTATTGTGTAAATTTAGATCATGAGCTCATGTTTAGCTAAACAGCTGACCTTGTAAGAGGTTTAGGTGTGAACGCTCATAAGTTTCAGAAGAAAGACGGCAAAGATTTATTTGTGTCCCTCCAATGAGTGGCCCTCAAGGACCCCGTTTTCTACAAGTGTTGGTCCAATACTCCCTCTAGAGGCAGGGGACTCAGACAGGGCTGCTTTGCGGCCCCCGATCTGGGGCAGGGGCAGTGTGCGGCATGTGGCCTGGGCAGGAGCCTATCCGCGTGTGTCCCAGGGACCCATCTGCCTGTGAGCCTCGGTCACCTGGCAGGAAGCTACGATGCCCAGACCTATGGTTAGCTGTGCAGCGAGGTGTACTGCGCGGAAAAGTTCCACGCACACTTCAAGTAAGTGGGCGGCCTGAGTGGAAAGGTGAGAGTTTGGGCAGCTGTGCAGACAAAGAAAGCGCCCTTTGGCCTGGGCCTAAATGCTTGTGACACTCCACTGGGCCTGCCGGGCTCTGAGGGCCCTGCCCTGGGCCCCCTGCTCCCCTGCCCTTTGTTCTGTCACAGCAGAGATGGCCACACCCACTCCCTCAGTGAGGGCAGTGTTCCAACCTCCCTCAGCCCCGCCCCCTCTCCGCAGGTTACCATGGACTACAGAGGCTGCATTCTGAGGCCAGGGCGTTCCGAGAATGCCAAGGGCAGACATGATGACCTTAAATGATTTCCTCTTGTGTCAGTTTTGGTAAACTTTAGGAGCTAGGAAATGGTCCACTTGACAGAAATGTTCAAATTTACTGGCATTTCATATATTCTCTGCTCTAACATTGTCCTGACTCTTTCTGTATATTCTTTACTTATGTTTTGGTTTTCCTTAATCAAAGTGTGTCTTTTAAATCTTTTCAAAGAAGATTCTTTGGACTTACTAAATCACCTGAATTTTATACGTTTTCTGTTGTATAAAGTTCTGCTCCTATCTTTATTTAACTTTTTTCTATGTTCTCAGGGTTTATTCTTTTCATCTTCTGATGTCAATTAAAACACTTGGTTATTCATTTTAATAAATCTTTTTACTTATAAAAATTTGAACTTTTGAAGATTCCAGCTTACTTGTACGTTTCTAAGGGTCAGGTCCTCCCCATTGTTGCTGGCCTAAGGCTTAGTTCACCATATAGCAATGTATATATTGACCTATTTTCCCCTCGACTTTCTGTGATCCCCTACATCTCACCTTTCTTTGCAGACAAGCCATTTGAAACACCCTTAACTTATTTCACAGCCAATAAGGCTTTGAAATAATGTTTATTTTTTAGAGAAATCTTCTTATATAATTAGGCAGAAAATCTGACCTGCCATAGTTTTCAAAACAGCATAATTTCACTCTTCTCAATGATTAATCTGTTGTATTACACAACCTTTGTGTATTTAGCTTTATCAATGACATGATCTTTAAAAATGTTTTAGAGATCCTACCAGTCTTTGAAAACATCCTCGTGCCTTGTTTCAGTTCCAGTTTTATGTATATTTTCTGCCTTGCACCCGATTATTCCTACATCTGATGGATGGCCTTGGGAATCTAATTCTGGTATTGATTGTTTTGGCTGATTGTCTCCCCTTATAGCTGCTTTCTTCATTATTGTGTAAATTTAGATCATGAGCTCATGTTTAGCTAAACAGCTGACCTTGTAAGAGGTTTAGGTGTGAACGCTCGTAAGTTTCAGCAGAATGTCGGCAAAGATTTATTTGTGTCCCTCCAATGAGTGGCCCACAAGGACCCCGTTTTCTACAAGTGTTGGTCCAATACTCCCTCTAGAGGCAGGGGACTCAGACAGGGCTGCTTTGCCGCCCCCGATCTGGGGCAGGGGCAGTGGGCAGCCTGTGGCCCGGGCAGGAGCCTCTCCGCGTGTGTCCCAGGGACCCATCTGCCTGTGAGCCTCGGTCACCTGGCAGGAAGCTACGATGCCCAGACCTATGCTTAGCTGTGCAGCGAGGTGTACTGCGCGGACAGGTTCCACACACACTTCAAGTAAGAGGGCGGCCTGAGTGGAAAGGTGAGAGTTTGGGCAGCTGTGCAGACAAAGAAAGCGCCCTTTGGCCTGGGCCTAAATGCTTGTGACACTCCACTGGGCCTGCCGGGCTCTGAGGGCCCTGCCCTGGGCCCCCTGCTCCCCTGCCCTTTGTTCAGTCACAGCAGAGATGGCCACACCCACTCCCTCAGTGAGGGCAGTGTTCCAACCTCCCTCAGCCCCGCCCCCTCTCCGCAGGTTACCATGGACTACAGAGGCTGCATTCTGAGGCCAGGGCGTTCCGAGAATGCCAAGGGCAGACATGATGACCTTAAATGATTTCCTCTTGTGTCAGTTTTGGTAAACTTTAGGAGCTAGGAAATGGTCCACTTGACAGAAATGTTCAAATTTACTGGCATTTCATATATTCTCTGCTCTAACATTGTCCTGACTCTTTCTGTATATTCTTTACTTATGTTTTGGTTTTCCTTAATCAAAGTGTGTCTTTTAAATCTTTTCAAAGAAGATTCTTTGGACTTACTAAATCACCTGAATTTTATACGTTTTCTGTTGTATAAAGTTCTGCTCCTATCTTTATTTAACTTTTTTCTATGTTCTCAGGGTTTATTCTTTTCATCTTCTGATGTCAATTAAAACACTTGGTTATTCATTTTAATAAATCTTTTTACTTATAAAAATTTGAACTTTTGAAGATTCCAGCTTACTTGTACGTTTCTAAGGGTCAGGTCCTCTCCACTGTTGCCGGCCTAAGGCTTAGTTCACCATATAGCAATGTATATATTGACCTATTTTCCCCTCGACTTTCTGTGATCCCCTACATCTCACCTTTCTTTGCAGACAAGCCATTTGAAACACCCTTAACTTATTTCACAGCCAATAAGGCTTTGAAATAATGTTTATTTTTTAGAGAAATCTTCTTATATAATTAGGCAGAAAATCTGACCTGCCATAGTTTTCAAAACAGCATAATTTCACTCTTCTCAATGATTAATCTGTTGTATTACACAACCTTTGTGTATTTAGCTTTATCAATGACATGATCTTTAAAAATGTTTTAGAGATCCTACCAGTCTTTGAAAACATCCTCGTGCCTTGTTTCAGTTCCAGTTTTATGTATATTTTCTGCCTTGCACCCGATTATTCCTACATCTGATGGATGGCCTTGGGAATCTAATTCTGGTATTGATTGTTTTGGCTGATTGTCTCCCCTTGTAGCTGCTTTCTTCATTATTGTGTAAATTTAGATCATGAGCTCATGTTTAGCTAAACAGCTGACCTTGTAAGAGGTTTAGGTGTGAACGCTCGTAAGTTTCAGAAGAAAGACGGCAAAGATTTATTTGTGTCCCTCCAATGAGTGGCCCTCAAGGACCCCGTTTTCTACAAGTGTTTGTCAAATACTCCCTCTAGAGGCAGGGGACTCCGACAGGGCTGCTTTGAGGCCCCCGATCTGGGGCAGGGGCAGTGGGCGGCCTGTGGCCCGGGCAGGAGCCTCTCCGCGTGTGTCCCAGGGACCCATCTTCCTGTGAGCCTCGGTCACCTGGCAGGAAGCTACGATGCCCAGACCTATGCTTAGCTGTGCAGCGACGTGTACTGCGCGGACAGGTTCCACACACACTTCAAGTAAGAGGGCGGCCTGAGTGGAAAGGTGAGAGTTTGGGCAGCTGTGCAGACAAAGAAAGCGCCCTTTGGCCTGGGCCTAAATGCTTGTGACACTCCACTGGGCCTGCCGGGCTCTGAGGGCCCTGCCCTGGGCCCCCTGCTCCCCTGCCCTTTGTTCAGTCACAGCAGAGATGGCCACACCCACTCCCTCAGTGAGGGCAGTGTTCCAACCTCCCTCAGCCCCGCCCCCTCTCCGCAGGTTACCATGGACTACAGAGGCTGCATTCTGAGGCCAGGGCGTTCCGAGAATGCCAAGGGCAGACATGATGACCTTAAATGATTTCCTCTTGTGTCACTTTTGGTAAACTTTAGGAGCTAGGAAATGGTCCACTTGACAGAAATGTTCAAATTTACTGGCATTTAATATATTCTCTGCTCTAACATTGTCCTGACTCTTTCTGTATATTCTTCACTTATGTTTTTGTTTTCCTTAATCAAAGTGTGTCTTTTAAATCTTTTCAAAGAAGATTCTTTGGACTTACTAAATCACCTGAATTTTATACGTTTTCTGTTGTATTAAGTTCTGCTCATATCTTTATTTAACTTTTTTCTATGTTCTCAGGGTTTATTCTTTTCATCTTCTGATGTCAATTAAAACACTTGGTTATTCATTTTAATAAAACTTTTTACTTATAAAAATTTGAACTTTTGAAGATTCCAGCTTACTTGTACGTTTCAAAGGGTCAGGTCCTCTCCACTGTTGCCGGCCTAAGGCTTAGTTCACCATATAGCAATGTATATATTGACCTATTTTCCCCTCGACTTTCTGTGATCCACTACATCTCACCTTTCTTTGCAGACAAGCCATTTGAAATACCCTTAACTTATTTCACAGCCAATAAGGCTTTGAAATAATGTTTATTTTTTAGAGAAATCTTCTTATATAATTAGGCAGAAAATCTGACCTGCCATAGTTTTCAAAACAGCATAATTTCACTCTTCTCAATGATTAATCTGTTGTATTACACAACCTTTGTGTATTTAGCTTTAACAATGACATGATCTTTAAAAATGTTTTAGAGATCCTACCAGTCTTTGAAAACATCCTCGTGCCTTGTTTCAGTTCCAGTTTTATGTATATTTTCCTCCTTGCACCCGATTATTCCTACATCTGATGGATGGCCTTGGGAATCTAATTCTGGTATTGATTGTTTTGGCTGATTGTCTCCCCTTATAGCTGCTTTCTTCATTATTGTGTAAATTTAGATCATGAGCTCATGTTTAGCTAAACAGCTGACCTTGTAAGAGGTTTAGGTGTGAACGCTCGTAAGTTTCAGCAGAAAGTCGGCAAAGATTTATTTGTGTCCCTCCAATGAGTGGCCCTCAAGGACCCCGTTTTCTACAAGTGTTGGTCCAATACTCCCTCTAGAGGCAGGGGACTCAGACAGGGCTGCTTTTCCGCCCCCGATCTGGGGCAGGGGCAGTGGGCAGCCTGTGGCCCGGGCAGGATCCTCTCCGCGTGTGTCCCAGGGACCCATCTGCCTGTGAGCCTCGGTCACCTGGCAGGAAGCTACGATGCCCAGACCTATGCTTAGCTGTGCAGCGCGGTGTACTGCGCGGACAGGTTCCACACACACTTCAAGTAAGAGGGCGGCCTGAGTGGAAAGGTGAGAGTTTGGGCAGCTGTGCAGACAAAGAAAGCGCCCTTTGGCCTGGGCCTAAATGCTTGTGACACTCCACTGGGCCTGCCGGGCTCTGAGGGCCCTGCCCTGGGCCCCCTGCTCCCCTGCCCTTTGTTCAGTCACAGCAGAGATGGCCACACCCACTCCCTCAGTGAGGGCAGTGCTCCAACCTCCCTCAGCCCCGCCCCCTCTCCGCAGGTTACCATGGACTACAGAGGCTGCATTCTGAGGCCAGGGCGTTCCGAGAATGCCAAGGGCAGACATGATGACCTTAAATGATTTCCTCTTGTGTCAGTTTTGGTAAACTTTAGGAGCTAGGAAATGGTCCACTTGACAGAAATGTTCAAATTTACTGGCATTTCATATATTCTCTGCTCTAACATTGTCCTGACTCTTTCTGTATATTCTTTACTTATGTTTTTGTTTTCCTTATTCAAAGTGTGTCTTTTAAATCTTTTCAAAGAAGATTCTTTGGACTTACTAAATCACCTGAATTTTATACGTTTTCTGTTGTATTAAGTTCTGCTCATATCTTTATTTATCTTTGTTCTATGTTCTCAGGGTTTATTGTTTTCATCTTCTGATGTCAATTAAAACACTTGGTTATTCATTTTAATAAATCTTTTTACTTATAAAGATTTGAACTTTTGAAGATTCCAGCTTACTTGTACGTTTCTAAGGGTCAGGTTCTCTCCACTGTTGCCGGCCTAAGGCTTAGTTCACCATATAGCAATGAATATATTGACCTATTTTCCCCTCGACTTTCTGTGATCCACTACATCTCACCTTTCTTTGCAGACAAGCCATTTGAAATACCCTTAACTTATTTCACAGCCAATAAGGCTTTGAAATAATGTGTATTTTTTAGAGAAATCTTCTTATATAATTAGGCAGAAAATCTGACCTGCCATAGTTTTCAAAACAGCATAATTTCACTCTTCTCAATGATTAATCTGTTGTATTACACAACCTTTGTGTATTTAGCTTTATCAATGACATGTCCTTTAAAAATGTTTTAGAGATCCTACCAGTCTTTGAAAACATCCTCGTGCCTTGTTTCAGTTCCAGTTTATGTATATTTTCTGCCTTGCACCCGATTATTCCTACATCTGATGGATGGCCTTGGGAATCTAATTCTGGTATTGATTGTTTTGGCTGATTGTCTCCCCTTGTAGCTGCTTTCTTCATTATTGTGTAAATTTAGATCATGAGCTCATGTTTAGCTAAACAGCTGACCTTGTAAGAGGCTTAGGTGTGAACGCTCGTAAGTTTCAGAAGAAAGACGGCAAAGATTTATTTGTTTCCCTCCAATGAGTGGCCCTCAAGGACCCCGTTTTCTACAAGTGTTGGTCCAATACTCCCTCTAGAGGCAGGGGACTCAGACAGGGCTGCTTTGAGGCCCCCGATCTGGGGCAATGGCGGTTGGCGGCCTATGGCCCGGGCAGGAGCCACTCCGCGTGTGTCCCAGGGACCCATCTGCCTGTGAGCCTCGGTCACCTGGCAGGAAGCTACGATGCCCAGACCTATGCTTAGCTGTGCAGCGAGGTGTACTGCGCGGACAGGTTCCACACACACTTCAAGTAAGAGGGCGGCCTGAGTGGAAAGGTGAGAGTTTGGGCAGCTGTGCAGACAAAGAAAGCGCCCTTTGGCCTGGGCCTAAATGCTTGTGACACTCCACTGGGCCTGCCGGGCTCTGAGGGCCCTGCCCTGGGCCCCCTGCTCCCCTGCCCTTTGTTCAGTCACAGCAGAGATGGCCACACCCACTCCCTCAGTGAGGGCAGTGTTCCAACCTCCCTCAGCCCCGCCCCCTCTCCGCAGGTTACCATGGACTACAGAGGCTGCATTCTGAGGCCAGGGCGTTCTGAGAATGCCAAGGGCAGACATGATGACCTTAAATGATTTCCTCTTGTGTCACTTTTGGTAAACTTTAGGAGCTAGGAAATGGTCCACTTGACAGAAATGTTCAAATTTACTGGCATTTAATATATTCTCTGCTCTAACATTGTCCTGAATCTTTCTGTATATTCTTCACTTATGTTTTTGTTTTCCTTAATCAAAGTGTGTCTTTTAAATCTTTTCAAAGAAGATTCTTTGGACTTACTAAATCACCTGAATTTTATACGTTTTCTGTTGTATTAAGTTCTGCTCATATCTTTATTTAACTTTTTTCTATGTTCTCAGGGTTTATTCTTTTCATCTTCTGATGTCAATTAAAACACTTGGTTATTCATTTTAATAAAACTTTTTACTTATAAAAATTTGAACTTTTGAAGATTCCAGCTTACTTGTACGTTTCTAAGGGTCAGGTCCTCTCCACTGTTGCCGGCCTAAGGCTTAGTTCACCATATAGCAATGTATATATTGACCTATTTTCCCCTCGACTTTCTGTGATCCACTACATCTCACCTTTCTTTGCAGACAAGCCATTTGAAACACCCTTAACTTATTTCACAGCCAATAAGGCTTTGAAATAATGTTTATTTTTTAGAGAAATCTTCTTATATAATTAGGCAGAAAATCTGACCTGCCATAGTTTTCAAAACAGCATAATTTCACTCTTCTCAATGATTAATCTGTTGTATTACACAACCTTTGTGTATTTAGCTTTAACAATGACATGATCTTTAAAAATGTTTTAGAGATCCTACCAGTCTTTGAAAACATCCTCGTGCCTTGTTTCAGTTCCAGTTTTATGTATATTTTCCTCCTTGCACCCGATTATTCCTACATCTGATGGATGGCCTTGGGAATCTAATTCTGGTATTGATTGTTTTGGCTGATTGTCTCCCCTTATAGCTGCTTTCTTCATTATTGTGTAAATTTAGATCATGAGCTCATGTTTAGCTAAACAGCTGACCTTGTAAGAGGTTTAGGTGTGAACGCTCGTAAGTTTCAGCAGAAAGTCGGCAAAGATTTATTTGTGTCCCTCCAATGAGTGGCCCTCAAGGACCCCATTTTCTACAAGTGTTGGTCCAATACTCCCTCTAGAGGCAGGGGACTCAGACAGGGCTGCTTTTCCGCCCCCGATCTGGGGCAGGGGCAGTGGGCAGCCTGTGGCCCGGGCAGGATCCTCTCCGCGTGTGTCCCAGGGACCCATCTGCCTGTGAGCCTCGGTCACCTGGCAGGAAGCTACGATGCCCAGACCTATGCTTAGCTGTGCAGCGCGGTGTACTGCGCGGACAGGTTCCACACACACTTCAAGTAAGAGGGCGGCCTGAGTGGAAAGGTGAGAGTTTGGGCAGCTGTGCAGACAAAGAAAGCGCCCTTTGGCCTGGGCCTAAATGCTTGTGACACTCCACTGGGCCTGCCGGGCTCTGAGGGCCCTGCCCTGGGCCCCCTGCTCCCCTGCCCTTTGTTCAGTCACAGCAGAGATGGCCACACCCACTCCCTCAGTGAGGGCAGTGTTCCAACCTCCCTCAGCCCCGCCCCCTCTCCGCAGGTTACCATGGACTACAGAGGCTGCATTCTGAGGCCAGGGCGTTCCGAGAATGCCAAGGGCAGACATGATGACCTTAAATGATTTCCTCTTGTGTCAGTTTTGGTAAACTTTAGGAGCTAGGAAATGGTCCACTTGACAGAAATGTTCAAATTTACTGGCATTTCATATATTCTCTGCTCTAACATTGTCCTGACTCTTTCTGTATATTCTTTACTTATGTTTTTGTTTTCCTTAATCAAAGTGTGTCTTTTCAATCTTTTCAAAGAAGATTCTTTGGACTTACTAAATCACCTGAATTTTATACGTTTTCTGTTGTATTAAGTTCTGCTCCTATCTTTATTTAACTTTTTTCTATGTTCTCAGGGTTTATTGTTTTCATCTTCTGATGTCAATTAAAACACTTGGTTATTCATTTTAATAAATCTTTTTACTTATAAAAATTTGAACTTTTGAAGATTCCAGCTTACTTGTACGTTTCTAAGGGTCAGGTCCTCTCCACTGTTGCCGGCCTAAGGCTTAGTTCACCATATAGCAATGTATATATTGACCTATTTTCCCCTCGACTTTCTGTGATCCACTACATCTCACCTTTCTTTGCAGACAAGCCATTTGAAATACCCTTAACTTATTTCACAGCCAATAAGGCTTTGAAATAATGTTTATTTTTTAGAGAAATCTTCTTATATAATTAGGCAGAAAATCTGACCTGCCATAGTTTTCAAAACAGCATAATTTCACTCTTCTCAATGATTAATCTGTTGTATTACACAACCTTTGTGTATTTAGCTTTATCAATGACATGATCTTTAAAAATGTTTTAGAGATCCTACCAGTCTTTGAAAACATCCTCGTGCCTTCTTTCAGTTCCAGTTTTATGTATATTTTCTGCCTTGCACCCGATTATTCCTACATCTGATGGATGGCCTTGGGAATCTAATTCTGGTATTGATTGTTTTGGCTGATTGTCTCCCCTTATAGCTGCTTTCTTCATTATTGTGTAAATTTAGATCATGAGCTCATGTTTAGCTAAACAGCTGACCTTGTAAGAGGCTTAGGTGTGAACGCTCGTAAGTTTCAGCAGAAAGTCGGCAAAGATTTATTTGTGTCCCTCCAATGAGTGGCCCTCAAGGACCCCGTTTTCTACAAGTGTTGGTCCAATACTCCCTCTAGAGGCAGGGGACTCCGACAGGGCTGCATTGCGGCCCCCGATCTGGGGCAGGGGCAGTGGGCGGCGTGTGGCCCGGGCAGGAGCCTCTCCGCGTGTGTCCCAGGGACCCATCTGCCTGTGAGCCTCGGTCACCTGGCAGGAAGCTACGATGCCCAGACTTATGCTTAGCTGTGCAGCGAGGTGTACTGCGCGGACAGGTTCCACACACACTTCAAGTAAGAGGGCGGCCTGAGTGGAAAGGTGAGAGTTTGGGCAGCTGTGCAGACAAAGAAAGCGCCCTTTGGCCTGGGCCTAAATGCTTGAGACACTCCACTGGGCCTGCCGGGCTCTGAGGGCCCTGCCCTGGGCCCCCTGCTCCCCTGCCCTTTGTTCAGTCACAGCAGAGATGGCCACACCCACTCCCTCAGTGAGGGCAGTGTTCCAACCTCCCTCTGCCCCGCCCTCTCTCCGCAGGTTTCCATGGACTACAGAGGCTGCATTCTGAGGCCAGGGCGTTCCGAGAATGCCAAGGGCAGACATGATGACCTTAAATGATTTCCTCTTGTGTCAGTTTTGGTAAACTTTAGGAGCTAGGAAATGGTCCACTTTCCAGAAATGTTCAAATTTACTGGCATTTCATATATTCTCTGCTCTAACATTGTCCTGACTCTTTCTGTATATTCTTTACTTATGTTTTTGTTTTCCTTAATCAAAGTGTGTCTTTTCAATCTTTTCAAAGAAGATTCTTTGGACTTACTAAATCACCTGAATTTTATACGTTTTCTGTTGTATTAAGTTCTGCTCATATCTTTATTTAACTTTTTTCTATGTTCTCAGGGTTTATTGTTTTCATCTTCTGATGTCAATTAAAACACTTGGTTATTCATTTTAATAAATCTTTTTACTTATAAAAATTTGAACTTTTGAAGATTCCAGCTTACTTGTACGTTTCTAAGGGTCAGGTCCTCTCCACTGTTGCCGGCCTAAGGCTTAGTTTACCATATAGCAATGTATATATTGACCTATTTTCCCCTCGACTTTCTGTGATCCACTACATCTCACCTTTCTTTGCAGACAAGCCATTTGAAATACCCTTAACTTATTTCACAGCCAATAAGGCTTTGAAATAATGTGTATTTTTTAGAGAAATCTTCTTATATAATTAGGCAGAAAATCTGACCTGCCATAGTTTTCAAAACAGCATAATTTCACTCTTCTCAATGATTAATCTGTTGTATTACACAACCTTTGTGTATTTAGCTTTATCAATGACATGTCCTTTAAAAATGTTTTAGAGATCCTACCAGTCTTTGAAAACATCCTCGTGCCTTGTTTCAGTTCCAGTTTTATGTATATTTTCTGCCTTGCACCCGATTATTCCTACATCTGATGGATGGCCTTGGGAATCTAATTCTGGTATTGATTGTTTGGGCTGATTGTCTCCCCTTGTAGCTGCTTTCTTCATTATTGTGTAAATTTAGATCATGAGCTCATGTTTAGCTAAACAACTGACCTTGTAAGAGGTTTAGGTGTGAACGCACATAAGTTTCAGAAGAAAGACGGCAAAGATTTATTTGTGTCCCTCCAATGAGTGGCCCTCAAGGACCCCGTTTTCTACAAGTGTTGGTCCAATACTCCCTCTAGAGGCAGGGGACTCAGACAGGGCTGCTTTGCGGCCCCCGATCTGGGGCAGGGGCAGTGTGCGGGATGTGGCCTGGGAAGGAGCCTCTCCGCGTGTGTCCCAGGGACCCATCTGCCTGTGAGCCTCGGTCACCTGGCAGGAAGCTATGATGCCCAGACCTATGCTTAGCTGTGCAGCGAGGTGTACTGCGCGGAAAAGTTCCACGCACACTTCAAGTAAGAGGGCGGCCTGAGTGGAAAGGTGAGAGTTTGGGCAGCTGTGCAGACAAAGAAAGCGCCCTTTGGCCTGGGCCTAAATGCTTGTGACACTCCACTGGGCCTGCCGCGCTCTGAGGGCCCTGCCCTGGGCCCCCTGCTCCCCTGCCCTTTGTTCAGTCACAGCAGAGATGGCCACACCCACTCCCTCAGTGAGGGCAGTGTTCCAACCTCCCTCAGCCCCGCCCCCTCTCCGCAGGTTACCATGGACTACAGAGGCTGCATTCTGAGGCCAGGGCATTCCGAGAATGCCAAGGGCAGACATGATGACCTTAAATGATTTCCTCTTGTGTCAGTTTTGGTAAACTTTAGGAGCTAGGAAATGGTCCACTTGACAGAAATGTTCAAATTTACTGGCATTTCATATATTCTCTGCTATAACATTGTCCTGACTCTTTCTGTATATTCTTTACTTATGTTTTTGTTTTCCTTAATCAAAGTGTGTCTTTTCAATCTTTTCAAAGAAGATTCTTTGGACTTACTAAATCACCTGAATTTTATACGTTTTCTGTTGTATTAAGTTCTGCTCCTATCTTTATTTAACTTTTTTCTATGTTCTCAGGGTTTATTGTTTTCATCTTCTGATGTCAATTAAAACACTTGGTTATTCATTTTAATAAATCTTTTTACTTATAAAAATTTGAACTTTTGAAGATTCCAGCTTACTTGTACGTTTCTAAGGGTCAGGTCCTCTCCACTGTTGCCGGCCTAAGGCTTAGTTTACCATATAGCAATGTATATATTGACTTATTTTCCCCTCGACTTTCTGTGATCCACTACATCTCACCTTTCTTTGCAGACAAGCCATTTGAAATACCCTTAACTTATTTCACAGCCAATAAGGCTTTGAAATAATGTGTATTTTTTAGAGAAATCTTCTTATATAATTAGGCAGAAAATCTGACCTGCCATAGTTTTCAAAACAGCATAATTTCACTCTTCTCAATGATTAATCTGTTGTATTACACAACCTTTGTGTATTTAGCTTTATCAATGACATGTCCTTTAAAAATGTTTTAGAGATCCTACCAGTCTTTGAAAACATCCTCGTGCCTTGTTTTAGTTCCAGTTTTATATATATTTTCTGCCTTGCACCCGATTATTCCTACATCTGATGGATGGCCTTGGGAATCTAATTCTGGTATTGATTGTTTGGGCTGATTGTCTCCCCTTGTAGCTGCTTTCTTCATTATTTTGTAAATTTAGATCATGAACTCATGTTTAGCTAAACAGCTGACCTTGTAAGAGGTTTAGGTGTGAACGCACATAAGTTTCAGAAGAAAGACGGCAAAGATTTATTTGTGTCCCTCCAATGAGTGGCCCTCAAGGACCCCGTTTTCTACAAGTGTTGGTCCAATACTCCCTCTAGAGGCAGGGGACTCAGACAGGGCTGCTTTGCGGCCCCCGATCTGGGGCAGGGGCAGTGTGCGGGATGTGGCCTGGGAAGGAGCCTCTCCGCGTGTGTCCCAGGGACCCATCTGCCTGTGAGCCTCGGTCACCTGGCAGGAAGCTACGATGCCCAGACCTATGCTTAGCTGTGCAGCGAGGTGTACTGCGTGGAAAAGTTCCACGCACACTTCAAGTAAGAGGGCGGCCTGAGTGGAAAGGTGAGAGTTTGGGCAGCTGTGCAGACAAAGAAAGCGCCCTTTGGCCTGGGCCTAAATGCTTGAGACACTCCACTGGGCCTGCCGGGCTCTGAGGGCCCTGCCCTGGGCCCCCTGCTCCCCTGCCCTTTGTTCAGTCACAGCAGAGATGGCCACACCCACTCCCTCAGTGAGGGCAGTGTTCCAACCTCCCTCTGCCCCGCCCCCTCTCCGCAGATTACCATGGACTACAGAGGCTGCATTCTGAGGCCAGGGCGTTCCGAGAATGCCAAGGGCAGACATGATGACCTTAAATGATTTCCTCTTGTGTCAGTTTTGGTAAACTTTAGGAGCTAGGAAATGGTCCACTTTCCAGAAATGTTCAAATTTACTGGCATTTCATATATTCTCTGCTCTAACATTGTCCTGACTCTTTCTGTATATTCTTTACTTATGTTTTTGTTTTCCTTAATCAAAGTGTGTCTTTTAAATCTTTTCAAAGAAGATTCTTTGGACTTACTAAATCACCTGAATTTTATACGTTTTCTGTTGTATTAAGTTCTGCTCCTATCTTTATTTAACTTTTTTCTATGTTCTCAGGGTTTATTGTTTTCATCTTCTGATGTCAATTAAAACACTTGGTTATTCATTTTAATAAATCTTTTTACTTATAAAAATTTGAACTTTTGAAGATTCCAGCTTACTTGTACGTTTCAAAGGGTCAGGTCCTCTCCACTGTTGCCGGCCTAAGGCTTAGTTCACCATATAGCAATGTATATATTGACCTATTTTCCCCTCGACTTTCTGTGATCCACTACATCTCACCATTCTTTGCAGACAAGCCATTTGAAATACCCTTAACTTATTTCACAGCCAATAAGGCTTTGAAATAATGTTTATTTTTTAGAGAAATCTTCTTATATAATTAGGCAGAAAATCTGACCTGCCATAGTTTTCAAAACAGCATAATTTCACTCTTCTCAATGATTAATCTGTTGTATTACACAACCTTTGTGTATTTAGCTTTATCAATGACATGATCTTTAAAAATGTTTTAGAGATCCTACCAGTCTTTGAAAACATCCTCGTGCCTTGTTTCAGTTCCAGTTTTATGTATATTTTCTGCCTTGCACCCGATTATTCCTACATCTGATGGATGGCCTTGGGAATCTAATTCTGGTATTGATTGTTTTGGCTGATTGTCTCCCCTTATAGTTGCTTTCTTCATTATTGTGTAAATTTAGATCATGAGCTCATGTTTAGCTAAACAGCTGACCTTGTAAGAGGCTTAGGTGTGAACGCTCGTAAGTTTCAGCAGAAAGTCGGCAAAGATTTATTTGTGTCCCTCCAATGAGTGGCCCTCAAGGACCCCGTTTTCTACAAGTGTTGGTCCAATACTCCCTCTAGAGGCAGGGGACTCAGACAGGGCTGCTTTGCGGCCCCCGATCTGGGGCAGGGGCAGTGGGCGGCGTGTGGCCCGGGCAGGAGCCTCTCCGCGTGTGTCCCAGGGACCCATCTGCCTGTGAGCCTCGGTCACCTGGCAGGAAGCTACGATTCCCAGACCTATGCTTAGCTGTGCAGCGAGGTGTACTGCGTGGACAGGTTCCACACACACTTCAAGTAAGAGGGCGGCCTGAGTGGAAAGGTGAGAGTTTGGGCAGCTGTGCAGACAAAGAAAGCGCCCTTTGGCCTGGGCCTAAATGCTTGTGACACTCCACTGGGCCTGCCGGGCTCTGAGGGCCCTGCCCTGGGCCCCCTGCTCCCCTGCCCTTTGTTCAGTCACAGCAGAGATGGCCACACCCACTCCCTCAGTGAGGGCAGTGTTCCAACCTCCCTCTGCCCCGCCCCCTCTCCGCAGGTTACCATGGACTACAGAGGCTGCATTCTGAGGCCAGGGCGTTCCGAGAATGCCAAGGGCAGACATGATGACCTTAAATGATTTCCTCTTGTGTCAGTTTTGGTAAACTTTAGGAGCTAGGAAATGGTCCACTTGACAGAAATGATCAAATTTACTGGCATTTCATATATTCTCTGCTCTAACATTGTCCTGACTCTTTCTGTATATTCTTTACTTATGTTTTTGTTTTCCTTAATCAAAGTGTGTCTTTTCAATCTTTTCAAAGAAGATTCTTTGGACTTACTAAATCACCTGAATTTTATACGTTTTCTGTTGTATTAAGTTCTGCTCCTATCTTTATTTAACTTTTTTCTATGTTCTCAGGGTTTATTGTTTTCATCTTCTGATGTCAATTAAAACACTTGGTTATTCATTTTAATAAATCTTTTTACTTATAAAAATTTGAACTTTTGAAGATTCCAGCTTACTTGTACGTTTCTAAGGGTCAGGTCCTCTCCACTGTTGCCGGCCTAAGGCTTAGTTTACCATATAGCAATGTATATATTGACCTATTTTCCCCTCGACTTTCTGTGATCCACTACATCTCACCTTTCTTTGCAGACAAGCCATTTGAAATACCCTTAACTTATTTCACAGCCAATAAGGCTTTGAAATAATGTGTATTTTTTAGAGAAATCTTCTTATATAATTAGGCAGAAAATCTGACCTGCCATAGTTTTCAAAACAGCATAATTTCACTCTTCTCAATGATTAATCTGTTGTATTACACAACCTTTGTGTATTTAGCTTTATCAATGACATGTCCTTTAAAAATGTTTTAGAGATCCTACCAGTCTTTGAAAACATCCTCGTGCCTTGTTTCAGTTCCAGTTTTATGTATATTTTCTGCCTTGCACCCGATTATTCCTACATCTGATGGATGGCCTTGGGAATCTAATTCTGGTATTGATTGTTTTGGCTGATTGTCTCCCCTTGTAGCTGCTTTCTTCATTATTGTGTAAATTTAGATCATGAGCTCATGTTTAGCTAAACAGCTGACCTTGTAAGAGGTTTAGGTGTGAACGCTCGTAAGTTTCAGAAGAAAGACGGCAAAGATTTATTTGTGTCCCTCCAATGAGTGGCCCTCAAGGACCCCGTTTTCTACAAGTGTTGGTCCAATACTCCCTCTAGAGGTAGGGGACTCAGACAGGGCTGCTTTGCGGCCCCCGATCTGCGGCAGGGGCAGTGTGCGGCATGTGGCCCGGGCAGGAGCCTCTCCGCGTGTGTCCCAGGGACCCATCTGCCTGTGAGCCTCGGTCACCTGGCAGGAAGCTACGATGCCCAGACCTATGCTTAGCTGTGCAGCGAGGTGTACTGCGCGGAAAAGTTCCACGCACACTTCAAGTAAGAGGGCGGCCTGAGTGGAAAGGTGAGAGTTTGGGCAGCTGTGCAGACAAAGAAAGCGCCCTTTGGCCTGGGCCTAAATGCTTGTGACACTCCACTGGGCCTGCCGGGCTCTGAGGGCCCTGCCCTGGGCCCCCTGCTCCCCTGCCCTTTGTTCAGTCACAGCAGAGATGGCCACACCCACTCCCTCATTGAGGGCAGTGTTCCAACCTCCCTCAGCCCCGCCCCCTCTCCGCAGGTTACCATGGACTACAGAGGCTGCATTCTGAGGCCAGGGCGTTCCGAGAATGCCAAGGGCAGACATGATGACCTTAAATGATTTCCTCTTGTGTCAGTTTTGGTAAACTTTAGGAGCTAGGAAATGGTCCACTTGACAGAAATGTTCAAATTTACTGGCATTTCATATATTCTCTGCTCTAACATTGTCCTGACTCTTTCTGTATATTCTTTACTTATGTTTTTGTTTTCCTTAATCAAAGTGTGTCTTTTAAATCTTTTCAAAGAAGATTCTTTGGACTTACTAAATCACCTGAATTTTACACGTTTTCTGTTGTATTAAGTTCTGCTCCTATCTTTATTTAACTTTTTTCTATGTCCTCAGGGTTTATTGTTTTCATCTTCTGATGTCAATTAAAACACTTGGTTATTCATTTTAATAAATCTTTTTACTTATAAAGATTTGAACTTTTGAAGATTCCAGCTTACTTGTACGTTTCTAAGGGTCAGGTCCTCTCCACTGTTGCCGGCCTAAGGCTTAGTTCACCATATAGCAATGTATATATTGACCTATTTTCCCCTCGACTTTCTGTGATCCACTACATCTCACCTTTCTTTGCAGACAAGCCATTTGAAATACCCTTAACTTATTTCACAGCCAATAAGGCTTTGAAATAATGTTTATTTTTTAGAGAAATCTTCTTATATAATTAGGCAGAAAATCTGACCTGCCATAGTTTTCAAAACAGCATAATTTCACTCTTCTCAATGATTAATCTGTTGTATTACACAACCTTTGTGTATTTAGCTTTATCAATGACATGATCTTTAAAAATGTTTTAGAGATCCTACCAGTCTTTGAAAACATCCTCGTGCCTTGTTTCAGTTCCAGTTTTATGTATATTTTCTGCCTTGCACCCGATTATTCCTACATCTGATGGATGGCCTTGGGAATCTAATTCTGGTATTGATTGTTCTGGCTGATTGTCTCCCCTTATAGCTGCTTTCTTCATTATTGTGTAAATTTAGATCATGAGCTCATGTTTAGCTAAACAGCTGACCTTGTAAGAGGCTTAGGTGTGAACGCTCGTAAGTTTCAGCAGAAAGTCGGCAAAGATTTATTTGTGTCCCTCCAATGAGTGGCCCTCAAGGACCCCGTTTTCTACAAGTGTTGGTCCAATACTCCCTCTAGAGGCAGGGGACTCCGACAGGGCTGCATTGCGGCCCCCGATCTGGGGCAGGGGCAGTGGGCGGCGTGTGGCCCGGGCAGGAGCCTCTCCGCGTGTGTCCCAGGGACCCATCTGCCTGTGAGCCTCGGTCACCTGGCAGGAAGCTACGATGCCCAGACCTATGCTTAGCTGTGCAGCGAGGTGTACTGCGCGGACAGGTTCCACACACACTTCAAGTAAGAGGGCGGCCTGAGTGGAAAGGTGAGAGTTTGGGCAGCTGTGCAGACAAAGAAAGCGCCCTTTGGCCTGGGCCTAAATGCTTGAGACACTCCACTGGGCCTGCCGGGCTCTGAGGGCCCTGCCCTGGGCCCCCTGCTCCCCTGCCCTTTGTTCAGTCACAGCAGAGATGGCCACACCCACTCCCTCAGTGAGGGCAGTGTTCCAACCTCCCTCTGCCCCGCCCCCTCTCCGCAGATTACCATGGACTACAGAGGCTGCATTCTGAGGCCAGGGCGTTCCGAGAATGCCAAGGGCAGACATGATGACCTTAAATGATTTCCTCTTGTGTCAGTTTTGGTAAACTTTAGGAGCTAGGAAATGGTCCACTTTCCAGAAATGTTCAAATTTACTGGCATTTCATATATTCTCTGCTCTAACATTGTCCTGACTCTTTCTGTATATTCTTTACTTATGTTTTTGTTTTCCTTAATCAAAGTGTGTCTTTTAAATCTTTGCAAAGAAGATTCTTTGGACTTACTAAATCACCTGAATTTTATACGTTTTCTGTTGTATTAAGTTCTGCTCCTATCTTTATTTAACTTTTTTCTATGTTCTCAGGGTTTATTGTTTTCATCTTCTGATGTCAATTAAAACACTTGGTTATTCATTTTAATAAATTTTTTACTTATAAAAATTTGAACTTTTGAAGATTCCAGCTTACTTGTACGTTTCAAAGGGTCAGGTCCTCTCCACTGTTGCCGGCCTAAGGCTTAGTTCACCATATAGCAATGTATATATTGACCTATTTTCCCCTCGACTTTCTGTGATCCACTACATCTCACCTTTCTTTGCAGACAAGCCATTTGAAATACCCTTAACTTATTTCACAGCCAATAGGCTTTGAAATAATGTTTATTTTTTAGAGAAATCTTCTTATATAATTAGGCAGAAAATCTGACCTGCCATAGTTTTCAAAACAGCATAATTTCACTCTTCTCAATGATTAATCTGTTGTATTACACAACCTTTGTGTATTTAGCTTTATCAATGACATGTCCTTTAAAAATGTTTTAGAGACCCTACCAGTCTTTGAAAACATCCTCGTGCCTTGTTTCAGTTCCCGTTTTATGTATATTTTCTGCCTTGCACCCGATTATTCCTACATCTGATGGATGGCCTTGGGAATCTAATTCTGGTATTGATTGTTTTGGCTGATTGTCTCCCCTTGTAGCTGCTTTCTTCATTATTGTGTAAATTTAGATCATGAGCTAATGTTTAGCTAAACAGCTGACCTTGTAAGAGGCTTAGGTGTGAACGCTCGTAAGTTTCAGAAGAAAGACGGCAAAGATTTATTTGTGTCCCTCCAATGAGTGGCCCTCAAGGACCCCGTGTTCTACAAGTGTTGGTCCAATACACCCTCTAGAGGCAGGGGACTCCGACAGGGCTGCTTTGCGGCCCCCGAACTGGGGCAGGGGCTGTGGGCGGCCTGTGGCCCGGGCAGGAGCCTCTCCGCGTGTGTCCCAGGGACCCATCTGCCTGTGAGCCTCGGTCACCTGGCAGGAAGCTACGATGCCAGGACCTATGCTTAGCTGTGCAGCGAGGTGTACTGCGCGGACAGGTTCCACACACACTTCAAGTAAGAGGGCGGCCTGAGTGGAAAGGTGAGAGTTTGGGCAGCTGTGCAGACAAAGAATGCGCCCTTTGGCCTGGGCCTAAATGCTTGTGACACTCCACTGGGCCTGCCGGGCTCTGAGGGCCCTGCCCTGGGCCCCCTGCTCCCCTGCCCTTTGTTCAGTCACAGCAGAGATGGCCACACCCACTCCCTCAGTGAGGGCAGTGTTCCAACCTCCCTCAGCCCCGCCCCCTCTCCGCAGGTTACCATGGACTACAGAGGCTGCATTCTGAGGCCAGGGCGTTCCGAGAATGCCAAGGGCAGACATGATGACCTTAAATGATTTCCTCTTGTGTCAGTTTTGGTAAACTTTAGGAGCTAGGAAATGGTCCACTTTCCAGAAATGTTCAAATTTACTGGCATTTCATATATTCTCTGCTCTAACATTGTCCTGACTCTTTCTGTATATTCTTTACTTATGTTTTTGTTTTCCTTAATCAAAGTGTGTCTTTTAAATCTTTTCAAAGAAGATTCTTTGGACTTACTAAATCACCTGAATTTTATACGTTTTCTGTTGTATTAAGTTCTGCTCATATCTTTATTTAACTTTTTTCTATGTTCTCAGGGTTTATTGTTTTCATCTTCTGATGTCAATTAAAACACTTGGTTCTTCATTTTAATAAATCTTTTTACTTATAAAGATTTGAACTTTTGAAGATTCCAGCTTACTTGTACGTTTCTAAGGGTCAGGTCCTCTCCATTGTTGCCGGCCTAAGGCTTAGTTCACCATATAGCAATGTATATATTGACCTATTTTCCCCTCGACTTTCTGTGATCCCCTACATCTCACCATTCTTTGCAGACAAGCCATTTGAAACACACTTAACTTATTTCACAGCCAATATATCTTTGAAATAATGTGTATTTTTTAGAGAAATCTTCTTATATAATTAGGCAGAAAATCTGACCTGCCATAGTTTTCAAAACAGCATAATTTCACTCTTCTCAATGATTAATCTGTTGTATTACACCTTTGTGTATTTAGCTTTATCAATGACATGTCCTTTAAAAATGTTTTAGAGATCCTACCAGTCTTTGAAAACATCCCCGTGCCTTGTTTCAGTTCTAGTTTTATGTATATTTTCTGCCTTGCACCCGATTATTCCTACATCTGATGGATGGCCTTGGGAATCTAATTCTGGTATTGATTGTTTTGGCTGATTGTCTCCCCTTGTAGCTGCTTTCTTCATTATTGTGTAAATTTAGATCATGAGCTCATGTTTAGCTAAACAGCTGACCTTGTAAGAGGTTTAGGTGTGAACGCTCGTAATTTTCAGAAGAAAGACGGCAAAGATTTATTTGTGTCCCTCCAATGAGTGGCCCTCAAGGACCCCGTTTTCTACAAGTGTTGGTCCAATACCCCCTCTAGAGGCAGGGGACTCAGACAGGGCTGCGTTGCGGCCCCCGATCTGGGGCAGGGGCAGTGTGCGGCACGTGGCCCGGGCAGGAGCCTCTCCGCGTGTGTCCCAGGGACCCATCTGCCTGTGAGCCTCGGTCACCTGGCAGGAAGCTACGATGCCCAGACCTATGCTTAGCTGTGCAGCGAGGTGTACTGCGCGGACAGGTTCCACACACACTTCAAGTAAGAGGGTGGCCTGAGTGGAAAGTTGAGAGTTTGGGCAGCTGTGCAGACAAAGAAAGCGCCCTTTGGCCTGGGCCTAAATGCTTGTGACACTTCACTGGGCCTGCCGGGCTCTGAGGGCCCTGCCCTGGGCCCCCTGCTCCCCTGCCCTTTGTTCAGTCACAGCAGAGATGGCCACACCCACTCCCTCAGTGAGGGCAGTGTTCCAACCTCCCTCAGCCCCGCCCCCTCTCCGCAGGTTACCATGGACTACAGAGGCTGCATTCTGAGGCCAGGGCATTCCGAGAATGCCAAGGGCAGACATGATGACCTTAAATGATTTCCTCTTGTGTCAGTTTTGGTAAACTTTAGGAGCTAGGAAATGGTCCACTTGACAGAAATGTTCAAATTTACTGGCATTTCATATATTCTCTGCTCTAACATTGTCCTGACTCTTTCTGTATATTCTTTACTTATGTTTTTGTTTTCCTTAATCAAAGTGTGTCTTTTAAATCTTTTCAAAGAAGATTATTTGGACTTAATAAATCACCTGAATTTTATACGTTTTCTGTTGTATTAAGTTCTGCTCCTATCTTTATTTAACTTTTTTCTATGTTCTCAGGGTTTATTGTTTTCATCTTCTGATGTCAATTAAAACACTTGGTTATTCATTTTAATAAATCTTTTTACTTATAAAGATTTGAACTTTTGAAGATTCCAGCTTACTTGTACGTTTCAAAGGGTCAGGTCCTCTCCACTGTTGCCGGCCTAAGGCTTAGTTCACCATATAGCAATGTATATATTGACCTATTTTCCCCTCGACTTTCTGTGATCCACTACATCTCACCTTTCTTTGCAGACAAGCCATTTGAAATACCCTTAACTTATTTCACAGCCAATAGGCTTTGAAATAATTTTTATTTTTTAGAGAAATCTTCTTATATAATTAGGCAGAAAATCTGACCTGCCATAGTTTTCAAAACAGCATAATTTCACTCTTCTCAATGATTAATCTGTTGTATTACACAACCTTTGTGTATTTAGCTTTATCAATGACATGTCCTTTAAAAATGTTTTAGAGATCCTACCAGTCTTTGAAAACATCCTCGTGCCTTGTTTCAGTTCCCGTTTTATGTATATTTTCTGCCTTGCACCCGATTATTCCTACATCTGATGGATGGCCTTGGGAATCTAATTCTGGTATTGATTGTTTTGGCTGATTGTCTCCCCTTGTAGCTGCTTTCTTCATTATTGTGTAAATTTAGATCATGAGCTAATGTTTAGCTAAACAGCTGACCTTGTAAGAGGCTTAGGTGTGAACGCTCGTAAGTTTCAGAAGAAAGACGGCAAAGATTTATTTGTGTCCCTCCAATGAGTGGCCTTCAAGGACCCCGTGTTCTACAAGTGTTGGTCCAATACACCCTCTAGAGGCAGGGGACTCCGACAGGGCTGCTTTGCGGCCCCCGAACTGGGGCAGGGGCTGTGGGCGGCCTGTGGCCCGGGCAGGAGCCTCTCCGCGTGTGTCCCAGGGACCCATCTGCCTGTGAGCCTCGGTCACCTGGCAGGAAGCTACGATGCCAGGACCTATGCTTAGCTGTGCAGCGAGGTGTACTGCGCGGACAGGTTCCACACACACTTCAAGTAAGAGGGCGGCCTGAGTGGAAAGGTGAGAGTTTGGGCAGCTGTGCAGACAAAGAATGCGCCCTTTGGCCTGGGCCTAAATGCTTGTGACACTCCACTGGGCCTGCCGGGCTCTGAGGGCCCTGCCCTGGGCCCCCTGCTCCCCTGCCCTTTGTTCAGTCACAGCAGAGATGGCCACACCCACTCCCTCAGTGAGGGCAGTGTTCCAACCTCCCTCAGCCCCGCCCCCTCTCCGCAGGTTACCATGGACTACAGAGGCTGCATTCTGAGGCCAGGGCGTTCCGAGAATGCCAAGGGCAGACATGATGACCTTAAATGATTTCCTCTTGTGTCAGTTTTGGTAAACTTTAGGAGCTAGGAAATGGTCCACTTGACAGAAATGTTCAAATTTACTGGCATTTCATATATTCTCTGCTCTAACATTGTCCTGACTCTTTCTGTATATTCTTTACTTATGTTTTTGTTTTCCTTAATCAAAGTGTGTCTTTTAAATCTTTTCAAAGAAGATTCTTTGGACTTACTAAATCACCTGAATTTTATACGTTTTCTGTTGTATTAAGTTCTGCTCATATCTTTATTTAACTTTTTTCTATGTTCTCAGGGTTTATTGTTTTCATCTTCTGATGTCAATTAAAACACTTGGTTCTTCATTTTAATAAATCTTTTTACTTATAAAGATTTGAACTTTTGAAGATTCCAGCTTACTTGTACGTTTCTAAGGGTCAGGTCCTCTCCATTGTTGCCGGCCTAAGGCTTAGTTCACCATATAGCAATGTATATATTGACCTATTTTCCCCTCGACTTTCTGTGATCCCCTACATCTCACCATTCTTTGCAGACAAGCCATTTGAAACACACTTAACTTATTTCACAGCCAATATATCTTTGAAATAATGTGTATTTTTTAGAGAAATCTTCTTATATAATTAGGCAGAAAATCTGACCTGCCATAGTTTTCAAAACAGCATAATTTCACTCTTCTCAATGATTAATCTGTTGTATTACACAACCTTTGTGTATTTAGCTTTATCAATGACATGTTCTTTAAAAATGTTTTAGAGATCCTACCAGTCTTTGAAAACATCCTCGTGCCTTGTTTCAGTTCCAGTTTTATGTATATTTTCTGCCTTGCACCCGATTATTCCTACATCTGATGGATGGCATTGGGAATCTAATTCTGGTATTGATTGTTTTGTCTGATTGTCTCCCCTTGTAGCTGCTTTCTTTATTATTGTGTAAATTTAGATCATGAGCTCATGTTTAGCTAAACAGCTGACCTTGTAAGAGGCTTAGGTGTGAACGCTCGTAAGTTTCAGAAGAAAGACGGCAAAGATTTATTTGTGTCCCTCCAATGAGTGGCCCTCAAGGTCCCCGTTTTCTACAAGTGTTGGTCCAATACTCCGTCTAGAGGCAGGGGACTCAGACAGGGCTGCTTTGCGGCCCCCGATCAGGGGCAGGGGCAGTGGGCGGCCTGTGGCCCGGGCAGGAGCCTCTCCGCGTGTGTCCCAGGGACCCATCTGCCTGTGAGCCTCGGTCACCTGGCAGGAAGCTACGATGCCCAGACCTATGCTTAGCTGTGCAGAGAGGTGTACTGCGCGGACAGGTTCCACACACACTTCAAGTAAGAGGGCGGCCTGAGTGGAAAGGTGAGAGTTTGGGCAGCTGTGCAGACAAAGAAGGCGCCCTTGGGCCTGGGCCTAAATGCTTGTGACACTCCACTGGGCCTGCCGGGCTCTGAGGGCCCTGCCCTGGGCCCCCTGCTCCCCTGCCCTTTGTTCAGTCACAGCAGAGATGGCCACACCCACTCCCTCAGTGAGGGCAGTGTTCCAACCTCCCTCAGCCCCGCCCCCTCTCCGCAGGTTACCATGGACTACAGAGGCTGCATTCTGAGGCCAGGGCGTTCCGAGAATGCCAAGGGCAGACATGATGACCTTAAATGATTTCCTCTTGTGTCAGTTTTGGTAAACTTTAGGAGCTAGGAAATGGTCCACTTTCCAGAAATGTTCAAATTTACTGGCATTTCATATATTCTCTGCTCTAACATTGTCCTGACTCTTTCTGTATATTCTTTACTTATGTTTTTGTTTTCCTTAATCAAAGTGTGTCTTTTAAATCTTTTCAAAGAAGATTCTTTGGACTTACTAAATCACCTGAATTTTATACGTTTTCTGTTGTATTAAGTTCTGCTCATATCTTTATTTAACTTTTTTCTATGTTCTCAGGGTTTATTGTTTTCATCTTCTGATGTCAATTAAAACACTTGGTTCTTCATTTTAATAAATCTTTTTACTTATAAAGATTTGAACTTTTGAAGATTCCAGCTTACTTGTACGTTTCTAAGGGTCAGGTCCTCTCCATTGTTGCTGGCCTAAGGCTTAGTTCACCATATAGCAATGTATATATTGACCTATTTTCCCCTCGACTTTCTGTGATCCCCTACATCTCACCTTTCTTTGCAGACAAGCCATTTGAAACACACTTAACTTATTTCACAGCCAATATGTCTTTGAAATAATGTGTATTTTTTAGAGAAATCTTCTTATATAATTAGGCAGAAAATCTGACCTGCCATAGTTTTCAAAACAGCATAATTTCACACTTCTCAATGATTAATCTGTTGTATTACACAACCTTTGTGTATTTAGCTTTATCAATGACATGTCCTTTAAAAATGTTTTAGAGATCCTACCAGTCTTTGAAAACATCCTCGTGCCTTGTTTCAGTTCCAGTTTTATGTATATTTTCTGCCTTGCACCCGATTATTCGTACATCTGATGGATGGCCTTGGGAATCTAATTCTGGTATTGATTGTTTTGGCTGATTGTCTCCCCTTGTAGCTGCTTTCTTTATTATTGTGTAAATTTAGATCATGAGCTCATGTTTAGCTAAACAGCTGACCTTGTAAGAGGCTTAGGTGTGAACGCTCGTAAGTTTCAGAAGAAAGACGGCAAAGATTTATTTGTGTCCCTCCAATGAGTGGCCCTCAAGGTCCCCGTTTTCTACAAGTGTTGGTCCAATACTCCGTCTAGAGGCAGGGGACTCAGACAGGGCTGCTTTGCAGCCCCCGATCTGGGGCAGGGGCAGTGGGCGGCCTGTGGCCCGGGCAGGAGCCTCTCCGCGTGTGTCCCAGGGACCCATCTGCCTGTGAGCCTCGGTCACCTGGCAGGAAGCTACGATGCCCAGACCTCTGCTTAGCTGTGCAGCGAGGTGTACTGCGCGGACAGGTTCCACACACACTTCAAGTAAGGGGGCGGCCTGAGTGGAAAGGTGAGAGTTTGGGCAGCTATGCAGACAAAGAAGGCGCCCTTGGGCCTGGGCCTAAATGCTTGTGACACTCCACTGGGCCTGCCGGGCTCTGAGGGCCCTGCCCTGGGCCCCCTGCTCCCCTGCCCTTTGTTCAGTCACAGCAGAGATGGCCACACCCACTCCCTCAGTGAGGGCAGTGTTCCAACCTCCCTCAGCCCCGCCCCCTCTCCGCAGGTTACCATGGACTACAGAGGCTGCATTCTGAGGCCAGGGCGTTCCGAGAATGCCAAGGGCAGACATGATGACCTTAAATGATTTCCTCTTGTGTCAGTTTTGGTAAACTTTAGGAGCTAGGAAATGGTCCACTTTCCAGAAATGTTCAAATTTACTGGCATTTCATATATTCTCTGCTCTAACATTGTCCTGACTCTTTCTGTATATTCTTTACTTATGTTTTTGTTTTCCTTAATCAAAGTATGTCTTTTCAATCTTTTCAAAGAAGATTCTTTGGACTTACTAAATCACCTGAATTTTATACGTTTTCTGTTGTATTAAGTTCTGCTCCTATCTTTATTTAACTTTTTTCTATGTTCTCAGGGTTTATTGTTTTCATCTTCTGATGTCAATTAAAACACTTGGTTCTTCATTTTAATAAATCTTTTTACTTATAAAGATTTGAACTTTTGAAGATTCCAGCTTACTTGTACGTTCCTAAGGGTCAGGTCCTCTCCATTGTTGCCGGCCTAAGGCTTAGTTCACCATATAGCAATGTATATATTGACCTATTTTCCCCTCGACTTTCTGTGATCCACTACATCTCACCTTTATTTGCAGACAAGCCATTTGAAACACACTTAACTTATTTCACAGCCAATATGTCTTTGAAATAATGTGTATTTTTTAGAGAAATCTTCTTATATAATTAGGCAGAAAATCTGACCTGCCATAGTTTTCAAAACAGCATAATTTCACTCTTCTCAATGATTAATCTGTTGTATTACACAACCTTTGTGTATTTAGCTTTATCAATGACATGTCCTTTAAAAATGTTTTAGAGATTCTACCAGTCTTTGAAAACATCCTCGTGCCTTGTTTCAGTTCCAGTTTTATGTATATTTTCTGCCTTGCACCCGATTATTCGTACATCTGATGGATGGCCTTGGGAATCTAATTCTGGTATTGATTGTTTTGGCTGATTGTCTCCCCTTGTAGCTGCTTTCTTTATTATTGTGTAAATTTAGATCATGAGCTCATGTTTAGCTAAACAGCTGACCTTGTAAGAGGCTTAGGTGTGAACGCTCGTAAGTTTCAGAAGAATGACAGCAAAGATTTATTTGTGTCCCTCCAATGAGTGGCCCTCAAGGTCCCCGTTTTCTACAAGTGTTGGTCCAATACTCCGTCTAGAGGCAGGGGACTCAGACAGGGCTGCTTTGCAGCCCCCGATCTGGGGCAGGGGCAGTGGGCGGCCTGTGGCCCGGGCAGGAGCCTCTCCGCGTGTGTCCCAGGGACCCATCTGCCTGTGAGCCTCGGTCACCTGGCAGGAAGCTACGATGCCCAGACCTCTGCTTAGCTGTGCAGCGAGGTGTACTGCGCGGACAGGTTCCACACACACTTCAAGTAAGGGGGCGGCCTGAGTGGAAAGGTGAGAGTTTGGGCAGCTATGCAGACAAAGAAGGCGCCCTTGGGCCTGGGCCTAAATGCTTGTGACACTCCACTGGGCCTGCCGGGCTCTGAGGGCCCTGCCCTGGGCCCCCTGCTCCCCTGCCCTTTGTTCAGTCACAGCAGAGATGGCCACACCCACTCCCTCAGTGAGGGCAGTGTTCCAACCTCCCTCAGCCCCGCCCCCTCTCCGCAGGTTACCATGGACTACAGAGGCTGCATTCTGAGGCCAGGGCGTTCCGAGAATGCCAAGGGCAGACATGATGACCTTAAATGATTTCCTCTTGTGTCAGTTTTGGTAAACTTTAGGAGCTAGGAAATGGTCCACTTTCCAGAAATGTTCAAATTTACTGGCATTTCATATATTCTCTGCTCTAACATTGTCCTGACTCTTTCTGTATATTCTTTATTTATGTTTTTGTTTTCCTTAATCAAAGTATGTCTTTTCAATCTTTTCAAAGAAGATTCTTTGGACTTACTAAATCACCTGAATTTTATACGTTTTCTGTTGTATTAAGTTCTGCTCCTATCTTTATTTAACTTTTTTCTATGTTCTCAGGGTTTATTGTTTTCATCTTCTGATGTCAATTAAAACACTTGGTTCTTCATTTTAATAAATCTTTTTACTTATAAAGATTTGAACTTTTGAAGATTCCAGCTTACTTGTACGTTCCTAAGGGTCAGGTCCTCTCCATTGTTGCCGGCCTAAGGCTTAGTTCACCATATAGCAATGTATATATTGACCTATTTTCCCCTCGACTTTCTGTGATCCACTACATCTCACCTTTCTTTGCAGACAAGCCATTTGAAACACACTTAACTTATTTCACAGCCAATATGTCTTTGAAATAATGTGTATTTTTTAGAGAAATCTTCTTATATAATTAGGCAGAAAATCTGACCTGCCATAGTTTTCAAAACAGCATAATTTCACTCTTCTCAATGATTAATCTGTTGTATTACACAACCTTTGTGTATTTAGCTTTATCAATGACATGTTCTTTAAAAATGTTTTAGAGATCCTACCAGTCTTTGAAAACATCCTCGTGCCTTGTTTCAGTTCCAGTTTTATGTATATTTTCTGCCTTGCACCCGATTATTCCTACATCTGATGGATGGCATTGGGAATCTAATTCTGGTATTGATTGTTTTGTCTGATTGTCTCCCCTTGTAGCTGCTTTCTTTATTATTGTGTAAATTTAGATCATGAGCTCATGTTTAGCTAAACAGCTGACCTTGTAAGAGGCTTAGGTGTGAACGCTCGTAAGTTTCAGAAGAAAGACGGCAAAGATTTATTTGTGTCCCTCCAATGAGTGGCCCTCAAGGTCCCCGTTTTCTACAAGTGTTGGTCCAATACTCCGTCTAGAGGCAGGGGACTCAGACAGGGCTGCTTTGCGGCCCCCGATCAGGGGCAGGGGCAGTGGGCGGCCTGTGGCCCTGGCAGGAGCCTCTCCGCGTGTGTCCCAGGGACCCATCTGCCTGTGAGCCTCGGTCACCTGGCAGGAAGCTACGATGCCCAGACCTATGCTTAGCTGTGCAGAGAGGTGTACTGCGCGGACAGGTTCCACACACACTTCAAGTAAGAGGGCGGCCTGAGTGGAAAGGTGAGAGTTTGGGCAGCTGTGCAGACAAAGAAGGCGCCCTTGGGCCTGGGCCTAAATGCTTGTGACACTCCACTGGGCCTGCCGGGCTCTGAGGGCCCTGCCCTGGGCCCCCTGCTCCCCTGCCCTTTGTTCAGTCACAGCAGAGATGGCCACACCCACTCCCTCAGTGAGGGCAGTGTTCCAACCTCCCTCAGCCCCGCCCCCTCTCCGCAGGTTACCATGGACTACAGAGGCTGCATTCTGAGGCCAGGGCGTTCCGAGAATGCCAAGGGCAGACATGATGACCTTAAATGATTTCCTCTTGTGTCAGTTTTGGTAAACTTTAGGAGCTAGGAAATGGTCCACTTTCCAGAAATGTTCAAATTTACTGGCATTTCATATATTCTCTGCTCTAACATTGTCCTGACTCTTTCTGTATATTCTTTACTTATGTTTTTGTTTTCCTTAATCAAAGTGTGTCTTTTAAATCTTTTCAAAGAAGATTCTTTGGACTTACTAAATCACCTGAATTTTATACGTTTTCTGTTGTATTAAGTTCTGCTCATATCTTTATTTAACTTTTTTCTATGTTCTCAGGGTTTATTGTTTTCATCTTCTGATGTCAATTAAAACACTTGGTTCTTCATTTTAATAAATCTTTTTACTTATAAAGATTTGAACTTTTGAAGATTCCAGCTTACTTGTACGTTTCTAAGGGTCAGGTCCTCTCCATTGTTGCTGGCCTAAGGCTTAGTTCACCATATAGCAATGTATATATTGACCTATTTTCCCCTCGACTTTCTGTGATCCCCTACATCTCACCTTTCTTTGCAGACAAGCCATTTGAAACACACTTAACTTATTTCACAGCCAATATGTCTTTGAAATAATGTGTATTTTTTAGAGAAATCTTCTTATATAATTAGGCAGAAAATCTGACCTGCCATAGTTTTCAAAACAGCATAATTTCACACTTCTCAATGATTAATCTGTTGTATTACACAACCTTTGTGTATTTAGCTTTATCAATGACATGTCCTTTAAAAATGTTTTAGAGATCCTACCAGTCTTTGAAAACATCCTCGTGCCTTGTTTCAGTTCCAGTTTTATGTATATTTTCTGCCTTGCACCCGATTATTCGTACATCTGATGGATGGCCTTGGGAATCTAATTCTGGTATTGATTGTTTTGGCTGATTGTCTCCCCTTGTAGCTGCTTTCTTTATTATTGTGTAAATTTAGATCATGAGCTCATGTTTAGCTAAACAGCTGACCTTGTAAGAGGCTTAGGTGTGAACGCTCGTAAGTTTCAGAAGAAAGACGGCAAAGATTTATTTGTGTCCCTCCAATGAGTGGCCCTCAAGGTCCCCGTTTTCTACAAGTGTTGGTCCAATACTCCGTCTAGAGGCAGGGGACTCAGACAGGGCTGCTTTGCAGCCCCCGATCTGGGGCAGGGGCAGTGGGCGGCCTGTGGCCCGGGCAGGAGCCTCTCCGCGTGTGTCCCAGGGACCCATCTGCCTGTGAGCCTCGGTCACCTGGCAGGAAGCTACGATGCCCAGACCTCTGCTTAGCTGTGCAGCGAGGTGTACTGCGCGGACAGGTTCCACACACACTTCAAGTAAGGGGGCGGCCTGAGTGGAAAGGTGAGAGTTTGGGCAGCTATGCAGACAAAGAAGGCGCCCTTGGGCCTGGGCCTAAATGCTTGTGACACTCCACTGGGCCTGCCGGGCTCTGAGGGCCCTGCCCTGGGCCCCCTGCTCCCCTGCCCTTTGTTCAGTCACAGCAGAGATGGCCACACCCACTCCCTCAGTGAGGGCAGTGTTCCAACCTCCCTCAGCCCCGCCCCCTCTCCGCAGGTTACCATGGACTACAGAGGCTGCATTCTGAGGCCAGGGCGTTCCGAGAATGCCAAGGGCAGACATGATGACCTTAAATGATTTCCTCTTGTGTCAGTTTTGGTAAACTTTAGGAGCTAGGAAATGGTCCACTTTCCAGAAATGTTCAAATTTACTGGCATTTCATATATTCTCTGCTCTAACATTGTCCTGACTCTTTCTGTATATTCTTTACTTATGTTTTTGTTTTCCTTAATCAAAGTATGTCTTTTCAATCTTTTCAAAGAAGATTCTTTGGACTTACTAAATCACCTGAATTTTATACGTTTTCTGTTGTATTAAGTTCTGCTCCTATCTTTATTTAACTTTTTTCTATGTTCTCAGGGTTTATTGTTTTCATCTTCTGATGTCAATTAAAACACTTGGTTCTTCATTTTAATAAATCTTTTTACTTATAAAGATTTGAACTTTTGAAGATTCCAGCTTACTTGTACGTTCCTAAGGGTCAGGTCCTCTCCATTGTTGCCGGCCTAAGGCTTAGTTCACCATATAGCAATGTATATATTGACCTATTTTCCCCTCGACTTTCTGTGATCCACTACATCTCACCTTTATTTGCAGACAAGCCATTTGAAACACACTTAACTTATTTCACAGCCAATATGTCTTTGAAATAATGTGTATTTTTTAGAGAAATCTTCTTATATAATTAGGCAGAAAATCTGACCTGCCATAGTTTTCAAAACAGCATAATTTCACTCTTCTCAATGATTAATCTGTTGTATTACACAACCTTTGTGTATTTAGCTTTATCAATGACATGTCCTTTAAAAATGTTTTAGAGATTCTACCAGTCTTTGAAAACATCCTCGTGCCTTGTTTCAGTTCCAGTTTTATGTATATTTTCTGCCTTGCACCCGATTATTCGTACATCTGATGGATGGCCTTGGGAATCTAATTCTGGTATTGATTGTTTTGGCTGATTGTCTCCCCTTGTAGCTGCTTTCTTTATTATTGTGTAAATTTAGATCATGAGCTCATGTTTAGCTAAACAGCTGACCTTGTAAGAGGCTTAGGTGTGAACGCTCGTAAGTTTCAGAAGAATGACAGCAAAGATTTATTTGTGTCCCTCCAATGAGTGGCCCTCAAGGTCCCCGTTTTATACAAGTGTTGGTCCAATACTCCGTCTAGAGGCAGGGGACTCAGACAGGGCTGCTTTGCAGCCCCCGATCTGGGGCAGGGGCAGTGGGCGTCCTGTGGCCCGGGCAGGAGCCTCTCCGCGTGTGTCCCAGGGACCCATCTGCCTGTGAGCCTCGGTCACCTGGCAGGAAGCTACGATGCCCAGACCTCTGCTTAGCTGTGCAGCGAGGTGTACTGCGCGGACAGGTTCCACACACACTTCAAGTAAGGGGGCGGCCTGAGTGGAAAGGTGAGAGTTTGGGCAGCTATGCAGACAAAGAAGGCGCCCTTGGGCCTGGGCCTAAATGCTTGTGACACTCCACTGGGCCTGCCGGGCTCTGAGGGCCCTGCCCTGGGCCCCCTGCTCCCCTGCCCTTTGTTCAGTCACAGCAGAGATGGCCACACCCACTCCCTCAGTGAGGGCAGTGTTCCAACCTCCCTCAGCCCCGCCCCCTCTCCGCAGGTTACCATGGACTACAGAGGCTGCATTCTGAGGCCAGGGCGTTCCGAGAATGCCAAGGGCAGACATGATGACCTTAAATGATTTCCTCTTGTGTCAGTTTTGGTAAACTTTAGGAGCTAGGAAATGGTCCACTTTCCAGAAATGTTCAAATTTACTGGCATTTCATATATTCTCTGCTCTAACATTGTCCTGACTCTTTCTGTATATTCTTTACTTATGTTTTTGTTTTCCTTAATCAAAGTATGTCTTTTCAATCTTTTCAAAGAAGATTCTTTGGACTTACTAAATCACCTGAATTTTATACGTTTTCTGTTGTATTAAGTTCTGCTCCTATCTTTATTTAACTTTTTTCTATGTTCTCAGGGTTTATTGTTTTCATCTTCTGATGTCAATTAAAACACTTGGTTCTTCATTTTAATAAATCTTTTTACTTATAAAGATTTGAACTTTTGAAGATTCCAGCTTACTTGTACGTTCCTAAGGGTCAGGTCCTCTCCATTGTTGCCGGCCTAAGGCTTAGTTCACCATATAGCAATGTATATATTGACCTATTTTCCCCTCGACTTTCTGTGATCCACTACATCTCACCTTTATTTGCAGACAAGCCATTTGAAACACACTTAACTTATTTCACAGCCAATATGTCTTTGAAATAATGTGTATTTTTTAGAGAAATCTTCTTATATAATTAGGCAGAAAATCTGACCTGCCATAGTTTTCAAAACAGCATAATTTCACTCTTCTCAATGATTAATCTGTTGTATTACACAACCTTTGTGTATTTAGCTTTATCAATGACATGTCCTTTAAAAATGTTTTAGAGATTCTACCAGTCTTTGAAAACATCCTCGTGCCTTGTTTCAGTTCCAGTTTTATGTATATTTTCTGCCTTGCACCCGATTATTCGTACATCTGATGGATGGCCTTGGGAATCTAATTCTGGTATTGATTGTTTTGGCTGATTGTCTCCCCTTGTAGCTGCTTTCTTTATTATTGTGTAAATTTAGATCATGAGCTCATGTTTAGCTAAACAGCTGACCTTGTAAGAGGCTTAGGTGTGAACGCTCGTAAGTTTCAGAAGAATGACAGCAAAGATTTATTTGTGTCCCTCCAATGAGTGGCCCTCAAGGTCCCCGTTTTATACAAGTGTTGGTCCAATACTCCGTCTAGAGGCAGGGGACTCAGACAGGGCTGCTTTGCAGCCCCCGATCTGGGGCAGGGGCAGTGGGCGGCCTGTGGCCCGGGCAGGAGCCTCTCCGCGTGTGTCCCAGGGACCCATCTGCCTGTGAGCCTCGGTCACCTGGCAGGAAGCTACGATGCCCAGACCTATGCTTAGCTGTGCAGCGAGGTGTACTGCGCGGACAGGTTCCACACACACTTCAAGTAAGAGGGCGGCCTGAGTGGAAAGGTGAGAGTTTGGGCAGCTGTGCAGACAAAGAAGGCGCCCTTGGGCCTGGGCCTAAATGCTTGTGACACTCCACTGGGCCTGCCGGGCTCTGAGGGCCCTGCCCTGGGCCCCCTGCTCCCCTGCCCTTTGTTCAGTCACAGCAGAGATGGCCACACCCACTCCCTCAGTGAGGGCAGTGTTCCAACCTCCCTCAGCCCCGCCCCCTCTCCGCAGGTTACCATGGCTGCATTCTGAGGCCAGGGCGTTCCGAGAATGCCAAGGGCAGACATGATGACCTTAAATGATTTCCTCTTGTGTCAGTTTTGGTAAACTTTAGGAGCTAGGAAATGGTCCACTTTCCAGAAATGTTCAAATTTACTGGCATTTCATATATTCTCTGCTCTAACATTGTCCTGACTCTTTCTGTATATTCTTTACTTATGTTTTTGTTTTCCTTAATCAAAGTGTGTCTTTTAAATCTTTTCAAAGAAGATTCTTTGGACTTACTAAATCACCTGAATTTTATACGTTTTCTGTTGTATTAAGTTCTGCTCATATCTTTATTTAACTTTTTTCTATGTTCTCAGGGTTTATTGTTTTCATCTTCTGATGTCAATTAAAACACTTGGTTCTTCATTTTAATAAATCTTTTTACTTATAAAGATTTGAACTTTTGAAGATTCCAGCTTACTTGTACGTTTCTAAGGGTCAGGTCCTCTCCATTGTTGCTGGCCTAAGGCTTAGTTCACCATATAGCAATGTATATATTGACCTATTTTCCCCTCGACTTTCTGTGATCCCCTACATCTCACCTTTCTTTGCAGACAAGCCATTTGAAACACACTTAACTTATTTCACAGCCAATATGTCTTTGAAATAATGTGTATTTTTTAGAGAAATCTTCTTATATAATTAGGCAGAAAATCTGACCTGCCATAGTTTTCAAAACAGCATAATTTCACACTTCTCAATGATTAATCTGTTGTATTACACAACCTTTGTGTATTTAGCTTTATCAATGACATGTCCTTTAAAAATGTTTTAGAGATCCTACCAGTCTTTGAAAACATCCTCGTGCCTTGTTTCAGTTCCAGTTTTATGTATATTTTCTGCCTTGCACCCGATTATTCGTACATCTGATGGATGGCCTTGGGAATCTAATTCTGGTATTGATTGTTTTGGCTGATTGTCTCCCCTTGTAGCTGCTTTCTTTATTATTGTGTAAATTTAGATCATGAGCTCATGTTTAGCTAAACAGCTGACCTTGTAAGAGGCTTAGGTGTGAACGCTCGTAAGTTTCAGAAGAAAGACGGCAAAGATTTATTTGTGTCCCTCCAATGAGTGGCCCTCAAGGTCCCCGTTTTCTACAAGTGTTGGTCCAATACTCCGTCTAGAGGCAGGGGACTCAGACAGGGCTGCTTTGCAGCCCCCGATCTGGGGCAGGGGCAGTGGGCGGCCTGTGGCCCGGGCAGGAGCCTCTCCGCGTGTGTCCCAGGGACCCATCTGCCTGTGAGCCTCGGTCACCTGGCAGGAAGCTACGATGCCCAGACCTCTGCTTAGCTGTGCAGCGAGGTGTACTGCGCGGACAGGTTCCACACACACTTCAAGTAAGGGGGCGGCCTGAGTGGAAAGGTGAGAGTTTGGGCAGCTATGCAGACAAAGAAGGCGCCCTTGGGCCTGGGCCTAAATGCTTGTGACACTCCACTGGGCCTGCCGGGCTCTGAGGGCCCTGCCCTGGGCCCCCTGCTCCCCTGCCCTTTGTTCAGTCACAGCAGAGATGGCCACACCCACTCCCTCAGTGAGGGCAGTGTTCCAACCTCCCTCAGCCCCGCCCCCTCTCCGCAGGTTACCATGGACTACAGAGGCTGCATTCTGAGGCCAGGGCGTTCCGAGAATGCCAAGGGCAGACATGATGACCTTAAATGATTTCCTCTTGTGTCAGTGTTGGTAAACTTTAGGAGCTAGGAAATGGTCCACTTTCCAGAAATGTTCAAATTTACTGGCATTTCATATATTCTCTGCTCTAACATTGTCCTGACTCTTTCTGTATATTCTTTACTTATGTTTTTGTTTTCCTTAATCAAAGTATGTCTTTTCAATCTTTTCAAAGAAGATTCTTTGGACTTACTAAATCACCTGAATTTTATACGTTTTCTGTTGTATTAAGTTCTGCTCCTATCTTTATTTAACTTTTTTCTATGTTCTCAGGGTTTATTGTTTTCATCTTCTGATGTCAATTAAAACACTTGGTTCTTCATTTTAATAAATCTTTTTACTTATAAAGATTTGAACTTTTGAAGATTCCAGCTTACTTGTACGTTCCTAAGGGTCAGGTCCTCTCCATTGTTGCCGGCCTAAGGCTTAGTTCACCATATAGCAATGTATATATTGACCTATTTTCCCCTCGACTTTCTGTGATCCACTACATCTCACCTTTATTTGCAGACAAGCCATTTGAAACACACTTAACTTATTTCACAGCCAATATGTCTTTGAAATAATGTGTATTTTTTAGAGAAATCTTCTTATATAATTAGGCAGAAAATCTGACCTGCCATAGTTTTCAAAACAGCATAATTTCACTCTTCTCAATGATTAATCTGTTGTATTACACAACCTTTGTGTATTTAGCTTTATCAATGACATGTCCTTTAAAAATGTTTTAGAGATTCTACCAGTCTTTGAAAACATCCTCGTGCCTTGTTTCAGTTCCAGTTTTATGTATATTTTCTGCCTTGCACCCGATTATTCGTACATCTGATGGATGGCCTTGGGAATCTAATTCTGGTATTGATTGTTTTGGCTGATTGTCTCCCCTTGTAGCTGCTTTCTTTATTATTGTGTAAATTTAGATCATGAGCTCATGTTTAGCTAAACAGCTGACCTTGTAAGAGGCTTAGGTGTGAACGCTCGTAAGTTTCAGAAGAATGACAGCAAAGATTTATTTGTGTCCCTCCAATGAGTGGCCCTCAAGGTCCCCGTTTTATACAAGTGTTGGTCCAATACTCCGTCTAGAGGCAGGGGACTCAGACAGGGCTGCTTTGCAGCCCCCGATCTGGGGCAGGGGCAGTGGGCGTCCTGTGGCCCGGGCAGGAGCCTCTCCGCGTGTGTCCCAGGGACCCATCTGCCTGTGAGCCTCGGTCACCTGGCAGGAAGCTACGATGCCCAGACCTCTGCTTAGCTGTGCAGCGAGGTGTACTGCGCGGACAGGTTCCACACACACTTCAAGTAAGGGGGCGGCCTGAGTGGAAAGGTGAGAGTTTGGGCAGCTATGCAGACAAAGAAGGCGCCCTTGGGCCTGGGCCTAAATGCTTGTGACACTCCACTGGGCCTGCCGGGCTCTGAGGGCCCTGCCCTGGGCCCCCTGCTCCCCTGCCCTTTGTTCAGTCACAGCAGAGATGGCCACACCCACTCCCTCAGTGAGGGCAGTGTTCCAACCTCCCTCAGCCCCGCCCCCTCTCCGCAGGTTACCATGGACTACAGAGGCTGCATTCTGAGGCCAGGGCGTTCCGAGAATGCCAAGGGCAGACATGATGACCTTAAATGATTTCCTCTTGTGTCAGTTTTGGTAAACTTTAGGAGCTAGGAAATGGTCCACTTTCCAGAAATGTTCAAATTTACTGGCATTTCATATATTCTCTGCTCTAACATTGTCCTGACTCTTTCTGTATATTCTTTACTTATGTTTTTGTTTTCCTTAATCAAAGTATGTCTTTTCAATCTTTTCAAAGAAGATTCTTTGGACTTACTAAATCACCTGAATTTTATACGTTTTCTGTTGTATTAAGTTCTGCTCCTATCTTTATTTAACTTTTTTCTATGTTCTCAGGGTTTATTGTTTTCATCTTCTGATGTCAATTAAAACACTTGGTTCTTCATTTTAATAAATCTTTTTACTTATAAAGATTTGAACTTTTGAAGATTCCAGCTTACTTGTACGTTCCTAAGGGTCAGGTCCTCTCCATTGTTGCCGGCCTAAGGCTTAGTTCACCATATAGCAATGTATATATTGACCTATTTTCCCCTCGACTTTCTGTGATCCACTACATCTCACCTTTATTTGCAGACAAGCCATTTGAAACACACTTAACTTATTTCACAGCCAATATGTCTTTGAAATAATGTGTATTTTTTAGAGAAATCTTCTTATATAATTAGGCAGAAAATCTGACCTGCCATAGTTTTCAAAACAGCATAATTTCACTCTTCTCAATGATTAATCTGTTGTATTACACAACCTTTGTGTATTTAGCTTTATCAATGACATGTCCTTTAAAAATGTTTTAGAGATTCTACCAGTCTTTGAAAACATCCTCGTGCCTTGTTTCAGTTCCAGTTTTATGTATATTTTCTGCCTTGCACCCGATTATTCGTACATCTGATGGATGGCCTTGGGAATCTAATTCTGGTATTGATTGTTTTGGCTGATTGTCTCCCCTTGTAGCTGCTTTCTTTATTATTGTGTAAATTTAGATCATGAGCTCATGTTTAGCTAAACAGCTGACCTTGTAAGAGGCTTAGGTGTGAACGCTCGTAAGTTTCAGAAGAATGACAGCAAAGATTTATTTGTGTCCCTCCAATGAGTGGCCCTCAAGGTCCCCGTTTTATACAAGTGTTGGTCCAATACTCCGTCTAGAGGCAGGGGACTCAGACAGGGCTGCTTTGCAGCCCCCGATCTGGGGCAGGGGCAGTGGGCGGCCTGTGGCCCGGGCAGGAGCCTCTCCGCGTGTGTCCCAGGGACCCATCTGCCTGTGAGCCTCGGTCACCTGGCAGGAAGCTACGATGCCCAGACCTTTGGTTAGCTGTGCAGCGAGGTGTACTGCACGGACAAGTGCCACACACACTTCAAGTAAGAGGGAGGCCTGAGTGGAAAGGTGAGAGTTTGGGCAGCTGTGCAGACAAAGAAAGCGCCCTTTGGCCTGGGCCTAAATGCTTGTGACACTCCACTGGGCCTGCCGGGCTCTGAGGGCCCTGCCCTGGGCCCCCTGCTCCCCTGCCCTTTGTTCAGTCACAGCAGAGATGGCCACACCCACTCCCTCAGTGAGGGCAGTGTTCCAACCTCCCTCAGCCCCGCCCCCTCTCCGCAGGTTACCATGGACTACAGAGGCTGCATTCTGAGGCCAGGGCGTTCCGAGAATGCCAAGGGCAGACATGATGACCTTAAATGATTTCCTCTTGTGTCAGTTTTGGTAAACTTTAGGAGCTAGGAAATGGTCCACTTGACAGAAATGTTCAAATTTACTGGCATTTCATATATTCTCTGCTCTAACATTGTCCTGACTCTTTCTGTATATTCTTTACTTATGTTTTTGTTTTCCTTAATCAAAGTGTGTCTTTTAAATCTTTTCAAAGAAGATTCTTTGGACTTACTAAATCACCTGAATTTTATACGTTTTCTGTTGTATTAAGTTCTGCTCCTATCTTTATTTAACTTTTTTCTATGTTCTCAGGGTTTATTGTTTTCATCTTCTGATGTCAATTAAAACACTTGGTTCTTCATTTTAATAAATCTTTTTACTTATAAAGATTTGAACTTTTGAAGATTCCAGCTTACTTGTACGTTTCTAAGGGTCAGGTCCTCTCCATTGTTGCCGGCCTAAGGCTTAGTTCACCATATAGCAATGTATATATTGACCTATTTTCCCCTCGACTTTCTGTGATCCACTACATCTCACCTTTCTTTGCAGACAAGCCATTTGAAATACCCTTAACTTATTTCACAGCCAATAAGGCTTTGAAATAATGTTTATTTTTTAGAGAAATCTTCTTATATAATTAGGCAGAAAATCTGACCTGCCATAGTTTTCAAAACAGCATAATTTCACTCTTCTCAATGATTAATCTGTTGTATTACACCTTTGTGTATTTAGCTTTATCAATGACATGTCCTTTAAAAATGTTTTAGAGATCCTACCAGTCTTTGAAAACATCCCCGTGCCTTGTTTCAGTTCCAGTTTTATGTATATTTTCTGCCTTGCACCCGATTATTCCTACATCTGATGGATGGCCTTGGGAATCTAATTCTGGTATTGATTGTTTTTGCTGATTGTCTCCCCTTGTAGCTGCTTTCTTCATTATTGTGTAAATTTAGATCATGAGCTCATGTTTAGCTAAACAGCTGACCTTGTAAGAGGCTTAGGTGTGAACACTCATAAGTTTCAGAAGAAAGACGGCAAAGATTTATTTGTGTCCCTCCAATGAGTGGCCCTCAAGGACCCCGTGTTCTACAAGTGTTGGTCCAATACACACTCTAGAGGCAGGGGACTCCGACAGGGCTGCTTTGCGGCCCCCGAACTGGGGCAGGGGCAGTGGGCGGCCTGTGGCCCGGGCAGGAGCCTCTCCGCGTCTGTCCCAGGGACCCATCTGCCTGTGAGCCTCGGTCACCTGGCAGGAAGCTACGATGCCCAGACCTATGCTTCGCTGTGCAGCGAGGTGTACTGCGCGGACAGGTTCCACACACACTTCAAGTAAGAGGGCGGCCTGAGTGGAAAGGTGAGAGTTTGGGCAGCTGTGCAGACAAAGAAAGCGCCCTTTGGCCTGGGCCTAAATGCTTGTGACACTCCACTGGGCCTGCCGGGCTCTGAGGGCCCTGCCCTGGGCCCCCTGCTCCCCTGCCCTTTGTTCAGTCACAGCAGAGATGGCCACACCCACTCCCTCAGTGAGGGCAGTGTTCCAACCTCCCTCAGCCCCGCCCCCTCTCCGCAGGTTACCATGGACTACAGAGGCTGCATTCTGAGGCCAGGGCGTTCCGAGAATGCCAAGGGCAGACATGATGACCTTAAATGATTTCCTCTTGTGTCAGTTTTGGTAAACTTTAGGAGCTAGGAAATGGTCCACTTGACAGAAATGTTCAAATTTACTGGCATTTCATATATTCTCTGCTCTAACATTGTCCTGACTCTTTCTGTATATTCTTTACTTATGTTTTTGTTTTCCTTAATCAAAGTGTGTCTTTTAAATCTTTTCAAAGAAGATTCTTTGGACTTACTAAATCACCTGAATTTTATACGTTTTCTGTTGTATTAAGTTCTGCTCATATCTTTATTTAACTTTTTTCTATGTTCTCAGGGTTTATTGTTTTCATCTTCTGATGTCAATTAAAACACTTGGTTATTCATTTTAATAAATCTTTTCAATTATAAAGATTTGAACTTTTGAAGATTCCAGCTTACTTGTACGTTTCTAAGGGTCAGGTTCTCTCCACTGTGGCCGGCCTAAGGCTTAGTTCACCATATAGCAATGTATATATTGTCCTATTTTCCCCTCGACTTTCTGTGATCCACTACATCTCACCTTTCTGTGCAGACAAGCCATTTGAAATACCCTTAACTTATTTCACAGCCAATAAGGCTTTGAAATAATGTGTATTTTTTAGAGAAATCTTCTTATATAATTAGGCAGAAAATCTGACCTGCCATAGTTTTCAAAACAGCATAATTTCACTCTTCTCAATGATTAATCTGTTGTATTACACAACCTTTGTGTATTTAGCTTTATCAATGACATGTCCTTTAAAAATGTTTTAGAGATCCTACCAGTCTTTGAAAACATCCTCGTGCCTTGTTTCAGTTCCAGTTTATGTATATTTTCTGCCTGGCACCCAATTATTCCTACATCTGATGGATGGCCTTGGGAATCTAATTCTGGTATTGATTGTTTTGGCTGATTGTCTCCCCTTGTAGCTGCTTTCTTCATTATTGTGTAAATTTAGATCATGAGCTCATGTTTAGCTAAACAGCTGACCTTGTAAGAGGCTTAGGTGTGAACGCTCGTAAGTTTCAGAAGAAAGACGGCAAAGATTTATTTGTGTCCCTCCAATGAGTGGCCCTCAAGGACCCCGTGTTCTACAAGTGTTGGTCCAATACACCCTCTAGAAGCAGGGGACTCCGACAGGGCTGCTTTGCGGCCCCCGAACTGGGGCAGGGGCAGTGGGCGGCGTGTGGCCTGGGCAGGAGCCTCTCCGCGTGTGTCCCAGGGACCCATCTGCCTGTGAGCCTCGGTCACCTGGCAGGAAGCTACGAAGCCCAGACCTATGCTTAGCTGTGCAGCGAGGTGTACTGTGCGGACAGGTTCCACACACACTTCAAGTAAGAGGGCGGCCTGAGTGGAAAGGTGAGAGTTTGGGCAGCTGTGCAGACAAAGAAAGCGCCCTTTGGCCTGGGCCTAAATGCTTGTGACACTCCACTGGGCCTGCCGGGCTCTGAGGGCCCTGCCCTGGGCCCCCTGCTCCCCTGCCCTTTGTTCAGTCACAGCAGAGATGGCCACACCCACTCCCTCAGTGAGGGCAGTGTTCCAACCTCCCTCAGCCCCGCCCCCACTCCGCAGGTGACCATGGACTACAGAGGCTGCATTCTGAGGCCAGGGCGTTCCGAGAATGCCAAGGGCAGACATGATGACCTTAAATGATTTCCTCTTGTGTCAGTTTTGGTAAACTTTAGGAGCTAGGAAATGGTCCACTTGACAGAAATGTTCAAATTTACTGGCATTTCATATATTCCCTGCTCTAACATTGTCCTGACTCTTTCTGTATATTCTTTACTTATGTTTTTGTTTTCCTTAATCAAAGTGTGTCTTTTAAATCTTTTCAAAGAAGATTCTTTGGACTTACTAAATCACCTGAATTTTATACGTTTTCTGTTGTATTAAGTTCTGCTCATATCTTTATTTATCTTTGTTCTATGTTCTCAGGGTTTATTGTTTTCATCTTCTGATGTCAATTAAAACACTTGGTTATTCATTTTACTAAATCTTTTTACTTATAAAGATTTGAACTTTTGAAGATTCCAGCTTACTTGTACGTTTCTAAGGGTCAGGTTCTCTCCACTGTTGCCGGCCTAAGGCTTAGTTCACCATATAGCAATGAATATATTGACCTATTTTCCCCTCGACTTTCTGTGATCCACTACATCTCACCTTTCTTTGCAGACAAGCCATTTGAAATACCCTTAACTTATTTCACAGCCAATAAGGCTTTGAAATAATGTGTATTTTTAGAGAAATCTTCTTATATAATTAGGCAGAAAATCTGACCTACCATAGTTTTCAAAACAGCATAATTTCACTCTTCTCAATGATTAATCTGTTGTATTACACAACCTTTGTGTATTTAGCTTTATCAATGACATGTCCTTTAAAAATGTTTTAGAGATCCTACCAGTCTTTGAAAACATCCTCGTGCCTTGTTTCAGTTCCAGTTTATGTATATTTTCTGCCTTGCACCCGATTATTCCTACATCTGATGGATGGCCTTGGGAATCTAATTCTGGTATTGATTGTTTTGGCTGATTGTCTCCCCTTGTAGCTGCTTTCTTCATTATTGTGTAAATTTAGATCATGAGCTCATGTTTAGCTAAACAGCTGACCTTGTAAGAGGCTTAGGTGTGAACGCTCGTAAGTTTCAGAAGAAAGACGGCAAAGATTTATTTGTTTCCCTCCAATGAGTGGCCCTCAAGGACCCCGTTTTCTACAAGTGTTGGTCCAATACTCCCTCTAGATGCAGGGGACTCAGACAGGGCTGCTTTGATGCCCCCGATCTGGGGCAATGGCGGTTGGCGGCCTGTGTCCCGGGCAGGAGCCACTCCGCGTGTGTCCCAGGGACCCATCTGCCTGTGAGCCTCGGTCACCTGGCAGGAAGCTACGATGCCCAGACCTATGCTTAGCTGTGCAGCGAGGTGTACTGCGCGGACACGTTCCACACACACTTCAAGTAAGAGGGCGGCCTGAGTGGAAAGTTGAGAGTTTGGGCAGCTGTGCAGACAAAGAAAGCGCCCTTTGGCCTGGGCCTAAATGCTTGTGACACTCCACTGGGCCTGCCGGGCTCTGAGGGCCCTGCCCTGGGCCCCCTGCTCCCCTGCCCTTTGTTCAGTCACAGCAGAGATGGCCACACCCACTCCCTCAGTGAGGGCAGTGTTCCAACCTCCCTCAGCCCCGCCCCCTCTCCGCAGGTTACCATGGACTACAGAGGCTGCATTCTGAGGCCAGGGCGTTCCGAGAATGCCAAGGGCAGACATGATGACCTTAAATGATTTCCTCTTGTGTCAGTTTTGGTAAACTTTAGGAGCTAGGAAATGGTCCACTTTCCAGAAATGTTCAATTTTACTGGCATTTCATATATTCTCTGCTCTAACATTGTCCTGACTCTTTCTGTATATTCTTTACTTATGTTTTTGTTTTCCTTAATCAAAGTGTGTCTTTTAAATCTTTTCAAAGAAGATTCTTTAGATTTACTAAATCACCTGAATTTTATACGTTTTCTGTTGTATTAAGTTCTGCTCCTATCTTTATTTAACTTTTTTCTATGTTCTCAGGGTTTATTGTTTTCATCTTCTGATGTCAATTAAAACACTTGGTTCTTCATTTTAATAAATCTTTTTACTTATAAAGATTTGAACTTTTGAAGATTCCAGCTTACTTGTACGTTTCTAAGGGTCAGGTCCTCTCCATTGTTGCCAGCCTAAGGCTTAGTTCACCATATAGCAATGTATATATTGACCTATTTTCCCCTCGACTTTCTGTGATCCCCTACATCTCACCTTTCTTTGCAGACAAGCCATTTGAAACACACTTAACTTATTTCACAGCCAATATGTCTTTGAAATAATGTGTATTTTTTAGAGAAATCTTCTTATATAATTAGGCAGAAAATCTGACCTGCCATAGTTTTCAAAACAGCATAATTTCACTCTTCTCAATGATTAATCTGTTGTATTACACAACCTTTGTGTATTTAGCTTTATCAATGACATGATCTTTAAAAATGTTTTAGAGATCCTACCAGTCTTTGAAAACATCCTCGTGCCTTGTTTCAGTTCCAGTTTTATGTATATTTTCTGCCTTGCACCCGATTATTCGTACATCTGATGGATGGCCTTGGGAATCTAATTCTGGTATTGTTTTGGCTGATTGTCTCCCCTTGTAGCTGCTTTCTTTATTATTGTGTAAATTTAGATCATGAGCTCATGTTTAGCTAAACAGCTGACCTTGTAAGAGGCTTAGGTGTGAACGCTCGTAAGTTTCAGAAGAAAGACGGCAAAGATTTATTTGTGTCCCTCCAATGAGTGGCCCTCAAGGACCCCGTTTTCTACAAGTGTTGGTCCAATACTCCGTCTAGGGGCAGGGGACTCAGACAGGGCTGCTTTGCGGCCCCCGATCTGGGGCAGGGGCAGTGGGCGGCCTGTGGCCCGGGCAGGAGCCTCTCCGCGTGTGTCCCAGGGACCCATCTGCCTGTGAGCCTCGGTCACCTGGCAGGAAGCTACGATGCCCAGACCTATGCTTAGCTGTGCATCGAGGTGTACTGTGCGGACTGGTTCCACACACACTTCAAGTAAGAGGGCGGCCTGAGTGGAAAGGTGAGAGTTTGGGCAGCTGTGCAGACAAAGAAAGCGCCCTTTGGCCTGGGCCTAAATGCTTGTGACACTCCACTGGGCCTGCCGGGCTCTGAGGGCCCTGCCCTGGGCCCCCTGCTCCCCTGCCCTTTGTTCAGTCACAGCAGAGATGGCCACACCCACTCCCTCAGTGAGGGCAGTGTTCCAACCTCCCTCAGCCCCGCCCCCTCTCCGCAGGTTACCATGGACTACAGAGGCTGCATTCTGAGGCCAGGGCGTTCCGAGAATGCCAAGGGCAGACATGATGACCTTAAATGATTTCCTCTTGTGTCAGTTTTGGTAAACTTTAGGAGCTAGGAAATGGTCCACTTGACAGAAATGTTCAAATTTACTGGCATTTCATATATTCTCTGCTCTAACATTGTCCTGACTCTTTCTGTATATTCTTTACTTATGTTTTTGTTTTCCTTAATCAAAGTGTGTCTTTTAAATCTTTTCAAAGAAGATTCTTTGGACTTACTAAATCACCTGAATTTTATACGTTTTCTGTTGTATTAAGTTCTGCTCATATCTTTATTTAACTTTTTTCTATGTTCTCAGGGTTTATTGTTTTCATCTTCTGATGTCAATTAAAACACTTGGTTCTTCATTTTAATAAATCTTTTTACTTATAAAAATTTGAACTTTTGAAGATTCCAGCTTACTTGTACGTTTCTAAGGGTCAGGTCCTCTCCACTGTTGCCGGCCTAAGGCTTAGTTCACCATATAGCAATGTATATATTGACCTATTTTCCCCTCGACTTTCTGTGATCCACTACAGCTCACCTTTCTTTGCAGACAAGCCATTTGAAATACCCTTAACTTATTTCACAGCCAATAAGGCTTTGAAATAATGTTTATTTTTTAGAGAAATCTTCTTATATACTTAGGCAGAAAATCTGACCTGCCATAGTTTTCAAAACAGCATAATTTCACTCTTCTCAATGATTAATCTGTTGTATTACACCTTTGTGGATTTAGCTTTATCAATGACATGTCCTTTAAAAATGTTTTAGAGATCCTACCAGTCTTTGAAAACATCCCCGTGCCTTGTTTCAGTTCCAGTTTTATGTATATTTTCGGCCTTGCACCCGATAATTCCTACATCTGATGGATGGCCTTGGGAATCTAATTCTGGTATTGATTGTTTTTGCTGATTGTCTCCCCTTGTAGCTGCTTTCTTCATTATTGTGTAAATTTAGATCATGAGCTCATGTTTAGCTAAACAGCTGACATTGTAAGAGGCTTAGGTGTGAACACTCGTAAGTTTCAGAAGAAAGACGGCAAAGATTTATTTGTGTCCCTCCAATGAGTGGCCCTCAAGGACCCCGTGTTCTACAAGTGTTGGTCCAATACACCCTCTAGAGGCAGGGGACTCAGACAGGGCTGCTTTGCGGCCCCCGAACTGGGGCAGGGGCAGTGGGCGGCCTGTGGCCCGGGCAGGAGCCTCTCCGCGTGTGTCCCAGGGACCCATCTGCCTGTGAGCCTCGGTCACCTGGCAGGAAGCTACGATGCCCAGACCTATGCTTCGCTGTGCAGCGAGGTGTACTGCGCGGACAGGTTCCACACACACTTCAAGTAAGAGGGCGGCCTGAGTGGAAAGGTGAGAGTTTGGGCAGCTGTGCAGACAAAGAAAGCGCCCTTTGCCCTGGGCCTAAATGCTTGTGACACTCCACTGGGCCTGCCGGGCTCTGAGGGCCCTGCCCTGGGCCCCCTGCTCCCCTGCCCTTTGTTCAGTCACAGCAGAGATGGCCACACCCACTCCCTCAGTGAGGGCAGTGTTCCAACCTCCCTCAGCCCCGCCCCCTCTCCGCAGGTTACCATGGACTACAGAGGCTGCATTCTGAGGCCAGGGCGTTCCGAGAATGCCAAGGGCAGACATGATGACCTTAAATGATTTCCTCTTGTGTCAGTTTTGGTAAACTTTAGGAGCTAGGAAATGGTCCACTTTCCAGAAATGTTCAAATTTACTGGCATTTCATATATTCTCTGCTCTAACATTGTCCTGACTCTTTCTGTATATTCTTTACTTATGTTTTTGTTTTCCTTAATCAAAGTGTGTCTTTTAAATCTTTTCAAAGAAGATTCTTTGGACTTACTAAATCACCTGAATTTTATACGTTTTCTGTTGTATTAAGTTCTGCTCATATCTTTATTTAACTTTTTTCTATGTTCTCAGGGTTTATTGTTTTCATCTTCTGATGTCAATTAAAACACTTGGTTATTCATTTTAATAAATCTTTTTAATTATAAAGATTTGAACTTTTGAAGATTCCAGCTTACTTGTACGTTTCTAAGGGTCAGGTTCTCTCCACTGTGGCCGGCCTAAGGCTTAGTTCACCATATAGCAATGTATATATTGACCTATTTTCCCCTCGACTTTCTGTGATCCACTACATCTCACCTTTCTGTGCAGACAAGCCATTTGAAATACCCTTAACTTATTTCACAGCCAATAAGGCTTTGAAATAATGTGTATTTTTTAGAGAAATCTTCTTATATAATTAGGCAGAAAATCTGACCTGCCATAGTTTTCAAAACAGCATAATTTCACTCTTCTCAATGATTAATCTGTTGTATTACACAACCTTTGTGTATTTAGCTTTATCAATGACATGCCCTTTAAAAATGTTTTAGAGATCCTACCAGTCTTTGAAAACATCCTCGTGCCTTGTTTCAGTTCCAGTTTATGTATATTTTCTGCCTGGCACCCGATTATTCCTACATCTGATGGATGGCCTTGGGAATCTAATTCTGGTATTGATTGTTTTGGCTGATTGTCTCCCCTTGTAGCTGCTTTCTTCATTATTGTGTAAATTTAGATCATGAGCTCATGTTTAGCTAAACAGCTGACCTTGTAAGAGGCTTAGGTGTGAACGCTCGTAAGTTTCAGAAGAAAGACGGCAAAGATTTATTTGTGTCCCTCCAATGAGTGGCCCTCAAGGACCCCGTGTTCTACAAGTGTTGGTCCAATACACACTCTAGAGGCAGGGGAATCCGACAGGGCTGCTTTGCGGCCCCCGAACTGGGGCAGGGGCAGTGGGCGGCGTGTGGCCCGGGCAGGAGCCTCTCCGCGTGTGTCCCAGGGACCCATCTGCCTGTGAGCCTCGGTCACCTGGCAGGAAGCTACGAAGCCCAGACCTATGCTTAGCTGTGCAGCGAGGTGTACTGCGCGGACAGGTTCCACACACACTTCAAGTAAGAGGGCGGCCTGAGTGGAAAGGTGAGAGTTTGGGCAGCTGTGCAGACAAAGAAAGCGCCCTTTGGCCTGGGCCTAAATGCTTGTGACACTCCACTGGGCCTGCCGGGCTCTGAGGGCCCTGCCCTGGGCCCCCTGCTCCCCTGCCCTTTGTTCAGTCACAGCAGAGATGGCCACACCCACTCCCTCAGTGAGGGCAGTGTTCCAAACTCCCTCAGCCCCGCCCCCACTTCGCAGGTTACCATGGACTACAGAGGCTGCATTCTGAGGCCATGGCGTTCCGAGAATGCCAAGGGCAGACATGATGACCTTAAATGATTTCCTCTTGTGTCAGTTTTGGTAAACTTTAGGAGCTAGGAAATGGTCCACTTTCCAGAAATGTTCAAATTTACTGGCATTTCATATATTCTCTGCTCTAACATTGTCCTGACTCTTTCTGTATATTCTTTACTTATGTTTTTGTTTTCCTTAATCAAAGTGTGTCTTTTAAATCTTTTCAAAGAAGATTCTTTGGACTTACTAAATCACCTGAATTTTATACGTTTTCTGTTGTATTAAGTTCTGCTCATATCTTTATTTATCTTTGTTCTATGTTCTCAGGGTTTATTGTTTTCATCTTCTGATGTCAATTAAAACACTTGGTTATTCATTTTACTAAATCTTTTTACTTATAAAGATTTGAACTTTTGAAGATTCCAGCTTACTTGTACGTTTCTAAGGGTCAGGTTCCCTCCACTGTTGCCGGCCTAAGGCTTAGTTCACCATATAGCAATGAATATATTGACCTATTTTCCCCTCGACTTTCTGTGATCCACTACATCTCACCTTTCTTTGCAGACAAGCCATTTGAAATACCCTTAACTTATTTCACAGCCAATAAGGCTTTGAAATAATGTGTATTTTTTAGAGAAATCTTCTTATATAATTAGGCAGAAAATCTGACCTGCCATAGTTTTCAAAACAGCATAATTTCACTCTTCTCAATGATTAATCTGTTGTATTACACAACCTTTGTGTATTTAGCTTTATCAATGACATGTCCTTTAAAAATGTTTTAGAGATCCTACCAGTCTTTGAAAACATCCTCGTGCCTTGTTTCAGTTCCAGTTTATGTATATTTTCTGCCTTGCACCCGATTATTCCTACATCTGATGGATGGCCTTGGGAATCTAATTCTGGTATTGATTGTTTTGGCTGATTGTCTCCCCTTGTAGCTGCTTTCTTCATTATCGTGTAAATTTAGATCATGAGCTCATGTTTAGCTAAACAGCTGACCTTGTAAGAGGCTTAGGTGTGAACGCTCGTAAGTTTCAGAAGAAAGACGGCAAAGATTTATTTGTTTCCCTCCAATGAGTGGCCCTCAAGGACCCCGTTTACTACAAGTGTTGGTCCAATACTCCCTCTAGAGGCAGGGGACTCAGACAGGGCTGCTTTGAGGCCCCCGATCTGGGGCAATGGCGGTTGGCGGCCTGTGGCCCGGGCAGGAGCCACTCCGCGTGTGTCCCAGGGACCCATCTGCCTGTGAGCCTCGGTCACCTGGCAGGAAGCTACGATGCCCAGACCTATGCTTAGCTGTGCAGCGAGGTGTACTGCGCGGACAGGTTCCAAACACACTTCAAGTAAGAGGGCGGCCTGAGTGGAAAGGTGAGAGTTTGGGCAGTTGTGCAGACAAAGAAAGCGCCCTTTGGCCTGGGCCTAAATGCTTGTGACACTCCACTGGGCCTGCCGGGCTCTGAGGGCCCTGCCCTGGGCCCCCTGCTCCCCTGCCCTTTGTTCAGTCACAGCAGAGATGGCCACACCCACTCCCTCAGTGAGGGCAGTGTTCCAACCTCCCTCAGCCCCGCCCCCTCTCCGCAGGTTACCATGGACTACAGAGGCTGCATTCTGAGGCCAGGGCGTTCCGAGAATGCCAAGGGCAGACATGATGACCTTAAATGATTTCCTCTTGTGTCACTTTTGGTAAACTTTAGGAGCTAGGAAATGGTCCACTTGACAGAAATGTTCAAATTTACTGGCATTTAATATATTCTCTGCTCTAACATTGTCCTGACTCTTTCTGTATATTCTTTACTTATGTTTTTGTTTTCCTTAATCAAAGTGTGTCTTTTAAATCTTTTCAAAGAAGATTCTTTGGACTTACTAAATCACCTGAATTTTATACGTTTTCTGTTGTATTAAGTTCTGCTCATATCTTTATTTAACTTTTCTCTATGTTCTCAGGGTTTATTGTTTTCATCTTCTGATGTCAATTAAAACACTTGGTTATTCATTTTAATAAATATTTTTACCTATAAAAATTTGAACTTTTGAAGATTCCAGCTTACTTGTACGTTTCAAAGGGTCAGGTCCTCTCCACTGTTGCCGGCCTAAGGCTTAGTTCACCATATAGCAATGTATATATTGACCTATTTTCCCCTCGACTTTCTGTGATCCACTACATCTCACCTTTCTTTGCAGACAAGCCATTTGAAATACCCTTAACTTATTTCACAGCCAATAAGGCTTTGAAATAATGTTTATTTTTTAGAGAAATCTTCTTATATAATTAGGCAAAAAATCTGACCTGCCATAGTTTTCAAAACAGCATAATTTCACTCTTCTCAATGATTAATCTGTTGTATTACACAACCTTTGTGTATTTAGCTTTATCAATGACATGTCCTTTAAAAATGTTTTAGAGATCCTACCAGTCTTTGAAAACATCCTCGTGCCTTGTTTCAGTTCCAGTTTTATGTATATTTTCCTCCTTGCACCCGATTATTCCTACATCTGATGGATGGCCTGGGGAATCTAATTCTGGTATTGATTGTTTTGGCTGATTGTCTCCCCTTATAGCTGCTTTCTTCATTATTGTGTAAATTTAGATCATGAGCTCATGTTTAGCTAAACAGCTGACCTTGTAAGAGGTTTAGGTGTGAACGCTCGTAAGTTTCAGCAGAAAGTCGGCAAAGATTTATTTGTGTCCCTCCAATGAGTGGCCCTCAAGGACCCCGTATTCTACAAGTGTTGGTCCAATACTCCCTCTAGAGGCAGGGGACTCAGACAGGGCTGCATTGCGGCCCCCGATCTGGGGCAGGGGCAGTGGGCGGCGTGTGGCCCGGGCAGGAGCCTCTCCGCGTGTGTCCCAGGGACCCATCTGCCTGTGAGCCTCGGTCACCTGGCAGGAAGCTACGATACCCAGACCTATGCTTAGCTGTGCAGCGAGGTGTACTGCGCGGACAGGTTCCACACACACTTCAAGTAAGAGGGCGGCCTGAGTGGAAAGGTGAGAGTTTGGGCAGCTGTGCAGACAAAGAAAGCGCCCTTTGGCCTGGGCCTAAATGCTTGTGACACTCCACTGGGCCTGCCGGGCTCTGAGGGCCCTGCCCTGGGCCCCCTGCTCCCCTGCCCTTTGTTCAGTCACAGCAGAGATGGCCACACCCACTCCCTCAGTGAGGGCAGTGTTCCAACCTCCCTCAGCCCCGCCCCCTCTCCGCAGGTTACCATGGACTACAGAGGCTGCATTCTGAGGCCAGGGCGTTCCGAGAATGCCAAGGGCAGACATGATGACCTTAAATGATTTCCTCTTGTGTCAGTTTTGGTAAACTTTAGGAGCTAGGAAATGGTCCACTTGACAGAAATGTTCAAATTTACTGGCATTTCATATATTCTCTGCTCTAACATTGTCCTGACTCTTTCTGTATATTCTTTACTTATGTTTTTGTTTTCCTTAATCAAAGTGTGTCTTTTAAATCTTTTCAAAGAAGATTCTTTGGACTTACTAAATCACCTGAATTTTATACGTTTTCTGTTGTATTAAGTTCTGCTCATATCTTTATTTAAATTTTTTCTATGTTCTCAGGGTTTATTCTTTTCATCTTCTGATGTCAATTAAAACACTTGGTTATTCATTTTAATAAATCTTTTTACTTATAAATATTTGAACTTTTGAAGATTCCAGCTTACTTGTACGTTTCTAAGGGTCAGGTCCTCTCCACTGTTGCCGGCCTAAGGCTTAGTTCACCATATAGCAATGTATATATTGACCTATTTTCCCCTCGACTTTCTGTGATCCCCTACATCTCACCTTTCTCTGCAGACAAGCCATTTGAAACACCCTTAACTTATTTCACAGCCAATAAGGCTTTGAAATAATGTTTATTTTTTAGAGAAATCTTCTTATATAATTAGGCAGAAAATCTGACCTGCCATAGTTTTCAAAACAGCATAATTTCACTCTTCTCAATGATTAATCTGTTGTATTACACAACATTTGTGTATTTAGCTTTATCAATGACATGATCTTTAAAAATGTTTTAGAGATCCTACCAGTCTTTGAAAACATCCTCGTGCCTTGTTTCAGTTCCAGTTTTATGTATATTTTCCTCCTTGCACCCGATTATTCCTACATCTGATGGATGGCCTTGGGAATCTAATTCTGGTATTGATTGTTTTGGCTGATTGTCTCCCCTTATAGATGCTTTCTTCATTATTGTGTAAATTTAGATCATGAGCTCATGTTTAGCTAAACAGCTGACCTTGTAAGAGGTTTAGGTGTGAACGCTCGTAAGTTTCAGCAGAAAGTCGGCAAAGATTTATTTGTGTCCCTCCAATGAGTGGCCCTCAAGGACCCCGTTTTCTACAAGTGTTGGTCCAATACTCCCTCTAGAGGCAGGGGACTCAGACAGGGCTGCTTTGCCGCCCCCGATCTGGGGCAGGGGCAGTGGGCAGCCTGTGGCCCGGGCAGGAGCCTCTCCGCGTGTGTCCCAGGGACCCATCTGCCTGTGTGCCTCGGTCACCTGGCAGGAAGCTACGATGCCCAGACCTATGCTTAGCTGTGCAGCGAGGTGTACTGCGCGGACAGGTTCCACACACACTTCAACTAAGAGGGCGGCCAGAGTGGAAAGGTGAGAGTTTGGGCAGCTGTGCAGACAAAGAAAGCGCCCTTTGGCCTGGGCCTAAATGCTTGTGACACTCCACTGGGCCTGCCGGGCTCTGAGGGCCCTGCCCTGGGCCCCCTGCTCCCCTGCCCTTTGTTCAGTCACAGCAGAGATGGCCACACCCACTCCCTCAGTGAGGGCAGTGTTCCAACCTCCCTCAGCCCCGCCCCCTCTCCGCAGGTTACCATGGACTACAGAGGCTGCATTCTGAGGCCAGGGCGTTCCGAGAATGCCAAGGGCAGACATGATGACCTTAAATGATTTCCTCTTGTGTCAGTTTTGGTAAACTTTAGGAGCTAGGAAATGGTCCACTTTCCAGAAATGTTCAAATTTACTGGCATTTCATATATTCTCTGCTCTAACATTGTCCTGACTCTTTCTGTATATTCTTTACTTATGTTTTTGTTTTCCTTAATCAAAGTGTGTCTTTTAAATCTTTTCAAAGAAGATTCTTTGGACTTACTAAATCACCTGAATTTTATACGTTTTCTGTTGTATTAAGTTCTGCTCATATCTTTATTTAACTTTTCTCTATGTTCTCAGGGTTTATTCTTTTCATCTTCTGATGTCAATTAAAACACTTGGTTATTCATTTTAATAAATCTTTTTACTTATAAAGATTTGAACTTTTGAAGATTCCAGCTTACTTGTACGTTTCTAAGGGTCAGGTCCTCTCCACTGTTGCCGGCCTAAGGCTTAGTTCACCATATAGCAATGTATATATTGACCTATTTTCCCCTCGACTTTCTGTGATCCCCTACATCTCACCTTTCTCTGCAGACAAGCCATTTGAAACACCCTTAACTTATTTCACAGCCAATAAGGCTTTGAAATAATGTTTATTTTTTAGAGAAATCTTCTTATATAATTAGGCAGAAAATCTGACCTGCCATAGTTTTCAAAACAGCATAATTTCACTCTTCTCAATGATTAATCTGTTGTATTACACAACATTTGTGTATTTAGCTTTATCAATGACATGATCTTTAAAAATGTTTTAGAGATCCTACCAGTCTTTGAAAACATCCTCGTGCCTTGTTTCAGTTCCAGTTTTATGTATATTTTCCTCCTTGCACCCGATTATTCCTACATCTGATGGATGGCCTTGGGAATCTAATTCTGGTATTGATTGTTTTGGCTGATTGTCTCCCCTTATAGATGCTTTCTTCATTATTGTGTAAATTTAGATCATGAGCTCATGTTTAGCTAAACAGCTGACCTTGTAAGAGGTTTAGGTGTGAACGCTCGTAAGTTTCAGCAGAAAGTCGGCAAAGATTTATTTGTGTCCCTCCAATGAGTGGCCCTCAAGGACCCCGTTTTCTACAAGTGTTGGTCCAATACTCCCTCTAGAGGCAGGGGACTCAGACAGGGCTGCTTTGCCGCCCCCGATCTGGGGCAGGGGCAGTGGGCAGCCTGTGGCCCGGGCAGGAGCCTCTCCGCGTGTGTCCCAGGGACCCATCTGCCTGTGTGCCTCGGTCACCTGGCAGGAAGCTACGATGCCCAGACCTATGCTTAGCTGTGCAGCGAGGTGTACTGCGCGGACAGGTTCCACACACACTTCAAGTAAGAGGGCGGCCAGAGTGGAAAGGTGAGAGTTTGGGCAGCTGTGCAGACAAAGAAAGCGCCCTTTGGCCTGGGCCTAAATGCTTGTGACACTCCACTGGGCCTGCCGGGCTCTGAGGGCCCTGCCCTGGGCCCCCTGCTCCCCTGCCCTTTGTTCAGTCACAGCAGAGATGGCCACACCCACTCCCTCAGTGAGGGCAGTGTTCCAACCTCCCTCAGCCCCGCCCCCTCTCCGCAGGTTACCATGGACTACAGAGGCTGCATTCTGAGGCCAGGGCGTTCCGAGAATGCCAAGGGCAGACATGATGACCTTAAATGATTTCCTCTTGTGTCAGTTTTGGTAAACTTTAGGAGCTAGGAAATGGTCCACTTTCCAGAAATGTTCAAATTTACTGGCATTTCATATATTCTCTGCTCTAACATTGTCCTGACTCTTTCTGTATATTCTTTACTTATGTTTTTGTTTTCCTTAATCAAAGTGTGTCTTTTAAATCTTTTCAAAGAAGATTCTTTGGACTTACTAAATCACCTGAATTTTATACGTTTTCTGTTGTATTAAGTTCTGCTCATATCTTTATTTAACTTTTCTCTATGTTCTCAGGGTTTATTGTTTTCATCTTCTGATGTCAATTAAAACACTTGGTTATTCATTTTAATAAATATTTTTACCTATAAAAATTTGAACTTTTGAAGATTCCAGCTTACTTGTACGTTTCAAAGGGTCAGGTCCTCTCCACTGTTGCCGGCCTAAGGCTTAGTTCACCATATAGCAATGTATATATTGACCTATTTTCCCCTCGACTTTCTGTGATCCACTACATCTCACCTTTCTTTGCAGACAAGCCATTTGAAATACCCTTAACTTATTTCACAGCCAATAAGGCTTTGAAATAATGTTTATTTTTTAGAGAAATCTTCTTATATAATTAGGCAAAAAATCTGACCTGCCATAGTTTTCAAAACAGCATAATTTCACTCTTCTCAATGATTAATCTGTTGTATTACACAACCTTTGTGTATTTAGCTTTATCAATGACATGTCCTTTAAAAATGTTTTAGAGATCCTACCAGTCTTTGAAAACATCCTCGTGCCTTGTTTCAGTTCCAGTTTTATGTATATTTTCTGCCTTGCACCCGATTATTCGTACATCTGATGGATAGCCTTGGGAATCTTATTCTGGTATTGATTGTTTTGGCTGATTGTCTCCCCTTACAGCTGCTTTCTTCATTATTGTGTAAATTTAGATCATGAGCTCATGTTTAGCTAAACAGCTGACCTTGTAAGAGGCTTAGGTGTGAACGCTCGTAAGTTTCAGCAGAAAGTCGGCAAAGATTTATTTGTGTCCCTCCAATGAGTGGCCCTCAAGGACCCCGTTTTCTACAAGTGTTGGTCCAATACTCCCTATAGAGGCAGGGGACTCCGACAGGGCTGCTTTGAGGCCCCCGATCTGGTGCAGGGGCAGTGCGCGGCGTGTGGCCCGGGCAGGAGCCTCTCCACGTGTGTCCCAGGGACCCATCTGCCTGTGAGCCTCGGTCACCTGGCAGGAAGCTACGATACCCAGACCTATGCTTAGCTGTGCAGCGAGGTGTACTGCGCGGACAGGTTCCACACACACTTCAAGTAAGAGGGCGGCCTGAGTGGAAAGGTGAGAGTTTGGGCAGCTGTGCAGACAAAGAAAGCGCCCTTTGGCCTGGGCCTAAATGCTTGTGACACTCCACTGGGCCTGCCGGGCTCTGAGGGCCCTGCCCTGGGCCCCCTGCTCCCCTGCCCTTTGTTCAGTCACAGCAGAGATGGCCACACCCACTCCCTCAGTGAGGGCAGTGTTCCAACCTCCCTCAGCCCCGCCCCCTCTCCGCAGGTTACCATGGACTACAGAGGCTGCATTCTGAGGCCAGGGCGTTCCGAGAATGCCAAGGGCAGACATGATGACCTTAAATGATTTCCTCTTGTGTCAGTTTTGGTAAACTTTAGGAGCTAGGAAATGGTCCACTTGACAGAAATGTTCAAATTTACTGGCATTTCATATATTCTCTGCTCTAACATTGTCCTGACTCTTTCTGTATATTCTTTACTTATGTTTTTGTTTTCCTTAATCAAAGTGTGTCTTTTAAATCTTTTCAAAGAAGATTCTTTGGACTTACTAAATCACCTGAATTTTATACGTTTTCTGTTGTATTAAGTTCTGCTCCTATCTTTATTTAACTTTTCTCTATGTTCTCAGGGTTTATTGTTTTCATCTTCTGATGTCAATTAAAACACTTGGTTCTTCATTTTAATAAATCTTTTTACTTATAAAGATTTGAACTTTTGAAGATTCCAGCTTACTTATACGTTTCTAAGGGTCAGGTCCTCTCCATTGTTGCCGGCCTAAGGCTTAGTTCACCATATAGCAATGTATATATTGACCTATTTTCCCCTCGACTTTCTGTGATCCCCTACATCTCACCTTTCTTTGCAGACAAGCCATTTGAAACACCCTTAACTTATTTCACAGCCAATAAGGCTTTGAAATAATGTGTATTTTTTAGGGAAATCTTCTTATATAATTAGGCAGAAAATCTGACCTGCCATAGTTTTCAAAACAGCATAATTTCACTCTTCTCAATGATTAATCGGTTGTATTACACAACCTTTGTGTATTTAGCTTTATCAATGACATGTCCTTTAAAAATGTTTTAGAGATCCTACCAGTCTTTGAAAACATCCTCGTGCCTTGTTTCAGTTCCAGTTTTGTGTATATTTTCTGCCTTGCACCCGATTATTCCTACATCTGATGGATGGCCTTGGGAATCTAATTCTGGTATTGATTGTTTTGGCTGATTGTCTCCCCTTGTAGCTGCTTTCTTCATTATTGTGTAAATTTAGATCATGAGCTCATGTTTAGCTAAACAGCTGACCTTGTAAGAGGTTTAGGTGTGAACGCTCGTATGTTTCAGAAGAAAGACGGCAAAGATTTATTTGTGTCCCTCCAATGAGTGGCCCTCAAGGACCCCGTTTTGTACAAGTGTTGGTCCAATACTCCCTCTAGAGGCAGGGGACTCCGACAGGGCTGCTTTGTGGCCCCCGATCTGGGGCAATGGCGGTTGGCGGCCGGTGGCCCGGGCAGGAGCCTCTCCGCATGTGTCCCAGGGACCCATCTTCCTGTGAGCCTCGGTCACCTGGCAGGAAGCTACGATGCCCAGACCTATGCTTAGCTGTGCAGCGAGGTGTACTGCGCGGACAGGTTCCACACACACTTCAAGTAAGAGGGCGGCCTGAGTGGAAAGGTAAGAGTTTGGGCAGCTTTGCAGACAAAGAAAGCGCCCTTTGGCCTGGGCCTAAATGCTTGTGACACTCCACTGGGCCTGCCGGGCTCTGAGGGCCCTGCCCTGGGCCCCCTGCTCCCCTGCCCTTTGTTCAGTCACAGCAGAGATGGCCACACCCACTCCCTCATTGAGGGCCGTGTTCCAACCTCCCTCAGCCCCGCCCACTCTCCGCAGGTTACCATGGACTACTGAGGCCTCATTCTGAGGCCAGGGCGTTCCGAGAATGCCAAGGGCAGACATGATGACCTTAAATGATTTCCTCTTGTGTCAGTTTTGGTAAACTTTAGGAGCTAGGAAATGGTCCACTTGACAGAAATGTTCAAATTTACTGGCATTTCATATATTCTCTGCTCTAACATTGTCCTGACTCTTTCTGTATATTCTTTACTTATGTTTTTGTTTTCCTTAATCAAAGTGTGTCTTTTAAATCTTTTCAAAGAAGATTCTTTGGACTTACTAAATCACCTGAATTTTATACGTTTTCTGTTGTATTAAGTTCTGCTCCTATCTTTATTTAACTTTTTTCTATGTTCTCAGGGTTTATTGTTTTCATCTTCTGATGTCAATTAAAACACTTGGTTCTTCATTTTAATAAATCTTTTTACTTATAAAGATTTGAACTTTTGAAGATTCCAGCTTACTTGTACGTTTCTAAGGGTCAGGTCCTCTCCATTGTTGCCGGCCTAAGGCTTAGTTCACCATATAGCAATGTATATATTGACCTATTTTCCCCTCGACTTTCTGTGATCCCCTACATCTCACCTTTCTTTGCAGACAAGCCATTTGAAACACACTTAACTTATTTCACAGCCAATATGTCTTTGAAATAATGTGTATTTTTTAGAGAAATCTTCTTATATAATTAGGCAGAAAATCTGACCTGCCATAGTTTTCAAAACAGCATAATTTCACTCTTCTCAATGATTAATCTGTTGTATTACACAACCTTTGTGTATTTAGCTTTATCAATGACATGATCTTTAAAAATGTCTTAGAGATCCTACCAGTCTTTGAAAACATCCTCGTGCCTTGTTTCAGTTCCAGTTTTATGTATATTTTCTGCCTTGCACCCGATTATTCCTACATCTGATGGATGGCCTTGGGAATCTAATTCTGGTATTGATTGTTTTGGCTGATTGTCTCCCCTTATAGATGCTTTCTTCATTATTGTGTAAATTTAGATCATGAGCTCATGTTTAGCTAAACAGCTGACCTTGTAAGAGGTTTAGGTGTGAACGCTCGTAAGTTTCAGCAGAATGTCGGCAAAGATTTATTTGTGTCCCTCCAATGAGTGGCCCTCAAGGACCCCGTTTTCTACAAGTGTTGGTCCAATACTCCCTCTAGAGGCAGGGGACTCAGACAGGGCTGCTTTGCCGCCCCCGATCTGGGGCAGGGGCAGTGGGCAGCCTGTGGCCCGGGCAGGAGCCTCTCCGCGTGTGTCCCAGGGACCCATCTGCCTGTGTGCCTCGGTCACCTGGCAGGAAGCTACGATGCCCAGACCTATGCTTAGCTGTGCAGCGAGGTGTACTGCGCGGACAGGTTCCACACACACTTCAACTAAGAGGGCGGCCAGAGTGGAAAGGTGAGAGTTTGGGCAGCTGTGCAGACAGAGAAAGCGCCCTTTGGCCTGGGCCTAAATGCTTGTGACACTCCACTGGGCCTGCCGGGCTCTGAGGGCCCTGCCCTGGGCCCCCTGCTCCCCTGCCCTTTGTTCAGTCACAGCAGAGATGGCCACACCCACTCCCTCAGTGAGGGCAGTGTTCCAACCTCCCTCAGCCCCGCCCCCTCTCCGCAGGTTACCATGGACTACAGAGGCTGCATTCTGAGGCCAGGGCGTTCCGAGAATGCCAAGGGCAGACATGATGACCTTAAATGATTTCCTCTTGTGTCAGTTTTGGTAAACTTTAGGAGCTAGGAAATGGTCCACTTTCCAGAAATGTTCAAATTTACTGGCATTTCATATATTCTCTGCTCTAACATTGTCCTGACTCTTTCTGTATATTCTTTACTTATGTTTTTGTTTTCCTTAATCAAAGTGTGTCTTTTAAATCTTTTCAAAGAAGATTCTTTGGACTTACTAAATCACCTGAATTTTATACGTTTTCTGTTGTATTAAGTTCTGCTCATATCTTTATTTAACTTTTCTCTATGTTCTCAGGGTTTATTGTTTTCATCTTCTGATGTCAATTAAAACACTTGGTTATTCATTTTAATAAATATTTTTACCTATAAAAATTTGAACTTTTGAAGATTCCAGCTTACTTGTACGTTTCAAAGGGTCAGGTCCTCTCCACTGTTGCCGGCCTAAGGCTTAGTTCACCATATAGCAATGTATATATTGACCTATTTTCCCCTCGACTTTCTGTGATCCACTACATCTCACCTTTCTTTGCAGACAAGCCATTTGAAATACCCTTAACTTATTTCACAGCCAATAAGGCTTTGAAATAATGTTTATTTTTTAGAGAAATCTTCTTATATAATTAGGCAAAAAATCTGACCTGCCATAGTTTTCAAAACAGCATAATTTCACTCTTCTCAATGATTAATCTGTTGTATTACACAACCTTTGTGTATTTAGCTTTATCAATGACATGTCCTTTAAAAATGTTTTAGAGATCCTACCAGTCTTTGAAAACATCCTCGTGCCTTGTTTCAGTTCCAGTTTTATGTATATTTTCTGCCTTGCACCCGATTATTCCTACATCTGATGGATGGCCTTGGGAATCTAATTCTGGTATTGATTGTTTTGGCTGATTGTCTCCCCTTATAGATGCTTTCTTCATTATTGTGTAAATTTAGATCATGAGCTCATGTTTAGCTAAACAGCTGACCTTGTAAGAGGTTTAGGTGTGAACGCTCGTAAGTTTCAGCAGAAAGTCGGCAAAGATTTATTTGTGTCCCTCCAATGAGTGGCCCTCAAGGACCCCGTTTTCTACAAGTGTTGGTCCAATACTCCCTCTAGAGGCAGGGGACTCAGACAGGGCTGCTTTGCCGCCCCCGATCTGGGGCAGGGGCAGTGGGCAGCCTGTGGCCCGGGCAGGAGCCTCTCCGCGTGTGTCCCAGGGACCCATCTGCCTGTGTGCCTCGGTCACCTGGCAGGAAGCTACGATGCCCAGACCTATGCTTAGCTGTGCAGCGAGGTGTACTGCGCGGACAGGTTCCACACACACTTCAACTAAGAGGGCGGCCAGAGTGGAAAGGTGAGAGTTTGGGCAGCTGTGCAGACAAAGAAAGCGCCCTTTGGCCTGGGCCTAAATGCTTGTGACACTCCACTGGGCCTGCCGGGCTCTGAGGGCCCTGCCCTGGGCCCCCTGCTCCCCTGCCCTTTGTTCAGTCACAGCAGAGATGGCCACACCCACTCCCTCAGTGAGGGCAGTGTTCCAACCTCCCTCAGCCCCGCCCCCTCTCCGCAGGTTACCATGGACTACAGAGGCTGCATTCTGAGGCCAGGGCGTTCCGAGAATGCCAAGGGCAGACATGATGACCTTAAATGATTTCCTCTTGTGTCAGTTTTGGTAAACTTTAGGAGCTAGGAAATGGTCCACTTTCCAGAAATGTTCAAATTTACTGGCATTTCATATATTCTCTGCTCTAACATTGTCCTGACTCTTTCTGTATATTCTTTACTTATGTTTTTGTTTTCCTTAATCAAAGTGTGTCTTTTAAATCTTTTCAAAGAAGATTCTTTGGACTTACTAAATCACCTGAATTTTATACGTTTTCTGTTGTATTAAGTTCTGCTCATATCTTTATTTAACTTTTCTCTATGTTCTCAGGGTTTATTCTTTTCATCTTCTGATGTCAATTAAAACACTTGGTTATTCATTTTAATAAATCTTTTTACTTATAAAGATTTGAACTTTTGAAGATTCCAGCTTACTTGTACGTTTCTAAGGGTCAGGTCCTCTCCACTGTTGCCGGCCTAAGGCTTAGTTCACCATATAGCAATGTATATATTGACCTATTTTCCCCTCGACTTTCTGTGATCCCCTACATCTCACCTTTCTCTGCAGACAAGCCATTTGAAACACCCTTAACTTATTTCACAGCCAATAAGGCTTTGAAATAATGTTTATTTTTTAGAGAAATCTTCTTATATAATTAGGCAGAAAATCTGACCTGCCATAGTTTTCAAAACAGCATAATTTCACTCTTCTCAATGATTAATCTGTTGTATTACACAACATTTGTGTATTTAGCTTTATCAATGACATGATCTTTAAAAATGTTTTAGAGATCCTACCAGTCTTTGAAAACATCCTCGTGCCTTGTTTCAGTTCCAGTTTTATGTATATTTTCCTCCTTGCACCCGATTATTCCTACATCTGATGGATGGCCTTGGGAATCTAATTCTGGTATTGATTGTTTTGGCTGATTGTCTCCCCTTATAGATGCTTTCTTCATTATTGTGTAAATTTAGATCATGAGCTCATGTTTAGCTAAACAGCTGACCTTGTAAGAGGTTTAGGTGTGAACGCTCGTAAGTTTCAGCAGAAAGTCGGCAAAGATTTATTTGTGTCCCTCCAATGAGTGGCCCTCAAGGACCCCGTTTTCTACAAGTGTTGGTCCAATACTCCCTCTAGAGGCAGGGGACTCAGACAGGGCTGCTTTGCCGCCCCCGATCTGGGGCAGGGGCAGTGGGCAGCCTGTGGCCCGGGCAGGAGCCTCTCCGCGTGTGTCCCAGGGACCCATCTGCCTGTGTGCCTCGGTCACCTGGCAGGAAGCTACGATGCCCAGACCTATGCTTAGCTGTGCAGCGAGGTGTACTGCGCGGACAGGTTCCACACACACTTCAAGTAAGAGGGCGGCCAGAGTGGAAAGGTGAGAGTTTGGGCAGCTGTGCAGACAAAGAAAGCGCCCTTTGGCCTGGGCCTAAATGCTTGTGACACTCCACTGGGCCTGCCGGGCTCTGAGGGCCCTGCCCTGGGCCCCCTGCTCCCCTGCCCTTTGTTCAGTCACAGCAGAGATGGCCACACCCACTCCCTCAGTGAGGGCAGTGTTCCAACCTCCCTCAGCCCCGCCCCCTCTCCGCAGGTTACCATGGACTACAGAGGCTGCATTCTGAGGCCAGGGCGTTCCGAGAATGCCAAGGGCAGACATGATGACCTTAAATGATTTCCTCTTGTGTCAGTTTTGGTAAACTTTAGGAGCTAGGAAATGGTCCACTTTCCAGAAATGTTCAAATTTACTGGCATTTCATATATTCTCTGCTCTAACATTGTCCTGACTCTTTCTGTATATTCTTTACTTATGTTTTTGTTTTCCTTAATCAAAGTGTGTCTTTTAAATCTTTTCAAAGAAGATTCTTTGGACTTACTAAATCACCTGAATTTTATACGTTTTCTGTTGTATTAAGTTCTGCTCATATCTTTATTTAACTTTTCTCTATGTTCTCAGGGTTTATTGTTTTCATCTTCTGATGTCAATTAAAACACTTGGTTATTCATTTTAATAAATATTTTTACCTATAAAAATTTGAACTTTTGAAGATTCCAGCTTACTTGTACGTTTCAAAGGGTCAGGTCCTCTCCACTGTTGCCGGCCTAAGGCTTAGTTCACCATATAGCAATGTATATATTGACCTATTTTCCCCTCGACTTTCTGTGATCCACTACATCTCACCTTTCTTTGCAGACAAGCCATTTGAAATACCCTTAACTTATTTCACAGCCAATAAGGCTTTGAAATAATGTTTATTTTTTAGAGAAATCTTCTTATATAATTAGGCAAAAAATCTGACCTGCCATAGTTTTCAAAACAGCATAATTTCACTCTTCTCAATGATTAATCTGTTGTATTACACAACCTTTGTGTATTTAGCTTTATCAATGACATGTCCTTTAAAAATGTTTTAGAGATCCTACCAGTCTTTGAAAACATCCTCGTGCCTTGTTTCAGTTCCAGTTTTATGTATATTTTCTGCCTTGCACCCGATTATTCGTACATCTGATGGATAGCCTTGGGAATCTTATTCTGGTATTGATTGTTTTGGCTGATTGTCTCCCCTTACAGCTGCTTTCTTCATTATTGTGTAAATTTAGATCATGAGCTCATGTTTAGCTAAACAGCTGACCTTGTAAGAGGCTTAGGTGTGAACGCTCGTAAGTTTCAGCAGAAAGTCGGCAAAGATTTATTTGTGTCCCTCCAATGAGTGGCCCTCAAGGACCCCGTTTTCTACAAGTGTTGGTCCAATACTCCCTATAGAGGCAGGGGACTCCGACAGGGCTGCTTTGAGGCCCCCGATCTGGTGCAGGGGCAGTGCGCGGCGTGTGGCCCGGGCAGGAGCCTCTCCACGTGTGTCCCAGGGACCCATCTGCCTGTGAGCCTCGGTCACCTGGCAGGAAGCTACGATACCCAGACCTATGCTTAGCTGTGCAGCGAGGTGTACTGCGCGGACAGGTTCCACACACACTTCAAGTAAGAGGGCGGCCTGAGTGGAAAGGTGAGAGTTTGGGCAGCTGTGCAGACAAAGAAAGCGCCCTTTGGCCTGGGCCTAAATGCTTGTGACACTCCACTGGGCCTGCCGGGCTCTGAGGGCCCTGCCCTGGGCCCCCTGCTCCCCTGCCCTTTGTTCAGTCACAGCAGAGATGGCCACACCCACTCCCTCAGTGAGGGCAGTGTTCCAACCTCCCTCAGCCCCGCCCCCTCTCCGCAGGTTACCATGGACTACAGAGGCTGCATTCTGAGGCCAGGGCGTTCCGAGAATGCCAAGGGCAGACATGATGACCTTAAATGATTTCCTCTTGTGTCAGTTTTGGTAAACTTTAGGAGCTAGGAAATGGTCCACTTGACAGAAATGTTCAAATTTACTGGCATTTCATATATTCTCTGCTCTAACATTGTCCTGACTCTTTCTGTATATTCTTTACTTATGTTTTTGTTTTCCTTAATCAAAGTGTGTCTTTTAAATCTTTTCAAAGAAGATTCTTTGGACTTACTAAATCACCTGAATTTTATACGTTTTCTGTTGTATTAAGTTCTGCTCCTATCTTTATTTAACTTTTCTCTATGTTCTCAGGGTTTATTGTTTTCATCTTCTGATGTCAATTAAAACACTTGGTTCTTCATTTTAATAAATCTTTTTACTTATAAAGATTTGAACTTTTGAAGATTCCAGCTTACTTATACGTTTCTAAGGGTCAGGTCCTCTCCATTGTTGCCGGCCTAAGGCTTAGTTCACCATATAGCAATGTATATATTGACCTATTTTCCCCTCGACTTTCTGTGATCCCCTACATCTCACCTTTCTTTGCAGACAAGCCATTTGAAACACCCTTAACTTATTTCACAGCCAATAAGGCTTTGAAATAATGTGTATTTTTTAGGGAAATCTTCTTATATAATTAGGCAGAAAATCTGACCTGCCATAGTTTTCAAAACAGCATAATTTCACTCTTCTCAATGATTAATCGGTTGTATTACACAACCTTTGTGTATTTAGCTTTATCAATGACATGTCCTTTAAAAATGTTTTAGAGATCCTACCAGTCTTTGAAAACATCCTCGTGCCTTGTTTCAGTTCCAGTTTTGTGTATATTTTCTGCCTTGCACCCGATTATTCCTACATCTGATGGATGGCCTTGGGAATCTAATTCTGGTATTGATTGTTTTGGCTGATTGTCTCCCCTTGTAGCTGCTTTCTTCATTATTGTGTAAATTTAGATCATGAGCTCATGTTTAGCTAAACAGCTGACCTTGTAAGAGGTTTAGGTGTGAACACTCGTATGTTTCAGAAGAAAGACGGCAAAGATTTATTTGTGTCCCTCCAATGAGTGGCCCTCAAGGACCCCGTTTTGTACAAGTGTTGGTCCAATACTCCCTCTAGAGGCAGGGGACTCCGACAGGGCTGCTTTGTGGCCCCCGATCTGGGGCAATGGCGGTTGGCGGCCGGTGGCCCGGGCAGGAGCCTCTCCGCATGTGTCCCAGGGACCCATCTTCCTGTGAGCCTCGGTCACCTGGCAGGAAGCTACGATGCCCAGACCTATGCTTAGCTGTGCAGCGAGGTGTACTGCGCGGACAGGTTCCACACACACTTCAAGTAAGAGGGCGGCCTGAGTGGAAAGGTAAGAGTTTGGGCAGCTTTGCAGACAAAGAAAGCGCCCTTTGGCCTGGGCCTAAATGCTTGTGACACTCCACTGGGCCTGCCGGGCTCTGAGGGCCCTGCCCTGGGCCCCCTGCTCCCCTGCCCTTTGTTCAGTCACAGCAGAGATGGCCACACCCACTCCCTCATTGAGGGCCGTGTTCCAACCTCCCTCAGCCCCGCCCACTCTCCGCAGGTTACCATGGACTACTGAGGCCTCATTCTGAGGCCAGGGCGTTCCGAGAATGCCAAGGGCAGACATGATGACCTTAAATGATTTCCTCTTGTGTCAGTTTTGGTAAACTTTAGGAGCTAGGAAATGGTCCACTTGACAGAAATGTTCAAATTTACTGGCATTTCATATATTCTCTGCTCTAACATTGTCCTGACTCTTTCTGTATATTCTTTACTTATGTTTTTGTTTTCCTTAATCAAAGTGTGTCTTTTAAATCTTTTCAAAGAAGATTCTTTGGACTTACTAAATCACCTGAATTTTATACGTTTTCTGTTGTATTAAGTTCTGCTCCTATCTTTATTTAACTTTTTTCTATGTTCTCAGGGTTTATTGTTTTCATCTTCTGATGTCAATTAAAACACTTGGTTCTTCATTTTAATAAATCTTTTTACTTATAAAGATTTGAACTTTTGAAGATTCCAGCTTACTTGTACGTTTCTAAGGGTCAGGTCCTCTCCATTGTTGCCGGCCTAAGGCTTAGTTCACCATATAGCAATGTATATATTGACCTATTTTCCCCTCGACTTTCTGTGATCCCCTACATCTCACCTTTCTTTGCAGACAAGCCATTTGAAACACACTTAACTTATTTCACAGCCAATATGTCTTTGAAATAATGTGTATTTTTTAGAGAAATCTTCTTATATAATTAGGCAGAAAATCTGACCTGCCATAGTTTTCAAAACAGCATAATTTCACTCTTCTCAATGATTAATCTGTTGTATTACACAACCTTTGTGTATTTAGCTTTATCAATGACATGATCTTTAAAAATGTCTTAGAGATCCTACCAGTCTTTGAAAACATCCTCGTGCCTTGTTTCAGTTCCAGTTTTATGTATATTTTCTGCCTTGCACCCGATTATTCCTACATCTGATGGATGGCCTTGGGAATCTAATTCTGGTATTGATTGTTTTGGCTGATTGTCTCCCCTTATAGATGCTTTCTTCATTATTGTGTAAATTTAGATCATGAGCTCATGTTTAGCTAAACAGCTGACCTTGTAAGAGGTTTAGGTGTGAACGCTCGTAAGTTTCAGCAGAATGTCGGCAAAGATTTATTTGTGTCCCTCCAATGAGTGGCCCTCAAGGACCCCGTTTTCTACAAGTGTTGGTCCAATACTCCCTCTAGAGGCAGGGGACTCAGACAGGGCTGCTTTGCCGCCCCCGATCTGGGGCAGGGGCAGTGGGCAGCCTGTGGCCCGGGCAGGAGCCTCTCCGCGTGTGTCCCAGGGACCCATCTGCCTGTGTGCCTCGGTCACCTGGCAGGAAGCTACGATGCCCAGACCTATGCTTAGCTGTGCAGCGAGGTGTACTGCGCGGACAGGTTCCACACACACTTCAACTAAGAGGGCGGCCAGAGTGGAAAGGTGAGAGTTTGGGCAGCTGTGCAGACAGAGAAAGCGCCCTTTGGCCTGGGCCTAAATGCTTGTGACACTCCACTGGGCCTGCCGGGCTCTGAGGGCCCTGCCCTGGGCCCCCTGCTCCCCTGCCCTTTGTTCAGTCACAGCAGAGATGGCCACACCCACTCCCTCAGTGAGGGCAGTGTTCCAACCTCCCTCAGCCCCGCCCCCTCTCCGCAGGTTACCATGGACTACAGAGGCTGCATTCTGAGGCCAGGGCGTTCCGAGAATGCCAAGGGCAGACATGATGACCTTAAATGATTTCCTCTTGTGTCAGTTTTGGTAAACTTTAGGAGCTAGGAAATGGTCCACTTTCCAGAAATGTTCAAATTTACTGGCATTTCATATATTCTCTGCTCTAACATTGTCCTGACTCTTTCTGTATATTCTTTACTTATGTTTTTGTTTTCCTTAATCAAAGTGTGTCTTTTAAATCTTTTCAAAGAAGATTCTTTGGACTTACTAAATCACCTGAATTTTATACGTTTTCTGTTGTATTAAGTTCTGCTCATATCTTTATTTAACTTTTCTCTATGTTCTCAGGGTTTATTGTTTTCATCTTCTGATGTCAATTAAAACACTTGGTTATTCATTTTAATAAATATTTTTACCTATAAAAATTTGAACTTTTGAAGATTCCAGCTTACTTGTACGTTTCAAAGGGTCAGGTCCTCTCCACTGTTGCCGGCCTAAGGCTTAGTTCACCATATAGCAATGTATATATTGACCTATTTTCCCCTCGACTTTCTGTGATCCACTACATCTCACCTTTCTTTGCAGACAAGCCATTTGAAATACCCTTAACTTATTTCACAGCCAATAAGGCTTTGAAATAATGTTTATTTTTTAGAGAAATCTTCTTATATAATTAGGCAAAAAATCTGACCTGCCATAGTTTTCAAAACAGCATAATTTCACTCTTCTCAATGATTAATCTGTTGTATTACACAACCTTTGTGTATTTAGCTTTATCAATGACATGTCCTTTAAAAATGTTTTAGAGATCCTACCAGTCTTTGAAAACATCCTCGTGCCTTGTTTCAGTTCCAGTTTTATGTATATTTTCTGCCTTGCACCCGATTATTCCTACATCTGATGGATAGCCTTGGGAATCTTATTCTGGTATTGATTGTTTTGGCTGATTGTCTCCCCTTGTAGCTGCTTTCTTCATTATTGTGTAAATTTAGATCATGAGCTCATGTTTAGCTAAACAGCTGACCTTGTAAGAGGCTTAGGTGTGAACGCTCGTAAGTTTCAGCAGAAAGTCGGCAAAGATTTATTTGTGTCCCTCCAATGAGTGGCCCTCAAGGACCCCGTTTTCTACAAGTGTTGGTCCAATACTCCCTCTAGAGGCAGGGGACTCCGACAGGGCTGCTTTGAGGCCCCCGTTCTGGTGCAGGGGCAGTGCGCGGCGTGTGGCCCGGGCAGGAGCCTCTCCACGTGTGTCCCAGGGACCCATCTGCCTGTGAGCCTCGGTCACCTGGCAGGAAGCTACGATACCCAGACCTATGCTTAGCTGTGCAGCGAGGTGTACTGCGCGGACAGGTTCCACACACACTTCAAGTAAGAGGGCGGCCTGAGTGGAAAGGTGAGAGTTTGGGCAGCTGTGCAGACAAAGAAAGCGCCCTTTGGCCTGGGCCTAAATGCTTGTGACACTCCACTGGGCCTGCCGGGCTCTGAGGGCCCTGCCCTGGGCCCCCTGCTCCCCTGCCCTTTGCTCAGTCACAGCAGAGATGGCCACACCCACTCCCTCAGTGAGGGCAGTGTTCCAACCTCCCTCAGCCCCGCCCCCTCTCCGCAGGTTACCATGGACTACAGAGGCTGCATTCTGAGGCCAGGGCGTTCCGAGAATGCCAAGGGCAGACATGATGACCTTAAATGATTTCCTCTTGTGTCAGTTTTGGTAAACTTTAGGAGCTAGGAAATGGTCCACTTGACAGAAATGTTCAAATTTACTGGCATTTCATATATTCTCTGCTCTAACATTGTCCTGACTCTTTCTGTATATTCTTTACTTATGTTTTTGTTTTCCTTAATCAAAGTGTGTCTTTTAAATCTTTTCAAAGAAGATTCTTTGGACTTACTAAATCACCTGAATTTTATACGTTTTCTGTTGTATTAAGTTCTGCTCCTATCTTTATTTAACTTTTCTCTATGTTCTCAGGGTTTATTGTTTTCATCTTCTGATGTCAATTAAAACACTTGGTTCTTCATTTTAATAAATCTTTTTACTTATAAAGATTTGAACTTTTGAAGATTCCAGCTTACTTATACGTTTCTAAGGGTCAGGTCCTCTCCATTGTTGCCGGCCTAAGGCTTAGTTCACCATATAGCAATGTATATATTGACCTATTTTCCCCTCGACTTTCTGTGATCCCCTACATCTCACCTTTCTTTGCAGACAAGCCATTTGAAACACCCTTAACTTATTTCACAGCCAATAAGGCTTTGAAATAATGTGTATTTTTTAGGGAAATCTTCTTATATAATTAGGCAGAAAATCTGACCTGCCATAGTTTTCAAAACAGCATAATTTCACTCTTCTCAATGATTAATCGGTTGTATTACACAACCTTTGTGTATTTAGCTTTATCAATGACATGTCCTTTAAAAATGTTTTAGAGATCCTACCAGTCTTTGAAAACATCCTCGTGCCTTGTTTCAGTTCCAGTTTTGTGTATATTTTCTGCCTTGCACCCGATTATTCCTACATCTGATGGATGGCCTTGGGAATCTAATTCTGGTATTGATTGTTTTGGCTGATTGTCTCCCCTTGTAGCTGCTTTCTTCATTATTGTGTAAATTTAGATCATGAGCTCATGTTTAGCTAAACAGCTGACCTTGTAAGAGGTTTAGGTGTGAACGCTCGTATGTTTCAGAAGAAAGACTGCAAAGATTTATTTGTGTCCCTCCAATGAGTGGCCCTCAAGGACCCCGTTTTGTACAAGTGTTGGTCCAATACTCCCTCTAGAGGCAGGGGACTCCGACAGGGCTGCTTTGCGGCCCCCGATCTGGGGCAATGGCGGTTGGCGGCCGGTGGCCCGGGCAGGAGCCTCTCCGCATGTGTCCCAGGGACCCATCTTCCTGTGAGCCTCGGTCACCTGGCAGGAAGCTACGATGCCCAGACCTATGCTTAGCTGTGCAGCGAGGTGTACTGCGCGGACAGGTTCCACACACACTTCAAGTAAGAGGGCGGCCTGAGTGGAAAGGTAAGAGTTTGGGCAGCTTTGCAGACAAAGAAAGCGCCCTTTGGCCTGGGCCTAAATGCTTGTGACACTCCACTGGGCCTGCCGGGCTCTGAGGGCCCTGCCCTGGGCCCCCTGCTCCCCTGCCCTTTGTTCAGTCACAGCAGAGATGGCCACACCCACTCCCTCATTGAGGGCCGTGTTCCAACCTCCCTCAGCCCCGCCCACTCTCCGCAGGTTACCATGGACTACAGAGGCCTCATTCTGAGGCCAGGGCGTTCCGAGAATGCCAAGGGCAGACATGATGACCTTAAATGATTTCCTCTTGTGTCAGTTTTGGTAAACTTTAGGAGCTAGGAAATGGTCCACTTGACAGAAATGTTCAAATTTACTGGCATTTCATATATTCTCTGCTCTAACATTGTCCTGACTCTTTCTGTATATTCTTTACTTATGTTTTTGTTTTCCTTAATCAAAGTGTGTCTTTTAAATCTTTTCAAAGAAGATTCTTTGGACTTACTAAATCACCTGAATTTTATACGTTTTCTGTTGTATTAAGTTCTGCTCCTATCTTTATTTAACTTTTTTCTATGTTCTCAGGGTTTATTGTTTTCATCTTCTGATGTCAATTAAAACACTTGGTTCTTCATTTTAATAAATCTTTTTACTTATAAAGATTTGAACTTTTGAAGATTCCAGCTTACTTGTACGTTTCTAAGGGTCAGGTCCTCTCCATTGTTGCCGGCCTAAGGCTTAGTTCACCATATAGCAATGTATATATTGACCTATTTTCCCCTCGACTTTCTGTGATCCCCTACATCTCACCTTTCTTTGCAGACAAGCCATTTGAAACACACTTAACTTATTTCACAGCCAATATGTCTTTGAAATAATGTGTATTTTTTAGAGAAATCTTCTTATATAATTAGGCAGAAAATCTGACCTGCCATAGTTTTCAAAACAGCATAATTTCACTCTTCTCAATGATTAATCTGTTGTATTACACAACCTTTGTGTATTTAGCTTTATCAATGACATGATCTTTAAAAATGTCTTAGAGATCCTACCAGTCTTTGAAAACATCCTCGTGCCTTGTTTCAGTTCCAGTTTTATGTATATTTTCTGCCTTGCACCCGATTATACCTACATCTGATGGATGGCCTTGGGAATCTAATACTGGTATTGATTGTTTTGGGTGATTGTCTCCCCTTGTAGCTTCTTTCTTTATTATTGTGTAAATTTAGATCATGAGCTCATGTTTAGCTAAACAGCTGACCTTGTAAGAGGCTTAGGTGTGAACGCTCGTAAGTTTCAGAAGAAAGACGGCAAAGATTTATTTGTGTCCCTCCAATGAGTGGCCCTCAAGGTCCCCGTTTTCTACAAGTGTTGGTCCAATACTCCGTCTAGAGGCAGGGGACTCAGACAGGGCTGCTTTGCGGCCCCCGATCTGGGGCATGGGCAGTGGGCGGCCTGTGGCCCGGGCAGGAGCCTCTCCGCGTGTGTCCTAGGGACCCATCTGCCTGTGAGCCTCGGTCACCTGGCAGGAAGCTACGATGCCCAGACCTATGCTTAGCTGTGCAGAGAGGTGTACTGCGCGGACAGGTTCCACACACACTTCAAGTAAGAGGGCGGCCTGAGTGGAAAGGTGAGAGTTTGGGCAGCTGTGCAGACAAAGAAGGCGCCCTTGGGCCTGGGCCTAAATGCTTGTGACACTCCACTGGGCCTGCCGGGCTCTGAGGGCCCTGCCCTGGGCCCCCTGCTCCCCTGCCCTTTGTTCAGTCACAGCAGAGATGGCCACACCCACTCCCTCAGTGAGGGCAGTGTTCCAACCTCCCTCAGCCCCGCCCCCTCTCCGCAGGTTACCATGGACTACAGAGGCTGCATTCTGAGGCCAGGGCGTTCCGAGAATGCCAAGGGCAGACATGATGACCTTAAATGATTTCCTCTTGTGTCAGTTTTGGTAAACTTTAGGAGCTAGGAAATGGTCCACTTTCCAGAAATGTTCAAATTTACTGGCATTTCATATATTCTCTGCTCTAACATTGTCCTGACTCTTTCTGTATATTCTTTACTTATGTTTTTGTTTTCCTTAATCAAAGTGTGTCTTTTAAATCTTTTCAAAGAAGATTCTTTGGACTTACTAAATCACCTGAATTTTATACGTTTTCTGTTGTATTAAGTTCTGCTCCTATCTTTATTTAACTTTTTTCTATGTTCTCAGGGTTTATTGTTTTCATCTTCTGATGTCAATTAAAACACTTGGTTCTTCATTTTAATAAATCTTTTTACTTATAAAGATTTGAACTTTTGAAGATTCCAGCTTACTTGTACGTTTCTAAGGGTCAGGTCCTCTCCATTGTTGCCGGCCTAAGGCTTAGTTCACCATATAGCAATGTATATATTGACCTATTTTCCCCTCGACTTTCTGTGATCCCCTACATCTCACCTTTCTTTGCAGACAAGCCATTTGAAACACACTTAACTTATTTCACAGCCAATATGTCTTTGAAATAATGTGTATTTTTTAGAGAAATCTTCTTATATAATTAGGCAGAAAATCTGACCTGCCATAGTTTTCAAAACAGCATACTTTCACTCTTCTCCATGATTAATCTGTTGTATTACACAACCTTTGTGTATTTAGCTTTATCAATGACATGTCCTTTAAAAATGTTTTAGAGATCCTACCAGTCTTTGAAAACATCCTCGTGCCTTGTTTCAGTTCCAGTTTTATGTATATTTTCTGCCTTGCACCCGATTATTCGTACATCTGATGGATGGCCTTGGGAATCTAATTCTGGTATTGATTGTTTTGGCTGATTGTCTCCCCTTGTAGCTGCTTTCTTTATTATTGTGTAAATTTAGATCATGAGCTCATGTTTAGCTAAACAGCTGACCTTGTAAGAGGCTTAGGTGTGAACGCTCGTAAGTTTCAGAAGAAAGACAGCAAAGATTTATTTGTGTCCCTCCAATGAGTGGCCCTCAAGGTCCCCGTTTTATACAAGTGTTGGTCCAATACTCCGTCTAGAGGCAGGGGACTCAGACAGGGCTGCTTTGCAGCCCCCGATCTGGGGCAGGGGCAGTGGGCGGCCTGTGGCCCGGGCAGGAGCCTCTCCGCGTGTGTCCCAGGGACCCATCTGCCTGTGAGCCTCGGTCACCTGGCAGGAAGCTACGATGCCCAGACCTATGCTTCGCTGTGCAGCGAGGTGTACTGCGCGGACAGGTTCCACACACACTTCAAGTAAGAGGGCGGCCTGAGTGGAAAGGTGAGAGTTTGGGCAGCTGTGCAGACAAAGAAGGCGCCCTTGGGCCTGGGCCTAAATGCTTGTGACACTCCACTGGGCCTGCCGGGCTCTGAGGGCCCTGCCCTGGGCCCCCTGCTCCCCTGCCCTTTGTTCAGTCACAGCAGAGATGGCCACACCCACTCCCTCAGTGAGGGCAGTGTTCCAACCTCCCTCAGCCCCGCCCCCTCTCCGCAGGTTACCATGGACTACAGAGGCTGCATTCTGAGGCCAGGGCGTTCCGAGAATGCCAAGGGCAGACATGATGACCTTAAATGATTTCCTCTTGTGTCAGTTTTGGTAAACTTTAGGAGCTAGGAAATGGTCCACTTTCCAGAAATGTTCAAATTTACTGGCATTTCATATATTCTCTGCTCTAACATTGTCCTGACTCTTTCTGTATATTCTTTACTTATGTTTTTGTTTTCCTTAATCAAAGTGTGTCTTTTAAATCTTTTCAAAGAAGATTCTTTGGACTTACTAAATCACCTGAATTTTATACGTTTTCTGTTGTATTAAGTTCTGCTCATATCTTTATTTAACTTTTTTCTATGTTCTCAGGGTTTATTGTTTTCATCTTCTGATGTCAATTAAAACACTTGGTTCTTCATTTTAATAAATCTTTTTACTTATAAAAATTTGAACTTTTGAAGATTCCAGCTTACTTGTACGTTTCTAAGGGTCAGGTCCTCTCCACTGTTGCCGGCCTAAGGCTTAGTTCACCATATAGCAATGTATATATTGACCTATTTTCCCCTCGACTTTCTGTGATCCCCTACATCTCACCTTTCTTTGCAGACAAGCCATTTGAAACACACTTAACTTATTTCACAGCCAATATGTCTTTGAAATAATGTGTATTTTTTAGAGAAATCTTCTTATATAATTAGGCAGAAAATCTGACCTGCCATAGTTTTCAAAACAGCATAATTTCACTCTTCTCAATGATTAATCTGTTGTATTACACAACCTTTGTGTATTTAGCTTTATCAATGACATGTCCTTTAAAAATGTTTTAGAGATCCTACCAGTCTTTGAAAACATCCTCGTGCCTTGTTTCAGTTCCAGTTTTATGTATATTTTCTGCCTTGCACCCGATTATACCTACATCTGATGGATGGCCTTGGGAATCTAATTCTGGTATTGATTGTTTTGGCTGATTGTCTCCCCTTGTAGCTGCTTTCTTTATTATTGTGTAAATTTAGATCATGAGCTCATGTTTAGCTAAACAGCTGACCTTGTAAGAGGCTTAGGTGTGAACGCTCGTAAGTTTCAGAAGAAAGACGGCAAAGATTTATTTGTGTCCCTCCAATGAGTGGCCCTCAAGGACCCCGTTTTCTACAAGTGTTGGTCCAATACTCCGTCTAGGGGCAGGGGACTCAGACAGGGCTGCTTTGCCGCCCCCGATCTGGGGCAGGGGCAGTGGGCGGCCTGTGGCCCGGGCAGGAGACTCTCCGCGTGTGTCCCAGGGTCCCATCTGCCTGTGAGCCTCGGTCACCTGGCAGGAAGCTATGATGCCCAGACCTATGCTTAGCTGTGCAGCGAGGTGTACTGTGCGGACTGGTTCCACACACACTTCAAGTAAGAGGGCGGCCTGAGTGGAAAGGTGAGAGTTTGGGCAGCTGTGCAGACAAAGAAAGCGCCCTTTGGCCTGGGCCTAAATGCTTGTGACACTCCACTGGGCCTGCCGGGCTCTGAGGGCCCTGCCCTGGGCCCCCTGCTCCCCTGCCCTTTGTTCAGTCACAGCAGAGATGGCCACACCCACTCCCTCAGTGAGGGCAGTGTTCCAACCTCCCTCAGCCCCGCCCCCTCTCCGCAGGTTACCATGGACTACAGAGGCTGCATTCTGAGGCCATGGTGTTCCGAGAATGCCAAGGGAAGTCATGATGACCTTAAATGATTTCCTCTTGTGTCAGTTTTGGTAAACTTCAGGAGCTAGGAAATGGTCCACTTGACAGAAATGTTCAAATTTACTGGCATTTCATATATTCTCTGCTCTAACATTGTCCTGACTCTTTCTGTATATTCTTTACTTATGTTTTTGTTTTCCTTAATCAAAGTGTGTCTTTTAAATCTTTTCAAAGAAGATTCTTTGGACTTACTAAATCACCTGAATTTTATACGTTTTCTGTTGTATTAAGTTCTGCTCATATCTTTATTTAACTTTTTTCTATGTTCTCAGGGTTTATTGTTTTCATCTTCTGATGTCAATTAAAACACTTGGTTATTCATTTTAATAAATCTTTTTACTTATAAAGATTTGAACTTTTGAAGATTCCAGCTTACTTGTACGTTTCTAAGGGTCAGGTCCTCTCCATTGTTGCCGGCCTAAGGCTTAGTTCACCATATAGCAATGTATATATTGACCTATTTTCCCCTCGACTTTCTGTGATCCCCTACATCTCACCTTTCTTTGCAGACAAGCCATTTGAAATACACTTAACTTATTTCACAGCCAATAAGGCTTTGAAATAATGTGTATTTTTTAGAGAAATCTTCTTATATAATTAGGCAGAAAATCTGACCTGCCATAGTTTTCAAAACAGCATAATTTCACTCTTCTCAATGATTAATCTGTTGTATTACACAACCTTTGTGTATTTAGCTTTATCAATGTCATGTCCTTTAAAAATGTTTTAGAGATCCTACCAGTCTTTGAAAACATCCTCGTGCCTTGTTTCAGTTCCAGTTTATGTATAATTTCTGCCTTGCACCCGATTATTCCTACATCTGATGGATGGCCTTGGGAATCTAATTCTGGTATTGATTGCTTTGGCTGATTGTCTCCCCTTGTAGCTGCTTTCTTCATTATTGTGTAAATTTAGATCATGAGCTCATGTTTAGCTAAACAGCTGACCTTGTAAGAGGCTTAGGTGTGAACGCTCGTAAGTTTCAGAAGAAAGACGGCAAAGATTTATTTGTGTCCCTCCAATGAGTGGCCCTCAAGGTCCCCGTTTTCTACAAGTGTTGGTCCAATACTCCGTCTAGAGGCAGGGGACTCAGACAGGGCTGCTTTGCGGCCCCCGATCTGGGGCAGGGGCAGTGGGCGGCCTGTGGCCCGGGCAGGAGCCTCTCCGCGTGTGTCCTAGGGACCCATCTGCCTGTGAGCCTCGGTCACCTGGCAGGAAGCTACGATGCCCAGACCTATGCTTAGCTGTGCAGAGAGGTGTACTGCGCGGACAGGTTCCACACACACTTCAAGTAAGAGGGCGGCCTGAGTGGAAAGGTGAGAGTTTGGGCAGCTGTGCAGACAAAGAAGGCGCCCTTGGGCCTGGGCCTAAATGCTTGTGACACTCCACTGGGCCTGCCGGGCTCTGAGGGCCCTGCCCTGGGCCCCCTGCTCCCCTGCCCTTTGTTCAGTCACAGCAGAGATGGCCACACCCACTCCCTCAGTGAGGGCAGAGTTCCAACCTCCCTCAGCCCCGCCCCCTCTCCGCAGGTTACCATGGACTACAGAGGCTGCATTCTGAGGCCAGGGCGTTCCGAGAATGCCAAGGGCAGACATGATGACCTTAAATGATTTCCTCTTGTGTCAGTTTTGGTAAACTTTAGGAGCTAGGAAATGGTCCACTTTCCAGAAATGTTCAAATTTACTGGCATTTCATATATTCTCTGCTCTAACATTGTCCTGACTCTTTCTGTATATTCTTTACTTATGTTTTTGTTTTCCTTAATCAAAGTGTGTCTTTTAAATCTTTTCAAAGAAGATTCTTTGGACTTACTAAATCACCTGAATTTTATACGTTTTCTGTTGTATTAAGTTCTGCTCCTATCTTTATTTAACTTTTTTCTATGTTCTCAGGGTTTATTGTTTTCATCTTCTGATGTCAATTAAAACACTTGGTTCTTCATTTTAATAAATCTTTTTACTTATAAAGATTTGAACTTTTGAAGATTCCAGCTTACTTGTACGTTTCTAAGGGTCAGGTCCTCTCCATTGTTGCCGGCCTAAGGCTTAGTTCACCATATAGCAATGTATATATTGACCTATTTTCCCCTCGACTTTCTGTGATCCCCTACATCTCACCTTTCTTTGCAGACAAGCCATTTGAAACACACTTAACTTATTTCACAGCCAATATGTCTTTGAAATAATGTGTATTTTTTAGAGAAATCTTCTTATATAATTAGGCAGAAAATCTGACCTGCCATAGTTTTCAAAACAGCATACTTTCACTCTTCTCCATGATTAATCTGTTGTATTACACAACCTTTGTGTATTTAGCTTTATCAATGACATGTCCTTTAAAAATGTTTTAGAGATCCTACCAGTCTTTGAAAACATCCTCGTGCCTTGTTTCAGTTCCAGTTTTATGTATATTTTCTGCCTTGCACCCGATTATTCGTACATCTGATGGATGGCCTTGGGAATCTAATTCTGGTATTGATTGTTTTGGCTGATTGTCTCCCCTTGTAGCTGCTTTCTTTATTATTGTGTAAATTTAGATCATGAGCTCATGTTTAGCTAAACAGCTGACCTTGTAAGAGGCTTAGGTGTGAACGCTCGTAAGTTTCAGAAGAAAGACAGCAAATATTTATTTGTGTCCCTCCAATGAGTGGCCCTCAAGGTCCCCGTTTTATACAAGTGTTGGTCCAATACTCCGTCTAGAGGCAGGGGACTCAGACAGGGCTGCTTTGCAGCCCCCGATCTGGGGCAGGGGCAGTGGGCGGCCTGTGGCCCGGGCAGGAGCCTCTCCGCGTGTGTCCCAGGGACCCATCTGCCTGTGAGCCTCGGTCACCTGGCAGGAAGCTACGATGCCCAGACCTATGCTTCGCTGTGCAGCGAGGTGTACTGCGCGGACAGGTTCCACACACACTTCAAGTAAGAGGGCGGCCTGAGTGGAAAGGTGAGAGTTTGGGCAGCTGTGCAGACAAAGAAGGCGCCCTTGGGCCTGGGCCTAAATGCTTGTGACACTCCACTGGGCCTGCCGGGCTCTGAGGGCCCTGCCCTGGGCCCCCTGCTCCCCTGCCCTTTGTTCAGTCACAGCAGAGATGGCCACACCCACTCCCTCAGTGAGGGCAGTGTTCCAACCTCCCTCAGCCCCGCCCCCTCTCCGCAGGTTACCATGGACTACAGAGGCTGCATTCTGAGGCCAGGGCGTTCCGAGAATGCCAAGGGCAGACATGATGACCTTAAATGATTTCCTCTTGTGTCAGTTTTGGTAAACTTTAGGAGCTAGGAAATGGTCCACTTTCCAGAAATGTTCAAATTTACTGGCATTTCATATATTCTCTGCTCTAACATTGTCCTGACTCTTTCTGTATATTCTTTACTTATGTTTTTGTTTTCCTTAATCAAAGTGTGTCTTTTAAATCTTTTCAAAGAAGATTCTTTGGACTTACTAAATCACCTGAATTTTATACGTTTTCTGTTGTATTAAGTTCTGCTCATATCTTTATTTAACTTTTTTCTATGTTCTCAGGGTTTATTGTTTTCATCTTCTGATGTCAATTAAAACACTTGGTTCTTCATTTTAATAAATCTTTTTACTTATAAAAATTTGAACTTTTGAAGATTCCAGCTTACTTGTACGTTTCTAAGGGTCAGGTCCTCTCCACTGTTGCCGGCCTAAGGCTTAGTTCACCATATAGCAATGTATATATTGACCTATTTTCCCCTCGACTTTCTGTGATCCCCTATATCTCACCTTTCTTTGCAGACAAGCCATTTGAAACGCACTTAACTTATTTCACAGCCAATATGTCTTTGAAATAATGTGTAATTTTTAGAGAAATCTTCTTATAAAATTAGGCAGAAAATCTGACCTGCCATAGTTTTCAAAACAGCATAATTTCACTCTTCTCAATGATTAATCTGTTGTATTACACAACCTTTGTGTATTTAGCTTTATCAATGACATGTCCTTTAAAAATGTTTTAGAGATCCTACCAGTCTTTGAAAACATCCTCGTGCCTTGTTTCAGTTCCAGTTTTATGTATATTTTCTGCCTTGCACCCGATTATACCTACATCTGATGGATGGCCTTGGGAATCTAATTCTGGTATTGATTGTTTTGGCTGATTGTCTACCCTTGTAGCTGCTTTCTTTATTATTGTGTAAATTTAGATCATGAGCTCATGTTTAGCTAAACAGCTGACCTTGTAAGAGGCTTAGGTGTGAACGCTCGTAAGTTTCGGAAGAAAGACGGCAAAGATTTATTTGTGTCCCTCCAATGAGTGGCCCTCAAGGACCCCGTTTTCTACAAGTGTTGGTCCAATACTCCGTCTAGGGGCAGGGGACTCAGACAGGGCTGCTTTGCCGCCCCCGATCTGGGGCAGGGGCAGTGGGCGGCCTGTGGCCCGGGCAGGAGCCTCTCCGCGTGTGTCCCAGGGACCCATCTGCCTGTGAGCCTCGGTCACCTTGCAGGAAGCTATGATGCCCAGACCTATGCTTAGCTGTGCAGCGAGGTGTACTGTGCGGACTGGTTCCACACACACTTCAAGTAAGAGGGCGGCCTGAGTGGAAAGGTGAGAGTTTGGGCAGCTGTGCAGACAAAGAAAGCGCCCTTTGGCCTGGGCCTAAATGCTTGTGACACTCCACTGGGCCTGCCGGGCTCTGAGGGCCCTGCCCTGGGCCCCCTGCTCCCCTGCCCTTTGTTCAGTCACAGCAGAGATGGCCACACCCACTCCCTCAGTGAGGGCAGTGTTCCAACCTCCCTCAGCCCCGCCCCCTCTCCGCAGGTTACCATGGACTACAGAGGCTGCATTCTGAGGCCAGGGCGTTCCGAGAATGCCAAGGGAAGTCATGATGACCTTAAATGATTTCCTCTTGTGTCAGTTTTGGTAAACTTTAGGAGCTAGGAAATGGTCCACTTGACAGAAATGTTCAAATTTACTGGAATTTCATATATTCTCTGCTCTAACATTGTCCTGACTCTTTCTGTATATTCTTTACTTATGTTTTTGTTTTCCTTAATCAAAGTGTGTCTTTTAAATCTTTTCAAAGAAGATTCTTTGGACTTACTAAATCACCTGAATTTTATACGTTTTCTGTTGTATTAAGTTCTGCTCATATCTTTATTTAACTTTTTTCTATGTTCTCAGGGTTTATTGTTTTCATCTTCTGATGTCAATTAAAACACTTGGTTATTCATTTTAATAAATCTTTTTACTTATAAAGATTTGAACTTTTGAAGATTCCAGCTTACTTGTACGTTTCTAAGGGTCAGGTCCTCTCCATTGTTGCCGGCCTAAGGCTTAGTTCACCATATAGCAATGTATATATTGACCTATTTTCCCCTCGACTTTCTGTGATCCCCTATATCTCACCTTTCTTTGCAGACAAGCCATTTGAAATACCCTTAACTTATTTCACAGCCAATAAGGCTTTGAAATAATGTGTATTTTTTAGAGAAATCTTCTTATATAATTAGGCAGAAAATCTGACCTGCCATAGTTTTCAAAACAGCATAATTTCACTCCTCTCAATGATTAATCTGTTGTATTACACAACCTTTGTGTATTTAGCTTTATCAATGTCATGTCCTTTAAAAATGTTTTAGAGATCCTACCAGTCTTTGAAAACATCCTCGTGCCTTGTTTCAGTTCCAGTTTATGTATAATTTCTGCCTTGCACCCGATTATTCCTACATCTGATGGATGGCCTTGGGAATCTAATTCTGGTATTGATTGTTTTGGCTGATTGTCTCCCCTTGTAGCTGCTTTCTTCATTATTGTGTAAATTTAGATCATGAGCTCATGTTTAGCTAAACAGCTGACCTTGTAAGAGGCTTAGGTGTGAACGCTCGTAAGTTTCAGAAGAAAGACGGCAAAGATTTATTTGTGTCCCTCCAATGAGTGGCCCTCAAGGTCCCCGTTTTCTACAAGTGTTGGTCCAATACTCCGTCTAGAGGCAGGGGACTCAGACAGGGCTGCTTTGCGGCCCCCGATCTGGGGCAGGGGCAGTGGGCGGCCTGTGGCCTGGGCAGGAGCCTCTCCGCGTGTGTCCTAGGGACCCATCTGCCTGTGAGCCTCGGTCACCTGGCAGGAAGCTACGATGCCCAGACCTATGCTTAGCTGTGCAGAGAGGTGTACTGCGCGGACAGGTTCCACACACACTTCAAGTAAGAGGGCGGCCTGAGTGGAAAGGTGAGAGTTTGGGCAGCTGTGCAGACAAAGAAGGCGCCCTTGGGCCTGGGCCTAAATGCTTGTGACACTCCACTGGGCCTGCCGGGCTCTGAGGGCCCTGCCCTGGGCCCCCTGCTCCCCTGCCCTTTGTTCAGTCACAGCAGAGATGGCCACACCCACTCCCTCAGTGAGGGCAGTGTTCCAACCTCCCTCAGCCCCGCCCCCTCTCCGCAGGTTACCATGGACTACAGAGGCTGCATTCTGAGGCCAGGGCGTTCCGAGAATGCCAAGGGCAGACATGATGACCTTAAATGATTTCCTCTTGTGTCAGTTTTGGTAAACTTTAGGAGCTAGGAAATGGTCCACTTTCCAGAAATGTTCAAATTTACTGGCATTTCATATATTCTCTGCTCTAACATTGTCCTGACTCTTTCTGTATATTCTTTACTTATGTTTTTGTTTTCCTTAATCAAAGTGTGTCTTTTAAATCTTTTCAAAGAAGATTCTTTGGACTTACTAAATCACCTGAATTTTATACGTTTTCTGTTGTATTAAGTTCTGCTCCTATCTTTATTTAACTTTTTTCTATGTTCTCAGGGTTTATTGTTTTCATCTTCTGATGTCAATTAAAACACTTGGTTCTTCATTTTAATAAATCTTTTTACTTATAAAGATTTGAACTTTTGAAGATTCCAGCTTACTTGTACGTTTCTAAGGGTCAGGTCCTCTCCATTGTTGCCGGCCTAAGGCTTAGTTCACCATATAGCAATGTATATATTGACCTATTTTCCCCTCGACTTTCTGTGATCCCCTACATCTCACCTTTCTTTGCAGACAAGCCATTTGAAACACACTTAACTTATTTCACAGCCAATATGTCTTTGAAATAATGTGTATTTTTTAGAGAAATCTTCTTATATAATTAGGCAGAAAATCTGACCTGCCATAGTTTTCAAAACAGCATACTTTCACTCTTCTCCATGATTAATCTGTTGTATTACCCAACCTTTGTGTATTTAGCTTTATCAATGACATGTCCTTTAAAAATGTTTTAGAGATCCTACCAGTCTTTGAAAACATCCTCGTGCCTTGTTTCAGTTCCAGTTTTATGTATATTTTCTGCCTTGCACCCGATTATTCGTACATCTGATGGATGGCCTTGGGAATCTAATTCTGGTATTGATTGTTTTGGCTGATTGTCTCCCCTTGTAGCTGCTTTCTTTATTATTGTGTAAATTTAGATCATGAGCTCATGTTTAGCTAAACAGCTGACCTTGTAAGAGGCTTAGGTGTGAACGCTCGTAAGTTTCAGAAGAAAGACAGCAAAGATTTATTTGTGTCCCTCCAATGAGAGGCCCTCAAGGTCCCCGTTTTATACAAGTGTTGGTCCAATACTCCGTCTAGAGGCAGGGGACTCAGACAGGGCTGTCTGCAGCCCCCGATCTGGGGCAGGGGCAGTGGGCGGCCTGTGGCCCGGGCAGGAGCCTCTCCGCGTGTGTCCCAGGGACCCATCTGCCTGTGAGCCTCGGTCACCTGGCAGGAAGCTACGATGCCCAGACCTATGCTTCGCTGTGCAGCGAGGTGTACTGCGCGGACAGGTTCCACACACACTTCAAGTAAGAGGGCGGCCTGAGTGGAAAGGTGAGAGTTTGGGCAGCTGTGCAGACAAAGAAGGCGCCCTTGGGCCTGGGCCTAAATGCTTGTGACACTCCACTGGGCCTGCCGGGCTCTGAGGGCCCTGCCCTGGGCCCCCTGCTCCCCTGCCCTTTGTTCAGTCACAGCAGAGATGGCCACACCCACTCCCTCAGTGAGGGCAGTGTTCCAACCTCCCTCAGCCCCGCCCCCTCTCCGCAGGTTACCATGGACTACAGAGGCTGCATTCTGAGGCCAGGGCGTTCCGAGAATGCCAAGGGCAGACATGATGACCTTAAATGATTTCCTCTTGTGTCAGTTTTGGTAAACTTTAGGAGCTAGGAAATGGTCCACTTTCCAGAAATGTTCAAATTTACTGGCATTTCATATATTCTCTGCTCTAACATTGTCCTGACTCTTTCTGTATATTCTTTACTTATGTTTTTGTTTTCCTTAATCAAAGTGTGTCTTTTAAATCTTTTCAAAGAAGATTCTTTGGACTTACTAAATCACCTGAATTTTATACGTTTTCTGTTGTATTAAGTTCTGCTCATATCTTTATTTAACTTTTTTCTATGTTCTCAGGGTTTATTGTTTTCATCTTCTGATGTCAATTAAAACACTTGGTTCTTCATTTTAATAAATCTTTTTACTTATAAAAATTTGAACTTTTGAAGATTCCAGCTTACTTGTACGTTTCTAAGGGTCAGGTCCTCTCCACTGTTGCCGGCCTAAGGCTTAGTTCAACATATAGCAATGTATATATTGACCTATTTTCCCCTCGACTTTCTGTGATCCCCTACATCTCACCTTTCTTTGCAGACAAGCCATTTGAAACACACTTAACTTATTTCACAGCCAATATGTCTTTGAAATAATGTGTATTTTTTAGAGAAATCTTCTTATATAATTAGGCAGAAAATCTGACCTGCCATAGTTTTCAAAACAGCATAATTTCACTCTTCTCAATGATTAATCTGTTGTATTACACAACCTTTGTGTATTTAGCTTTATCAATGACATGTCCTTTAAAAATGTTTTAGAGATCCTACCAGTCTTTGAAAACATCCTCGTGCCTTGTTTCAGTTCCAGTTTTATGTATATTTTCTGCCTTGCACCCGATTATACCTACATCTGATGGATGGCCTTGGGAATCTAATTCTGGTATTGATTGTTTTGGCTGATTGTCTCCCCTTGTAGCTGCTTTCTTTATTATTGTGTAAATTTAGATCATGAGCTCATGTTTAGCTAAACAGCTGACCTTGTAAGAGGCTTAGGTGTGAACGCTCGTAAGTTTCAGAAGAAAGACGGCAAAGATTTATTTGTGTCCCTCCAATGAGTGGCCCTCAAGGACCCCGTTTTCTACAAGTGTTGGTCCAATACTCCGTCTAGGGGCAGGGGACTCAGACAGGGCTGCTTTGCCGCCCCCGATCTGGGGCAGGGGCAGTGGGCGGCCTGTGGCCCGGGCAGGAGCCTCTCCGCGTGTGTCCCAGGGACCCATCTGCCTGTGAGCCTCGGTCACCTGGCAGGAAGCTATGATGCCCAGACCTATGCTTAGCTGTGCAGCGAGGTGTACTGTGCGGACTGGTTCCACACACACTTCAAGTAAGAGGGCGGCCTGAGTGGAAAGGTGAGAGTTTGGGCAGCTGTGCAGACAAAGAAAGCGCCCTTTGGCCTGGGCCTAAATGCTTGTGACACTCCACTGGGCCTGCCGGGCTCTGAGGGCCCTGCCCTGGGCCCCCTGCTCCCCTGCCCTTTGTTCAGTCACAGCAGAGATGGCCACACCCACTCCCTCAGTGAGGGCAGTGTTCCAACCTCCCTCAGCCCCGCCCCCTCTCCGCAGGTTACCATGGACTACAGAGGCTGCATTCTGAGGCCAGGGCGTTCCGAGAATGCCAAGGGAAGTCATGATGACCTTAAATGATTTCCTCTTGTGTCAGTTTTGGTAAACTTTAGGAGCTAGGAAATGGTCCACTTGACAGAAATGTTCAAATTTACTGGCATTTCATATATTCTCTGCTCTAACATTGTCCTGACTCTTTCTGTATATTCTTTACTTATGTTTTTGTTTTCCTTAATCAAAGTGTGTCTTTTAAATCTTTTCAAAGAAGATTCTTTGGACTTACTAAATCACCTGAATTTTATACGTTTTCTGTTGTATTAAGTTCTGCTCATATCTTTATTTAACTTTTTTCTATGTTCTCAGGGTTTATTGTTTTCATCTTCTGATGTCAATTAAAACACTTGGTTATTCATTTTAATAAATCTTTTTACTTATAAAGATTTGAACTTTTGAAGATTCCAGCTTACTTGTACGTTTCTAAGGGTCAGGTCCTCTCCATTGTTGCCGGCCTAAGGCTTAGTTCACCATATAGCAATGTATATATTGACCTATTTTCCCCTCGACTTTCTGTGATCCCCTACATCTCACCTTTCTTTGCAGACAAGCCATTTGAAATACCCTTAACTTATTTCACAGCCAATAAGGCTTTGAAATAATGTGTATTTTTTAGAGAAATCTTCTTATATAATTAGGCAGAAAATCTGACCTGCCATAGTTTTCAAAACAGCATAATTTCACTCTTCTCAATGATTAATCTGTTGTATTACACAACCTTTGTGTATTTAGCTTTATCAATGTCATGTCCTTTAAAAATGTTTTAGAGATCCTACCAGTCTTTGAAAACATCCTCGTGCCTTGTTTCAGTTCCAGTTTATGTATAATTTCTGCCTTGCACCCGATTATTCCTACATCTGATGGATGGCCTTGGGAATCTAATTCTGGTATTGATTGTTTTGGCTGATTGTCTCCCCTTGTAGCTGCTTTCTTCATTATTGTGTAAATTTAGATCATGAGCTCATGTTTAGCTAAACAGCTGACCTTGTAAGAGGCTTAGGTGTGAACGCTCGTAAGTTTCAGAAGAAAGACGGCAAAGATTTATTTGTTTCCCTCCAATGAGTGGCCCTCAAGGACCCCGTTTTCTAAAAGTGTTGGTCCAATACTCCCTCTAGAGGCAGGGGACTCAGACAGGGCTGCTTTGCGGCCCCCGATCTGGGGCAGGGGCAGTGGGTGGCCTGTGGCCCGGGCAGGAGCCTCTCCGCGTGTGTCCCAGGGACCCATCTGCCTGTGAGCCTCGGTCACCTGGCAGGAAGCTACGATGCCCAGACCTATGCTTAGCTGTGCAGCGAGGTGTACTGCGCGGACAGGTTCCACACACACTTCAAGTAAGAGGGCGGCCTGAGTGGAAAGGTGAGAGTTTGGGCAGCTGTGCAGACAAAGAAAGCGCCCTTTGGCCTGGGCCTAAATGCTTGTGACACTCCACTGGGCCTGCCGGGCTCTGAGGGCCCTGCCCTGGGCCCCCTGCTCCCCTGCCCTTTGTTCAGTCACAGCAGAGATGGCCACACCCACTCCCTCATTGAGGGCAGTGTTCCAACCTCCCTCAGCCCCGCCCCCTCTCCGCAGGTTACCATGGACTACAGAGGCTGCATTCTGAGGCCAGGGCGTTCCGAGAATGCCAAGGGCAGACATGATGACCTTAAATGATTTCCTCTTGTGTCAGTTTTGGTAAACTTTAGGAGCTAGGAAATGGTCCACTATCCAAATATGTTCAAATTTACTGGCATTTCATATATTCTCTGCTCTAACTTTGTCCTGACTCTTTCTGTATATTCTTTACTTATGTTTTTGTTTCCCTTAAACAAAGTGTGTCTTTTAAATCTTTTCAAAGAAGATTCTTTGGACTTACTAAATCACCTGAATTTTATACGTTTTCTGTTGTATTAAGTTCTGCTCATATCTTTATTTAACTTTTTTCTATGTTCTCAGGGTTTATTGATTTCATCTTCTGATGTCAATTAAAACACTTGGTTATTCATTTTAATAAATCTTTTTACTTATAAAGATTTGAACTTTTGAAGATTCCAGCTTACTTGTACGTTTCTAAGGGTCAGGTCCTCTCCACTGTTGCCGGCCTAAGGCTTAGTTCACCATATAGCAATGTATATATTGACCTATTTTCCCCTCGACTTTCTGTGATCCACTACATCTCACCTTTCTTTGCAGACAAGCCATTTGAAATACCCTTAACTTATTTCACAGCCAATAAGGCTTTGAAATAATGTGTATTTTTTAGAGAAATCTCCTTATATAATTAGGCAGAAAATCTGACCTGCCATAGTTTTCAAAACAGCATAATTTCACTCTTCTCAATGATTAATCTGTTGTATTACACAACCTTTGTGTATTTAGCTTTATCAATGACATGTCCTTTAAAAATGTTTTAGAGATCCTACTAGTCTTTGAAAACATCCTCGTGCCTTGTTTCAGTTCCAGTTTTATGTATATTTTCTGCCTTGCACCCGATTATTCCTACATCTGATGGATGGCCTTGGGAATCTAATTCTGGTATTGATTGTTTTGGCTGATTGTCTCCCCTTGTAGCTGCTTTCTTCATTATTGTGTAAATTTAGATCATGAGCTCATGTTTAGCTAAACAGCTGACCTTGTAAGAGGCTTAGGTGTGAACGCTCGTAAGTTTCAGAAGAAAGACGGCAAAGATTTATTTGTGTCCCTCCAATGAGTGGCCCTCAAGGACCCCGTGTTCTACAAGTGTTGGTCCAATACACCCTCTAGAAGCAGGGGACTCCGACAGGGCTGCTTTGCGGCCCCCGAACTGGGGCAGGGGCAGTGGGCGGCGTGTGGCCCGGGCAGGAGCCTCTCCGCGTGTGTCCCAGGGACCCATCTGCCTGTGAGCCTCGGTCACCTGGCAGGAAGCTACGATGCCCAGACCTATGCTTAGCTGTGCAGCGAGGTGTACTGCGCGGACAGGTTCCACACACACTTCAAGTAAGAGGGCGGCCTGAGTGGAAAGGTGAGAGTTTGGGCAGCTGTGCAGACAAAGAAAGCGCCCTTTGGCCTGGGCCTAAATGCTTGTGACAATCCACTGGGCCTGCCGGGCTCTGAGGGCCCTGCCCTGGGCCCCCTGCTCCCCTGCCCTTTGTTCAGTCACAGCAGAGATTGCCACACCCACTCCCTCAGTGAGGGCAGTGTTCCAACCTCCCTCAGCCCCGCCCCCTCTCCGCAGGTTACCATGGACTACAGAGGCTGCATTCTGAGGCCAGGGCGTTCCGAGAATGCCAAGGGCAGACATGATGACCTTAAATGATTTCCTCTTGTGTCAGTTTTGGTAAACTTTAGGAGCTAGGAAATGGTCCACTTTCCAGAAATGTTCAAATTTACTGGCATTTCATATATTCTCTGCTCTAACATTGTCCTGACTCTTTCTGTATATTCTTTACTTATGTTTTTGTTTTCCTTAATCAAAGTGTGTCTTTTAAATCTTTTCAAAGAAGATTCTTTGGACTTACTAAATCACCTGAATTTTATACGTTTTCTGTTGTATTAAGTTCTGCTCATATCTTTATTTATCTTTGTTCTATGTTCTCAGGGTTTATTGTTTTCATCTTCTGATGTCAATTAAAACACTTGGTTATTCATTTTAATAAATCTTTTTACTTATAAAGATTTGAACTTTTGAAGATTCCAGCTTACTTGTACGTTTCTAAGGGTCAGGTTCTCTCCACTGTTGCCGGCCTAAGGCTTAGTTCACCATATAGCAATGAATATATTGACCTATTTTCCCCTCGACTTTCTGTGATCCACTACATCTCACCTTTCTTTGCAGACAAGCCATTTGAAATACCCTTAACTTATTTCACAGCCAATAAGGCTTTGAAATAATGTGTATTTTTTTGAGAAATCTTCTTATATAATTAGGCAGAAAATCTGACCTGCCATAGTTTTCAAAACAGCATAATTTCACTCTTCTCAATGATTAATCTGTTGTATTACACAACCTTTGTGTATTTAGCTTTATCAATGACATGTCCTTTAAAAATGTTTTAGAGATCCTACCAGTCTTTGAAAACATCCTCGTGCCTTGTTTCAGTTCCAGTTTATGTATATTTTCTGCCTTGCACCCGATTATTCCTACATCTGATGGATGGCCTTGGGAATCTAATTCTGGTATTGATTGTTTTGGCTGATTGTCTCCCCTTGTAGCTGCTTTCTTCATTATTGTGTAAATTTAGATCATGAGCTCATGTTTAGCTAAACAGCTGACCTTGTAAGAGGCTTAGGTGTGAACGCTCGTAAGTTTCAGAAGAAAGACGGCAAAGATTTGTTTCCCTCCAATGAGTGGCCCTCAAGGACCCAGTTTTCTACAAGTGTTGGTCCAATACTCCCTCTAGAGGCAGGGGACTCCGACAGGGCTGCTTTGAGGCCCCCGATCTGGGGCAATGGCAGTTGGCGGCCTGTGGCCCGGGCAGGAGCCACTCCGCGTGTGTCCCAGGGACCCATCTGCCTGTGAGCCTCGGTCACCTGGCAGGAAGCTACGATGCCCAGACCTATGCTTAGCTGTGCAGCGAGGTGTACTGCGCGGACAGGTTCCACACACACTTCAAGTAAGAGGGCGGCCTGAGTGGAAAGGTGAGAGTTTGGGCAGCTGTGCAGACAAAGAAAGCGCCCTTTGGCCTGGGCCTAAATGCTTGTGACACTCCACTGGGCCTGCCGGGCTCTGAGGGCCCTGCCCTGGGCCCCCTGCTCCCCTGCCCTTTGTTCAGTCACAGCAGAGATGGCCACACCCACTCCCTCAGTGAGGGCAGTGTTCCAACCTCCCTCAGCCCCGCCCCCTCTCCGCAGGTTACCATGGACTACAGAGGCTGCATTCTGAGGCCAGGGCGTTCCGAGAATGCCAAGGGCAGACATGATGACCTTAAATGATTTCCTCTTGTGTCAGTTTTGGTAAACTTTAGGAGCTAGGAAATGGTCCACTTGACAGAAATGTTCAAATTTACTGGCATTTCATATATTCTCTGCTCTAACATTGTCCTGACTCTTTCTGTATATTCTTTACTTATGTTTTTGTTTTCCTTAATCAAAGTGTGTCTTTTAAATCTTTTCAAAGAAGATTCTTTGGACTTACTAAATCACCTGAATTTTATACGTTTTCTGTTGTATTAAGTTCTGCTCCTATCTTTATTGAACTTTTTTCTATGTTCTCAGGGTTTATTCTTTTCATCTTCTGATGTCAATTAAAACACTTGGTTATTCATTTTAATAAATCTTTTTACTTATAAAAATTTGAACTTTTGAAGATTCCAGCTTACTTGTACGTTTCTAAGGGTTAGGTCCTCTCCACTGTTGCCGGCCTAAGGCTTAGTTCACCATATAGCAATGTATATATTGACCTATTTTCCCCTCGACTTTCTGTGATCCCCTACATCTCACCTTTCTTTGCAGACAAGCCATTTGAAACACCCTTAACTTATTTCACAGCCAATAAGGCTTTGAAATAATGTTTATTTTTTAGAGAAATCTTCTTATATAATTAGGCAGAAAATCTGACCTGCAATAGTTTTCAAAACAGCATAATTTCACTCTTCTCAATGATTAATCTGTTGTATTACACAACCTTTGTGTATTTAGCTTTATCAATGACATGTCCTTTAAAAATGTTTTAGAGATCCTACCAGTCTTTGAAAACATCCTCGTGCCTTGTTTCAGTTCCCGTTTTATGTATATTTTCTGCCTTGCACCCGATTATTCCTACATCTGATGGATGGCCTTGGGAATCTAATTCTGGTATTGATTGTTTTGGCTGATTTTCTCCCCTTGTAGCTGCTTTCTTCATTATTGTGTAAATTTAGATCATGAGCTAATGTTTAGCTAAACAGCTGACCTTGTAAGAGGCTTAGGTGAGAACGCTCGTAAGTTTCAGAAGAAAGACGGCAAAGATTTATTTGTGTCCCTCCAATGAGTGGCCCTCAAGGACCCCGTGTTCTACAAGTGTTGGTCCAATACACCCTCTAGAGGCAGGGGACTCCGACAGGGCTGCTTTGCGGCCCCCGATCTGGGGCAGGGGCTGTGGGCGGCCTGTGGCCCGGGCAGGAGCCTCTCCGCATGTGTCCCAGGGACCCATCTGCCTGTGAGCCTCGGTCACCTGGCAGGAAGCTACGATGCCCAGACCTCTGCTTAGCTGTGCAGCGAGGTGTACTGCGCGGACAGGTTCCACACACACTTCAAGTAAGGGGGCGGCCTGAGTGGAAAGGTGAGAGTTTGGGCAGCTATGCAGACAAAGAAGGCGCCCTTGGGCCTGGGCCTAAATGCTTGTGACACTCCACTGGGCCTGCCGGGCTCTGAGGGCCCTGCCCTGGGCCCCCTGCTCCCCTGCCCTTTGTTCAGTCACAGCAGAGATGGCCACACCCACTCCCTCAGTGAAGGCAGTGTTCCAACCTCCCTCAGCCCCGCCCCCTCTCCGCAGGTTACCATGGCTGCATTCTGAGGCCAGGGCGTTCCGAGAATGCCAAGGGCAGACATGATGACCTTAAATGATTTCCTCTTGTGTCAGTTTTGGTAAACTTTAGGAGCTAGGAAATGGTCCACTTTCCAGAAATGTTCAAATTTACTGGCATTTCATATATTCTCTGCTCTAACATTGTCCTGACTCTTTCTGTATATTCTTTACTTATGTTTTTGTTTTCCTTAATCAAAGTGTGTCTTTTAAATCTTTTCAAAGAAGATTCTTTGGACTTACTAAATCACCTGAATTTTATACGTTTTCTGTTGTATTAAGTTCTGCTCATATCTTTATTTAACTTTTTTCTATGTTCTCAGGGTTTATTGTTTTCATCTTCTGATGTCAATTAAAACACTTGGTTATTCATTTTAATAAATCTTTTTACTTATAAAGATTTGAACTTTTGAAGATTCCAGCTTACTTGTACGTTTCTAAGGGTCAGGTCCTCTCCACTGTTGCCGGCCTAAGGCTTAGTTCACCATATAGCAATGTATATATTGACCTATTTTCCCCTCGACTTTCTGTGATCCACTACATCTCACCTTTCTTTGCAGACAAGCCCTTTGAAATACCCTTAACTTATTTCACAGCCAATAAGGCTTTGAAATAATGTTTATTTTTTAGAGAAATCTTCTTATATAATTAGTCACAAAATCTGACCTGCCATAGTTTTTAAAACAGCATAATTTCACTCTTCTCAATGATTAATCTGTTGTATTACACAACCTTTGTGTATTTAGCTTTATCAATGACATGTCCTTTAAAAATGTTTTAGAGATCCTACTAGTCTTTGAAAACATCCTCGTGCCTTGTTTCAGTTCCAGTTTGATGTATATTTTCTGCCTTGCACCCGATTATTCCTACATCTGATGGATGGCCTTGGGAATCTAATTCTGGTATTGATTGTTTTGGCTGATTGTCTCCCCTTGTAGCTGCTTTCTTCATTATTGTGTAAATTTAGATCATGAGCTCATGTTTAACTAAACAGCTGACCTTGTAAGAGGCTTAGGTGTGAACGCTCGTAAGTTTCAGAAGAAAGACGGCAAAGATTTATTTGTGTCCCTCCAATGAGTGGCCCTCAAGGACCCCGTTTTCTACAAGTGTTGGTCCAATACACCCTCTAGAGGCAGGGGACTCAGACAGGGCTGCTTTGCGGCCCCCGATCTGGGGCAGGGGCAGTGGGCGGCCTGTGGCCTGGGCAGGAGCCTCTCCGCGTGTGTCCCAGGGACCCATCTGCCTGTGAGCCTCGGTCACCTGGCAGGAAGCTACGATGCCCAGACCTTTGCTTAGCTGTGCAGCGAGGTGTACTGCACGGATAAGTGCCACACACATTTCAAGTAAGAGGGAGGCCTGAGTGGAAAGGTGAGAGTTTGGGCAGCTGTGCAGACAAAGAAAGCGCCCTTTGGCCTGGGCCTAAATGCTTGTGACACTCCACTGGGCCTGCCGGGCTCTGAGGGCCCTGCCCTGGGCCCCCTGCTCCCCTGCCCTTTGTTCAGTCACAGCAGAGATGGCCACACCCACTCCCTCAGTGAGGGCAGTGTTCCAACCTCCCTCAGCCCCGCCCCCTCTCCGCAGGTTACCATGGACTACAGAGGCTGCATTCTGAGGCCAGGGCGTTCCGAGAATGCCAAGGGCAGACATGATGACCTTAAATGATTTCCTCTTGTGTCAGTTTTGGTAAACTTTAGGAGCTAGGAAATGGTCCACTTTCCAGAAATGTTCAAATTTACTGGCATTTCATATATTCTCTGCTCTAACATTGTCCTGACTCTTTCTGTATATTCTTTACTTATGTTTTTGTTTTCCTTAATCAAAGTGTGTCTTTTAAATCTTTTCAAAGAAGATTCTTTGGACTTACTAAATCACCTGAATTTTATACGTTTTCTGTTGTATTAAGTTCTGCTCCTATCTTTATTTAACTTTTTTCTATGTTCTCAGGGTTTATTGTTTTCATCTTCTGATGTCAATTAAAACACTTGGTTCTTCATTTTAATAAATCTTTTTACTTATAAAGATTTGAACTTTTGAAGATTCCAGCTTAGTTGTATGTTTCTAAGGGTCAGGTCCTCTCCATTGTTGCCGGCCTAAGGCTTAGTTCACCATATAGCAATGTATATATTGACCTATTTTCCCCTCGACTTTCTGTGATCCCCTACATCTCACCTTTCTTTGCAGACAAGCCATTTGAAACACACTTAACTTATTTCACAGCCAATATGTCTTTGAAATAATGTGTATTTTTTAGGGAAATCTTCTTATATAATTAGGCAGAAAATCTGACCTGCCATAGTTTTCAAAACAGCATAATTTCACTCTTCTCAATGATTAATCTGTTGTATTACACAACCTTTGTGTATTTAGCTTTATCAATGACATGATCTTTAAAAATGTCTTAGAGATCCTACCAGTCTTTGAAAACATCCTCGTGCCTTGTTTCAGTTCCAGTTTTATGTATATTTTCTGCCTTGCACCCGATTATTCGTACATCTGATGGATGGCCTTGGGAATCTAATTCTGGTATTGATTGTTTTGGCTGATTGTCTCCCCTTGTAGCTGCTTTCTTTATTATTGTGTAAATTTAGATCATGAGCTCATGTTTAGCTAAACAGCTGACCTTGTAAGAGGCTTAGGTGTGAACGCTCGTAAGTTTCAGAAGAAAGACGGCAAAGATTTATTTGTGTCCCTCCAATGAGTGGCCCTCAAGGTCCCCGTTTTCTACAAGTGTTGGTCCAATACTCCGTCTAGAGGCAGGGGACTCAGACAGGGCTGCTTTGCGGCCCCCGATCTGGGGCAGGGGCAGTGGGCGGCCTGTGGCCCGGGCAGGAGCCTCTCCGCGTGTGTCCCAGGGACCCATCTGCCTGTGAGCCTCGGTCACCTGGCAGGAAGCTACGATGCCCAGACCTATGCTTAGCTGTGCAGCGAGGTGTACTGTGCGGACTGGTTCCACACACACTTCAAGTAAGAGGGCGGCCTGAGTGGAAAGGTGAGAGTTTGGGCAGCTGTGCAGACAAAGAAAGCGCCCTTTGGCCTGGGCCTAAATGCTTGTGACACTCCACTGGGCCTGCCGGGCTCTGAGGGCCCTGCCCTGGGCCCCCTGCTCCCCTGCCCTTTGTTCAGTCACAGCAGAGATGGCCACACCCACTCCCTCAGTGAGGGCAGTGTTCCAACCTCCCTCAGCCCCGCCCCCTCTCCGCAGGTTACCATGGACTACAGAGGCTGCATTCTGAGGCCAGGGCGTTCCGAGAATGCCAAGGGCAGACATGATGACCTTAAATGATTTCCTCTTGTGTCAGTTTTGGTAAACTTTAGGAGCTAGGAAATGGTCCACTTGACAGAAATGTTCAAATTTACTGGCATTTCATATATTCTCTGCTCTAACATTGTCCTGACTCTTTCTGTATATTCTTTACTTATGTTTTTGTTTTCCTTAATCAAAGTGTGTCTTTTAAATCTTTTCAAAGAAGATTCTTTGGACTTACTAAATCACCTGAATTTTATACGTTTTCTGTTGTATTAAGTTCTGCTCATATCTTTATTTAACTTTTTTCTATGTTCTCAGGGTTTATTGTTTTCATCTTCTGATGTCAATTAAAACACTTGGTTATTCATTTTAATAAATCATTTTACTTATAAAGATTTGAACTTTTGAAGATTCCAGCTTACTTGTACGTTTCTAAGGGTCAGGTCCTCTCCACTGTTGCCGGCCTAAGGCTTAGTTCACCATATAGCAATGTATATATTGACCTATTTTCCCCTCGACTTTCTGTGATCCACTACAGCTCACCTTTCTTTGCAGACAAGCCATTTGAAATACCCTTAACTTATTTCACAGCCAATAAGGCTTTGAAATAATGTTTATTTTTTAGAGAAATCTTCTTATATAATTAGGCAGAAAATCTGACCTGCCATAGTTTTCAAAACAGCATAATTTCACTCTTCTCAATGATTAATCTGTTGTATTACACCTTTGTGGATTTAGCTTTATCAATGACATGTCCTTTAAAAATGTTTTAGAGATCCTACCAGTCTTTGAAAACATCCCCGTGCCTTGTTTCAGTTCCAGTTTTATGTATATTTTCGGCCTTGCACCCGATTATTCCTACATCTGATGGATGGCCTTGGGAATCTAATTCTGGTATTGATTGTTTTTGCTGATTGTCTCCCCTTGTAGCTGCTTTCTTCATTATTGTGTAAATTTAGATCATGAGCTCATGTTTAGCTAAACAGCTGACCTTGTAAGAGGCTTAGGTGTGAACACTCGTAAGTTTCAGAAGAAAGACGGCAAAGATTTATTTGTGTCCCTCCAATGAGTGGCCCTCAAGGACCCCGTGTTCTACAAGTGTTGGTCCAATACACCCTCTAGAGGCAGGGGACTCCGACAGGGCTGCTTTGCGGCCCCCGAACTGGGGCAGGGGCAGTGGGCGGCCTGTGGCCCGGGCAGGAGCCTCTCCGCGTGTGTCCCAGGGACCCATCTGCCTGTGAGCCTCGGTCACCTGGCAGGAAGCTACAATGCCCAGACCTATGCTTCGCTGTGCAGCGAGGTGTACTGCGCGGACAGGTTCCACACACACTTCAAGTAAGAGGGCGGCCTGAGTGGAAAGGTGAGAGTTTGGGCAGCTGTGCAGACAAAGAAAGCGCCCTTTGGCCTGGGCCTAAATGCTTGTGACACTCCACTGGGCCTGCCGGGCTCTGAGGGCCCTGCCCTGGGCCCCCTGCTCCCCTGCCCTTTGTTCAGTCACAGCAGAGATGGCCACACCCACTCCCTCAGTGAGGGCAGTGTTCCAACCTCCCTCAGCCCCGCCCCCTCTCCGCAGGTTACCATGGACTACAGAGGCTGCATTCTGAGGCCAGGGCGTTCCGAGAATGCCAAGGGCAGACATGATGACCTTAAATGATTTCCTCTTGTGTCAGTTTTGGTAAACTTTAGGAGCTAGGAAATGGTCCACTTTCCAGAAATGTTCAAATTTACTGGCATTTCATATATTCTCTGCTCTAACATTGTCCTGACTCTTTCTGTATATTCTTTACTTATGTTTTTGTTTTCCTTAATCAAAGTGTGTCTTTTAAATCTTTTCAAAGAAGATTCTTTGGACTTACTAAATCACCTGAATTTTATACGTTTTCTGTTGTATTAAGTTCTGCTCCTATCTTTATTTAACTTTTTTCTATGTTCTCAGGGTTTATTGTTTTCATCTTCTGATGTCAATTAAAACACTTGGTTCTTCATTTTAATAAATCTTTTTACTTATAAAGATTTGAACTTTTGAAGATTCCAGCTTACTTGTACGTTTCTAAGGGTCAGGTCCTCTCCATTGTTGCCGGCCTAAGGCTTAGTTCACCATATAGCAATGTATATATTGACCTATTTTCCCCTCGACTTTCTGTGATCCCCTACATCTCACCATTCTTTGCAGACAAGCCATTTGAAACACACTTAACTTATTTCACAGCCAATATATCTTTGAAATAATGTGTATTTTTTAGAGAAATCTTCTTATATAATTAGGCAGAAAATCTGACCTGCCATAGTTTTCAAAACAGCATAATTTCACTCTTCTCAATGATTAATCTGTTGTATTACACAACCTTTGTGTATTTAGCTTTATCAATGACATGTCCTTTAAAAATGTTTTAGAGATCCTACCAGTCTTTGAAAACATCCTCGTGCCTTGTTTCAGTTCCAGTTTTATGTATATTTTCTGCCTTGCACCCGATTATTCCTACATCTGATGGATGGCATTGGGAATCTAATTCTGGTATTGATTGTTTTGTCTGATTGTCTCCCCTTGTAGCTGCTTTCTTCATTATTGTGTAAATTTAGATCATGAGCTCATGTTTAGCTAAACAGCTGACCTTGTAAGAGGCTTAGGTGTGAACGCTCGTAAGTTTCAGAAGAAAGACGGCAAAGATTTATTTGTGTCCCTCCAATGAGTGGCCCTCAAGGTCCCCGTTTTCTACAAGTGTTGGTCCAATACTCCGTCTAGAGGCAGGGGACTCAGACAGGGCTGCTTTGCGGCCCCCGATCAGGGGCAGGGGCAGTGGGCGGCCTGTGGCCCGGGCAGGAGCCTCTCCGCGTGTGTCCCAGGGACCCATCTGCCTGTGAGCCTCGGTCACCTGGCAGGAAGCTACGATGCCCAGACCTATGCTTAGCTGTGCAGAGAGGTGTACTGCGCGGACAGGTTCCACACACACTTCAAGTAAGAGGGCGGCCTGAGTGGAAAGGTGAGAGTTTGGGCAGCTGTGCAGACATAGAAGGCGCCCTTGGGCCTGGGCCTAAATGCTTGTGACACTCCACTGGGCCTGCCGGGCTCTGAGGGCCCTGCCCTGGGCCCCCTGCTCCCCTGCCCTTTGTTCAGTCACAGCAGAGATGGCCACACCCACTCCCTCAGTGAGGGCAGTGTTCCAACCTCCCTCAGCCCCGCCCCCTCTCCGCAGGTTACCATGGACTACAGAGGCTGCATTCTGAGGCCAGGGCGTTCCGAGAATGCCAAGGGCAGACATGATGACCTTAAATGATTTCCTCTTGTGTCAGTTTTGGTAAACTTTAGGAGCTAGGAAATGGTCCACTTTCCAGAAATGTTCAAATTTACTGGCATTTCATATATTCTCTGCTCTAACATTGTCCTGACTCTTTCTGTATATTCTTTACTTATGTTTTTGTTTTCCTTAATCAAAGTGTGTCTTTTAAATCTTTTCAAAGAAGATTCTTTGGACTTACTAAATCACCTGAATTTTATACGTTTTCTGTTGTATTAAGTTCTGCTCCTATCTTTATTTAACTTTTTTCTATGTTCTCAGGGTTTATTGTTTTCATCTTCTGATGTCAATTAAAACACTTGGTTCTTCATTTTAATAAATCTTTTTACTTATAAAGATTTGAACTTTTGAAGATTCCAGCTTACTTGTACGTTTCTAAGGGTCAGGTCCTCTCCATTGTTGCCGGCCTAAGGCTTAGTTCACCATATAGCAATGTATATATTGACCTATTTTCCCCTCGACTTTCTGTGATCCCCTACATCTCACCTTTCTTTGCAGACAAGCCATTTGAAACACACTTAACTTATTTCACAGCCAATATGTCTTTGAAATAATGTGTATTTTTTAGAGAAATCTTCTTATATAATTAGGCAGAAAATCTGACCTGCCATAGTTTTCAAAACAGCATAATTTCACACTTCTCAATGATTAATCTGTTGTATTACACAACCTTTGTGTATTTAGCTTTATCAATGACATGTCCTTTAAAAATGTTTTAGAGATCCTACCAGTCTTTGAAAACATCCTCGTGCCTTGTTTCAGTTCCAGTTTTATGTATATTTTCTGCCTTGCACCCGATTATTCGTACATCTGATGGATGGCCTTGGGAATCTAATTCTGGTATTGATTGTTTTGGCTGATTGTCTCCCCTTGTAGCTGCTTTCTTTATTATTGTGTAAATTTAGATCATGAGCTCATGTTTAGCTAAACAGCTGACCTTGTAAGAGGCTTAGGTGTGAACGCTCGTAAGTTTCAGAAGAAAGACGGCAAAGATTTATTTGTGTCCCTCCAATGAGTGGCCCTCAAGGTCCCCGTTTTCTACAAGTGTTGGTCCAATACTCCGTCTAGAGGCAGGGGACTCAGACAGGGCTGCTTTGCAGCCCCCGATCTGGGGCAGGGGCAGTGGGCGGCCTGTGGCCCGGGCAGGAGCCTCTCCGCGTGTGTCCCAGGGACCCATCTGCCTGTGAGCCTCGGTCACCTGGCAGGAAGCTACGATGCCCAGACCTCTGCTTAGCTGTGCAGCGAGGTGTACTGCGCGGACAGGTTCCACACACACTTCAAGTAAGGGGGCGGCCTGAGTGGAAAGGTGAGAGTTTGGGCAGCTATGCAGACAAAGAAGGCGCCCTTGGGCCTGGGCCTAAATGCTTGTGACACTCCACTGGGCCTGCCGGGCTCTGAGGGCCCTGCCCTGGGCCCCCTGCTCCCCTGCCCTTTGTTCAGTCACAGCAGAGATGGCCACACCCACTCCCTCAGTGAGGGCAGTGTTCCAACCTCCCTCAGCCCCGCCCCCTCTCCGCAGGTTACCATGGCTGCATTCTGAGGCCAGGGCGTTCCGAGAATGCCAAGGGCAGACATGATGACCTTAAATGATTTCCTCTTGTGTCAGTTTTGGTAAACTTTAGGAGCTAGGAAATGGTCCACTTTCCAGAAATGTTCAAATTTACTGGCATTTCATATATTCTCTGCTCTAACATTGTCCTGACTCTTTCTGTATATTCTTTACTTATGTTTTTGTTTTCCTTAATCAAAGTGTGTCTTTTAAATCTTTTCAAAGAAGATTCTTTGGACTTACTAAATCACCTGAATTTTATACGTTTTCTGTTGTATTAAGTTCTGCTCATATCTTTATTTAACTTTTTTCTATGTTCTCAGGGTTTATTGTTTTCATCTTCTGATGTCAATTAAAACACTTGGTTATTCATTTTAATAAATCTTTTTACTTATAAAGATTTGAACTTTTGAAGATTCCAGCTTACTTGTACGTTTCTAAGGGTCAGGTCCTCTCCACTGTTGCCGGCCTAAGGCTTAGTTCACCATATAGCAATGTATATATTGACCTATTTTCCCCTCGACTTTCTGTGATCCACTACATCTCACCTTTCTTTGCAGACAAGCCCTTTGAAATACCCTTAACTTATTTCACAGCCAATAATGCTTTGAAATAATGTTTATTTTTTAGAGAAATCTTCTTATATAATTAGTCACAAAATCTGACCTGCCATAGTTTTTAAAACAGCATAATTTCACTCTTCTCAATGATTAATCTGTTGTATTACACAACCTTTGTGTATTTAGCTTTATCAATGACATGTCCTTTAAAAATGTTTTAGAGATCCTACTAGTCTTTGAAAACATCCTCGTGCCTTGTTTCAGTTCCAGTTTGATGTATATTTTCTGCCTTGCACCCGATTATTCCTACATCTGATGGATGGCCTTGGGAATCTAATTCTGGTATTGATTGTTTTGGCTGATTGTCTCCCCTTGTAGCTGCTTTCTTCATTATTGTGTAAATTTAGATCATGAGCTCATGTTTAACTAAACAGCTGACCTTGTAAGAGGCTTAGGTGTGAACGCTCGTAAGTTTCAGAAGAAAGACGGCAAAGATTTATTTGTGTCCCTCCAATGAGTGGCCCTCAAGGACCCCGTTTTCTACAAGTGTTGGTCCAATACACCCTCTAGAGGCAGGGGACTCAGACAGGGCTGCTTTGCGGCCCCCGATCTGGGGCAGGGGCAGTGGGCGGCCTGTGGCCTGGGCAGGAGCCTCTCCGCGTGTGTCCCAGGGACCCATCTGCCTGTGAGCCTCGGTCACCTGGCAGGAAGCTACGATGCCCAGACCTTTGCTTAGCTGTGCAGCGAGGTGTACTGCACGGACAAGTGCCACACACACTTCAAGTAAGAGGGAGGCCTGAGTGGAAAGGTGAGAGTTTGGGCAGCTGTGCAGACAAAGAAAGCGCCCTTTGGCCTGGGCCTAAATGCTTGTGACACTCCACTGGGCCTGCCGGGCTCTGAGGGCCCTGCCCTGGGCCCCCTGCTCCCCTGCCCTTTGTTCAGTCACAGCAGAGATGGCCACACCCACTCCCTCAGTGAGGGCAGTGTTCCAACCTCCCTCAGCCCCGCCCCCTCTCCGCAGGTTACCATGGACTACAGAGGCTGCATTCTGAGGCCAGGGCGTTCCGAGAATGCCAAGGGCAGACATGATGACCTTAAATGATTTCCTCTTGTGTCAGTTTTGGTAAACTTTAGGAGCTAGGAAATGGTCCACTTTCCAGAAATGTTCAAATTTACTGGCATTTCATATATTCTCTGCTCTAACATTGTCCTGACTCTTTCTGTATATTCTTTACTTATGTTTTTGTTTTCCTTAATCAAAGTGTGTCTTTTAAATCTTTTCAAAGAAGATTCTTTGGACTTACTAAATCACCTGAATTTTATACGTTTTCTGTTGTATTAAGTTCTGCTCCTATCTTTATTTAACTTTTTTCTATGTTCTCAGGGTTTATTGTTTTCATCTTCTGATGTCAATTAAAACACTTGGTTCTTCATTTTAATAAATCTTTTTACTTATAAAGATTTGAACTTTTGAAGATTCCAGCTTAGTTGTATGTTTCTAAGGGTCAGGTCCTCTCCATTGTTGCCGGCCTAAGGCTTAGTTCACCATATAGCAATGTATATATTGACCTATTTTCCCCTCGACTTTCTGTGATCCCCTACATCTCACCTTTCTTTGCAGACAAGCCATTTGAAACACACTTAACTTATTTCACAGCCAATATGTCTTTGAAATAATGTGTATTTTTTAGGGAAATCTTCTTATATAATTAGGCAGAAAATCTGACCTGCCATAGTTTTCAAAACAGCATAATTTCACTCTTCTCAATGATTAATCTGTTGTATTACACAACCTTTGTGTATTTAGCTTTATCAATGACATGATCTTTAAAAATGTCTTAGAGATCCTACCAGTCTTTGAAAACATCCTCGTGCCTTGTTTCAGTTCCAGTTTTATGTATATTTTCTGCCTTGCACCCGATTATTCGTACATCTGATGGATGGCCTTGGGAATCTAATTCTGGTATTGATTGTTTTGGCTGATTGTCTCCCCTTGTAGCTGCTTTCTTTATTATTGTGTAAATTTAGATCATGAGCTCATGTTTAGCTAAACAGCTGACCTTGTAAGAGGCTTAGGTGTGAACGCTCGTAAGTTTCAGAAGAAAGACGGCAAAGATTTATTTGTGTCCCTCCAATGAGTGGCCCTCAAGGTCCCCGTTTTCTACAAGTGTTGGTCCAATACTCCGTCTAGAGGCAGGGGACTCAGACAGGGCTGCTTTGCGGCCCCCGATCTGGGGCAGGGGCAGTGGGCGGCCTGTGGCCCGGGCAGGAGCCTCTCCGCGTGTGTCCCAGGGACCCATCTGCCTGTGAGCCTCGGTCACCTGGCAGGAAGCTACGATGCCCAGACCTATGCTTAGCTGTGCAGCGAGGTGTACTGTGCGGACTGGTTCCACACACACTTCAAGTAAGAGGGCGGCCTGAGTGGAAAGGTGAGAGTTTGGGCAGCTGTGCAGACAAAGAAAGCGCCCTTTGGCCTGGGCCTAAATGCTTGTGACACTCCACTGGGCCTGCCGGGCTCTGAGGGCCCTGCCCTGGGCCCCCTGCTCCCCTGCCCTTTGTTCAGTCACAGCAGAGATGGCCACACCCACTCCCTCAGTGAGGGCAGTGTTCCAACCTCCCTCAGCCCCGCCCCCTCTCCGCAGGTTACCATGGACTACAGAGGCTGCATTCTGAGGCCAGGGCGTTCCGAGAATGCCAAGGGCAGACATGATGACCTTAAATGATTTCCTCTTGTGTCAGTTTTGGTAAACTTTAGGAGCTAGGAAATGGTCCACTTGACAGAAATGTTCAAATTTACTGGCATTTCATATATTCTCTGCTCTAACATTGTCCTGACTCTTTCTGTATATTCTTTACTTATGTTTTTGTTTTCCTTAATCAAAGTGTGTCTTTTAAATCTTTTCAAAGAAGATTCTTTGGACTTACTAAATCACCTGAATTTTATACGTTTTCTGTTGTATTAAGTTCTGCTCATATCTTTATTTAACTTTTTTCTATGTTCTCAGGGTTTATTGTTTTCATCTTCTGATGTCAATTAAAACACTTGGTTATTCATTTTAATAAATCATTTTACTTATAAAGATTTGAACTTTTGAAGATTCCAGCTTACTTGTACGTTTCTAAGGGTCAGGTCCTCTCCACTGTTGCCGGCCTAAGGCTTAGTTCACCATATAGCAATGTATATATTGACCTATTTTCCCCTCGACTTTCTGTGATCCACTACAGCTCACCTTTCTTTGCAGACAAGCCATTTGAAATACCCTTAACTTATTTCACAGCCAATAAGGCTTTGAAATAATGTTTATTTTTTAGAGAAATCTTCTTATATAATTAGGCAGAAAATCTGACCTGCCATAGTTTTCAAAACAGCATAATTTCACTCTTCTCAATGATTAATCTGTTGTATTACACCTTTGTGGATTTAGCTTTATCAATGACATGTCCTTTAAAAATGTTTTAGAGATCCTACCAGTCTTTGAAAACATCCCCGTGCCTTGTTTCAGTTCCAGTTTTATGTATATTTTCGGCCTTGCACCCGATTATTCCTACATCTGATGGATGGCCTTGGGAATCTAATTCTGGTATTGATTGTTTTTGCTGATTGTCTCCCCTTGTAGCTGCTTTCTTCATTATTGTGTAAATTTAGATCATGAGCTCATGTTTAGCTAAACAGCTGACCTTGTAAGAGGCTTAGGTGTGAACACTCGTAAGTTTCAGAAGAAAGACGGCAAAGATTTATTTGTGTCCCTCCAATGAGTGGCCCTCAAGGACCCCGTGTTCTACAAGTGTTGGTCCAATACACCCTCTAGAGGCAGGGGACTCCGACAGGGCTGCTTTGCGGCCCCCGAACTGGGGCAGGGGCAGTGGGCGGCCTGTGGCCCGGGCAGGAGCCTCTCCGCGTGTGTCCCAGGGACCCATCTGCCTGTGAGCCTCGGTCACCTGGCAGGAAGCTACAATGCCCAGACCTATGCTTCGCTGTGCAGCGAGGTGTACTGCGCGGACAGGTTCCACACACACTTCAAGTAAGAGGGCGGCCTGAGTGGAAAGGTGAGAGTTTGGGCAGCTGTGCAGACAAAGAAAGCGCCCTTTGGCCTGGGCCTAAATGCTTGTGACACTCCACTGGGCCTGCCGGGCTCTGAGGGCCCTGCCCTGGGCCCCCTGCTCCCCTGCCCTTTGTTCAGTCACAGCAGAGATGGCCACACCCACTCCCTCAGTGAGGGCAGTGTTCCAACCTCCCTCAGCCCCGCCCCCTCTCCGCAGGTTACCATGGACTACAGAGGCTGCATTCTGAGGCCAGGGCGTTCCGAGAATGCCAAGGGCAGACATGATGACCTTAAATGATTTCCTCTTGTGTCAGTTTTGGTAAACTTTAGGAGCTAGGAAATGGTCCACTTTCCAGAAATGTTCAAATTTACTGGCATTTCATATATTCTCTGCTCTAACATTGTCCTGACTCTTTCTGTATATTCTTTACTTATGTTTTTGTTTTCCTTAATCAAAGTGTGTCTTTTAAATCTTTTCAAAGAAGATTCTTTGGACTTACTAAATCACCTGAATTTTATACGTTTTCTGTTGTATTAAGTTCTGCTCCTATCTTTATTTAACTTTTTTCTATGTTCTCAGGGTTTATTGTTTTCATCTTCTGATGTCAATTAAAACACTTGGTTCTTCATTTTAATAAATCTTTTTACTTATAAAGATTTGAACTTTTGAAGATTCCAGCTTACTTGTACGTTTCTAAGGGTCAGGTCCTCTCCATTGTTGCCGGCCTAAGGCTTAGTTCACCATATAGCAATGTATATATTGACCTATTTTCCCCTCGACTTTCTGTGATCCCCTACATCTCACCTTTCTTTGCAGACAAGCCATTTGAAACACACTTAACTTATTTCACAGCCAATATGTCTTTGAAATAATGTGTATTTTTTAGAGAAATCTTCTTATATAATTAGGCAGAAAATCTGACCTGCCATAGTTTTCAAAACAGCATAATTTCACTCTTCTCAATGATTAATCTGTTGTATTACACAACCTTTGTGTATTTAGCTTTATCAATGACATGTCCTTTAAAAATGTTTTAGAGATCCTACCAGTCTTTGAAAACATCCTTGTGCCTTGTTTCAGTTCCACTTTTATGTATATTTTCTGCCTTGCACCCGATTATTCGTACATCTGATGGATGGCCTTGGGAATCTAATTCTGGTATTGATTGTTTTGGCTGATTGTCTCCCCTTATAGCTGCTTTCTTTATTATTGTGTAAATTTAGATCATGAGCTCATGTTTAGCTAAACAGCTGACCTTGTAAGAGGCTTAGGTGTGAACGCTCGTAAGTTTCAGAAGAAAGACGGCAAAGATTTATTTGTGTCCCTCCAATGAGTGGCCCTCAAGGACCCCGTTTTCTACAAGTGTTGGTCCAATACTCCGTCTAGGGGCAGGGGACTCAGACAGGGCTGCTTTGCGGCCCCCGATCTGGGGCAGGGGCAGTGGGCGGCCTGTGGCCCGGGCAGGAGCCTCTCCGCGTGTGTCCCAGGGACCCATCTGCCTGTGAGCCTCGGTCACCTGGCAGGAAGCTACGATGCCCAGACCTATGCTTAGCTGTGCAGCGAGGTGTACTGTGCGGACTGGTTCCACACACACTTCAAGTAAGAGGGCGGCCTGAGTGGAAAGGTGAGAGTTTGGGCAGCTGTGCAGACAAAGAAAGCGCCCTTTGGCCTGGGCCTAAATGCTTGTGACACTCCACTGGGCCTGCCGGGCTCTGAGGGCCCTGCCCTGGGCCCCCTGCTCCCCTGCCCTTTGTTCAGTCACAGCAGAGATGGCCACACACACTCCCTCAGTGAGGGCAGTGTTCCAACCTCCCTCAGCCCCGCCCCCTCTCCGCAGGTTACCATGGACTACAGAGGCTGCATTCTGAGGCCAGGGCGTTCCGAGAATGCCAAGGGCAGACATGATGACCTTAAATGATTTCCTCTTGTGTCAGTTTTGGTAAACTTTAGGAGCTAGGAAATGGTCCACTTGACAGAAATGTTCAAATTTATTGGCATTTCATATATTCTCTGCTCTAACATTGTCCTGACTCTTTCTGTATATTCTTTACTTATGTTTTTGTTTTCCTTAATCAAAGTGTGTCTTTTAAATCTTTTCAAAGAAGATTCTTTGGACTTACTAAATCACCTGAATTTTATACGTTTTCTGTTGTATTAAGTTCTGCTCCTATCTTTATTTAACTTTTTTCTATGTTCTCAGGGTTTATTGTTTTCATCTTCTGATGTCAATTAAAACACTTGGTTATTCATTTTAATAAATCATTTTACTTATAAAGATTTGAACTTTTGAAGATTCCAGCTTACTTGTACGTTTCTAAGGGTCAGGTCCTCTCCACTGTTGCCGGCCTAAGGCTTAGTTCACCATATAGCAATGTATATATTGACCTATTTTCCCCTCGACTTTCTGTGATCCACTACATCTCACCTTTCTTTGCAGACAAGCCATTTGAAATACCCTTAACTTATTTCACAGCCAATAAGGCTTTGAAATAATGTGTATTTTTTAGAGAAATCTTCTTATATAATTAGGCAGAAAATCTGACCTGCCATAGTTTTCAAAACAGCATAATTTCACTCTTCTCAATGATTAATCTGTTGTATTACACCTTTGTGTATTTAGCTTTATCAATGACATGTCCTTTAAAAATGTTTTAGAGATCCTACCAGTCTTTGAAAACATCCCCGTGCCTTGTTTCAGTTCCAGTTTTATGTATATTTTCGGCCTTGCACCCGATTATTCCTACATCTGATGGATGGCCTTGGGAATCTAATTCTGGTATTGATTGTTTTTGCTGATTGTCTCCCCTTGTAGCTGCTTTCTTCATTATTGTGTAAATTTAGATCATGAGCTCATGTTTAGCTAAACAGCTGACCTTGTAAGAGGCTTAGGTGTGAACACTCGTAAGTTTCAGAAGAAAGACGGCAAAGATTTATTTGTGTCCCTCCAATGAGTGGCCCTCAAGGACCCCGTGTTCTACAAGTGTTGGTCCAATACACCCTCTAGAGGCAGGGGACTCCGACAGGGCTGCTTTGCGGCCCTCGAACTGGGGCAGGGGCAGTGGGCGGCCTGTGGCCCGGGCAGGAGCCTCTCCGCGTGTGTCCCAGGGACCCATCTGCCTGTGAGCCTCGGTCACCTGGCAGGAAGCTACGATGCCCAGACCTATGCTTCGCTGTGCAGCGAGGTGTACTGCGCGGACAGGTTCCACACACACTTCAAGTAAGAGGGCGGCCTGAGTGGAAAGGTGAGAGTTTGGGCAGCTGTGCAGACAAAGAAAGCGCCCTTTGGCCTGGGCCTAAATGCTTGTGACACTCCACTGGGCCTGCCGGGCTCTGAGGGCCCTGCCCTGGGCCCCCTGCTCCCCTGCCCTTTGTTCAGTCACAGCAGAGATGGCCACACCCACTCCCTCAGTGAGGGCAGTGTTCCAACCTCCCTCAGCCCCGCCCCCTCTCCGCAGGTTACCATGGACTACAGAGGCTGCATTCTGAGGCCAGGGCGTTCCGAGAATGCCAAGGGCAGACATGATGACCTTAAATGATTTCCTCTTGTGTCAGTTTTGGTAAACTTTAGGAGCTAGGAAATGGTCCACTTTCCAGAAATGTTCAAATTTACTGGCATTTCATATATTCTCTGCTCTAACATTGTCCTGACTCTTTCTGTATATTCTTTACTTATGTTTTTGTTTTCCTTAATCAAAGTGTGTCTTTTAAATCTTTTCAAAGAAGATTCTTTGGACTTACTAAATCACCTGAATTTTATACGTTTTCTGTTGTATTAAGTTCTGCTCATATCTTTATTTAACTTTTTTCTATGTTCTCAGGGTTTATTGTTTTCATCTTCTGATGTCAATTAAAACACTTGGTTATTCATTTTAATAAATCTTTTTAATTATAAAGATTTGAACTTTTGAAGATTCCAGCTTACTTGTACGTTTCTAAGGGTCAGGTTCTCTCCACTGTGGCCGGCCTAAGGCTTAGTTCACCATATAGCAATGTATATATTGACCTATTTTCCCCTCGACTTTCTGTGATCCCCTACATCTCACCTTTCTGTGCAGACAAGCCATTTGAAATACCCTTAACTTATTTCACAGCCAATAAGGCTTTGAAATAATGTGTATTTTTTAGAGAAATCTTCTTATATAATTAGGCAGAAAATCTGACCTGCCATAGTTTTCAAAACAGCATAATTTCACTCTTCTCAATGATTAATCTGTTGTATTACACAACCTTTGTGTATTTAGCTTTATCAATGACATGTCCTTTAAAAATGTTTTAGAGATCCTACCAGTCTTTGAAAACATCCTCGTGCCTTGTTTCAGTTCCAGTTTATGTATATTTTCTGCCTGGCACCCGATTATTCCTACATCTGATGGATGGCCTTGGGAATCTAATTCTGGTATTGATTGTTTTGGCTGATTGTCTCCCCTTGTAGCTGCTTTCTTCATTATTGTGTAAATTTAGATCATGAGCTCATGTTTAGCTAAACAGCTGATCTTGTAAGAGGCTTAGGTGTGAACGCTCGTAAGTTTCAGAAGAAAGACGGCAAAGATTTATTTGTGTCCCTCCAATGAGTGGCCCTCAAGGACCCCGTGTTCTACAAGTGTTGGTCCAATACACCCTCTAGAAGCAGGGGAATCCGACAGGGCTGCTTTGCGGCCCCCGAACTGGGGCAGGGGCAGTGGGCGGCGTGTGGCCCGGGCAGGAGCCTCTCCGCGTGTGTCCCAGGGACCCATCTGCCTGTGAGCCTCGGTCACCTGGCAGGAAGCTACGAAGCCCAGACCTATGCTTAGCTGTGCAGCGAGGTGTACTGCGCGGACAGGTTCCACACACACTTCAAGTAAGAGGGCGGCCTGAGTGGAAAGGTGAGAGTTTGGGCAGCTGTGCAGACAAAGAAAGCGCCCTTTGGCCTGGGCCTAAATGCTTGTGACACTCCACTGGGCCTGCCGGGCTCTGAGGGCCCTGCCCTGGGCCCCCTGCTCCCCTGCCCTTTGTTCAGTCACAGCAGAGATGGCCACACCCACTCCCTCAGTGAGGGCAGTGTTCCAACCTCCCTCAGCCCCGCCCCCTCTCCGCAGGTTACCATGGACTACAGAGGCTGCATTCTGAGGCCAGGGCGTTCCGAGAATGCCAAGGGCAGACATGATGACCTTAAATGATTTCCTCTTGTGTCAGTTTTGGTAAACTTTAGGAGCTAGGAAATGGTCCACTTTCCAGAAATGTTCAAATTTACTGGCATTTCATATATTCTCTGCTCTAACATTGTCCTGACTCTTTCTGTATATTCTTTACTTATGTTTTTGTTTTCCTTAATCAAAGTGTGTCTTTTAAATCTTTTCAAAGAAGATTCTTTGGACTTACTAAATCACCTGAATTTTATACGTTTTCTGTTGTATTAAGTTCTGCTCATATCTTTATTTATCTTTGTTCTATGTTCTCAGGGTTTATTGTTTTCATCTTCTGATGTCAATTAATACACTTGGTTATTCATTTTACTAAATCTTTTTACTTATAAAGATTTGAATTTTGAAGATTCCAGCTTACTTGTACGTTTCTAAGGGTCAGGTTCCCTCCACTGTTGCCGGCCTAAGGCTTAGTTCACCATATAGCAATGAATATATTGACCTATTTTCCCCTCGACTTTCTGTGATCCACTACATCTCACCTTTCTTTGCAGACAAGCCATTTGAAATACCCTTAACTTATTTCACAGCCAATAAGGCTTTGAAATAATGTGTATTTTTTAGAGAAATCTTCTTATATAATTAGGCAGAAAATCTGACCTGCCATAGTTTTCAAAACAGCATAATTTCACTCTTCTCAATGATTAATCTGTTGTATTACACAACCTTTGTGTATTTAGCTTTATCAATGACATGTCCTTTAAAAATGTTTTAGAGATCCTACCAGTCTTTGAAAACATCCTCGTGCCTTGTTTCAGTTCCAGTTTATGTATATTTTCTGCCTTGCACCCGATTATTCCTACATCTGATGGATGGCCTTGGGAATCTAATTCTGGTATTGATTGTTTTGGCTGATTGTCTCCCCTTGTAGCTGCTTTCTTCATTATTGTGTAAATTTAGATCATGAGCTCATGTTTAGCTAAACAGCTGACCTTGTAAGAGGCTTAGGTGTGAACGCTCGTAAGTTTCAGAAGAAAGACGGCAAAGATTTATTTGTTTCCCTCCAATGAGTGGCCCTCAAGGACCCCGTTTTCTACAAGTGTTGGTCCAATACTCCCTCTAGAGGCAGGGGACTCAGACAGGGCTGCTTTGAGGCCCCCGATCTGGGGCAATGGCGGTTGGCGGCCTGTGGCCCGGGCAGGAGCCACTCCGCGTGTGTCCCAGGGACCCATCTGCCTGTGAGCCTCGGTCACCTGGCAGGAAGCTACGATGCCCAGACCTATGCTTAGCTGTGCAGCGAGGTGTACTGCGCGGACAGGTTCCACACACACTTCAAGTAAGAGGGCGGCCTGAGTGGAAAGGTGAGAGTTTGGGCAGCTGTGCAGACAAAGAAAGCGCCCTTTGGCCTGGGCCTAAATGCTTGTGACACTCCACTGGGCCTGCCGGGCTCTGAGGGCCCTGCCCTGGGCCCCCTGCTCCCCTGCCCTTTGTTCAGTCACAGCAGAGATGGCCACAGCCACTCCCTCAGTGAGGGCAGTGTTCCAACCTCCCTCAGCCCCGCCCCCTCTCCGCAGGTTACCATGGACTACAGAGGCTGCATTCTGAGGCCAGGGCGTTCCGAGAATGCCAAGGGCAGACATGATGACCTTAAATGATTTCCTCTTGTGTCACTTTTGGTAAACTTTAGGAGCTAGGAAATGGTCCACTTGACAGAAATGTTCAAATTTACTGGCATTTAATATATTCTCTGCTCTAACATTGTCCTGACTCTTTCTGTATATTCTTTACTTATGTTTTTGTTTTCCTTAATCAAAGTGTGTCTTTTAAATCTTTTCAAAGAAGATTCTTTGGACTTACTAAATCACCTGAATTTTATACGTTTTCTGTTGTATTAAGTTCTGCTCATATCTTTATTTAACTTTTTTCTATGTTCTCAGGGTTTATTGTTTTCATCTTCTGATGTCAATTAAAACACTTGGTTATTCATTTTAATAAATCTTTTTACTTATAAAAATTTGAACTTTTGAAGATTCCAGCTTACTTGTACGTTTCTAAGGGTCAGGTCCTCTCCACTGTTGCCGGCCTAAGGCTTAGTTCACCATATAGCAATGTATATATTGACCTATTTTCCCCTCGACTTTCTGTGATCCCCTACATCTCACCTTTCTTTGCAGACAAGCCATTTGAAACACCCTTAACTTATTTCACAGCCAATAAGGCTTTGAAATAATGTTTATTTTTTAGAGAAATCTTCTTATATAATTAGGCAGAAAATCTGACCTGCCATAGTTTTCAAAACAGCATAATTTCACTCTTCTCAATGATTAATCTGTTGTATTACACAACCTTTGTGTATTTAGCTTTATCAATGACATGATCTTTAAAAATGTTTTAGAGATCCTACCAGTCTTTGAAAACATCCTCGTGCCTTGTTTCAGTTCCAGTTTTATGTATATTTTCCTCCTTGCACCCGATTATTCCTACATCTGATGGATGGCCTGGGGAATCTAATTCTGGTATTGATTGTTTTGGCTGATTGTCTCCCCTTATAGCTGCTTTCTTCATTATTGTGTAAATTTAGATCATGAGCTCATGTTTAGCTAAACAGCTGACCTTGTAAGTGGTTTAGGTGTGAACGCTCGTAAGTTTCAGCAGAAAGTCGGCAAAGATTTATTTGTGTCCCTCCAATGAGTGGCCCTCAAGGATCCCGTATTCTACAAGTGTTGGTCCAATACTCCCTCTAGAGGCAGGGGACTCAGACAGGGCTGCATTGCGGCCCCCGATCTGGGGCAGGGGCAGTGGGCGGCGTGTGGCCCGGGCAGGAGCCTCTCCGCGTGTGTCCCAGGGACCCATCTGCCTGTGAGCCTCGGTCACCTGGCAGGAAGCTACGATACCCAGACCTATGCTTAGCTGTGCAGCGAGGTGTACTGCGCGGACAGGTTCCACACACACTTCAAGTAAGAGGGCGGCCTGAGTGGAAAGGTGAGAGTTTGGGCAGCTGTGCAGACAAAGAAAGCGCCCTTTGGCCTGGGCCTAAATGCTTGTGACACTCCACTGGGCCTGCCGGGCTCTGAGGGCCCTGCCCTGGGCCCCCTGCTCCCCTGCCCTTTGTTCAGTCACAGCAGAGATGGCCACACCCACTCCCTCAGTGAGGGCAGTGTTCCAACCTCCCTCAGCCCCGCCCCCTCTCCGCAGGTTACCATGGACTACAGAGGCTGCATTCTGAGGCCAGGGCGTTCCGAGAATGCCAAGGGCAGACATGATGACCTTAAATGATTTCCTCTTGTGTCAGTTTTGGTAAACTTTAGGAGCTAGGAAATGGTCCACTTTCCAGAAATGTTCAAATTTACTGGCATTTCATATATTCTCTGCTCTAACATTGTCCTGACTCTTTCTGTATATTCTTTACTTATGTTTTTGTTTTCCTTAATCAAAGTGTGTCTTTTAAATCTTTTCAAAGAAGATTCTTTGGACTTACTAAATCACCTGAATTTTATACGTTTTCTGTTGTATTAAGTTCTGCTCATATCTTTATTTAACTTTTTTCTATGTTCTCAGGGTTTATTGTTTTCATCTTCTGATGTCAATTAAAACACTTGGTTATTCATTTTAATAAATCTTTTTAATTATAAAGATTTGAACTTTTGAAGATTCCAGCTTACTTGTACGTTTCTAAGGGTCAGGTTCTCTCCACTGTGGCCGGCCTAAGGCTTAGTTCACCATATAGCAATGTATATATTGACCTATTTTCCCCTCGACTTTCTGTGATCCCCTACATCTCACCTTTCTGTGCAGACAAGCCATTTGAAATACCCTTAACTTATTTCACAGCCAATAAGGCTTTGAAATAATGTGTATTTTTTAGAGAAATCTTCTTATATAATTAGGCAGAAAATCTGACCTGCCATAGTTTTCAAAACAGCATAATTTCACTCTTCTCAATGATTAATCTGTTGTATTACACAACCTTTGTGTATTTAGCTTTATCAATGACATGTCCTTTAAAAATGTTTTAGAGATCCTACCAGTCTTTGAAAACATCCTCGTGCCTTGTTTCAGTTCCAGTTTATGTATATTTTCTGCCTGGCACCCGATTATTCCTACATCTGATGGATGGCCTTGGGAATCTAATTCTGGTATTGATTGTTTTGGCTGATTGTCTCCCCTTGTAGCTGCTTTCTTCATTATTGTGTAAATTTAGATCATGAGCTCATGTTTAGCTAAACAGCTGATCTTGTAAGAGGCTTAGGTGTGAACGCTCGTAAGTTTCAGAAGAAAGACGGCAAAGATTTATTTGTGTCCCTCCAATGAGTGGCCCTCAAGGACCCCGTGTTCTACAAGTGTTGGTCCAATACACCCTCTAGAAGCAGGGGAATCCGACAGGGCTGCTTTGCGGCCCCCGAACTGGGGCAGGGGCAGTGGGCGGCGTGTGGCCCGGGCAGGAGCCTCTCCGCGTGTGTCCCAGGGACCCATCTGCCTGTGAGCCTCGGTCACCTGGCAGGAAGCTACGAAGCCCAGACCTATGCTTAGCTGTGCAGCGAGGTGTACTGCGCGGACAGGTTCCACACACACTTCAAGTAAGAGGGCGGCCTGAGTGGAAAGGTGAGAGTTTGGGCAGCTGTGCAGACAAAGAAAGCGCCCTTTGGCCTGGGCCTAAATGCTTGTGACACTCCACTGGGCCTGCCGGGCTCTGAGGGCCCTGCCCTGGGCCCCCTGCTCCCCTGCCCTTTGTTCAGTCACAGCAGAGATGGCCACACCCACTCCCTCAGTGAGGGCAGTGTTCCAACCTCCCTCAGCCCCGCCCCCTCTCCGCAGGTTACCATGGACTACAGAGGCTGCATTCTGAGGCCAGGGCGTTCCGAGAATGCCAAGGGCAGACATGATGACCTTAAATGATTTCCTCTTGTGTCAGTTTTGGTAAACTTTAGGAGCTAGGAAATGGTCCACTTTCCAGAAATGTTCAAATTTACTGGCATTTCATATATTCTCTGCTCTAACATTGTCCTGACTCTTTCTGTATATTCTTTACTTATGTTTTTGTTTTCCTTAATCAAAGTGTGTCTTTTAAATCTTTTCAAAGAAGATTCTTTGGACTTACTAAATCACCTGAATTTTATACGTTTTCTGTTGTATTAAGTTCTGCTCATATCTTTATTTATCTTTGTTCTATGTTCTCAGGGTTTATTGTTTTCATCTTCTGATGTCAATTAATACACTTGGTTATTCATTTTACTAAATCTTTTTACTTATAAAGATTTGAATTTTGAAGATTCCAGCTTACTTGTACGTTTCTAAGGGTCAGGTTCCCTCCACTGTTGCCGGCCTAAGGCTTAGTTCACCATATAGCAATGAATATATTGACCTATTTTCCCCTCGACTTTCTGTGATCCACTACATCTCACCTTTCTTTGCAGACAAGCCATTTGAAATACCCTTAACTTATTTCACAGCCAATAAGGCTTTGAAATAATGTGTATTTTTTAGAGAAATCTTCTTATATAATTAGGCAGAAAATCTGACCTGCCATAGTTTTCAAAACAGCATAATTTCACTCTTCTCAATGATTAATCTGTTGTATTACACAACCTTTGTGTATTTAGCTTTATCAATGACATGTCCTTTAAAAATGTTTTAGAGATCCTACCAGTCTTTGAAAACATCCTCGTGCCTTGTTTCAGTTCCAGTTTATGTATATTTTCTGCCTTGCACCCGATTATTCCTACATCTGATGGATGGCCTTGGGAATCTAATTCTGGTATTGATTGTTTTGGCTGATTGTCTCCCCTTGTAGCTGCTTTCTTCATTATTGTGTAAATTTAGATCATGAGCTCATGTTTAGCTAAACAGCTGACCTTGTAAGAGGCTTAGGTGTGAACGCTCGTAAGTTTCAGAAGAAAGACGGCAAAGATTTATTTGTTTCCCTCCAATGAGTGGCCCTCAAGGACCCCGTTTTCTACAAGTGTTGGTCCAATACTCCCTCTAGAGGCAGGGGACTCAGACAGGGCTGCTTTGAGGCCCCCGATCTGGGGCAATGGCGGTTGGCGGCCTGTGGCCCGGGCAGGAGCCACTCCGCGTGTGTCCCAGGGACCCATCTGCCTGTGAGCCTCGGTCACCTGGCAGGAAGCTACGATGCCCAGACCTATGCTTAGCTGTGCAGCGAGGTGTACTGCGCGGACAGGTTCCACACACACTTCAAGTAAGAGGGCGGCCTGAGTGGAAAGGTGAGAGTTTGGGCAGCTGTGCAGACAAAGAAAGCGCCCTTTGGCCTGGGCCTAAATGCTTGTGACACTCCACTGGGCCTGCCGGGCTCTGAGGGCCCTGCCCTGGGCCCCCTGCTCCCCTGCCCTTTGTTCAGTCACAGCAGAGATGGCCACAGCCACTCCCTCAGTGAGGGCAGTGTTCCAACCTCCCTCAGCCCCGCCCCCTCTCCGCAGGTTACCATGGACTACAGAGGCTGCATTCTGAGGCCAGGGCGTTCCGAGAATGCCAAGGGCAGACATGATGACCTTAAATGATTTCCTCTTGTGTCACTTTTGGTAAACTTTAGGAGCTAGGAAATGGTCCACTTGACAGAAATGTTCAAATTTACTGGCATTTAATATATTCTCTGCTCTAACATTGTCCTGACTCTTTCTGTATATTCTTTACTTATGTTTTTGTTTTCCTTAATCAAAGTGTGTCTTTTAAATCTTTTCAAAGAAGATTCTTTGGACTTACTAAATCACCTGAATTTTATACGTTTTCTGTTGTATTAAGTTCTGCTCATATCTTTATTTAACTTTTTTCTATGTTCTCAGGGTTTATTGTTTTCATCTTCTGATGTCAATTAAAACACTTGGTTATTCATTTTAATAAATCTTTTTACTTATAAAAATTTGAACTTTTGAAGATTCCAGCTTACTTGTACGTTTCTAAGGGTCAGGTCCTCTCCACTGTTGCCGGCCTAAGGCTTAGTTCACCATATAGCAATGTATATATTGACCTATTTTCCCCTCGACTTTCTGTGATCCCCTACATCTCACCTTTCTTTGCAGACAAGCCATTTGAAACACCCTTAACTTATTTCACAGCCAATAAGGCTTTGAAATAATGTTTATTTTTTAGAGAAATCTTCTTATATAATTAGGCAGAAAATCTGACCTGCCATAGTTTTCAAAACAGCATAATTTCACTCTTCTCAATGATTAATCTGTTGTATTACACAACCTTTGTGTATTTAGCTTTATCAATGACATGATCTTTAAAAATGTTTTAGAGATCCTACCAGTCTTTGAAAACATCCTCGTGCCTTGTTTCAGTTCCAGTTTTATGTATATTTTCCTCCTTGCACCCGATTATTCCTACATCTGATGGATGGCCTGGGGAATCTAATTCTGGTATTGATTGTTTTGGCTGATTGTCTCCCCTTATAGCTGCTTTCTTCATTATTGTGTAAATTTAGATCATGAGCTCATGTTTAGCTAAACAGCTGACCTTGTAAGTGGTTTAGGTGTGAACGCTCGTAAGTTTCAGCAGAAAGTCGGCAAAGATTTATTTGTGTCCCTCCAATGAGTGGCCCTCAAGGATCCCGTATTCTACAAGTGTTGGTCCAATACTCCCTCTAGAGGCAGGGGACTCAGACAGGGCTGCATTGCGGCCCCCGATCTGGGGCAGGGGCAGTGGGCGGCGTGTGGCCCGGGCAGGAGCCTCTCCGCGTGTGTCCCAGGGACCCATCTGCCTGTGAGCCTCGGTCACCTGGCAGGAAGCTACGATACCCAGACCTATGCTTAGCTGTGCAGCGAGGTGTACTGCGCGGACAGGTTCCACACACACTTCAAGTAAGAGGGCGGCCTGAGTGGAAAGGTGAGAGTTTGGGCAGCTGTGCAGACAAAGAAAGCGCCCTTTGGCCTGGGCCTAAATGCTTGTGACACTCCACTGGGCCTGCCGGGCTCTGAGGGCCCTGCCCTGGGCCCCCTGCTCCCCTGCCCTTTGTTCAGTCACAGCAGAGATGGCCACACCCACTCCCTCAGTGAGGGCAGTGTTCCAACCTCCCTCAGCCCCGCCCCCTCTCCGCAGGTTACCATGGACTACAGAGGCTGCATTCTGAGGCCAGGGCGTTCCGAGAATGCCAAGGGCAGACATGATGACCTTAAATGATTTCCTCTTGTGTCAGTTTTGGTAAACTTTAGGAGCTAGGAAATGGTCCACTTGACAGAAATGTTCAAATTTACTGGCATTTCATATATTCTCTGCTCTAACATTGTCCTGACTCTTTCTGTATATTCTTTACTTATGTTTTTGTTTTCCTTAATCAAAGTGTGTCTTTTAAATCTTTTCAAAGAAGATTCTTTGGACTTACTAAATCACCTGAATTTTATACGTTTTCTGTTGTATTAAGTTCTGCTCATATCTTTATTTAAATTTTTTCTATGTTCTCAGGGTTTATTCTTTTCATCTTCTGATGTCAATTAAAACACTTGGTTATTCATTTTAATAAATCTTTTTACTTATAAAGATTTGAACTTTTGAAGATTCCAGCTTACTTGTACGTTTCTAAGGGTCAGGTCCTCTCCACTGTTGCCGGCCTAAGGCTTAGTTCACCATATAGCAATGTATATATTGACCTATTTTCCCCTCGACTTTCTGTGATCCCCTACATCTCACCTTTCTCTGCAGACAAGCCATTTGAAACACCCTTAACTTATTTCACAGCCAATAAGGCTTTGAAATAATGTTTATTTTTTAGAGAAATCTTCTTATATAATTAGGCAGAAAATCTGACCTGCCATAGTTTTCAAAACAGCATAATTTCACTCTTCTCAATGATTAATCTGTTGTATTACACAACATTTGTGTATTTAGCTTTATCAATGACATGATCTTTAAAAATGTTTTAGAGATCCTACCAGTCTTTGAAAACATCCTTGTGCCTTGTTTCAGTTCCAGTTTTATGTATATTTTCCTCCTTGCACCCGATTATTCCTACATCTGATGGATGGCCTTGGGAATCTAATTCTGGTATTGATTGTTTTGGCTGATTGTCTCCCCTTATAGATGCTTTCTTCATTATTGTGTAAATTTAGATCATGAGCTCATGTTTAGCTAAACAGCTGACCTTGTAAGAGGTTTAGGTGTGAACGCTCGTAAGTTTCAGCAGAAAGTCGGCAAAGATTTATTTGTGTCCCTCCAATGAGTGGCCCTCAAGGACCCCGTTTTCTACAAGTGTTGGTCCAATACTCCCTCTAGAGGCAGGGGACTCAGACAGGGCTGCTTTGCCGCCCCCGATCTGGGGCAGGGGCAGTGGGCAGCCTGTGGCCCGGGCAGGAGCCTCTCCGCGTGTGTCCCAGGGACCCATCTGCCTGTGAGCCTCGGTCACCTGGCAGGAAGCTACGATGCCCAGACCTATGCTTAGCTGTGCAGCGAGGTGTACTGCGCGGACAGGTTCCACACACACTTCAAGTAAGAGGGCGGCCAGAGTGGAAAGGTGAGAGTTTGGGCAGCTGTGCAGACAAAGAAAGCGCCCTTTGGCCTGGGCCTAAATGCTTGTGACACTCCACTGGGCCTGCCGGGCTCTGAGGGCCCTGCCCTGGGCCCCCTGCTCCCCTGCCCTTTGTTCAGTCACAGCAGAGATGGCCACACCCACTCCCTCAGTGAGGGCAGTGTTCCAACCTCCCTCAGCCCCGCCCCCTCTCCGCAGGTTACCATGGACTACAGAGGCTGCATTCTGAGGCCAGGGCGTTCCGAGAATGCCAAGGGCAGACATGATGACCTTAAATGATTTCCTCTTGTGTCAGTTTTGGTAAACTTTAGGAGCTAGGAAATGGTCCACTTTCCAGAAATGTTCAAATTTACTGGCATTTCATATATTCTCTGCTCTAACATTGTCCTGACTCTTTCTGTATATTCTTTACTTATGTTTTTGTTTTCCTTAATCAAAGTGTGTCTTTTAAATCTTTTCAAAGAAGATTCTTTGGACTTACTAAATCACCTGAATTTTATACGTTTTCTGTTGTATTAAGTTCTGCTCATATCTTTATTTAACTTTTCTCTATGTTCTCAGGGTTTATTGTTTTCATCTTCTGATGTCAATTAAAACACTTGGTTATTCATTTTAATAAATATTTTTACCTATAAATATTTGAACTTTTGAAGATTCCAGCTTACTTGTACGTTTCAAAGGGTCAGGTCCTCTCCACTGTTGCCGGCCTAAGGCTTAGTTCACCATATAGCAATGTATATATTGACCTATTTTCCCCTCGACTTTCTGTGATCCACTACATCTCACCTTTCTTTGCAGACAAGCCATTTGAAATACCCTTAACTTATTTCACAGCCAATAAGGCTTTGAAATAATGTTTATTTTTTAGAGAAATCTTCTTATATAATTAGGCAAAAAATCTGACCTGCCATAGTTTTCAAAACAGCATAATTTCACTCTTCTCAATGATTAATCTGTTGTATTACACAACCTTTGTGTATTTAGCTTTATCAATGACATGTCCTTTAAAAATGTTTTAGAGATCCTACCAGTCTTTGAAAACATCCTCGTGCCTTGTTTCAGTTCCAGTTTTATGTATATTTTCCTCCTTGCACCCGATTATTCCTACATCTGATGGATGGCCTGGGGAATCTAATTCTGGTATTGATTGTTTTGGCTGATTGTCTCCCCTTGTAGCTGCTTTCTTCATTATTGTGTAAATTTAGATCATGAGCTCATGTTTAGCTAAACAGCTGACCTTGTAAGAGGTTTAGGTGTGAACGCTCGTAAGTTTCAGCAGAAAGTCGGCAAAGATTTATTTGTGTCCCTCCAATGAGTGGCCCTCAAGGACCCCGTATTCTACAAGTGTTGGTCCAATACTCCCTCTAGAGGCAGGGGACTCAGACAGGGCTGCATTGCGGCCCCCGATCTGGGGCAGGGGCAGTGGGCGGCGTGTGGCCCGGGCAGGAGCCTCTCCGCGTGTGTCCCAGGGACCCATCTGCCTGTGAGCCTCGGTCACCTGGCAGGAAGCTACGATACCCAGACCTATGCTTAGCTGTGCAGCGAGGTGTACTGCGCGGACAGGTTCCACACACACTTCAAGTAAGAGGGCGGCCTGAGTGGAAAGGTGAGAGTTTGGGCAGCTGTGCAGACAAAGAAAGCGCCCTTTGGCCTGGGCCTAAATGCTTGTGACACTCCACTGGGCCTGCCGGGCTCTGAGGGCCCTGCCCTGGGCCCCCTGCTCCCCTGCCCTTTGTTCAGTCACAGCAGAGATGGCCACACCCACTCCCTCAGTGAGGGCAGTGTTCCAACCTCCCTCAGCCCCGCCCCCTCTCCGCAGGTTACCATGGACTACAGAGGCTGCATTCTGAGGCCAGGGCGTTCCGAGAATGCCAAGGGCAGACATGATGACCTTAAATGATTTCCTCTTGTGTCAGTTTTGGTAAACTTTAGGAGCTAGGAAATCGTCCACTTGACAGAAATGTTCAAATTTACTGGCATTTCATATATTCTCTGCTCTAACATTGTCCTGACTCTTTCTGTATATTCTTTACTTATGTTTTTGTTTTCCTTAATCAAAGTGTGTCTTTTAAATCTTTTCAAAGAAGATTCTTTGGACTTACTAAATCACCTGAATTTTATACGTTTTCTGTTGTATTAAGTTCTGCTCATATCTTTATTTAAATTTTTTCTATGTTCTCAGGGTTTATTCTTTTCATCTTCTGATGTCAATTAAAACACTTGGTTATTCATTTTAATAAATCTTTTTACTTATAAAGATTTGAACTTTTGAAGATTCCAGCTTACTTGTACGTTTCTAAGGGTCAGGTCCTCTCCACTGTTGCCGGCCTAAGGCTTAGTTCACCATATAGCAATGTATATATTGACCTATTTTCCCCTCGACTTTCTGTGATCCCCTACATCTCACCTTTCTCTGCAGACAAGCCATTTGAAACACCCTTAACTTATTTCACAGCCAATAAGGCTTTGAAATAATGTTTATTTTTTAGAGAAATCTTCTTATATAATTAGGCAGAAAATCTGACCTGCCATAGTTTTCAAAACAGCATAATTTCACTCTTCTCAATGATTAATCTGTTGTATTACACAACATTTGTGTATTTAGCTTTATCAATGACATGATCTTTAAAAATGTTTTAGAGATCCTACCAGTCTTTGAAAACATCCTCGTGCCTTGTTTCAGTTCCAGTTTTATGTATATTTTCCTCCTTGCACCCGATTATTCCTACATCTGATGGATGGCCTTGGGAATCTAATTCTGGTATTGATTGTTTTGGCTGATTGTCTCCCCTTATAGATGCTTTCTTCATTATTGTGTAAATTTAGATCATGAGCTCATGTTTAGCTAAACAGCTGACCTTGTAAGAGGTTTAGGTGTGAACGCTCGTAAGTTTCAGCAGAAAGTCGGCAAAGATTTATTTGTGTCCCTCCAATGAGTGGCCCTCAAGGACCCCGTTTTCTACAAGTGTTGGTCCAATACTCCCTCTAGAGGCAGGGGACTCAGACAGGGCTGCTTTGCCGCCCCCGATCTGGGGCAGGGGCAGTGGGCAGCCTGTGGCCCGGGCAGGAGCCTCTCCGCGTGTGTCCCAGGGACCCATCTGCCTGTGAGCCTCGGTCACCTGGCAGGAAGCTACGATGCCCAGACCTATGCTTAGCTGTGCAGCGAGGTGTACTGCGCGGACAGGTTCCACACACACTTCAAGTAAGAGGGCGGCCAGAGTGGAAAGGTGAGAGTTTGGGCAGCTGTGCAGACAAAGAAAGCGCCCTTTGGCCTGGGCCTAAATGCTTGTGACACTCCACTGGGCCTGCCGGGCTCTGAGGGCCCTGCCCTGGGCCCCCTGCTCCCCTGCCCTTTGTTCAGTCACAGCAGAGATGGCCACACCCACTCCCTCAGTGAGGGCAGTGTTCCAACCTCCCTCAGCCCCGCCCCCTCTCCGCAGGTTACCATGGACTACAGAGGCTGCATTCTGAGGCCAGGGCGTTCCGAGAATGCCAAGGGCAGACATGATGACCTTAAATGATTTCCTCTTGTGTCAGTTTTGGTAAACTTTAGGAGCTAGGAAATGGTCCACTTTCCAGAAATGTTCAAATTTACTGGCATTTCATATATTCTCTGCTCTAACATTGTCCTGACTCTTTCTGTATATTCTTTACTTATGTTTTTGTTTTCCTTAATCAAAGTGTGTCTTTTAAATCTTTTCAAAGAAGATTCTTTGGACTTACTAAATCACCTGAATTTTATACGTTTTCTGTTGTATTAAGTTCTGCTCATATCTTTATTTAACTTTTCTCTATGTTCTCAGGGTTTATTGTTTTCATCTTCTGATGTCAATTAAAACACTTGGTTATTCATTTTAATAAATATTTTTACCTATAAATATTTGAACTTTTGAAGATTCCAGCTTACTTGTACGTTTCAAAGGGTCAGGTCCTCTCCACTGTTGCCGGCCTAAGGCTTAGTTCACCATATAGCAATGTATATATTGACCTATTTTCCCCTCGACTTTCTGTGATCCACTACATCTCACCTTTCTTTGCAGACAAGCCATTTGAAATACCCTTAACTTATTTCACAGCCAATAAGGCTTTGAAATAATGTTTATTTTTTAGAGAAATCTTCTTATATAATTAGGCAAAAAATCTGACCTGCCATAGTTTTCAAAACAGCATAATTTCACTCTTCTCAATGATTAATCTGTTGTATTACACAACCTTTGTGTATTTAGCTTTATCAATGACATGTCCTTTAAAAATGTTTTAGAGATCCTACCAGTCTTTGAAAACATCCTCGTGCCTTGTTTCAGTTCCAGTTTTATGTATATTTTCCTCCTTGCACCCGATTATTCCTACATCTGATGGATGGCCTGGGGAATCTAATTCTGGTATTGATTGTTTTGGCTGATTGTCTCCCCTTGTAGCTGCTTTCTTCATTATTGTGTAAATTTAGATCATGAGCTCATGTTTAGCTAAACAGCTGACCTTGTAAGAGGTTTAGGTGTGAACGCTCGTAAGTTTCAGCAGAAAGTCGGCAAAGATTTATTTGTGTCCCTCCAATGAGTGGCCCTCAAGGACCCCGTATTCTACAAGTGTTGGTCCAATACTCCCTCTAGAGGCAGGGGACTCAGACAGGGCTGCATTGCGGCCCCCGATCTGGGGCAGGGGCAGTGGGCGGCGTGTGGCCCGGGCAGGAGCCTCTCCGCGTGTGTCCCAGGGACCCATCTGCCTGTGAGCCTCGGTCACCTGGCAGGAAGCTACGATACCCAGACCTATGCTTAGCTGTGCAGCGAGGTGTACTGCGCGGACAGGTTCCACACACACTTCAAGTAAGAGGGCGGCCTGAGTGGAAAGGTGAGAGTTTGGGCAGCTGTGCAGACAAAGAAAGCGCCCTTTGGCCTGGGCCTAAATGCTTGTGACACTCCACTGGGCCTGCCGGGCTCTGAGGGCCCTGCCCTGGGCCCCCTGCTCCCCTGCCCTTTGTTCAGTCACAGCAGAGATGGCCACACCCACTCCCTCAGTGAGGGCAGTGTTCCAACCTCCCTCAGCCCCGCCCCCTCTCCGCAGGTTACCATGGACTACAGAGGCTGCATTCTGAGGCCAGGGCGTTCCGAGAATGCCAAGGGCAGACATGATGACCTTAAATGATTTCCTCTTGTGTCAGTTTTGGTAAACTTTAGGAGCTAGGAAATCGTCCACTTGACAGAAATGTTCAAATTTACTGGCATTTCATATATTCTCTGCTCTAACATTGTCCTGACTCTTTCTGTATATTCTTTACTTATGTTTTTGTTTTCCTTAATCAAAGTGTGTCTTTTAAATCTTTTCAAAGAAGATTCTTTGGACTTACTAAATCACCTGAATTTTATACGTTTTCTGTTGTATTAAGTTCTGCTCATATCTTTATTTAAATTTTTTCTATGTTCTCAGGGTTTATTCTTTTCATCTTCTGATGTCAATTAAAACACTTGGTTATTCATTTTAATAAATCTTTTTACTTATAAAGATTTGAACTTTTGAAGATTCCAGCTTACTTGTACGTTTCTAAGGGTCAGGTCCTCTCCACTGTTGCCGGCCTAAGGCTTAGTTCACCATATAGCAATGTATATATTGACCTATTTTCCCCTCGACTTTCTGTGATCCCCTACATCTCACCTTTCTCTGCAGACAAGCCATTTGAAACACCCTTAACTTATTTCACAGCCAATAAGGCTTTGAAATAATGTTTATTTTTTAGAGAAATCTTCTTATATAATTAGGCAGAAAATCTGACCTGCCATAGTTTTCAAAACAGCATAATTTCACTCTTCTCAATGATTAATCTGTTGTATTACACAACATTTGTGTATTTAGCTTTATCAATGACATGATCTTTAAAAATGTTTTAGAGATCCTACCAGTCTTTGAAAACATCCTCGTGCCTTGTTTCAGTTCCAGTTTTATGTATATTTTCCTCCTTGCACCCGATTATTCCTACATCTGATGGATGGCCTTGGGAATCTAATTCTGGTATTGATTGTTTTGGCTGATTGTCTCCCCTTATAGATGCTTTCTTCATTATTGTGTAAATTTAGATCATGAGCTCATGTTTAGCTAAACAGCTGACCTTGTAAGAGGTTTAGGTGTGAACGCTCGTAAGTTTCAGCAGAAAGTCGGCAAAGATTTATTTGTGTCCCTCCAATGAGTGGCCCTCAAGGACCCCGTTTTCTACAAGTGTTGGTCCAATACTCCCTCTAGAGGCAGGGGACTCAGACAGGGCTGCTTTGCCGCCCCCGATCTGGGGCAGGGGCAGTGGGCAGCCTGTGGCCCGGGCAGGAGCCTCTCCGCGTGTGTCCCAGGGACCCATCTGCCTGTGAGCCTCGGTCACCTGGCAGGAAGCTACGATGCCCAGACCTATGCTTAGCTGTGCAGCGAGGTGTACTGCGCGGACAGGTTCCACACACACTTCAAGTAAGAGGGCGGCCAGAGTGGAAAGGTGAGAGTTTGGGCAGCTGTGCAGACAAAGAAAGCGCCCTTTGGCCTGGGCCTAAATGCTTGTGACACTCCACTGGGCCTGCCGGGCTCTGAGGGCCCTGCCCTGGGCCCCCTGCTCCCCTGCCCTTTGTTCAGTCACAGCAGAGATGGCCACACCCACTCCCTCAGTGAGGGCAGTGTTCCAACCTCCCTCAGCCCCGCCCCCTCTCCGCAGGTTACCATGGACTACAGAGGCTGCATTCTGAGGCCAGGGCGTTCCGAGAATGCCAAGGGCAGACATGATGACCTTAAATGATTTCCTCTTGTGTCAGTTTTGGTAAACTTTAGGAGCTAGGAAATGGTCCACTTTCCAGAAATGTTCAAATTTACTGGCATTTCATATATTCTCTGCTCTAACATTGTCCTGACTCTTTCTGTATATTCTTTACTTATGTTTTTGTTTTCCTTAATCAAAGTGTGTCTTTTAAATCTTTTCAAAGAAGATTCTTTGGACTTACTAAATCACCTGAATTTTATACGTTTTCTGTTGTATTAAGTTCTGCTCATATCTTTATTTAACTTTTCTCTATGTTCTCAGGGTTTATTGTTTTCATCTTCTGATGTCAATTAAAACACTTGGTTATTCATTTTAATAAATATTTTTACCTATAAATATTTGAACTTTTGAAGATTCCAGCTTACTTGTACGTTTCAAAGGGTCAGGTCCTCTCCACTGTTGCCGGCCTAAGGCTTAGTTCACCATATAGCAATGTATATATTGACCTATTTTCCCCTCGACTTTCTGTGATCCACTACATCTCACCTTTCTTTGCAGACAAGCCATTTGAAATACCCTTAACTTATTTCACAGCCAATAAGGCTTTGAAATAATGTTTATTTTTTAGAGAAATCTTCTTATATAATTAGGCAAAAAATCTGACCTGCCATAGTTTTCAAAACAGCATAATTTCACTCTTCTCAATGATTAATCTGTTGTATTACACAACCTTTGTGTATTTAGCTTTATCAATGACATGTCCTTTAAAAATGTTTTAGAGATCCTACCAGTCTTTGAAAACATCCTCGTGCCTTGTTTCAGTTCCAGTTTTATGTATATTTTCCTCCTTGCACCCGATTATTCCTACATCTGATGGATGGCCTGGGGAATCTAATTCTGGTATTGATTGTTTTGGCTGATTGTCTCCCCTTGTAGCTGCTTTCTTCATTATTGTGTAAATTTAGATCATGAGCTCATGTTTAGCTAAACAGCTGACCTTGTAAGAGGTTTAGGTGTGAACGCTCGTAAGTTTCAGCAGAAAGTCGGCAAAGATTTATTTGTGTCCCTCCAATGAGTGGCCCTCAAGGACCCCGTATTCTACAAGTGTTGGTCCAATACTCCCTCTAGAGGCAGGGGACTCAGACAGGGCTGCATTGCGGCCCCCGATCTGGGGCAGGGGCAGTGGGCGGCGTGTGGCCCGGGCAGGAGCCTCTCCGCGTGTGTCCCAGGGACCCATCTGCCTGTGAGCCTCGGTCACCTGGCAGGAAGCTACGATACCCAGACCTATGCTTAGCTGTGCAGCGAGGTGTACTGCGCGGACAGGTTCCACACACACTTCAAGTAAGAGGGCGGCCTGAGTGGAAAGGTGAGAGTTTGGGCAGCTGTGCAGACAAAGAAAGCGCCCTTTGGCCTGGGCCTAAATGCTTGTGACACTCCACTGGGCCTGCCGGGCTCTGAGGGCCCTGCCCTGGGCCCCCTGCTCCCCTGCCCTTTGTTCAGTCACAGCAGAGATGGCCACACCCACTCCCTCAGTGAGGGCAGTGTTCCAACCTCCCTCAGCCCCGCCCCCTCTCCGCAGGTTACCATGGACTACAGAGGCTGCATTCTGAGGCCAGGGCGTTCCGAGAATGCCAAGGGCAGACATGATGACCTTAAATGATTTCCTCTTGTGTCAGTTTTGGTAAACTTTAGGAGCTAGGAAATCGTCCACTTGACAGAAATGTTCAAATTTACTGGCATTTCATATATTCTCTGCTCTAACATTGTCCTGACTCTTTCTGTATATTCTTTACTTATGTTTTTGTTTTCCTTAATCAAAGTGTGTCTTTTAAATCTTTTCAAAGAAGATTCTTTGGACTTACTAAATCACCTGAATTTTATACGTTTTCTGTTGTATTAAGTTCTGCTCATATCTTTATTTAAATTTTTTCTATGTTCTCAGGGTTTATTCTTTTCATCTTCTGATGTCAATTAAAACACTTGGTTATTCATTTTAATAAATCTTTTTACTTATAAAGATTTGAACTTTTGAAGATTCCAGCTTACTTGTACGTTTCTAAGGGTCAGGTCCTCTCCACTGTTGCCGGCCTAAGGCTTAGTTCACCATATAGCAATGTATATATTGACCTATTTTCCCCTCGACTTTCTGTGATCCCCTACATCTCACCTTTCTCTGCAGACAAGCCATTTGAAACACCCTTAACTTATTTCACAGCCAATAAGGCTTTGAAATAATGTTTATTTTTTAGAGAAATCTTCTTATATAATTAGGCAGAAAATCTGACCTGCCATAGTTTTCAAAACAGCATAATTTCACTCTTCTCAATGATTAATCTGTTGTATTACACAACATTTGTGTATTTAGCTTTATCAATGACATGATCTTTAAAAATGTTTTAGAGATCCTACCAGTCTTTGAAAACATCCTCGTGCCTTGTTTCAGTTCCAGTTTTATGTATATTTTCCTCCTTGCACCCGATTATTCCTACATCTGATGGATGGCCTTGGGAATCTAATTCTGGTATTGATTGTTTTGGCTGATTGTCTCCCCTTATAGATGCTTTCTTCATTATTGTGTAAATTTAGATCATGAGCTCATGTTTAGCTAAACAGCTGACCTTGTAAGAGGTTTAGGTGTGAACGCTCGTAAGTTTCAGCAGAAAGTCGGCAAAGATTTATTTGTGTCCCTCCAATGAGTGGCCCTCAAGGACCCCGTTTTCTACAAGTGTTGGTCCAATACTCCCTCTAGAGGCAGGGGACTCAGACAGGGCTGCTTTGCCGCCCCCGATCTGGGGCAGGGGCAGTGGGCAGCCTGTGGCCCGGGCAGGAGCCTCTCCGCGTGTGTCCCAGGGACCCATCTGCCTGTGTGCCTCGGTCACCTGGCAGGAAGCTACGATGCCCAGACCTATGCTTAGCTGTGCAGCGAGGTGTACTGCGCGGACAGGTTCCACAAACACTTCAAGTAAGAGGGCGGCCAGAGTGGAAAGGTGAGAGTTTGGGCAGCTGTGCAGACAAAGAAAGCGCCCTTTGGCCTGGGCCTAAATGCTTGTGACACTCCACTGGGCCTGCCGCGCTCTGAGGGCCCTGCCCTGGGCCCCCTGCTCCCCTGCCCTTTGTTCAGTCACAGCAGAGATGGCCACACCCACTCCCTCAGTGAGGGCAGTGTTCCAACCTCCCTCAGCCCCGCCCCCTCTCCGCAGGTTACCATGGACTACAGAGGCTGCATTCTGAGGCCAGGGCGTTCCGAGAATGCCAAGGGCAGACATGATGACCTTAAATGATTTCCTCTTGTGTCAGTTTTGGTAAACTTTAGGAGCTAGGAAATGGTCCACTTTCCAGAAATGTTCAAATTTACTGGCATTTCATATATTCTCTGCTCTAACATTGTCCTGACTCTTTCTGTATATTCTTTACTTATGTTTTTGTTTTCCTTAATCAAAGTGTGTCTTTTAAATCTTTTCAAAGAAGATTCTTTGGACTTACTAAATCACCTGAATTTTATACGTTTTCTGTTGTATTAAGTTCTGCTCATATCTTTATTTAACTTTTCTCTATGTTCTCAGGGTTTATTGTTTTCATCTTCTGATGTCAATTAAAACACTTGGTTATTCATTTTAATAAATATTTTTACCTATAAAAATTTGAACTTTTGAAGATTCCAGCTTACTTGTACGTTTCAAAGGGTCAGGTCCTCTCCACTGTTGCCGGCCTAAGGCTTAGTTCACCATATAGCAATGTATATATTGACCTATTTTCCCCTCGACTTTCTGTGATCCACTACATCTCACCTTTCTTTGCAGACAAGCCATTTGAAATACCCTTAACTTATTTCACAGCCAATAAGGCTTTGAAATAATGTTTATTTTTTAGAGAAATCTTCTTATATAATTAGGCAAAAAATCTGACCTGCCATAGTTTTCAAAACAGCATAATTTCACTCTTCTCAATGATTAATCTGTTGTATTACACAACCTTTGTGTATTTAGCTTTATCAATGACATGTCCTTTAAAAATGTTTTAGAGATCCTACCAGTCTTTGAAAACATCCTCGTGCCTTGTTTCAGTTCCAGTTTTATGTATATTTTCTGCCTTGCACCCGATTATTCCTACATCTGATGGATAGCCTTGGGAATCTTATTCTGGTATTGATTGTTTTGGCTGATTGTCTCCCCTTACAGCTGCTTTCTTCATTATTGTGTAAATTTAGATCATGAGCTCATGTTTAGCTAAACAGCTGACCTTGTAAGAGGCTTAGGTGTGAACGCTCGTAAGTTTCAGCAGAAAGTCGGCAAAGATTTATTTGTGTCCCTCCAATGAGTGGCCCTCAAGGACCCCGTTTTCTACAAGTGTTGGTCCAATACTCCCTCTAGAGGCAGGGGACTCCGACAGGGCTGCTTTGAGGCCCCCGATCTGGGGCAGGGGCAGTGCGCGGCGTGTGGCCCGGGCAGGAGCCTCTCCACGTGTGTCCCAGGGACCCATCTGCCTGTGAGCCTCGGTCACCTGGCAGGAAGCTACGATACCCAGACCTATGCTTAGCTGTGCAGCGAGGTGTACTGCGCGGACAGGTTCCACACACACTTCAAGTAAGAGGGCGGCCTGAGTGGAAAGGTGAGAGTTTGGGCAGCTGTGCAGACAAAGAAAGCGCCCTTTGGCCTGGGCCTAAATGCTTGTGACACTCCACTGGGCCTGCCGGGCTCTGAGGGCCCTGCCCTGGGCCCCCTGCTCCCCTGCCCTTTGTTCAGTCACAGCAGAGATGGCCACACCCACTCCCTCAGTGAGGGCAGTGTTCCAACCTCCCTCAGCCCCGCCCCCTCTCCGCAGGTTACCATGGACTACAGAGGCTGCATTCTGAGGCCAGGGCGTTCCGAGAATGCCAAGGGCAGACATGATGACCTTAAATGATTTCCTCTTGTGTCAGTTTTGCTAAACTTTAGGAGCTAGGAAATGGTCCACTTGACAGAAATGTTCAAATTTACTGGCATTTCATATATTCTCTGCTCTAACATTGTCCTGACTCTTTCTGTATATTCTTTACTTATGTTTTTGTTTTCCTTAATCAAAGTGTGTCTTTTAAATCTTTTCAAAGAAGATTCTTTGGACTTACTAAATCACCTGAATTTTATACGTTTTCTGTTGTATTAAGTTCTGCTCCTATCTTTATTTAACTTTTTTCTATGTTCTCAGGGTTTATTGTTTTCATCTTCTGATGTCAATTAAAACACTTGGTTATTCATTTTAATAAATCTTTTTACTTATAAAGATTTGAACTTTTGAAGATTCCAGCTTACTTGTACGTTTCAAAGGGTCAGGTCCTCTCCACTGTTGCCGGCCTAAGGCTTAGTTCACCATATAGCAATGTATATATTGACCTATTTTCCCCTCGACTTTCTGTGATCCCCTACATCTCACCTTTCTTTGCAGACAAGCCATTTGAAACACACTTAACTTATTTCACAGCCAATATGTCTTTGAAATAATGTGTATTTTTTAGAGAAATCTTCTTATATAATTAGGCAGAAAATCTGACCTGCCATAGTTTTCAAAACAGCATAATTTCACTCTTCTCAATGATTAATCTGTTGTATTACACAACCTTTGTGTATTTAGCTTTATCAATGACATGTCCTTTAAAAATGTTTTAGAGATCCTACCAGTCTTTGAAAACATCCTCGTGCTTGTTTCAGTTCCAGTTTTATGTATATTTTCTGCCTTGCACCCGATTATACCTACATCTGATGGATGGCCTTGGGAATCTAATTCTGGTATTGATTGTTTTGGGTGATTGTCTCCCCTTGTAGCTGCTTTCTTTATTATTGTGTAAATTTAGATCATGAGCTCATGTTTAGCTAAACAGCTGACCTTGTAAGAGGCTTAGGTGTGAACGCTCGTAAGTTTCAGAAGAAAGACGGCAAAGATTTATTTGTGTCCCTCCAATGAGTGGCCCTCAAGGTCCCCGTGTTCTACAAGTGTTGGTCCAATACTCCGTCTAGAGGCAGGGGACTCAGACAGGGCTGCTTTGCGGCCCCCGATCTGGGGCAGGGGCAGTGGGCGGCCTGTGGCCCGGGCAGGAGCCTCTCCGCGTGTGTCCTAGGGACCCATCTGCCTGTGAGCCTCGGTCACCTGGCAGGAAGCTACGATGCCCAGACCTATGCTTAGCTGTGCAGAGAGGTGTACTGCGCGGACAGGTTCCACACACACTTCAAGTAAGAGGGCGGCCTGAGTGGAAAGGTGAGAGTTTGGGCAGCTGTGCAGACAAAGAAGGCGCCCTTGGGCCTGGGCCTAAATGCTTGTGACACTCCACTGGGCCTGCCGGGCTCTGAGGGCCCTGCCCTGGGCCCCCTGCTCCCCTGCCCTTTGTTCAGTCACAGCAGAGATGGCCACACCCACTCCCTCAGTGAGGGCAGTGTTCCAACCTCCCTCAGCCCCGCCCCCTCTCCGCAGGTTACCATGGACTACAGAGGCTGCATTCTGAGGCCAGGGCGTTCCGAGAATGCCAAGGGCAGACATGATGACCTTAAATGATTTCCTCTTGTGTCAGTTTTGGTAAACTTTAGGAGCTAGGAAATGGTCCACTTTCCAGAAATGTTCAAATTTACTGGCATTTCATATATTCTCTGCTCTAACATTGTCCTGACTCTTTCTGTATATTCTTTACTTATGTTTTTGTTTTCCTTAATCAAAGTGTGTCTTTTAAATCTTTTCAAAGAAGATTCTTTGGACTTACTAAATCACCTGAATTTTATACGTTTTCTGTTGTATTAAGTTCTGCTCATATCTTTATTTAACTTTTCTCTATGTTCTCAGGGTTTATTGTTTTCATCTTCTGATGTCAATTAAAACACTTGGTTATTCATTTTAATAAATATTTTTACCTATAAAAATTTGAACTTTTGAAGATTCCAGCTTACTTGTACGTTTCAAAGGGTCAGGTCCTCTCCACTGTTGCCGGCCTAAGGCTTAGTTCACCATATAGCAATGTATATATTGACCTATTTTCCCCTCGACTTTCTGTGATCCACTACATCTCACCTTTCTTTGCAGACAAGCCATTTGAAATACCCTTAACTTATTTCACAGCCAATAAGGCTTTGAAATAATGTTTATTTTTTAGAGAAATCTTCTTATATAATTAGGCAAAAAATCTGACCTGCCATAGTTTTCAAAACAGCATAATTTCACTCTTCTCAATGATTAATCTGTTGTATTACACAACCTTTGTGTATTTAGCTTTATCAATGACATGTCCTTTAAAAATGTTTTAGAGATCCTACCAGTCTTTGAAAACATCCTCGTGCCTTGTTTCAGTTCCAGTTTTATGTATATTTTCTGCCTTGCACCCGATTATTCCTACATCTGATGGATAGCCTTGGGAATCTTATTCTGGTATTGATTGTTTTGGCTGATTGTCTCCCCTTACAGCTGCTTTCTTCATTATTGTGTAAATTTAGATCATGAGCTCATGTTTAGCTAAACAGCTGACCTTGTAAGAGGCTTAGGTGTGAACGCTCGTAAGTTTCAGCAGAAAGTCGGCAAAGATTTATTTGTGTCCCTCCAATGAGTGGCCCTCAAGGACCCCGTTTTCTACAAGTGTTGGTCCAATACTCCCTCTAGAGGCAGGGGACTCCGACAGGGCTGCTTTGAGGCCCCCGATCTGGGGCAGGGGCAGTGCGCGGCGTGTGGCCCGGGCAGGAGCCTCTCCACGTGTGTCCCAGGGACCCATCTGCCTGTGAGCCTCGGTCACCTGGCAGGAAGCTACGATACCCAGACCTATGCTTAGCTGTGCAGCGAGGTGTACTGCGCGGACAGGTTCCACACACACTTCAAGTAAGAGGGCGGCCTGAGTGGAAAGGTGAGAGTTTGGGCAGCTGTGCAGACAAAGAAAGCGCCCTTTGGCCTGGGCCTAAATGCTTGTGACACTCCACTGGGCCTGCCGGGCTCTGAGGGCCCTGCCCTGGGCCCCCTGCTCCCCTGCCCTTTGTTCAGTCACAGCAGAGATGGCCACACCCACTCCCTCAGTGAGGGCAGTGTTCCAACCTCCCTCAGCCCCGCCCCCTCTCCGCAGGTTACCATGGACTACAGAGGCTGCATTCTGAGGCCAGGGCGTTCCGAGAATGCCAAGGGCAGACATGATGACCTTAAATGATTTCCTCTTGTGTCAGTTTTGCTAAACTTTAGGAGCTAGGAAATGGTCCACTTGACAGAAATGTTCAAATTTACTGGCATTTCATATATTCTCTGCTCTAACATTGTCCTGACTCTTTCTGTATATTCTTTACTTATGTTTTTGTTTTCCTTAATCAAAGTGTGTCTTTTAAATCTTTTCAAAGAAGATTCTTTGGACTTACTAAATCACCTGAATTTTATACGTTTTCTGTTGTATTAAGTTCTGCTCCTATCTTTATTTAACTTTTCTCTATGTTCTCAGCGTTTATTGTTTTCATCTTCTGATGTCAATTAAAACACTTGGTTATTCATTTTAATAAATCTTTTTACTTATAAAGATTTGAACTTTTGAAGATTCCAGCTTACTTGTACGTTTCAAAGGGTCAGGTCCTCTCCACTGTTGCCGGCCTAAGGCTTAGTTCACCATATAGCAATGTATATATTGACCTATTTTCCCCTCGACTTTCTGTGATCCCCTACATCTCACCTTTCTTTGCAGACAAGCCATTTGAAACACACTTAACTTATTTCACAGCCAATATGTCTTTGAAATAATGTGTATTTTTTAGAGAAATCTTCTTATATAATTAGGCAGAAAATCTGACCTGCCATAGTTTTCAAAACAGCATAATTTCACTCTTCTCAATGATTAATCTGTTGTATTACACAACCTTTGTGTATTTAGCTTTATCAATGACATGTCCTTTAAAAATGTTTTAGAGATCCTACCAGTCTTTGAAAACATCCTCGTGCTTGTTTCAGTTCCAGTTTTATGTATATTTTCTGCCTTGCACCCGATTATACCTACATCTGATGGATGGCCTTGGGAATCTAATTCTGGTATTGATTGTTTTGGGTGATTGTCTCCCCTTGTAGCTGCTTTCTTTATTATTGTGTAAATTTAGATCATGAGCTCATGTTTAGCTAAACAGCTGACCTTGTAAGAGGCTTAGGTGTGAACGCTCGTAAGTTTCAGAAGAAAGACGGCAAAGATTTATTTGTGTCCCTCCAATGAGTGGCCCTCAAGGTCCCCGTGTTCTACAAGTGTTGGTCCAATACTCCGTCTAGAGGCAGGGGACTCAGACAGGGCTGCTTTGCGGCCCCCGATCTGGGGCAGGGGCAGTGGGCGGCCTGTGGCCCGGGCAGGAGCCTCTCCGCGTGTGTCCTAGGGACCCATCTGCCTGTGAGCCTCGGTCACCTGGCAGGAAGCTACGATGCCCAGACCTATGCTTAGCTGTGCAGAGAGGTGTACTGCGCGGACAGGTTCCACACACACTTCAAGTAAGAGGGCGGCCTGAGTGGAAAGGTGAGAGTTTGGGCAGCTGTGCAGACAAAGAAGGCGCCCTTGGGCCTGGGCCTAAATGCTTGTGACACTCCACTGGGCCTGCCGGGCTCTGAGGGCCCTGCCCTGGGCCCCCTGCTCCCCTGCCCTTTGTTCAGTCACAGCAGAGATGGCCACACCCACTCCCTCAGTGAGGGCAGTGTTCCAACCTCCCTCAGCCCCGCCCCCTCTCCGCAGGTTACCATGGACTACAGAGGCTGCATTCTGAGGCCAGGGCGTTCCGAGAATGCCAAGGGCAGACATGATGACCTTAAATGATTTCCTCTTGTGTCAGTTTTGGTAAACTTTAGGAGCTAGGAAATGGTCCACTTTCCAGAAATGTTCAAATTTACTGGCATTTCATATATTCTCTGCTCTAACATTGTCCTGACTCTTTCTGTATATTCTTTACTTATGTTTTTGTTTTCCTTAATCAAAGTGTGTCTTTTAAATCTTTTCAAAGAAGATTCTTTGGACTTACTAAATCACCTGAATTTTATACGTTTTCTGTTGTATTAAGTTCTGCTCCTATCTTTATTTAACTTTTCTCTATGTTCTCAGCGTTTATTGTTTTCATCTTCTGATGTCAATTAAAACACTTGGTTCTTCATTTTAATAAATCTTTTTACTTATAAAGATTTGAACTTTTGAAGATTCCAGCTTACTTGTACGTTTCTAAGGGTCAGGTCCTCTCCATTGTTGCCGACCTAAGGCTTAGTTCACCATATAGCAATGTATATATTGACCTATTTTCCCCTCGACTTTCTGTGATCCCCTACATCTCACCTTTCTTTGCAGACAAGCCATTTGAAACACACTTAACTTATTTCACAGCCAATATGTCTTTGAAATAATGTGTATTTTTTAGAGAAATCTTCTTATATAATTAGGCAGAAAATCTGACCTGCCATAGTTTTCAAAACAGCATACTTTCACTCTTCTCCATGATTAATCTGTTGTATTACACAACCTTTGTGTATTTAGCTTTATCAATGACATGTCCTTTAAAAATGTTTTAGAGATCCTACCAGTCTTTGAAAACATCCTCGTGCCTTGTTTCAGTTCCAGTTTTATGTATATTTTCTGCCTTGCACCCGATTATTCGTACATCTGATGGATGGCCTTGGGAATCTAATTCTGGTATTGATTGTTTTGGCTGATTGTCTCCCCTTGTAGCTGCTTTCTTTATTATTGTGTAAATTTAGATCATGAGCTCATGTTTAGCTAAACAGCTGACCTTGTAAGAGGCTTAGGTGTGAACGCTCGTAAGTTTCAGAAGAAAGACAGCAAAGATTTATTTGTGTCCCTCCAATGAGTGGCCCTCAAGGTCCCCGTTTTATACAAGTGTTGGTCCAATACTCCGTCTAGAGGCAGGGGACTCAGACAGGGCTGCTTTGCAGCCCCCGATCTGGGGCAGGGGCAGTGGGCGGCCTGTGGCCCGGGCAGGAGCCTCTCCGCGTGTGTCCCAGGGACCCATCTGCCTGTGAGCCTCGGTCACCTGGCAGGAAGCTACGATGCCCAGACCTATGCTTCGCTGTGCAGCGAGGTGTACTGCGCGGACAGGTTCCACACACACTTCAAGTAAGAGGGCGGCCTGAGTGGAAAGGTGAGAGTTTGGGCAGCTGTGCAGACAAAGAAGGCGCCCTTGGGCCTGGGCCTAAATGCTTGTGACACTCCACTGGGCCTGCCGGGCTCTGAGGGCCCTGCCCTGGGCCCCCTGCTCCCCTGCCCTTTGTTCAGTCACAGCAGAGATGGCCACACCCACTCCCTCAGTGAGGGCAGTGTTCCAACCTCCCTCAGCCCCGCCCCCTCTCCGCAGGTTACCATGGACTACAGAGGCTGCATTCTGAGGCCAGGGCGTTCCGAGAATGCCAAGGGCAGACATGATGACCTTAAATGATTTCCTCTTGTGTCAGTTTTGGTAAACTTTAGGAGCTAGGAAATGGTCCACTTTCCAGAAATGTTCAAATTTACTGGCATTTCATATATTCTCTGCTCTAACATTGTCCTGACTCTTTCTGTATATTCTTTACTTATGTTTTTGTTTTCCTTAATCAAAGTGTGTCTTTTAAATCTTTTCAAAGAAGATTCTTTGGACTTACTAAATCACCTGAATTTTATACGTTTTCTGTTGTATTAAGTTCTGCTCCTATCTTTATTTAACTTTTCTCTATGTTCTCAGCGTTTATTGTTTTCATCTTCTGATGTCAATTAAAACACTTGGTTCTTCATTTTAATAAATCTTTTTACTTATAAAGATTTGAACTTTTGAAGATTCCAGCTTACTTGTACGTTTCTAAGGGTCAGGTCCTCTCCATTGTTGCCGACCTAAGGCTTAGTTCACCATATAGCAATGTATATATTGACCTATTTTCCCCTCGACTTTCTGTGATCCCCTACATCTCACCTTTCTTTGCAGACAAGCCATTTGAAACACACTTAACTTATTTCACAGCCAATATGTCTTTGAAATAATGTGTATTTTTTAGAGAAATCTTCTTATATAATTAGGCAGAAAATCTGACCTGCCATAGTTTTCAAAACAGCATACTTTCACTCTTCTCCATGATTAATCTGTTGTATTACACAACCTTTGTGTATTTAGCTTTATCAATGACATGTCCTTTAAAAATGTTTTAGAGATCCTACCAGTCTTTGAAAACATCCTCGTGCCTTGTTTCAGTTCCAGTTTTATGTATATTTTCTGCCTTGCACCCGATTATTCGTACATCTGATGGATGGCCTTGGGAATCTAATTCTGGTATTGATTGTTTTGGCTGATTGTCTCCCCTTGTAGCTGCTTTCTTTATTATTGTGTAAATTTAGATCATGAGCTCATGTTTAGCTAAACAGCTGACCTTGTAAGAGGCTTAGGTGTGAACGCTCGTAAGTTTCAGAAGAAAGACAGCAAAGATTTATTTGTGTCCCTCCAATGAGTGGCCCTCAAGGTCCCCGTTTTATACAAGTGTTGGTCCAATACTCCGTCTAGAGGCAGGGGACTCAGACAGGGCTGCTTTGCAGCCCCCGATCTGGGGCAGGGGCAGTGGGCGGCCTGTGGCCCGGGCAGGAGCCTCTCCGCGTGTGTCCCAGGGACCCATCTGCCTGTGAGCCTCGGTCACCTGGCAGGAAGCTACGATGCCCAGACCTATGCTTCGCTGTGCAGCGAGGTGTACTGCGCGGACAGGTTCCACACACACTTCAAGTAAGAGGGCGGCCTGAGTGGAAAGGTGAGAGTTTGGGCAGCTGTGCAGACAAAGAAGGCGCCCTTGGGCCTGGGCCTAAATGCTTGTGACACTCCACTGGGCCTGCCGGGCTCTGAGGGCCCTGCCCTGGGCCCCCTGCTCCCCTGCCCTTTGTTCAGTCACAGCAGAGATGGCCACACCCACTCCCTCAGTGAGGGCAGTGTTCCAACCTCCCTCAGCCCCGCCCCCTCTCCGCAGGTTACCATGGACTACAGAGGCTGCATTCTGAGGCCAGGGCGTTCCGAGAATGCCAAGGGCAGACATGATGACCTTAAATGATTTCCTCTTGTGTCAGTTTTGGTAAACTTTAGGAGCTAGGAAATGGTCCACTTGACAGAAATGTTCAAATTTACTGGCATTTCATATATTCTCTGCTCTAACATTGTCCTGACTCTTTCTGTATATTCTTTACTTATGTTTTTGTTTTCCTTAATCAAAGTGTGTCTTTTAAATCTTTTCAAAGAAGATTCTTTGGACTTACTAAATCACCTGAATTTTATACGTTTTCTGTTGTATTAAGTTCTGCTCCTATCTTTATTTAACTTTTTTCTATGTTCTCAGGGTTTATTGTTTTCATCTTCTGATGTCAATTAAAACACTTGGTTCTTCATTTTAATAAATCTTTTTACTTATAAAAATTTGAACTTTTGAAGATTCCAGCTTACTTGTACGTTTCTAAGGGTCAGGTCCTCTCCACTGTTGCCGGCCTAAGGCTTAGTTCACCATATAGCAATGTATATATTGACCTATTTTCCCCTCGACTTTCTGTGATCCCCTACATCTCACCTTTCTTTGCAGACAAGCCATTTGAAACACACTTAACTTATTTCACAGCCAATATGTCTTTGAAATAATGTGTATTTTTTAGAGAAATCTTCTTATATAATTAGGCAGAAAATCTGACCTGCCATAGTTTTCAAAACAGCATAATTTCACTCTTCTCAATGATTAATCTGTTGTATTACACAACCTTTGTGTATTTAGCTTTATCAATGACATGTCCTTTAAAAATGTTTTAGAGATCCTACCAGTCTTTGAAAACATCCTCGTGCCTTGTTTCAGTTCCAGTTTTATGTATATTTTCTGCCTTGCACCCGATTATACCTACATCTGATGGATGGCCTTGGGAATCTAATTCTGGTATTGATTGTTTTGGCTGATTGTCTCCCCTTGTAGCTGCTTTCTTTATTATTGTGTAAATTTAGATCATGAGCTCATGTTTAGCTAAACAGCTGACCTTGTAAGAGGCTTAGGTGTGAACGCTCGTAAGTTTCAGAAGAAAGACGGCAAAGATTTATTTGTGTCCCTCCAATGAGTGGCCCTCAAGGACCCCGTTTTCTACAAGTGTTGGTCCAATACTCCGTCTAGGGGCACGGGACTCAGACAGGGCTGCTTTGCCGCCCCCGATCTGGGGCAGGGGCAGTGGGCGGCCTGTGGCCCGGGCAGGAGCCTCTCCGCGTGTGTCCCAGGGACCCATCTGCCTGTGAGCCTCGGTCACCTGGCAGGAAGCTATGATGCCCAGACCTATGCTTAGCTGTGCAGCGAGGTGTACTGTGCGGACTGGTTCCACACACACTTCAAGTAAGAGGGCGGCCTGAGTGGAAAGGTGAGAGTTTGGGCAGCTGTGCAGACAAAGAAAGCGCCCTTTGGCCTGGGCCTAAATGCTTGTGACACTCCACTGGGCCTGCCGGGCTCTGAGGGCCCTGCCCTGGGCCCCCTGCTCCCCTGCCCTTTGTTCAGTCACAGCAGAGATGGCCACACCCACTCCCTCAGTGAGGGCAGTGTTCCAACCTCCCTCAGCCCCGCCCCCTCTCCGCAGGTTACCATGGACTACAGAGGCTGCATTCTGAGGCCAGGGCGTTCCGAGAATGCCAAGGGAAGTCATGATGACCTTAAATGATTTCCTCTTGTGTCAGTTTTGGTAAACTTTAGGAGCTAGGAAATGGTCCACTTGACAGAAATGTTCAAATTTACTGGCATTTCATATATTCTCTGCTCTAACATTGTCCTGACTCTTTCTGTATATTCTTTACTTATGTTTTTGTTTTCCTTAATCAAAGTGTGTCTTTTAAATCTTTTCAAAGAAGATTCTTTGGACTTACTAAATCACCTGAATTTTATACGTTTTCTGTTGTATTAAGTTCTGCTCCTATCTTTATTTAACTTTTTTCTATGTTCTCAGGGTTTATTGTTTTCATCTTCTGATGTCAATTAAAACACTTGGTTCTTCATTTTAATAAATCTTTTTACTTATAAAGATTTGAACTTTTGAAGATTCCAGCTTACTTGTACGTTTCTAAGGGTCAGGTCCTCTCCATTGTTGCCGGCCTAAGGCTTAGTTCACCATATAGCAATGTATATATTGACCTATTTTCCCCTCGACTTTCTGTGATCCCCTACATCTCACCTTTCTTTGCAGACAAGCCATTTGAAATACCCTTAACTTATTTCACAGCCAATAAGGCTTTGAAATAATGTGTATTTTTTAGAGAAATCTTCTTATATAATTAGGCAGAAAATCTGACCTGCCATAGTTTTCAAAACAGCATAATTTCACTCTTCTCAATGATTAATCTGTTGTATTACACAACCTTTGTGTATTTAGCTTTATCAATGTCATGTCCTTTAAAAATGTTTTAGAGATCCTACCAGTCTTTGAAAACATCCTCGTGCCTTGTTTCAGTTCCAGTTTATGTATAATTTCTGCCTTGCACCCGATTATTCCTACATCTGATGGATGGCCTTGGGAATCTAATTCTGGTATTGATTGTTTTGGCTGATTGTCTCCCCTTGTAGCTGCTTTCTTCATTATTGTGTAAATTTAGATCATGAGCTCATGTTTAGCTAAACAGCTGACCTTGTAAGAGGCTTAGGTGTGAACGCTCGTAAGTTTCAGAAGAAAGACGGCAAAGATTTATTTGTCTCCCTCCAATGAGTGGCCCTCAAGGTCCCCGTTTTCTACAAGTGTTGGTCCAATACTCCGTCTAGAGGCAGGGGACTCAGACAGGGCTGCTTTGCGGCCCCCGATCTGGGGCAGGGGCAGTGGGCGGCCTGTGGCCCGGGCCGGAGCCTCTCCGCGTGTGTCCTAGGGACCCATCTGCCTGTGAGCCTCGGTCACCTGGCAGGAAGCTACGATGCCCAGACCTATGCTTAGCTGTGCAGAGAGGTGTACTGCGCGGACAGGTTCCACACACACTTCAAGTAAGAGGGCGGCCTGAGTGGAAAGGTGAGAGTTTGGGCAGCTGTGCAGACAAAGAAGGCGCCCTTGGGCCTGGGCCTAAATGCTTGTGACACTCCACTGGGCCTGCCGGGCTCTGAGGGCCCTGCCCTGGGCCCCCTGCTCCCCTGCCCTTTGTTCAGTCACAGCAGAGATGGCCACACCCACTCCCTCAGTGAGGGCAGTGTTCCAACCTCCCTCAGCCCCGCCCCCTCTCCGCAGGTTACCATGGACTACAGAGGCTGCATTCTGAGGCCAGGGCGTTCCGAGAATGCCAAGGGCAGACATGATGACCTTAAATGATTTCCTCTTGTGTCAGTTTTGGTAAACTTTAGGAGCTAGGAAATGGTCCACTTTCCAGAAATGTTCAAATTTACTGGCATTTCATATATTCTCTGCTCTAACATTGTCCTGACTCTTTCTGTATATTCTTTACTTATGTTTTTGTTTTCCTTAATCAAAGTGTGTCTTTTAAATCTTTTCAAAGAAGATTCTTTGGACTTACTAAATCACCTGAATTTTATACGTTTTCTGTTGTATTAAGTTCTGCTCCTATCTTTATTTAACTTTTTTCTATGTTCTCAGGGTTTATTGTTTTCATCTTCTGATGTCAATTAAAACACTTGGTTCTTCATTTTAATAAATCTTTTTACTTATAAAGATTTGAACTTTTGAAGATTCCAGCTTACTTGTACGTTTCTAAGGGTCAGGTCCTCTCCATTGTTGCCGGCCTAAGGCTTAGTTCACCATATAGCAATGTATATATTGACCTATTTTCCCCTCGACTTTCTGTGATCCCCTACATCTCACCTTTCTTTGCAGACAAGCCATTTGAAACACACTTAACTTATTTCACAGCCAATATGTCTTTGAAATAATGTGTATTTTTTAGAGAAATCTTCTTATATAATTAGGCAGAAAATCTGACCTGCCATAGTTTTCAAAACAGCATACTTTCACTCTTCTCCATGATTAATCTGTTGTATTACACAACCTTTGTGTATTTAGCTTTATCAATGACATGTCCTTTAAAAATGTTTTAGAGATCCTACCAGTCTTTGAAAACATCCTCGTGCCTTGTTTCAGTTCCAGTTTTATGTATATTTTCTGCCTTGCACCCGATTATACCTACATCTGATGGATGGCCTTGGGAATCTAATTCTGGTATTGATTGTTTTGGCTGATTGTCTCCCCTTGTAGCTGCTTTCTTTATTATTGTGTAAATTTAGATCATGAGCTCATGTTTAGCTAAACAGCTGACCTTGTAAGAGGCTTAGGTGTGAACGCTCGTAAGTTTCAGAAGAAAGACGGCAAAGATTTATTTGTGTCCCTCCAATGAGTGGCCCTCAAGGACCCCGTTTTCTACAAGTGTTGGTCCAATACTCCGTCTAGGGGCAGGGGACTCAGACAGGGCTGCTTTGCCGCCCCCGATCTGGGGCAGGGGCAGTGGGCGGCCTGTGGCCCGGGCAGGAGCCTCTCCGCGTGTGTCCCAGGGACCCATCTGCCTGTGAGCCTCGGTCACCTGGCAGGAAGCTATGATGCCCAGACCTATGCTTAGCTGTGCAGCGAGGTGTACTGTGCGGACTGGTTCCACACACACTTCAAGTAAGAGGGCGGCCTGAGTGGAAAGGTGAGAGTTTGGGCAGCTGTGCAGACAAAGAAAGCGCCCTTTGGCCTGGGCCTAAATGCTTGTGACACTCCACTGGGCCTGCCGGGCTCTGAGGGCCCTGCCCTGGGCCCCCTGCTCCCCTGCCCTTTGTTCAGTCACAGCAGAGATGGCCACACCCACTCCCTCAGTGAGGGCAGTGTTCCAACCTCCCTCAGCCCCGCCCCCTCTCCGCAGGTTACCATGGACTACAGAGGCTGCATTCTGAGGCCAGGGCGTTCCGAGAATGCCAAGGGAAGTCATGATGACCTTAAATGATTTCCTCTTGTGTCAGTTTTGGTAAACTTTAGGAGCTAGGAAATGGTCCACTTGACAGAAATGTTCAAATTTACTGGCATTTCATATATTCTCTGCTCTAACATTGTCCTGACTCTTTCTGTATATTCTTTACTTATGTTTTTGTTTTCCTTAATCAAAGTGTGTCTTTTAAATCTTTTCAAAGAAGATTCTTTGGACTTACTAAATCACCTGAATTTTATACGTTTTCTGTTGTATTAAGTTCTGCTCATATCTTTATTTAACTTTTTTCTATGTTCTCAGGGTTTATTGTTTTCATCTTCTGATGTCAATTAAAACACTTGGTTATTCATTTTAATAAATCTTTTTACTTATAAAGATTTGAACTTTTGAAGATTCCAGCTTACTTGTACGTTTCTAAGGGTCAGGTCCTCTCCATTGTTGCCGGCCTAAGGCTTAGTTCACCATATAGCAATGTATATATTGACCTATTTTCCCCTCGACTTTCTGTGATCCCCTACATCTCACCTTTCTTTGCAGACAAGCCATTTGAAATACCCTTAACTTATTTCACAGCCAATAAGGCTTTGAAATAATGTGTATTTTTTAGAGAAATCTTCTTATATAATTAGGCAGAAAATCTGACCTGCCATAGTTTTCAAAACAGCATAATTTCACTCTTCTCAATGATTAATCTGTTGTATTACACAACCTTTGTGTATTTAGCTTTATCAATGTCATGTCCTTTAAAAATGTTTTAGAGATCCTACCAGTCTTTGAAAACATCCTCGTGCCTTGTTTCAGTTCCAGTTTATGTATAATTTCTGCCTTGCACCCGATTATTCCTACATCTGATGGATGGCCTTGGGAATCTAATTCTGGTATTGATTGTTTTGGCTGATTGTCTCCCCTTGTAGCTGCTTTCTTCATTATTGTGTAAATTTAGATCATGAGCTCATGTTTAGCTAAACAGCTGACCTTGTAAGAGGCTTAGGTGTGAACGCTCGTAAGTTTCAGAAGAAAGACGGCAAAGATTTATTTGTCTCCCTCCAATGAGTGGCCCTCAAGGTCCCCGTTTTCTACAAGTGTTGGTCCAATACTCCGTCTAGAGGCAGGGGACTCAGACAGGGCTGCTTTGCGGCCCCCGATCTGGGGCAGGGGCAGTGGGCGGCCTGTGGCCCGGGCAGGAGCCTCTCCGCGTGTGTCCTAGGGACCCATCTGCCTGTGAGCCTCGGTCACCTGGCAGGAAGCTACGATGCCCAGACCTATGCTTAGCTGTGCAGAGAGGTGTACTGCGCGGACAGGTTCCACACACACTTCAAGTAAGAGGGCGGCCTGAGTGGAAAGGTGAGAGTTTGGGCAGCTGTGCAGACAAAGAAAGCGCCCTTGGGCCTGGGCCTAAATGCTTGTGACACTCCACTGGGCCTGCCGGGCTCTGAGGGCCCTGCCCTGGGCCCCCTGCTCCCCTGCCCTTTGTTCAGTCACAGCAGAGATGGCCACACCCACTCCCTCAGTGAGGGCAGTGTTCCAACCTCCCTCAGCCCCGCCCCCTCTCCGCAGGTTACCATGGACTACAGAGGCTGCATTCTGAGGCCAGGGCGTTCCGAGAATGCCAAGGGCAGACATGATGACCTTAAATGATTTCCTCTTGTGTCAGTTTTGGTAAACTTTAGGAGCTAGGAAATGGTCCACTTTCCAGAAATGTTCAAATTTACTGGCATTTCATATATTCTCTGCTCTAACATTGTCCTGACTCTTTCTGTATATTCTTTACTTATGTTTTTGTTTTCCTTAATCAAAGTGTGTCTTTTAAATCTTTTCAAAGAAGATTCTTTGGACTTACTAAATCACCTGAATTTTATACGTTTTCTGTTGTATTAAGTTCTGCTCATATCTTTATTTAACTTTTTTCTATGTTCTCAGGGTTTATTGTTTTCATCTTCTGATGTCAATTAAAACACTTGGTTCTTCATTTTAATAAATCTTTTTACTTATAAAGATTTGAACTTTTGAAGATTCCAGCTTACTTGTACGTTTCTAAGGGTCAGGTCCTCTCCATTGTTGCCGGCCTAAGGCTTAGTTCACCATATAGCAATGTATATATTGACCTATTTTCCCCTCGACTTTCTGTGATCCCCTACATCTCACCTTTCTTTGCAGACAAGCCATTTGAAACACACTTAACTTATTTCACAGCCAATATGTCTTTGAAATAATGTGTATTTTTTAGAGAAATCTTCTTATATAATTAGGCAGAAAATCTGACCTGCCATAGTTTTCAAAACAACATACTTTCACTCTTCTCCATGATTAATCTGTTGTATTACACAACCTTTGTGTATTTAGCTTTATCAATGACATGTCCTTTAAAAATGTTTTAGAGATCCTACGAGTCTTTGAAAACATCCTCGTGCCTTGTTTCAGTTCCAGTTTTATGTATATTTTCTGCCTTGCACCCGATTATTCGTACATCTGATGGATGGCCTTGGGAATCTAATTCTGGTATTGATTGTTTTGGCTGATTGTCTCCCCTTGTAGCTGCTTTCTTTATTATTGTGTAAATTTAGATCATGAGCTCATGTTTAGCTAAACAGCTGACCTTGTAAGAGGCTTAGGTGTGAACGCTCGTAAGTTTCAGAAGAAAGACAGCAAAGATTTATTTGTTTCCCTCCAATGAGTGGCCCTCAAGGTCCCCGTTTTATACAAGTGTTGGTCCAATACTCCGTCTAGAGGCAGGGGACTCAGACAGGGCTGCTTTGCAGCCCCCGATCTGGGGCAGGGGCAGTGGGCGGCCTGTGGCCCGGGCAGGAGCCTCTCCGCGTGTGTCCCAGGGACCCATCTGCCTGTGAGCCTCGGTCACCTGGCAGGAAGCTACGATGCCCAGACCTATGCTTCGCTGTGCAGCGAGGTGTACTGCGCGGACAGGTTCCACACACACTTCAAGTAAGAGGGCGGCCTGAGTGGAAAGGTGAGAGTTTGGGCAGCTGTGCAGACAAAGAAGGCGCCCTTGGGCCTGGGCCTAAATGCTTGTGACACTCCACTGGGCCTGCCGGGCTCTGAGGGCCCTGCCCTGGGCCCCCTGCTCCCCTGCCCTTTGTTCAGTCACAGCAGAGATGGCCACACCCACTCCCTCAGTGAGGGCAGTGTTCCAACCTCCCTCAGCCCCGCCCCCTCTCCGCAGGTTACCATGGACTACAGAGGCTGCATTCTGAGGCCAGGGCGTTCCGAGAATGCCAAGGGCAGACATGATGACCTTAAATGATTTCCTCTTGTGTCAGTTTTGGTAAACTTTAGGAGCTAGGAAATGGTCCACTTTCCAGAAATGTTCAAATTTACTGGCATTTCATATATTCTCTGCTCTAACATTGTCCTGACTCTTTCTGTATATTCTTTACTTATGTTTTTGTTTTCCTTAATCAAAGTGTGTCTTTTAAATCTTTTCAAAGAAGATTCTTTGGACTTACTAAATCACCTGAATTTTATACGTTTTCTGTTGTATTAAGTTCTGCTCATATCTTTATTTAACTTTTTTCTATGTTCTCAGGGTTTATTGTTTTCATCTTCTGATGTCAATTAAAACACTTGGTTCTTCATTTTAATAAATCTTTTTACTTATAAAAATTTGAACTTTTGAAGATTCCAGCTTACTTGTACGTTTCTAAGGGTCAGGTCCTCTCCATTGTTGCCGGCCTAAGGCTTAGTTCACCATATAGCAATGTATATATTGACCTATTTTCCCCTCGACTTTCTGTGATCCCCTACATCTCACCTTTCTTTGCAGACAAGCCATTTGAAACACACTTAACTTATTTCACAGCCAATATGTCTTTGAAATAATGTGTATTTTTTAGAGAAATCTTCTTATATAATTAGGCAGAAAATCTGACCTGCCATAGTTTTCAAAACAGCATACTTTCACTCTTCTCCATGATTAATCTGTTGTATTACCCAACCTTTGTGTATTTAGCTTTATCAATGACATGTCCTTTAAAAATGTTTTAGAGATCCTACCAGTCTTTGAAAACATCCTCGTGCCTTGTTTCAGTTCCAGTTTTATGTATATTTTCTGCCTTGCACCCGATTATTCGTACATCTGATGGATGGCCTTGGGAATCTAATTCTGGTATTGATTGTTTTGGCTGATTGTCTCCCCTTGTAGCTGCTTTCTTTATTATTGTGTAAATTTAGATCATGAGCTCATGTTTAGCTAAACAGCTGACCTTGTAAGAGGCTTAGGTGTGAACGCTCGTAAGTTTCAGAAGAAAGACAGCAAAGATTTATTTGTGTCCCTCCAATGAGTGGCCCTCAAGGTCCCCGTTTTATACAAGTGTTGGTCCAATACTCCGTCTAGAGGCAGGGGACTCAGACAGGGCTGCTTTGCAGCCCCCGATCTGGGGCAGGGGCAGTGGGCGGCCTGTGGCCCGGGCAGGAGCCTCTCCGCGTGTGTCCCAGGGACCCATCTGCCTGTGAGCCTCGGTCACCTGGCAGGAAGCTACGATGCCCAGACCTATGCTTCGCTGTGCAGCGAGGTGTACTGCGCGGACAGGTTCCACACACACTTCAAGTAAGAGGGCGGCCTGAGTGGAAAGGTGAGAGTTTGGGCAGCTGTGCAGACAAAGAAGGTGCCCTTGGGCCTGGGCCTAAATGCTTGTGACACTCCACTGGGCCTGCCGGGCTCTGAGGGCCCTGCCCTGGGCCCCCTGCTCCCCTGCCCTTTGTTCAGTCACAGCAGAGATGGCCACACCCACTCCCTCAGTGAGGGCAGTGTTCCAACCTCCCTCAGCCCCGCCCCCTCTCCGCAGGTTACCATGGACTACAGAGGCTGCATTCTGAGGCCAGGGCGTTCCGAGAATGCCAAGGGCAGACATGATGACCTTAAATGATTTCCTCTTGTGTCAGTTTTGGTAAACTTTAGGAGCTAGGAAATGGTCCACTTTCCAGAAATGTTCAAATTTACTGGCATTTCATATATTCTCTGCTCTAACATTGTCCTGACTCTTTCTGTATATTCTTTACTTATGTTTTTGTTTTCCTTAATCAAAGTGTGTCTTTTAAATCTTTTCAAAGAAGATTCTTTGGACTTACTAAATCACCTGAATTTTATACGTTTTCTGTTGTATTAAGTTCTGCTCATATCTTTATTTAACTTTTTTCTATGTTCTCAGGGTTTATTGTTTTCATCTTCTGATGTCAATTAAAACACTTGGTTCTTCATTTTAATAAATCTTTTTACTTATAAAAATTTGAACTTTTGAAGATTCCAGCTTACTTGTACGTTTCTAAGGGTCAGGTCCTCTCCACTGTTGCCGGCCTAAGGCTTAGTTCACCATATAGCAATGTATATATTGACCTATTTTCCCCTCGACTTTCTGTGATCCCCTACATCTCACCTTTCTTTGCAGACAAGCCATTTGAAACACACTTAACTTATTTCACAGCCAATATGTCTTTGAAATAATGTGTATTTTTTAGAGAAATCTTCTTATATAATTAGGCAGAAAATCTGACCTGCCATAGTTTTCAAAACAGCATAATTTCACTCTTCTCAATGATTAATCTGTTGTATTACACAACCTTTGTGTATTTAGCTTTATCAATGACATGTCCTTTAAAAATGTTTTAGAGATCCTACCAGTCTTTGAAAACATCCTCGTGCCTTGTTTCAGTTCCAGTTTTATGTATATTTTCTGCCTTGCACCCGATTATACCTACATCTGATGGATGGCCTTGGGAATCTAATTCTGGTATTGATTGTTTTGGCTGATTGTCTCCCCTTGTAGCTGCTTTCTTTATTATTGTGTAAATTTAGATCATGAGCTCATGTTTAGGTAAACAGCTGACCTTGTAAGAGGCTTAGGTGTGAACGCTCGTAAGTTTCAGAAGAAAGACGGCAAAGATTTATTTGTGTCCCTCCAATGAGTGGCCCTCAAGGACCCCGTTTTCTACAAGTGTTGGTCCAATACTCCGTCTAGGGGCAGGGGACTCAGACAGGGCTGCTTTGCCGCCCCCGATCTGGGGCAGGGGCAGTGGGCGGCCTGTGGCCCGGGCAGGAGCCTCTCCGCGTGTGTCCCAGGGACCCATCTGCCTGTGAGCCTCGGTCACCTGGCAGGAAGCTATGATGCCCAGACCTATGCTTAGCTGTGCAGCGAGGTGTACTGTGCGGACTGGTTCCAGACACACTTCAAGTAAGAGGGCGGCCTGAGTGGAAAGGTGAGAGTTTGGGCAGCTGTGCAGACAAAGAAAGCGCCCTTTGGCCTGGGCCTAAATGCTTGTGACACTCCACTGGGCCTGCCGGGCTCTGAGGGCCCTGCCCTGGGCCCCCTGCTCCCCTGCCCTTTGTTCAGTCACAGCAGAGATGGCCACACCCACTCCCTCAGTGAGGGCAGTGTTCCAACCTCCCTCAGCCCCGCCCCCTCTCCGCAGGTTACCATGGACTACAGAGGCTGCATTCTGAGGCCAGGGCGTTCCGAGAATGCCAAGGGAAGTCATGATGACCTTAAATGATTTCCTCTTGTGTCAGTTTTGGTAAACTTTAGGAGCTAGGAAATGGTCCACTTGACAGAAATGTTCAAATTTACTGGCATTTCATATATTCTCTGCTCTAACATTGTCCTGACTCTTTCTGTATATTCTTTACTTATGTTTTTGTTTTCCTTAATCAAAGTGTGTCTTTTAAATCTTTTCAAAGAAGATTCTTTGGACTTACTAAATCACCTGAATTTTATACGTTTTCTGTTGTATTAAGTTCTGCTCATATCTTTATTTAACTTTTTTCTATGTTCTCAGGGTTTATTGTTTTCATCTTCTGATGTCAATTAAAACACTTGGTTATTCATTTTAATAAATCTTTTTACTTATAAAGATTTGAACTTTTGAAGATTCCAGCTTACTTGTACGTTTCTAAGGGTCAGGTCCTCTCCATTGTTGCCGGCCTAAGGCTTAGTTCACCATATAGCAATGTATATATTGACCTATTTTCCCCTCGACTTTCTGTGATCCCCTACATCTCACCTTTCTTTGCAGACAAGCCATTTGAAATACCCTTAACTTATTTCACAGCCAATAAGGCTTTGAAATAATGTGTATTTTTTAGAGAAATCTTCTTATATAATTAGGCAGAAAATCTGACCTGCCATAGTTTTCAAAACAGCATAATTTCACTCTTCTCAATGATTAATCTGTTGTATTACACAACCTTTGTGTATTTAGCTTTATCAATGTCATGTCCTTTAAAAATGTTTTAGAGATCCTACCAGTCTTTGAAAACATCCTCGTGCCTTGTTTCAGTTCCAGTTTATGTATAATTTCTGCCTTGCACCCGATTATTCCTACATCTGATGGATGGCCTTGGGAATCTAATTCTGGTATTGATTGTTTTGGCTGATTGTCTCCCCTTGTAGCTGCTTTCTTCATTATTGTGTAAATTTAGATCATGAGCTCATGTTTAGCTAAACAGCTGACCTTGTAAGAGGCTTAGGTGTGAACGCTCGTAAGTTTCAGAAGAAAGACGGCAAAGATTTATTTGTTTCCCTCCAATGAGTGGCCCTCAAGGACCCCGTTTTCTACAAGTGTTGGTCCAATACTCCCTCTAGAGGCAGGGGACTCAGACAGGGCTGCTTTGCGGCCCCCGATCTGGGGCAGGGGCAGTGGGCGGCCTGTGGCCCGGGCAGGAGCCTCTCCGCGTGTGTCCCAGGGACCCATCTGCCTGTGAGCCTCGGTCACCTGGCAGGAAGCTACGATGCCCAGACCTATGCTTAGCTGTGCAGCGAGGTGTACTGCGCGGACAGGTTCCACACACACTTCAAGTAAGAGGGCGGCCTGAGTGGAAAGGTGAGAGTTTGGGCAGCTGTGCAGACAAAGAAAGCGCCCTTTGGCCTGGGCCTAAATGCTTGTGACACTCCACTGGGCCTGCCGGGCTCTGAGGGCCCTGCCCTGGGCCCCCTGCTCCCCTGCCCTTTGTTCAGTCACAGCAGAGATGGCCACACCCACTCCCTCATTGAGGGCAGTGTTCCAACCTCCCTCAGCCCCGCCCCCTCTCCGCAGGTTACCATGGACTACAGAGGCTGCATTCTGAGGCCAGGGCGTTCCGAGAATGCCAAGGGCAGACATGATGACCTTAAATGATTTCCTCTTGTGTCAGTTTTGGTAAACTTTAGGAGCTAGGAAATGGTCCACTATCCAAATATGTTCAAAGTTACTGGCATTTCATATATTCTCTGCTCTAACTTTGTCCTGACTCTTTCTGTATATTCTTTACTTATGTTTTTGTTTTCCTTAAACAAAGTGTGTCTTTTAAATCTTTTCAAAGAAGATTCTTTGGACTTACTAAATCACCTGAATTTTATACGTTTTCTGTTGTATTAAGTTCTGCTCATATCTTTATTTAACTTTTTTCTATGTTCTCAGGGTTTATTGATTTCATCTTCTGATGTCAATTAAAACACTTGGTTATTCATTTTAATAAATCTTTTTACTTATAAAGATTTGAACTTTTGAAGATTCCAGCTTACTTGTACGTTTCTAAGGGTCAGGTCCTCTCCACTGTTGCCGGCCTAAGGCTTAGTTCACCATATAGCAATGTATATATTGACCTATTTTCCCCTCGACTTTCTGTGATCCACTACATCTCACCTTTCTTTGCAGACAAGCCATTTGAAATACCCTTAACTTATTTCACAGCCAATAAGGCTTTGAAATAATGTGTATTTTTTAGAGAAATCTCCTTATATAATTAGGCAGAAAATCTGACCTGCCATAGTTTTCAAAACAGCATAATTTCACTCTTCTCAATGATTAATCTGTTGTATTACACAACCTTTGTGTATTTAGCTTTATCAATGACATGTCCTTTAAAAATGTTTTAGAGATCCTACTAGTCTTTGAAAACATCCTCGTGCCTTGTTTCAGTTCCAGTTTTATGTATATTTTCTGCCTTGCACCCGATTATTCCTACATCTGATGGATGGCCTTGGGAATCTAATTCTGGTATTGATTGTTTTGGCTGATTGTCTCCCCTTGTAGCTGCTTTCTTCATTATTGTGTAAATTTAGATCATGAGCTCATGTTTAGCTAAACAGCTGACCTTGTAAGAGGCTTAGGTGTGAACGCTCGTAAGTTTCAGAAGAAATACGGCAAAGATTTATTTGTGTCCCTCCAATGAGTGGCCCTCAAGGACCCCGTTTTCTACAAGTGTTGGTCCAATACTCCCTCTAGAGGCAGGGGACTCAGACAGGGCTGCTTTGCGGCCCCCGATCTGGGGCAGGGGCAGTGGGCGGCCTGTGGCCCGGGCAGGAGCCTCTCCGCGTGTGTCCCAGGGACCCATCTGCCTGTGAGCCTCGGTCACCTGGCAGGAAGCTACGATGCCCAGACCTATGCTTAGCTGTGCAGCGAGGTGTACTGCGCGGACAGGTTCCACACACACTTCAAGTAAGAGGGCGGCCTGAGTGGAAAGGTGAGAGTTTGGGCAGCTGTGCAGACAAAGAAAGCGCCCTTTGGCCTGGGCCTAAATGCTTGTGACACTCCACTGGGCCTGCCGGGCTCTGAGGGCCCTGCCCTGGGCCCCCTGCTCCCCTGCCCTTTGTTCAGTCACAGCAGAGATGGCCACACCCACTCCCTCATTGAGGGCAGTGTTCCAACCTCCCTCAGCCCCGCCCCCTCTCCGCAGGTTACCATGGACTACAGAGGCTGCATTCTGAGTCCAGGGCGTACCGAGAATGCCAAGGGCAGACATGATGACCTTAAATGATTTCCTCTTGTGTCAGTTTTGGTAAACTTTAGGAGCTAGGAAATGGTCCACTATCCAAATATGTTCAAATTTACTGGCATTTCATATATTCTCTGCTCTAACTTTGTCCTGACTCTTTCTGTATATTCTTTACTTATGTTTTTGTTTTCCTTAAACAAAGTGTGTCTTTTAAATCTTTTCAAAGAAGATTCTTTGGACTTACTAAATCACCTGAATTTTATACGTTTTCTGTTGTATTAAGTTCTGCTCATATCTTTATTTAACTTTTTTCTATGTTCTCAGGGTTTATTGATTTCATCTTCTGATGTCAATTAAAACACTTGGTTATTCATTTTAATAAATCTTTTTACTTATAAAGATTTGAACTTTTGAAGATTCCAGCTTACTTGTACGTTTCTAAGGGTCAGGTCCTCTCCACTGTTGCCGGCCTAAGGCTTAGTTCACCATATAGCAATGTATATATTGACCTATTTTCCCCTCGACTTTCTGTGATCCACTACATCTCACCTTTCTTTGCAGACAAGCCATTTGAAATACCCTTAACTTATTTCACAGCCAATAAGGCTTTGAAATAATGTGTATTTTTTAGAGAAATCTCCTTATATAATTAGGCAGAAAATCTGACCTGCCATAGTTTTCAAAACAGCATAATTTCACTCTTCTCAATGATTAATCTGTTGTATTACACAACCTTTGTGTATTTAGCTTTATCAATGACATGTCCTATAAAAATGTTTTAGAGATCCTACCAGTCTTTGAAAACATCCTCGTGCCTTGTTTCAGTTCCAGTTTGATGTATATTTTCTGCCTTGCACCCGATTATACCTACATCTGATGGATGGCCTTGGGAATCTAATTCTGGTATTGATTGTTTTGGGTGACTGTCTCCCCTTGTAGCTGCTTTCTTTATTATTGTGTAAATTTAGATCATGAGCTCATGTTTAGCTAAACAGCTGACCTTGTAAGAGGCTTAGGTGTGAACGCTCGTAAGTTTCAGAAGAAAGACGGCAAAGATTTATTTGTGTCCCTCCAATGAGTGGCCCTCAAGGTCCCCGTTTTCTACAAGTGTTGGTCCAATACTCCGTCTAGAGGCAGGGGACTCAGACAGGGCTGCTTTGCGGCCCCCGATCTGGGGCAGGGGCAGTGGGCGGCCTGTGGCCCGGGCAGGAGCCTCTCCGCGTGTGTCCCAGGGACCCATCTGCCTGTGAGCCTCGGTCACCTGGCAGGAAGCTACGATGCCCAGACCTATGCTTAGCTGTGCAGAGAGGTGTACTGCGCGGACAGGTTCCACACACACTTCAAGTAAGAGGGCGGCCTGAGTGGAAAGGTGAGAGTTTGGGCAGCTGTGCAGACAAAGAAGGCGCCCTTGGGCCTGGGCCTAAATGCTTGTGACACTCCACTGGGCCTGCCGGGCTCTGAGGGCCCTGCCCTGGGCCCCCTGCTCCCCTGCCCTTTGTTCAGTCACAGCAGAGATGGCCACACCCACTCCCTCAGTGAGGGCAGTGTTCCAACCTCCCTCAGCCCCGCCCCCTCTCCGCAGGTTACCATGGACTACAGAGGCTGCATTCTGAGGCCAGGGCGTTCCGAGAATGCCAAGGGCAGACATGATGACCTTAAATGATTTCCTCTTGTGTCAGTTTTGGTAAACTTTAGGAGCTAGGAAATGGTCCACTTGACAGAAATGTTCAAATTTACTGGCATTTCATATATTCTCTGCTCTAACATTGTCCTGACTCTTTCTGTATATTCTTTACTTATGTTTTTGTTTTCCTTAATCAAAGTGTGTCTTTTAAATCTTTTCAAAGAAGATTCTTTGGACTTACTAAATCACCTGAATTTTATACGTTTTCTGTTGTATTAAGTTCTGCTCCTATCTTTATTTAACTTTTTTCTATGTTCTCAGGGTTTATTGTTTTCATCTTCTGATGTCAATTAAAACACTTGGTTATTCATTTTAATAAATCTTTTTACTTATAAAGATTTGAACTTTTGAAGATTCCAGCTTACTTGTACGTTTCTAAGGGTCAGGTCCTCTCCACTGTTGCTGGCCTGAGGCTTAGTTCACCATATAGCAATGTATATATTGACCTATTTTCCCCTCGACTTTCTGTGATCCACTACATCTCACCTTTCTTTGCAGACAAGCCATTTGAAATACCCTTAACTTATTTCACAGCCAATAAGGCTTTGAAATAATGTTTATTTTTTAGAGAAATCTTCTTATATAATTAGGCAGAAAATCTGACCTGCCATAGTTTTCAAAACAGCATAATTTCACTCTTCTCAATGATTAATTTGTTGTATTACACAACCTTTGTGTATTTAGCTTTATCAATGACATGTCCTTTAAAAATGTTTTAGAGATCCTACCAGTCTTTGAAAACATCCTCGTGCCTTGTTTCAGTTCCAGTTTATGTATATTTTCTGCCTTGCACCCGATTATTCCTACATCTGATGGATGGCCTTGGGAATCTAATTCTGGTATTGATTGTTTTGGCTGATTGTCTCCCCTTGTAGCTGCTTTCTTCATTATTGTGTAAATTTAGATCATGAGCTCATGTTTAGCTAAACAGCTGACCTTGTAAGAGGTTTAGGTGTGAACGCTCGTAAGTTTCAGCAGAAAGTCGGCAAAGATTTATTTGTGTCCCTCCAATGAGTGGCCCTCAAGGACCCCGTTTTCTACAAGTGTTTGTCCAATACTCCCTCTAGAGGCAGGGGACTCCGACAGGGCTGCTTTGAGGCCCCCGATCTGGGGCAGGGGCAGTGGGCGGCCTGTGGCCCGGGCAGGAGCCTCTCCGCGTGTGTCCCAGGGACCCATCTGCCTGTGAGCCTCGGTCACCTGGCAGGAAGCTACGATGCCCAGACCTATGCTTAGCTGTGCAGCGAGGTGTACTGCGCGGACAGGTTCCACACACACTTCAAGTAAGAGGGCGGCCTGAGTGGAAAGGTGAGAGTTTGGGCAGCTGTGCAGACAAAGAAAGCGCCCTTTGGCCTGGGCCTAAATGCTTGTGACACTCCACTGGGCCTGCCGGGCTCTGAGGGCCCTGCCCTGGGCCCCCTGCTCCCCTGCCCTTTGTTCAGTCACAGCAGAGATGGCCACACCCACTCCCTCAGTGAGGGCAGTGTTCCAACCTCCCTCAGCCCCGCCCCCACTCCGCAGGTTACCATGGACTACAGAGGCTGCATTCTGAGGCCAGGGCGTTCCGAGAATGCCAAGGGCAGACATGATGACCTTAAATGATTTCCTCTTGTGTCAGTTTTGGTAAACTTTAGGAGCTAGGAAATGGTCCACTTGACAGAAATGTTCAAATTTACTGGCATTTCATATATTCTCTGCTCTAACATTGTCCTGACTCTTTCTGTATATTCTTTACTTATGTTTTTGTTTTCCTTAATCAAAGTGTGTCTTTTAAATCTTTTCAAAGAAGATTCTTTGGACTTACTAAATCACCTGAATTTTATACGTTTTCTGTTGTATTAAGTTCTGCTCATATCTTTATTTATCTTTGTTCTATGTTCTCAGGGTTTATTGTTTTCATCTTCTGATGTCAATTAAAACACTTGGTTATTCATTTTAATAAATCTTTTTACTTATAAAGATTTGAACTTTTGAAGATTCCAGCTTACTTGTACGTTTCTAAGGGTCAGGTTCTCTCCACTGTTGCCGGCCTAAGGCTTAGTTCACCATATAGCAATGAATATATTGACCTATTTTCCCCTCGACTTTCTGTGATCCACTACATCTCACCTTTCTTTGCAGACAAGCCATTTGAAATACCCTTAACTTATTTCACAGCCAATAAGGCTTTGAAATAATGTGTATTTTTTAGAGAAATCTTCTTATATAATTAGGCAGAAAATCTGACCTGCCATAGTTTTCAAAACAGCATAATTTCACTCTTCTCAATGATTAATCTGTTGTATTACACAACCTTTGTGTATTTAGCTTTATCAATGACATGTTCTTTAAAAATGTTTTAGAGATCCTACCAGTCTTTGAAAACATCCTCGTGCCTTGTTTCAGTTCCAGTTTATGTATATTTTCTGCCTTGCACCCGATTATTCCTACATCTGATGGATGGCCTTGGGAATCTAATTCTGGTATTGATTGTTTTGGCTGATTGTCTCCCCTTGTAGCTGCTTTCTTCATTATTGTGTAAATTTAGATCATGAGCTCATGTTTAGCTAAACAGCTGACCTTGTAAGAGGCTTAGGTGTGAACGCTCGTAAGTTTCAGAAGAAAGACGGGAAAGATTTGTTTCCCTCCAATGAGTGGCCCTCAAGGACCCAGTTTTCTACAAGTGTTGGTCCAATACTCCCTCTAGAGGCAGGGGACTCCGACAGGGCTGCTTTGAGGCCCCCGATCTGGGGCAATGGCAGTTGGCGGCCTGTGGCCCGGGCAGGAGCCACTCCGCGTGTGTCCCAGGGACCCATCTGCCTGTGAGCCTCGGTCACCTGGCAGGAAGCTACGATGCCCAGACCTATGCTTAGCTGTGCAGCGAGGTGTACTGCGCGGACAGGTTCCACACACACTTCAAGTAAGAGGGCGGCCTGAGTGGAAAGGTGAGAGTTTGGGCAGCTGTGCAGACAAAGAAAGCGCCCTTTGGCCTGGGCCTAAATGCTTGTGACACTCCACTGGGCCTGCCGGGCTCTGAGGGCCCTGCCCTGGGCCCCCTGCTCCCCTGCCCTTTGTTCAGTCACAGCAGAGATGGCCACACCCACTCCCTCAGTGAGGGCAGTGTTCCAACCTCCCTCAGCCCCGCCCCCTCTCCGCAGGTTACCATGGACTACAGAGGCTGCATTCTGAGGCCAGGGCATTCCGAGAATGCCAAGGGCAGACATGATGACCTTAAATGATTTCCTCTTGTGTCAGTTTTGGTAAACTTTAGGAGCTAGGAAATGGTCCACTTGACAGAAATGTTCAAATTTACTGGCATTTCATATATTCTCTGCTCTAACATTGTCCTGACTCTTTCTGTATATTCTTTACTTATGTTTTTGTTTTCCTTAATCAAAGTGTGTCTTTTAAATCTTTTCAAAGAAGATTCTTTGGACTTACTAAATCACCTGAATTTTATACGTTTTCTGTTGTATTAAGTTCTGCTCCTATCTTTATTGAACTTTTTTCTATGTTCTCAGGGTTTATTCTTTTCATCTTCTGATGTCAATTAAAACACTTGGTTATTCATTTTAATAAATCTTTTTACTTATAAAAATTTGAACTTTTGAAGATTCCAGCTTACTTGTATGTTTCTAAGGGTTAGGTCCTCTCCACTGTTGCCGGCCTAAGGCTTAGTTCACCATATAGCAATGTATATATTGACCTATTTTCCCCTCGACTTTCTGTGATCCCCTACATCTCACCTTTCTTTGCAGACAAGCCATTTGAAACACCCTTAACTTATTTCACAGCCAATAAGGCTTTGAAATAATGTTTATTTTTTAGAGAAATCTTCTTATATAATTAGGCAGAAAATCTGACCTGCAATAGTTTTCAAAACAGCATAATTTCACTCTTCTCAATGATTAATCTGTTGTATTACACAACCTTTGTGTATTTAGCTTTATCAATGACATGTCCTTTAAAAATGTTTTAGAGATCCTACCAGTCTTTGAAAACATCCTCGTGCCTTGTTTCAGTTCCAGTTTTATGTATATTTTCTGCCTTGCACCCAATTATTCCTACATCTGATGGATGGCCTTGGGAATCTAATTCTGGTATTGATTGTTTTGGCTGATTGTCTCCCCTTATAGCTGCTTTCTTCATTATTGTGTAAATTTAGATCATGAGCTCATGTTTAGCTAAACAGCTGACCTTGTAAGAGGCTTAGGTGTGAACGCTCGTAAGTTTCAGCAGAAAGTCGGCAAAGATTTATTTGTGTCCCTCCAATGAGTGGCCCTCAAGGACCCCGTTTTCTACAAGTGTTGGTCCAATACTCCCTCTAGAGGCAGGGGACTCCGACAGGGCTGCTTTGCGGCCCCCGATCTGGGGCAGGGGCTGTGGGCGGCGTGTGGCCCGGGCAGGAGCCTCTCCGCGTGTGTCCCAGGGACCCATCTGCCTGTGAGCCTCGGTCACCTGGCAGGAAGCTACGATGCCCAGACCTATGCTTAGCTGTGCAGCGAGGTGTACTGCGCGGACAGGTTCCACACACACTTCAAGTAAGAGGGCGGCCTGAGTGGAAAGGTGAGAGTTTGGGCAGCTGTGCAGACAAAGAAAGCGCCCTTTGGCCTGGGCCTAAATGCTTGTGACACTCCACTGGGCCTGCCGGGCTCTGAGGGCCCTGCCCTGGGCCCCCTGCTCCCCTGCCCTTTGTTCAGTCACAGCAGAGATTGCCACACCCACTCCCTCAGTGAGGGCAGTGTTCCAACCTCCCTCAGCCCCGCCCCCTCTCCGCAGGTTACCATGGACTACAGTGGCTGCATTCTGAGGCCAGGGCGTTCCGAGAATGCCAAGGGCAGACATGATGACCTTAAATGATTTCCTCTTGTGTCAGTTTTGGTAAACTTTAGGAGCTAGGAAATGGTCCACTTTCCAGAAATGTTCAAATTTACTGGCATTTCATATATTCTCTGCTCTAACATTGTCCTGACTCTTTCTGTATATTCTTTACTTATGTTTTTGTTTTCCTTAATCAAAGTGTGTCTTTTAAATCTTTTCAAAGAAGATTCTTTGGACTTACTAAATCACCTGAATTTTATACGTTTTCTGTTGTATTAAGTTCTGCTCATATCTTTATTTATCTTTGTTCTATGTTCTCAGGGTTTATTGTTTTCATCTTCTGATGTCAATTAAAACACTTGGTTATTCATTTTAATAAATCTTTTTACTTATAAAGATTTGAACTTTTGAAGATTCCAGCTTACTTGTACGTTTCTAAGGGTCAGGTTCTCTCCACTGTTGCCGGCCTAAGGCTTAGTTCACCATATAGCAATGAATATATTGACCTATTTTCCCCTCGACTTTCTGTGATCCACTACATCTCACCTTTCTTTGCAGACAAGCCATTTGAAATACCCTTAACTTATTTCACAGCCAATAAGGCTTTGAAATAATGTGTATTTTTTAGAGAAATCTTCTTATATAATTAGGCAGAAAATCTGACCTGCCATAGTTTTCAAAACAGCATAATTTCACTCTTCTCAATGATTAATCTGTTGTATTACACAACCTTTGTGTATTTAGCTTTATCAATGACATGTCCTTTAAAAATGTTTTAGAGATCCTACCAGTCTTTGAAAACATCCTCGTGCCTTGTTTCAGTTCCAGTTTATGTATATTTTCTGCCTTGCACCCGATTATTCCTACATCTGATGGATGGCCTTGGGAATCTAATTCTGGTATTGATTGTTTTGGCTGATTGTCTCCCCTTGTAGCTGCTTTCTTTATTATTGTGTAAATTTAGATCATGAGCTCATGTTTAGCTAAACAGCTGACCTTCTAAGAGGCTTAGGTGTGAACGCTCGTAAGTTTCAGAAGAAAGACGGCAAAGATTTATTTGTGTCCCTCCAATGAGTGGCCCTCAAGGTCCCCGTTTTATACAAGTGTTGGTCCAATACTCCGTCTAGAGGCAGGGGACTCAGACAGGGCTGCTTTGCAGCCCCCGATCTGGGGCAGGGGCAGTGGGCGGCCTGTGGCCCGGGCAGGAGCCTCTCCGTGTGTGTTCCAGGGACCCATCTGCCTGTGAGCCTCGGTCACCTGGCAGGAAGCTACGATGCCCAGACCTATGCTTCGCTGTGCAGCGAGGTGTACTGCGCGGACAGGTTCCACACACACTTCAAGTAAGAGGGCGGCCTGAGTGGAAAGGTGAGAGTTTGGGCAGCTGTGCAGACAAAGAAGGCGCCCTTGGGCCTGGGCCTAAATGCTTGTGACACTCCACTGGGCCTGCCGGGCTCTGAGGGCCCTGCCCTGGGCCCCCTGCTCCCCTGCCCTTTGTTCAGTCACAGCAGAGATGGCCACACCCACTCCCTCAGTGAGGGCAGTGTTCCAACCTCCCTCAGCCCCGCCCCCTCTCCGCAGGTTACCATGGACTACAGAGGCTGCATTCTGAGGCCAGGGCGTTCCGAGAATGCCAAGGGCAGACATGATGACCTTAAATGATTTCCTCTTGTGTCAGTTTTGGTAAACTTTAGGAGCTAGGAAATGGTCCACTTGACAGAAATGTTCAAATTTACTGGCATTTCATATATTCTCTGCTCTAACATTGTCCTGACTCTTTCTGTATATTCTTTACTTATGTTTTTGTTTTCCTTAATCAAAGTGTGTCTTTTAAATCTTTTCAAAGAAGATTCTTTGGACTTACTAAATCACCTGAATTTTATACGTTTTCTGTTGTATTAAGTTCTGCTCATATCTTTATTTAACTTTTTTCTATGTTCTCAGGGTTTATTGTTTTCATCTTCTGATGTCAATTAAAACACTTGGTTCTTCATTTTAATAAATCTTTTTACTTATAAAAATTTGAACTTTTGAAGATTCCAGCTTACTTGTACGTTTCTAAGGGTCAGGTCCTCTCCACTGTTGCCGGCCTAAGGCTTAGTTCACCATATAGCAATGTATATATTGACCTATTTTCCCCTCGACTTTCTGTGATCCCCTACATCTCACCTTTCTTTGCAGACAAGCCATTTGAAACACACTTAACTTATTTCACAGCCAATAAGGCTTTGAAATAATGTGTATTTTTTAGAGAAATCTTCTTATATAATTAGGCAGAAAATCTGACCTGCCATAGTTTTCAAAACAGCATAATTTCACTCTTCTCAATGATTAATCTGTTGTATTACACAACCTTTGTGTATTTAGCTTTATCAATGACATGTCCTTTAAAAATGTTTTAGAGATCCTACCAGTCTTTGAAAACATCCTCGTGCCTTGTTTCAGTTCCAGTTTTATGTATATTTTCTGCCTTGCACCCGATTATACCTACATCTGATGGATGGCCTTGGGAATCTAATTCTGGTATTGATTGTTTTGGCTGATTGTCTCCCCTTGTAGCTGCTTTCTTTATTATTGTGTAAATTTAGATCATGAGCTCATGTTTAGCTAAACAGCTGACCTTGTAAGAGGCTTAGGTGTGAACGCTCGTAAGTTTCAGAAGAAAGACGGCAAAGATTTATTTGTGTCCCTCCAATGAGTGGCCCTCAAGGACCCCGTTTTCTACAAGTGTTGGTCCAATACTCCGTCTAGGGGCAGGGGACTCAGACAGGGCTGCTTTGCCGCCCCCGATCTGGGGCAGGGGCAGTGGGCGGCCTGTGGCCCGGGCAGGAGCCTCTCCGCGTGTGTCCCAGGGACCCATCTGCCTGTGAGCCTCGGTCACCTGGCAGGAAGCTATGATGCCCAGACCTATGCTTAGCTGTGCAGCGAGGTGTACTGTGCGGACTGGTTCCACACACACTTCAAGTAAGAGGGCGGCCTGAGTGGAAAGGTGAGAGTTTGGGCAGCTGTGCAGACAAAGAAAGCGCCCTTTGGCCTGGGCCTAAATGCTTGTGACACTCCACTGGGCCTGCCGGGCTCTGAGGGCCCTGCCCTGGGCCCCCTGCTCCCCTGCCCTTTGTTCAGTCACAGCAGAGATGGCCACACCCACTCCCTCAGTGAGGGCAGTGTTCCAACCTCCCTCAGCCCCGCCCCCTCTCCGCAGGTTACCATGGACTACAGAGGCTGCATTCTGAGGCCAGGGCGTTCCGAGAATGCCAAGGGAAGTCATGATGACCTTAAATGATTTCCTCTTGTGTCAGTTTTGGTAAACTTTAGGAGCTAGGAAATGGTCCACTTGACAGAAATGTTCAAATTTACTGGCATTTCATATATTCTCTGCTCTAACATTGTCCTGACTCTTTCTGTATATTCTTTACTTATGTTTTTGTTTTCCTTAATCAAAGTGTGTCTTTTAAATCTTTTCAAAGAAGATTCTTTGGACTTACTAAATCACCTGAATTTTATACGTTTTCTGTTGTATTAAGTTCTTCTCCTATCTTTATTTAACTTTTTTCTATGTTCTCAGGGTTTATTGTTTTCATCTTCTGATGTCAATTAAAACACTTGGTTCTTCATTTTAATAAATCTTTTTACTTATAAAGATTTGAACTTTTGAAGATTCCAGCTTACTTGTACGTTTCTAAGGGTCAGGTCCTCTCCATTGTTGCCGGCCTAAGGCTTAGTTCACCATATAGCAATGTATATATTGACCTATTTTCCCCTCGACTTTCTGTGATCCCCTACATCTCACCTTTCTTTGCAGACAAGCCATTTGAAATACCCTTAACTTATTTCACAGCCAATAAGGCTTGGAAATAATGTGTATTTTTTAGAGAAATCTTCTTATATAATTAGGCAGAAAATCTGACCTGCCATAGTTTTCAAAACAGCATAATTTCACTCTTCTCAATGATTAATCTGTTGTATTACACAACCTTTGTTTATTTAGCTTTATCAATGACATGTCCTTTAAAAATGTTTTAGAGATCCTACCAGTCTTTGAAAACATCCTCGTGCCTTGTTTCAGTTCCAGTTTTATGTATATTTTCTGCCTTGCACCCAATTATTCCTACATCTGATTGATGGCCTTGGGAATCTAATTCTGGTATTGATTGTTTTGGCTGATTGTCTCCCCTTATAGCTGCTTTCTTCATTATTGTGTAAATTTAGATCATGAGCTCATGTTTAGCTAAACAGCTGACCTTGTAAGAGGCTTAGGTGTGAACGCTCGTAAGTTTCAGCAGAAAGTCGGCAAAGATTTATTTGTGTCCCTCCAATGAGTGGCCCTCAAGGACCCCGTTTTCTACAAGTGTTGGTCCAATACTCCCTCTAGAGGCAGGGGACTCCGACAGGGCTGCTTTCCGGCCCCCGATCTGGGGCAGGGGCTGTGGGCGGCGTGTGGCCCGGGCAGGAGCCTCTCCGCCTGTGTCCCAGGGACCCATCTGCCTGTGAGCCTCGGTCACCTGGCAGGAAGCTACGATGCCCAGACCTATGCTTAGCTGTGCAGCGAGGTGTAATGCGCGGACAGGTTCCACACACACTTCAAGTAACAGGGCGGCCTGAGTGGAAAGGTGAGAGTTTGGGCAGCTGTGCAGACAAAGAAAGCGCCCTTTGACCTGGGCCTAAATGCTTGTGACACTCCACTGGGCCTGCCGGGCTCTGAGGGCCCTGCCCTGGGCCCCCTGCTCCCCTGCCCTTTGTTCAGTCACAGCAGAGATGGCCACACCCACTCCCTCAGTGAGGGCAGTGTTCCAACCTCCCTCAGCCCCGCCCCCTCTCCGCAGGTTACCATGGACTACAGAGGCTGCATTCTGAGGCCAGGGCATTCCGAGAATGGCAAGGGCAGACATGATGACCTTAAATGATTTCCTCTTGTGTCAGTTTTGGTAAACTTTAGGAGCAAGAAATGGTCCACTTTACAGAAATGTTCAAATTTACTGGCATTTCATATATTCTCTTCTCTAACATTGTCCTGACTCTTTCTGTATATTCTTTACTTATGTTTTTGTTTTCCTTAATCAAAGTGTGTCTTTTAAATCTTTTCAAAGAAGATTCTTTGGACTTACTAAATCACCTGAATTTTATACGTTTTCTGTTGTATTAAGTTCTGCTCCTATCTTTATTGAACTTTTTTCTATGTTCTCAGGGTTTATTCTTTTCATCTTCTGATGTCAATTAAAACACTTGGTTATTCATTTTAATAAATCTTTTTACTTATAAAGATTTGAACTTTTGAAGATTCCAGCATACTTGTACGTTTCAAAGGGTCAGGTCCTCTCCACTGTTGCCGGCCTAAGGCTTAGTTCACCATATAGCAATGTATATATTGACCTATTTTCCCCTCGACTTTCTGTGATCCACTACATCTCACCTTTCTTTGCAGACAAGCCATTTGAAATACCCTTAACTTATTTCACAGCCAATAAGGCTTTGAAATAATGTTTATTTTTTAGAGAAATCTTCTTATATAATTAGGCAGAAAATCTGACCTGCCATAGTTTTCAAAACAGCATAATTTCACTCTTCTCAATGATTAATCTGTTGTATTACACAACCTTTGTGTATTTAGCTTTATCAATGACATGTCCTTTAAAAATGTTTTAGAGATCCTACCAGTCTTTGAAAACATCCTCGTGCCTTGTTTCAGTTCCAGTTTTATGTATATTTTCTGCCTTGCACCCGATTATTCCTACATCTGATGGATGGCCTTGGGAATCTAATTCTGGTATTGATTGTTTTGGCTGATTGTCTCCCCTTGTAGCTGCTTTCTTCATTATTGTGTAAATTTAGATCATGAGCTCATGTTTAGCTAAACAGCTGACCTTGTAAGAGGTTTAGGTGTGAACGCTCGTAAGTTTCAGCAGAAAGTCGGCAAAGATTTATTTGTGTCCCTCCAATGAGTGGCCCTCAAGGACCCCGTTTTCTACAAGTGTTTGTCCAATACTCCCTCTAGAGGCAGGGGACTCCGACAGGGCTGCTTTGAGGCCCCCGATCTCTGGCAGGGGCAGTGGGCGGCCTGTGGCCCGGGCAGGAGCCTCTCCGCGTGTGTCCCAGGGACCCATCTGCCTGTGAGCCTCGGTCACCTGGCAGGAAGCTACGATGCCCAGACCTATGCTTAGCTGTGCAGCGAGGTGTACTGCGCGGACAGGTTCCACACACACTTCAAGTAAGAGGGCGGCCTGAGTGGAAAGGTGAGAGTTTGGGCAGCTGTGCAGAAAAAGAAACCGCCCTTTGGCCTGGGCCTAAATGCTTGTGACACTCCACTGGGCCTGCCGGGCTCTGAGGGCCCTGCCCTGGGCCCCCTGCTCCCCTGCCCTTTGTTCAGTCACAGCAGAGATGGCCACACCCACTCCCTCAGTGAGGGCAGTGTTCCAACCTCCCTCAGCCCCGCCCCCACTCCGCAGGTTACCATGGACTACAGAGGCTGCATTCTGAGGCCAGGGCGTTCCGAGAATGCCAAGGGCAGACATGATGACCTTAAATGATTTCCTCTTGTGTCAGTTTTGGTAAACTTTAGGAGCTAGGAAATGGTCCACTTGACAGAAATGTTCAAATTTACTGGCATTTCATATATTCTCTGCTCTAACATTGTCCTGACTCTTTCTGTATATTCTTTACTTATGTTTTTGTTTTCCTTAATCAAAGTGTGTCTTTTAAATCTTTTCAAAGAAGATTCTTTGGACTTACTAAATCACCTGAATTTTATCCGTTTTCTGTTGTATTAAGTTCTGCTCATATCTTTATTTATCTTTGTTCTATGTTCTCAGGGTTTATTGTTTTCATCTTCTGATGTCAATTAAAACACTTGGTTATTCATTTTAATAAATCTTTTTACTTATAAATATTTGAACTTTTGAAGATTCCAGCTTACTTGTACGTTTCTATGGGTCAGGTTCTCTCCACTGTTGCCGGCCTAAGGCTTAGTTCACCATATAGCAATGTATATATTGACCTATTTTCCCCTCGACTTTCTGTGATCCACTACATCTCACCTTTCTTTGCAGACAAGCCATTTGAAATACCCTTAACTTATTTCACAGCCAATAAGGCTTTGAAATAATGTGTATTTTTTAGAGAAATCGTCTTATATAATTAGGCAGAAAATCTGACCTGCCATAGTTTTCAAAACAGCATAATTTCACTCTTCTCAATGATTAATCTGTTGTTTTACACAACCTTTGTGTATTTAGCTTTATCAATGACATGTCCTTTAAAAATGTTTTAGAGATCCTACCAGTCTTTGAAAACATCCACGTGCCTTGTTTCAGTTCCAGTTTATGTATATTTTCTGCCTTGCACCCGATTATTCCTACATCTGATGGATGGCCTTGGGAATCTAATTCTGGTATTGATTGTTTTGGCTGATTGTCTCCCCTTGTAGCTGCTTTCTTCATTATTGTGTAAATTTAGATCATGAGCTCATGTTTAGCTAAACAGCTGACCTTGTAAGAGGCTTAGGTGTGAACGCTCGTAAGTTTCAGTAGAAAGACGGCAAAGATTTATTTGTTTCCCTCCAATGAGTGGCCCTCAAGGACCCCGTTTTCTACAAGTGTTGGTCCAATACACCCTCTAGAGGCAGGGGACTCAGACAGGGCTGCTTTGAGGCCCCCGATCTGGGGCAATGGCGGTTGGCGGCCTGTGGCCCGGGCAGTAGCCACTCCGCGTGTGTCCCAGGGACCCATCTGCCTGTGAGCCTCGGTCACCTGGCAGGAAGCTACGATGCCCAGACCTATGCTTAGCTGTGCAGCGAGGTGTACTGCGCGGACAGGTTCCACACACACTTCAAGTAAGAGGGCGGCCTGAGTGGAAAGGTGAGAGTTTGGGCAGCTGTGCAGACAAAGAAAGCGCCCTTTGGCCTGGGCCTAAATGCTTGTGACAATCCACTGGGCCTGCCGGGCTCTGAGGGCCCTGCCCTGGGCCCCCTGCTCCCCTGCCCTTTGTTCAGTCACAGCAGAGATGGCCACACCCACTCCCTCAGTAAGGGCAGTGTTCCAACCTCCCTCAGCCCCGCCCCCTCTCCGCAGGTTACCATGGACTACAGAGGCTGCATTCTGAGGCCAGGGCGTTCCGAGAATGCCAAGGGCAGACATGATGACCTTAAATGATTTCCTCTTGTGTCAGTTTTGGTAAACTTTAGGAGCTAGGAAATGGTCCACTTGACAGAAATGTTCAAATTTACTGGTATTTCATATATTCTCTGCTCTAACATTGTCCTGACTCTTTCTGTATATTCTTTACTTATGTTTTTGTTTTCCTTAATCAAAGTGTGTCTTTTAAATCTTTTCAAAGAAGATTCTTTGGACTTACTAAATCACCTGAATTTTATACGTTTTCTGTTGTATTAAGTTCTGCTCCTATCTTTATTTAACTTTTTTCTATGTTCTCAGGGTTTATTGTTTTCATCTTCTGATGTCAATTAAAACACTTGGTTATTCATTTTAATAAATCTTTTTACTTATAAAGATTTGAACTTTTGAAGATTCCAGCTTACTTGTACGTTTCAAAGGGTCAGGTCCTCTCCACTGTTGCCGGCCTAAGGCTTAGTTCACCATATAGCAATGTATATATTGACCTATTTTCCCCTCGACTTTCTGTGATCCCCTACATCTCACCTTTCTTTGCAGACAAGCCATTTGAAACACACTTAACTTATTTCACAGCCAATATGTCTTTGAAATAATGTGTATTTTTTAGAGAAATCTTCTTATATAATTAGGCAGAAAATCTGACCTGCCATAGTTTTCAAAACAGCATAATTTCACTCTTCTCAATGATTAATCTGTTGTATTACACAACCTTTGTGTATTTAGCTTTATCAATGACATGTCCTTTAAAAATGTTTTAGAGATCCTACCAGTCTTTGAAAACATCCTCGTGCCTTGTTTCAGTTCCAGTTTTATGTATATTTTCTGCCTTGCACCCGATTATACCTACATCTGATGGATGGCCTTGGGAATCTAATTCTGGTATTGATTGTTTTGGGTGATTGTCTCCCCTTGTAGCTGCTTTCTTTATTATTGTGTAAATTTAGATCATGAGCTCATGTTTAGCTAAACAGCTGACCTTGTAAGAGGCTTAGGTGTGAACGCTCGTAAGTTTCAGAAGAAAGACGGCAAAGATTTATTTGTGTCCCTCCAATGAGTGGCCCTCAAGGTCCCCGTTTTCTACAAGTGTTGGTCCAATACTCCGTCTAGAGGCAGGGGACTCAGACAGGGCTGCTTTGCGGCCCCCGATCTGGGGCAGGGGCAGTGGGCGGCCTGTGGCCCGGGCAGGAGCCTCTCCGCGTGTGTCCTAGGGACCCATCTGCCTGTGAGCCTCGGTCACCTGGCAGGAAGCTACGATGCCCAGACCTATGCTTAGCTGTGCAGAGAGGTGTACTGCGCGGACAGGTTCCACACACACTTCAAGTAAGAGGGCGGCCTGAGTGGAAAGGTGAGAGTTTGGGCAGCTGTGCAGACAAAGAAGGCGCCCTTGGGCCTGGGCCTAAATGCTTGTGACACTCCACTGGGCCTGCCGGGCTCTGAGGGCCCTGCCCTGGGCCCCCTGCTCCCCTGCCCTTTGTTCAGTCACAGCAGAGATGGCCACACCCACTCCCTCAGTGAGGGCAGTGTTCCAACCTCCCTCAGCCCCGCCCCCTCTCCGCAGGTTACCATGGACTACAGAGGCTGCATTCTGAGGCCAGGGCGTTCCGAGAATGCCAAGGGCAGACATGATGACCTTAAATGATTTCCTCTTGTGTCAGTTTTGGTAAACTTTAGGAGCTAGGAAATGGTCCACTTTCCAGAAATGTTCAAATTTACTGGCATTTCATATATTCTCTGCTCTAACATTGTCCTGACTCTTTCTGTATATTCTTTACTTATGTTTTTGTTTTCCTTAATCAAAGTGTGTCTTTTAAATCTTTTCAAAGAAGATTCTTTGGACTTACTAAATCACCTGAATTTTATACGTTTTCTGTTGTATTAAGTTCTGCTCCTATCTTTATTTAACTTTTCTCTATGTTCTCAGCGTTTATTGTTTTCATCTTCTGATGTCAATTAAAACACTTGGTTCTTCATTTTAATAAATCTTTTTACTTATAAAGATTTGAACTTTTGAAGATTCCAGCTTACTTGTACGTTTCTAAGGGTCAGGTCCTCTCCATTGTTGCCGACCTAAGGCTTAGTTCACCATATAGCAATGTATATATTGACCTATTTTCCCCTCGACTTTCTGTGATCCCCTACATCTCACCTTTCTTTGCAGACAAGCCATTTGAAACACACTTAACTTATTTCACAGCCAATATGTCTTTGAAATAATGTGTATTTTTTAGAGAAATCTTCTTATATAATTAGGCAGAAAATCTGACCTGCCATAGTTTTCAAAACAGCATACTTTCACTCTTCTCCATGATTAATCTGTTGTATTACACAACCTTTGTGTATTTAGCTTTATCAATGACATGTCCTTTAAAAATGTTTTAGAGATCCTACCAGTCTTTGAAAACATCCTCGTGCCTTGTTTCAGTTCCAGTTTTATGTATATTTTCTGCCTTGCACCCGATTATTCGTACATCTGATGGATGGCCTTGGGAATCTAATTCTGGTATTGATTGTTTTGGCTGATTGTCTCCCCTTGTAGCTGCTTTCTTTATTATTGTGTAAATTTAGATCATGAGCTCATGTTTAGCTAAACAGCTGACCTTGTAAGAGGCTTAGGTGTGAACGCTCGTAAGTTTCAGAAGAAAGACAGCAAAGATTTATTTGTGTCCCTCCAATGAGTGGCCCTCAAGGTCCCCGTTTTATACAAGTGTTGGTCCAATACTCCGTCTAGAGGCAGGGGACTCAGACAGGGCTGCTTTGCAGCCCCCGATCTGGGGCAGGGGCAGTGGGCGGCCTGTGGCCCGGGCAGGAGCCTCTCCGCGTGTGTCCCAGGGACCCATCTGCCTGTGAGCCTCGGTCACCTGGCAGGAAGCTACGATGCCCAGACCTATGCTTCGCTGTGCAGCGAGGTGTACTGCGCGGACAGGTTCCACACACACTTCAAGTAAGAGGGCGGCCTGAGTGGAAAGGTGAGAGTTTGGGCAGCTGTGCAGACAAAGAAGGCGCCCTTGGGCCTGGGCCTAAATGCTTGTGACACTCCACTGGGCCTGCCGGGCTCTGAGGGCCCTGCCCTGGGCCCCCTGCTCCCCTGCCCTTTGTTCAGTCACAGCAGAGATGGCCACACCCACTCCCTCAGTGAGGGCAGTGTTCCAACCTCCCTCAGCCCCGCCCCCTCTCCGCAGGTTACCATGGACTACAGAGGCTGCATTCTGAGGCCAGGGCGTTCCGAGAATGCCAAGGGCAGACATGATGACCTTAAATGATTTCCTCTTGTGTCAGTTTTGGTAAACTTTAGGAGCTAGGAAATGGTCCACTTGACAGAAATGTTCAAATTTACTGGCATTTCATATATTCTCTGCTCTAACATTGTCCTGACTCTTTCTGTATATTCTTTACTTATGTTTTTGTTTTCCTTAATCAAAGTGTGTCTTTTAAATCTTTTCAAAGAAGATTCTTTGGACTTACTAAATCACCTGAATTTTATACGTTTTCTGTTGTATTAAGTTCTGCTCATATCTTTATTTAACTTTTTTCTATGTTCTCAGGGTTTATTGTTTTCATCTTCTGATGTCAATTAAAACACTTGGTTCTTCATTTTAATAAATCTTTTTACTTATAAAAATTTGAACTTTTGAAGATTCCAGCTTACTTGTACGTTTCTAAGGGTCAGGTCCTCTCCACTGTTGCCGGCCTAAGGCTTAGTTCACCATATAGCAATGTATATATTGACCTATTTTCCCCTCGACTTTCTGTGATCCCCTACATCTCACCTTTCTTTGCAGACAAGCCATTTGAAACACACTTAACTTATTTCACAGCCAATATGTCTTTGAAATAATGTGTATTTTTTAGAGAAATCTTCTTATATAATTAGGCAGAAAATCTGACCTGCCATAGTTTTCAAAACAGCATAATTTCACTCTTCTCAATGATTAATCTGTTGTATTACACAACCTTTGTGTATTTAGCTTTATCAATGACATGTCCTTTAAAAATGTTTTAGAGATCCTACCAGTCTTTGAAAACATCCTCGTGCCTTGTTTCAGTTCCAGTTTTATGTATATTTTCTGCCTTGCACCCGATTATACCTACATCTGATGGATGGCCTTGGGAATCTAATTCTGGTATTGATTGTTTTGGCTGATTGTCTCCCCTTGTAGCTGCTTTCTTTATTATTGTGTAAATTTAGATCATGAGCTCATGTTTAGCTAAACAGCTGACCTTGTAAGAGGCTTAGGTGTGAACGCTCGTAAGTTTCAGAAGAAAGACGGCAAAGATTTATTTGTGTCCCTCCAATGAGTGGCCCTCAAGGACCCCGTTTTCTACAAGTGTTGGTCCAATACTCCGTCTAGGGGCACGGGACTCAGACAGGGCTGCTTTGCCGCCCCCGATCTGGGGCAGGGGCAGTGGGCGGCCTGTGGCCCGGGCAGGAGCCTCTCCGCGTGTGTCCCAGGGACCCATCTGCCTGTGAGCCTCGGTCACCTGGCAGGAAGCTATGATGCCCAGACCTATGCTTAGCTGTGCAGCGAGGTGTACTGTGCGGACTGGTTCCACACACACTTCAAGTAAGAGGGCGGCCTGAGTGGAAAGGTGAGAGTTTGGGCAGCTGTGCAGACAAAGAAAGCGCCCTTTGGCCTGGGCCTAAATGCTTGTGACACTCCACTGGGCCTGCCGGGCTCTGAGGGCCCTGCCCTGGGCCCCCTGCTCCCCTGCCCTTTGTTCAGTCACAGCAGAGATGGCCACACCCACTCCCTCAGTGAGGGCAGTGTTCCAACCTCCCTCAGCCCCGCCCCCTCTCCGCAGGTTACCATGGACTACAGAGGCTGCATTCTGAGGCCAGGGCGTTCCGAGAATGCCAAGGGAAGTCATGATGACCTTAAATGATTTCCTCTTGTGTCAGTTTTGGTAAACTTTAGGAGCTAGGAAATGGTCCACTTGACAGAAATGTTCAAATTTACTGGCATTTCATATATTCTCTGCTCTAACATTGTCCTGACTCTTTCTGTATATTCTTTACTTATGTTTTTGTTTTCCTTAATCAAAGTGTGTCTTTTAAATCTTTTCAAAGAAGATTCTTTGGACTTACTAAATCACCTGAATTTTATACGTTTTCTGTTGTATTAAGTTCTGCTCCTATCTTTATTTAACTTTTTTCTATGTTCTCAGGGTTTATTGTTTTCATCTTCTGATGTCAATTAAAACACTTGGTTCTTCATTTTAATAAATCTTTTTACTTATAAAGATTTGAACTTTTGAAGATTCCAGCTTACTTGTACGTTTCTAAGGGTCAGGTCCTCTCCATTGTTGCCGGCCTAAGGCTTAGTTCACCATATAGCAATGTATATATTGACCTATTTTCCCCTCGACTTTCTGTGATCCCCTACATCTCACCTTTCTTTGCAGACAAGCCATTTGAAATACCCTTAACTTATTTCACAGCCAATAAGGCTTTGAAATAATGTGTATTTTTTAGAGAAATCTTCTTATATAATTAGGCAGAAAATCTGACCTGCCATAGTTTTCAAAACAGCATACTTTCACTCTTCTCAATGATTAATCTGTTGTATTACACAACCTTTGTGTATTTAGCTTTATCAATGTCATGTCCTTTAAAAATGTTTTAGAGATCCTACCAGTCTTTGAAAACATCCTCGTGCCTTGTTTCAGTTCCAGTTTATGTATAATTTCTGCCTTGCACCCGATTATTCCTACATCTGATGGATGGCCTTGGGAATCTAATTCTGGTATTGATTGTTTTGGCTGATTGTCTCCCCTTGTAGCTGCTTTCTTCATTATTGTGTAAATTTAGATCATGAGCTCATGTTTAGCTAAACAGCTGACCTTGTAAGAGGCTTAGGTGTGAACGCTCGTAAGTTTCAGAAGAAAGACGGCAAAGATTTATTTGTCTCCCTCCAATGAGTGGCCCTCAAGGTCCCCGTTTTCTACAAGTGTTGGTCCAATACTCCGTCTAGAGGCAGGGGACTCAGACAGGGCTGCTTTGCGGCCCCCGATCTGGGGCAGGGGCAGTGGGCGGCCTGTGGCCCGGGCCGGAGCCTCTCCGCGTGTGTCCTAGGGACCCATCTGCCTGTGAGCCTCGGTCACCTGGCAGGAAGCTACGATGCCCAGACCTATGCTTAGCTGTGCAGAGAGGTGTACTGCGCGGACAGGTTCCACACACACTTCAAGTAAGAGGGCGGCCTGAGTGGAAAGGTGAGAGTTTGGGCAGCTGTGCAGACAAAGAAGGCGCCCTTGGGCCTGGGCCTAAATGCTTGTGACACTCCACTGGGCCTGCCGGGCTCTGAGGGCCCTGCCCTGGGCCCCCTGCTCCCCTGCCCTTTGTTCAGTCACAGCAGAGATGGCCACACCCACTCCCTCAGTGAGGGCAGTGTTCCAACCTCCCTCAGCCCCGCCCCCTCTCCGCAGGTTACCATGGACTACAGAGGCTGCATTCTGAGGCCAGGGCGTTCCGAGAATGCCAAGGGCAGACATGATGACCTTAAATGATTTCCTCTTGTGTCAGTTTTGGTAAACTTTAGGAGCTAGGAAATGGTCCACTTTCCAGAAATGTTCAAATTTACTGGCATTTCATATATTCTCTGCTCTAACATTGTCCTGACTCTTTCTGTATATTCTTTACTTATGTTTTTGTTTTCCTTAATCAAAGTGTGTCTTTTAAATCTTTTCAAAGAAGATTCTTTGGACTTACTAAATCACCTGAATTTTATACGTTTTCTGTTGTATTAAGTTCTGCTCCTATCTTTATTTAACTTTTTTCTATGTTCTCAGGGTTTATTGTTTTCATCTTCTGATGTCAATTAAAACACTTGGTTCTTCATTTTAATAAATCTTTTTACTTATAAAGATTTGAACTTTTGAAGATTCCAGCTTACTTGTACGTTTCTAAGGGTCAGGTCCTCTCCATTGTTGCCGGCCTAAGGCTTAGTTCACCATATAGCAATGTATATATTGACCTATTTTCCCCTCGACTTTCTGTGATCCCCTACATCTCACCTTTCTTTGCAGACAAGCCATTTGAAACACACTTAACTTATTTCACAGCCAATATGTCTTTGAAATAATGTGTATTTTTTAGAGAAATCTTCTTATATAATTAGGCAGAAAATCTGACCTGCCATAGTTTTCAAAACAGCATACTTTCACTCTTCTCCATGATTAATCTGTTGTATTACACAACCTTTGTGTATTTAGCTTTATCAATGACATGTCCTTTAAAAATGTTTTAGAGATCCTACCAGTCTTTGAAAACATCCTCGTGCCTTGTTTCAGTTCCAGTTTTATGTATATTTTCTGCCTTGCACCCGATTATACCTACATCTGATGGATGGCCTTGGGAATCTAATTCTGGTATTGATTGTTTTGGCTGATTGTCTCCCCTTGTAGCTGCTTTCTTTATTATTGTGTAAATTTAGATCATGAGCTCATGTTTAGCTAAACAGCTGACCTTGTAAGAGGCTTAGGTGTGAACGCTCGTAAGTTTCAGAAGAAAGACGGCAAAGATTTATTTGTGTCCCTCCAATGAGTGGCCCTCAAGTACCCCGTTTTCTACAAGTGTTGGTCCAATACTCCGTCTAGGGGCAGGGGACTCAGACAGGGCTGCTTTGCCGCCCCCGATCTGGGGCAGGGGCAGTGGGCGGCCTGTGGCCCGGGCAGGAGCCTCTCTGCGTGTGTCCCAGGGACCCATCTGCCTGTGAGCCTCGGTCACCTGGCAGGAAGCTATGATGCCCAGACCTATGCTTAGCTGTGCAGCGAGGTGTACTGTGCGGACTGGTTCCACACACACTTCAAGTAAGAGGGCGGCCTGAGTGGAAAGGTGAGAGTTTGGGCAGCTGTGCAGACAAAGAAAGCGCCCTTTGGCCTGGGCCTAAATGCTTGTGACACTCCACTGGGCCTGCCGGGCTCTGAGGGCCCTGCCCTGGGCCCCCTGCTCCCCTGCCCTTTGTTCAGTCACAGCAGAGATGGCCACACCCACTCCCTCAGTGAGGGCAGTGTTCCAACCTCCCTCAGCCCCACCCCCTCTCCGCAGGTTACCATGGACTACAGAGGCTGCATTCTGAGGCCAGGGCGTTCCGAGAATGCCAAGGGAAGTCATGATGACCTTAAATGATTTCCTCTTGTGTCAGTTTTGGTAAACTTTAGGAGCTAGGAAATGGTCCACTTGACAGAAATGTTCAAATTTACTGGCATTTCATATATTCTCTGCTCTAACATTGTCCTGACTCTTTCTGTATATTCTTTACTTATGTTTTTGTTTTCCTTAATCAAAGTGTGTCTTTTAAATCTTTTCAAAGAAGATTCTTTGGACTTACTAAATCACCTGAATTTTATACGTTTTCTGTTGTATTAAGTTCTGCTCATATCTTTATTTAACTTTTTTCTATGTTCTCAGGGTTTATTGTTTTCATCTTCTGATGTCAATTAAAACACTTGGTTATTCATTTTAATAAATCTTTTTACTTATAAAGATTTGAACTTTTGAAGATTCCAGCTTACTTGTACGTTTCTAAGGGTCAGGTCCTCTCCATTGTTGCCGGCCTAAGGCTTAGTTCACCATATAGCAATGTATATATTGACCTATTTTCCCCTCGACTTTCTGTGATCCCCTACATCTCACCTTTCTTTGCAGACAAGCCATTTGAAATACCCTTAACTTATTTCACAGCCAATAAGGCTTTGAAATAATGTGTATTTTTTAGAGAAATCTTCTTATATAATTAGGCAGAAAATCTGACCTGCCATAGTTTTCAAAACAGCATAATTTCACTCTTCTCAATGATTAATCTGTTGTATTACACAACATTTGTGTATTTAGCTTTATCAATGTCATGTCCTTTAAAAATGTTTTAGAGATCCTACCAGTCTTTGAAAACATCCTCGTGCCTTGTTTCAGTTCCAGTTTATGTATAATTTCTGCCTTGCACCCGATTATTCCTACATCTGATGGATGGCCTTGGGAATCTAATTCTGGTATTGATTGTTTTGGCTGATTGTCTCCCCTTGTAGCTGCTTTCTTCATTATTGTGTAAATTTAGATCATGAGCTCATGTTTAGCTAAACAGCTGACCTTGTAAGAGGCTTAGGTGTGAACGCTCGTAAGTTTCAGAAGAAAGACGGCAAAGATTTATTTGTGTCCCTCCAATGAGTGGCCCTCAAGGTCCCCGTTTTCTACAAGTGTTGGTCCAATACTCCGTCTAGAGGCAGGGGACTCAGACAGGGCTGCTTTGCGGCCCCCAATCTGGGGCAGGGGCAGTGGGCGGCCTGTGGCCCGGGCAGGAGCCTCTCCGCGTGTGTCCTAGGGACCCATCTGCCTGTGAGCCTCGGTCACCTGGCAGGAAGCTACGATGCCCAGACCTATGCTTAGCTGTGCAGAGAGGTGTACTGCGCGGACAGGTTCCACACACACTTCAAGTAAGAGGGCGGCCTGAGTGGAAAGGTGAGAGTTTGGGCAGCTGTGCAGACAAAGAAAGCGCCCTTGGGCCTGGGCCTAAATGCTTGTGACACTCCACTGGGCCTGCCGGGCTCTGAGGGCCCTGCCCTGGGCCCCCTGCTCCCCTGCCCTTTGTTCAGTCACAGCAGAGATGGCCACACCCACTCCCTCAGTGAGGGCAGTGTTCCAACCTCCCTCAGCCCCGCCCCCTCTCCGCAGGTTACCATGGACTACAGAGGCTGCATTCTGAGGCCAGGGCGTTCCGAGAATGCCAAGGGCAGACATGATGACCTTAAATGATTTCCTCTTGTGTCAGTTTTGGTAAACTTTAGGAGCTAGGAAATGGTCCACTTTCCAGAAATGTTCAAATTTACTGGCATTTCATATATTCTCTGCTCTAACATTGTCCTGACTCTTTCTGTATATTCTTTACTTATGTTTTTGTTTTCCTTAATCAAAGTGTGTCTTTTAAATCTTTTCAAAGAAGATTCTTTGGACTTACTAAATCACCTGAATTTTATACGTTTTCTGTTGTATTAAGTTCTGCTCATATCTTTATTTAACTTTTTTCTATGTTCTCAGGGTTTATTGTTTTCATCTTCTGATGTCAATTAAAACACTTGGTTCTTCATTTTAATAAATCTTTTTACTTATAAAAATTTGAACTTTTGAAGATTCCAGCTTACTTGTACGTTTCTAAGGGTCAGGTCCTCTCCACTGTTGCCGGCCTAAGGCTTAGTTCACCATATAGCAATGTATATATTGACCTATTTTCCCCTCGACTTTCTGTGATCCCCTACATCTCACCTTTCTTTGCAGACAAGCCATTTGAAACACACTTAACTTATTTCACAGCCAATATGTCTTTGAAATAATGTGTATTTTTTAGAGAAATCTTCTTATATAATTAGGCAGAAAATCTGACCTGCCATAGTTTTCAAAACAGCATAATTTCACTCTTCTCAATGATTAATCTGTTGTATTACACAACCTTTGTGTATTTAGCTTTATCAATGACATGTCCTTTAAAAATGTTTTAGAGATCCTACCAGTCTTTGAAAACATCCTCGTGCCTTGTTTCAGTTCCAGTTTTATGTATATTTTCTGCCTTGCACCCGATTATACCTACATCTGATGGATGGCCTTGGGAATCTAATTCTGGTATTGATTGTTTTGGCTGATTGTCTCCCCTTGTAGCTGCTTTCTTTATTATTGTGTAAATTTAGATCATGAGCTCATGTTTAGCTAAACAGCTGACCTTGTAAGAGGCTTAGGTGTGAACGCTCGTAAGTTTCAGAAGAAAGACGGCAAAGATTTATTTGTGTCCCTCCAATGAGTGGCCCTCAAGGACCCCGTTTTCTACAAGTGTTGGTCCAATACTCCGTCTAGGGGCAGGGGACTCAGACAGGGCTGCTTTGCCGCCCCCGATCTGGGGCAGGGGCAGTGGGCGGCCTGTGGCCCGGGCAGGAGCCTCTCCGCGTGTGTCCCAGGGACCCATCTGCCTGTGAGCCTCGGTCACCTGGCAGGAAGCTATGATGCCCAGACCTATGCTTAGCTGTGCAGCGAGGTGTACTGTGCGGACTGGTTCCACACACACTTCAAGTAAGAGGGCGGCCTGAGTGGAAAGGTGAGAGTTTGGGCAGCTGTGCAGACAAAGAAAGCGCCCTTTGGCCTGGGCCTAAATGCTTGTGACACTCCACTGGGCCTGCCGGGCTCTGAGGGCCCTGCCCTGGGCCCCCTGCTCCCCTGCCCTTTGTTCAGTCACAGCAGAGATGGCCACACCCACTCCCTCAGTGAGGGCAGTGTTCCAACCTCCCTCAGCCCCGCCCCCTCTCCGCAGGTTACCATGGACTACAGAGGCTGCATTCTGAGGCCAGGGCGTTCCGAGAATGCCAAGGGAAGTCATGATGACCTTAAATGATTTCCTCTTGTGTCAGTTTTGGTAAACTTTAGGAGCTAGGAAATGGTCCACTTGACAGAAATGTTCAAATTTACTGGCATTTCATATATTCTCTGCTCTAACATTGTCCTGACTCTTTCTGTATATTCTTTACTTATGTTTTTGTTTTCCTTAATCAAAGTGTGTCTTTTAAATCTTTTCAAAGAAGATTCTTTGGACTTACTAAATCACCTGAATTTTATACGTTTTCTGTTGTATTAAGTTCTGCTCATATCTTTATTTAACTTTTTTCTATGTTCTCAGGGTTTATTGTTTTCATCTTCTGATGTCAATTAAAACACTTGGTTATTCATTTTAATAAATCTTTTTACTTATAAAGATTTGAACTTTTGAAGATTCCAGCTTACTTGTACGTTTCTAAGGGTCAGGTCCTCTCCATTGTTGCCGGCCTAAGGCTTAGTTCACCATATAGCAATGTATATATTGACCTATTTTCCCCTCGACTTTCTGTGATCCCCTACATCTCACCTTTCTTTGCAGACAAGCCATTTGAAATACCCTTAACTTATTTCACAGCCAATAAGGCTTTGAAATAATGTGTATTTTTTAGAGAAATCTTCTTATATAATTAGGCAGAAAATCTGACCTGCCATAGTTTTCAAAACAGCATAATTTCACTCTTCTCAATGATTAATCTGTTGTATTACACAACCTTTGTGTATTTAGCTTTATCAATGTCATGTCCTTTAAAAATGTTTTAGAGATCCTACCAGTCTTTGAAAACATCCTCGTGCCTTGTTTCAGTTCCAGTTTATGTATAATTTCTGCCTTGCACCCGATTATTCCTACATCTGATGGATGGCCTTGGGAATCTAATTCTGGTATTGATTGTTTTGGCTGATTGTCTCCCCTTGTAGCTGCTTTCTTCATTATTGTGTAAATTTAGATCATGAGCTCATGTTTAGCTAAACAGCTGACCTTGTAAGAGGCTTAGGTGTGAACGCTCGTAAGTTTCAGAAGAAAGACGGCAAAGATTTATTTGTCTCCCTCCAATGAGTGGCCCTCAAGGTCCCCGTTTTCTACAAGTGTTGGTCCAATACTCCGTCTAGAGGCAGGGGACTCAGACAGGGCTGCTTTGCGGCCCCCGATCTGGGGCAGGGGCAGTGGGCGGCCTGTGGCCCGGGCAGGAGCCTCTCCGCGTGTGTCCTAGGGACCCATCTGCCTGTGAGCCTCGGTCACCTGGCAGGAAGCTACGATGCCCAGACCTATGCTTAGCTGTGCAGAGAGGTGTACTGCGCGGACAGGTTCCACACACACTTCAAGTAAGAGGGCGGCCTGAGTGGAAAGGTGAGAGTTTGGGCAGCTGTGCAGACAAAGAAAGCGCCCTTGGGCCTGGGCCTAAATGCTTGTGACACTCCACTGGGCCTGCCGGGCTCTGAGGGCCCTGCCCTGGGCCCCCTGCTCCCCTGCCCTTTGTTCAGTCACAGCAGAGATGGCCACACCCACTCCCTCAGTGAGGGCAGTGTTCCAACCTCCCTCAGCCCCGCCCCCTCTCCGCAGGTTACCATGGACTACAGAGGCTGCATTCTGAGGCCAGGGCGTTCCGAGAATGCCAAGGGCAGACATGATGACCTTAAATGATTTCCTCTTGTGTCAGTTTTGGTAAACTTTAGGAGCTAGGAAATGGTCCACTTTCCAGAAATGTTCAAATTTACTGGCATTTCATATATTCTCTGCTCTAACATTGTCCTGACTCTTTCTGTATATTCTTTACTTATGTTTTTGTTTTCCTTAATCAAAGTGTGTCTTTTAAATCTTTTCAAAGAAGATTCTTTGGACTTACTAAATCACCTGAATTTTATACGTTTTCTGTTGTATTAAGTTCTGCTCATATCTTTATTTAACTTTTTTCTATGTTCTCAGGGTTTATTGTTTTCATCTTCTGATGTCAATTAAAACACTTGGTTCTTCATTTTAATAAATCTTTTTACTTATAAAGATTTGAACTTTTGAAGATTCCAGCTTACTTGTACGTTTCTAAGGGTCAGGTCCTCTCCATTGTTGCCGGCCTAAGGCTTAGTTCACCATATAGCAATGTATATATTGACCTATTTTCCCCTCGACTTTCTGTGATCCCCTACATCTCACCTTTCTTTGCAGACAAGCCATTTGAAACACACTTAACTTATTTCACAGCCAATATGTCTTTGAAATAATGTGTATTTTTTAGAGAAATCTTCTTATATAATTAGGCAGAAAATCTGACCTGCCATAGTTTTCAAAACAACATACTTTCACTCTTCTCCATGATTAATCTGTTGTATTACACAACCTTTGTGTATTTAGCTTTATCAATGACATGTCCTTTAAAAATGTTTTAGAGATCCTACGAGTCTTTGAAAACATCCTCGTGCCTTGTTTCAGTTCCAGTTTTATGTATATTTTCTGCCTTGCACCCGATTATTCGTACATCTGATGGATGGCCTTGGGAATCTAATTCTGGTATTGATTGTTTTGGCTGATTGTCTCCCCTTGTAGCTGCTTTCTTTATTATTGTGTAAATTTAGATCATGAGCTCATGTTTAGCTAAACAGCTGACCTTGTAAGAGGCTTAGGTGTGAACGCTCGTAAGTTTCAGAAGAAAGACAGCAAAGATTTATTTGTTTCCCTCCAATGAGTGGCCCTCAAGGTCCCCGTTTTATACAAGTGTTGGTCCAATACTCCGTCTAGAGGCAGGGGACTCAGACAGGGCTGCTTTGCAGCCCCCGATCTGGGGCAGGGGCAGTGGGCGGCCTGTGGCCCGGGCAGGAGCCTCTCCGCGTGTGTCCCAGGGACCCATCTGCCTGTGAGCCTCGGTCACCTGGCAGGAAGCTACGATGCCCAGACCTATGCTTCGCTGTGCAGCGAGGTGTACTGCGCGGACAGGTTCCACACACACTTCAAGTAAGAGGGCGGCCTGAGTGGAAAGGTGAGAGTTTGGGCAGCTGTGCAGACAAAGAAGGTGCCCTTGGGCCTGGGCCTAAATGCTTGTGACACTCCACTGGGCCTGCCGGGCTCTGAGGGCCCTGCCCTGGGCCCCCTGCTCCCCTGCCCTTTGTTCAGTCACAGCAGAGATGGCCACACCCACTCCCTCAGTGAGGGCAGTGTTCCAACCTCCCTCAGCCCCGCCCCCTCTCCGCAGGTTACCATGGACTACAGAGGCTGCATTCTGAGGCCAGGGCGTTCCGAGAATGCCAAGGGCAGACATGATGACCTTAAATGATTTCCTCTTGTGTCAGTTTTGGTAAACTTTAGGAGCTAGGAAATGGTCCACTTTCCAGAAATGTTCAAATTTACTGGCATTTCATATATTCTCTGCTCTAACATTGTCCTGACTCTTTCTGTATATTCTTTACTTATGTTTTTGTTTTCCTTAATCAAAGTGTGTCTTTTAAATCTTTTCAAAGAAGATTCTTTGGACTTACTAAATCACCTGAATTTTATACGTTTTCTGTTGTATTAAGTTCTGCTCATATCTTTATTTAACTTTTTTCTATGTTCTCAGGGTTTATTGTTTTCATCTTCTGATGTCAATTAAAACACTTGGTTCTTCATTTTAATAAATCTTTTTACTTATAAAAATTTGAACTTTTGAAGATTCCAGCTTACTTGTACGTTTCTAAGGGTCAGGTCCTCTCCACTGTTGCCGGCCTAAGGCTTAGTTCACCATATAGCAATGTATATATTGACCTATTTTCCCCTCGACTTTCTGTGATCCCCTACATCTCACCTTTCTTTGCAGACAAGCCATTTGAAATACCCTTAACTTATTTCACAGCCAATAAGGCTTTGAAATAATGTGTATTTTTTAGAGAAATCTTCTTATATAATTAGGCAGAAAATCTGACCTGCCATAGTTTTCAAAACAGCATAATTTCACTCTTCTCAATGATTAATCTGTTGTATTACACAACCTTTGTGTATTTAGCTTTATCAATGTCATGTCCTTTAAAAATGTTTTAGAGATCCTACCAGTCTTTGAAAACATCCTCGTGCCTTGTTTCAGTTCCAGTTTATGTATAATTTCTGCCTTGCACCCGATTATTCCTACATCTGATGGATGGCCTTGGGAATCTAATTCTGGTATTGATTGTTTTGGCTGATTGTCTCCCCTTGTAGCTGCTTTCTTCATTATTGTGTAAATTTAGATCATGAGCTCATGTTTAGCTAAACAGCTGACCTTGTAAGAGGCTTAGGTGTGAACGCTCGTAAGTTTCAGAAGAAAGACGGCAAAGATTTATTTGTTTCCCTCCAATGAGTGGCCCTCAAGGACCCCGTTTTCTACAAGTGTTGGTCCAATACTCCCTCTAGAGGCAGGGGACTCAGACAGGGCTGCTTTGCGGCCCCCGATCTGGGGCAGGGGCAGTGGGCGGCCTGTGGCCCGGGCAGGAGCCTCTCCGCGTGTGTCCCAGGGACCCATCTGCCTGTGAGCCTCGGTCACCTGGCAGGAAGCTACGATGCCCAGACCTATGCTTAGCTGTGCAGCGAGGTGTACTGCGCGGACAGGTTCCACACACACTTCAAGTAAGAGGGCGGCCTGAGTGGAAAGGTGAGAGTTTGGGCAGCTGTGCAGACAAAGAAAGCGCCCTTTGGCCTGGGCCTAAATGCTTGTGACACTCCACTGGGCCTGCCGGGCTCTGAGGGCCCTGCCCTGGGCCCCCTGCTCCCCTGCCCTTTGTTCAGTCACAGCAGAGATGGCCACACCCACTCCCTCATTGAGGGCAGTGTTCCAACCTCCCTCAGCCCCGCCCCCTCTCCGCAGGTTACCATGGACTACAGAGGCTGCATTCTGAGGCCAGGGCGTTCCGAGAATGCCAAGGGCAGACATGATGACCTTAAATGATTTCCTCTTGTGTCAGTTTTGGTAAACTTTAGGAGCTAGGAAATGGTCCACTATCCAAATATGTTCAAATTTACTGGCATTTCATATATTCTCTGCTCTAACTTTGTCCTGACTCTTTCTGTATATTCTTTACTTATGTTTTTGTTTTCCTTAAACAAAGTGTGTCTTTTAAATCTTTTCAAAGAAGATTCTTTGGACTTACTAAATCACCTGAATTTTATACGTTTTCTGTTGTATTAAGTTCTGCTCATATCTTTATTTAACTTTTTTCTATGTTCTCAGGGTTTATTGATTTCATCTTCTGATGTCAATTAAAACACTTGGTTATTCATTTTAATAAATCTTTTTACTTATAAAGATTTGAACTTTTGAAGATTCCAGCTTACTTGTACGTTTCTAAGGGTCAGGTCCTCTCCACTGTTGCCGGCCTAAGGCTTAGTTCACCATATAGCAATGTATATATTGACCTATTTTCCCCTCGACTTTCTGTGATCCACTACATCTCACCTTTCTTTGCAGACAAGCCATTTGAAATACCCTTAACTTATTTCACAGCCAATAAGGCTTTGAAATAATGTGTATTTTTTAGAGAAATCTCCTTATATAATTAGGCAGAAAATCTGACCTGCCATAGTTTTCAAAACAGCATAATTTCACTCTTCTCAATGATTAATCTGTTGTATTACACAACCTTTGTGTATTTAGCTTTATCAATGACATGTCCTTTAAAAATGTTTTAGAGATCCTACTAGTCTTTGAAAACATCCTCGTGCCTTGTTTCAGTTCCAGTTTTATGTATATTTTCTGCCTTGCACCCGATTATTCCTACATCTGATGGATGGCCTTGGGAATCTAATTCTGGTATTGATTGTTTTGGCTGATTGTCTCCCCTTGTAGCTGCTTTCTTCATTATTGTGTAAATTTAGATCATGAGCTCATGTTTAGCTAAACAGCTGACCTTGTAAGAGGCTTAGGTGTGAACGCTCGTAAGTTTCAGAAGAAATACGGCAAAGATTTATTTGTGTCCCTCCAATGAGTGGCCCTCAAGGACCCCGTTTTCTACAAGTGTTGGTCCAATACTCCCTCTAGAGGCAGGGGACTCAGACAGGGCTGCTTTGCGGCCCCCGATCTGGGGCAGGGGCAGTGGGCGGCCTGTGGCCCGGGCAGGAGCCTCTCCGCGTGTGTCCCAGGGACCCATCTGCCTGTGAGCCTCGGTCACCTGGCAGGAAGCTACGATGCCCAGACCTATGCTTAGCTGTGCAGCGAGGTGTACTGCGCGGACAGGTTCCACACACACTTCAAGTAAGAGGGCGGCCTGAGTGGAAAGGTGAGAGTTTGGGCAGCTGTGCAGACAAAGAAAGCGCCCTTTGGCCTGGGCCTAAATGCTTGTGACACTCCACTGGGCCTGCCGGGCTCTGAGGGCCCTGCCCTGGGCCCCCTGCTCCCCTGCCCTTTGTTCAGTCACAGCAGAGATGGCCACACCCACTCCCTCATTGAGGGCAGTGTTCCAACCTCCCTCAGCCCCGCCCCCTCTCCGCAGGTTACCATGGACTACAGAGGCTGCATTCTGAGGCCAGGGCGTACCGAGAATGCCAAGGGCAGACATGATGACCTTAAATGATTTCCTCTTGTGTCAGTTTTGGTAAACTTTAGGAGCTAGGAAATGGTCCACTATCCAAATATGTTCAAATTTACTGGCATTTCATATATTCTCTGCTCTAACTTTGTCCTGACTCTTTCTGTATATTCTTTACTTATGTTTTTGTTTTCCTTAAACAAAGTGTGTCTTTTAAATCTTTTCAAAGAAGATTCTTTGGACTTACTAAATCACCTGAATTTTATACGTTTTCTGTTGTATTAAGTTCTGCTCATATCTTTATTTAACTTTTTTCTATGTTCTCAGGGTTTATTGATTTCATCTTCTGATGTCAATTAAAACACTTGGTTATTCATTTTAATAAATCTTTTTACTTATAAAGATTTGAACTTTTGAAGATTCCAGCTTACTTGTACGTTTCTAAGGGTCAGGTCCTCTCCACTGTTGCCGGCCTAAGGCTTAGTTCACCATATAGCAATGTATATATTGACCTATTTTCCCCTCGACTTTCTGTGATCCACTACATCTCACCTTTCTTTGCAGACAAGCCATTTGAAATACCCTTAACTTATTTCACAGCCAATAAGGCTTTGAAATAATGTGTATTTTTTAGAGAAATCTCCTTATATAATTAGGCAGAAAATCTGACCTGCCATAGTTTTCAAAACAGCATAATTTCACTCTTCTCAATGATTAATCTGTTGTATTACACAACCTTTGTGTATTTAGCTTTATCAATGACATGTCCTATAAAAATGTTTTAGAGATCCTACCAGTCTTTGAAAACATCCTCGTGCCTTGTTTCAGTTCCAGTTTGATGTATATTTTCTGCCTTGCACCCGATTATACCTACATCTGATGGATGGCCTTGGGAATCTAATTCTGGTATTGATTGTTTTGGGTGACTGTCTCCCCTTGTAGCTGCTTTCTTTATTATTGTGTAAATTTAGATCATGAGCTCATGTTTAGCTAAACAGCTGACCTTGTAAGAGGCTTAGGTGTGAACGCTCGTAAGTTTCAGAAGAAAGACGGCAAAGATTTATTTGTGTCCCTCCAATGAGTGGCCCTCAAGGTCCCCGTTTTCTACAAGTGTTGGTCCAATACTCCGTCTAGAGGCAGGGGACTCAGACAGGGCTGCTTTGCGGCCCCCGATCTGGGGCAGGGGCAGTGGGCGGCCTGTGGCCCGGGCAGGAGCCTCTCCGCGTGTGTCCCAGGGACCCATCTGCCTGTGAGCCTCGGTCACCTGGCAGGAAGCTACGATGCCCAGACCTATGCTTAGCTGTGCAGAGAGGTGTACTGCGCGGACAGGTTCCACACACACTTCAAGTAAGAGGGCGGCCTGAGTGGAAAGGTGAGAGTTTGGGCAGCTGTGCAGACAAAGAAGGCGCCCTTGGGCCTGGGCCTAAATGCTTGTGACACTCCACTGGGCCTGCCGGGCTCTGAGGGCCCTGCCCTGGGCCCCCTGCTCCCCTGCCCTTTGTTCAGTCACAGCAGAGATGGCCACACCCACTCCCTCAGTGAGGGCAGTGTTCCAACCTCCCTCAGCCCCGCCCCCTCTCCGCAGGTTACCATGGACTACAGAGGCTGCATTCTGAGGCCAGGGCGTTCCGAGAATGCCAAGGGCAGACATGATGACCTTAAATGATTTCCTCTTGTGTCAGTTTTGGTAAACTTTAGGAGCTAGGAAATGGTCCACTTGACAGAAATGTTCAAATTTACTGGCATTTCATATATTCTCTGCTCTAACATTGTCCTGACTCTTTCTGTATATTCTTTACTTATGTTTTTGTTTTCCTTAATCAAAGTGTGTCTTTTAAATCTTTTCAAAGAAGATTCTTTGGACTTACTAAATCACCTGAATTTTATACGTTTTCTGTTGTATTAAGTTCTGCTCCTATCTTTATTTAACTTTTTTCTATGTTCTCAGGGTTTATTGTTTTCATCTTCTGATGTCAATTAAAACACTTGGTTATTCATTTTAATAAATCTTTTTACTTATAAAGATTTGAACTTTTGAAGATTCCAGCTTACTTGTACGTTTCTAAGGGTCAGGTCCTCTCCGTTGTTGCTGGCCTGAGGCTTAGTTCACCATATAGCAATGTATATATTGACCTATTTTCCCCTCGACTTTCTGTGATCCACTACATCTCACCTTTCTTTGCAGACAAGCCATTTGAAATACCCTTAACTTATTTCACAGCCAATAAGGCTTTGAAATAATGTTTATTTTTTAGAGAAATCTTCTTATATAATTAGGCAGAAAATCTGACCTGCCATAGTTTTCAAAACAGCATAATTTCACTCTTCTCAATGATTAATTTGTTGTATTACACAACCTTTGTGTATTTAGCTTTATCAATGACATGTCCTTTAAAAATGTTTTAGAGATCCTACCAGTCTTTGAAAACATCCTCGTGCCTTGTTTCAGTTCCAGTTTATGTATATTTTCTGCCTTGCACCCGATTATTCCTACATCTGATGGATGGCCTTGGGAATCTAATTCTGGTATTGATTGTTTTGGCTGATTGTCTCCCCTTGTAGCTGCTTTCTTCATTATTGTGTAAATTTAGATCATGAGCTCATGTTTAGCTAAACAGCTGACCTTGTAAGAGGTTTAGGTGTGAACGCTCGTAAGTTTCAGCAGAAAGTCGGCAAAGATTTATTTGTGTCCCTCCAATGAGTGGCCCTCAAGGACCCCGTTTTCTACAAGTGTTTGTCCAATACTCCCTCTAGAGGCAGGGGACTCCGACAGGGCTGCTTTGAGGCCCCCGATCTGGGGCAGGGGCAGTGGGCGGCCTGTGGCCCGGGCAGGAGCCTCTCCGCGTGTGTCCCAGGGACCCATCTGCCTGTGAGCCTCGGTCACCTGGCAGGAAGCTACGATGCCCAGACCTATGCTTAGCTGTGCAGCGAGGTGTACTGCGCGGACAGGTTCCACACACACTTCAAGTAAGAGGGCGGCCTGAGTGGAAAGGTGAGAGTTTGGGCAGCTGTGCAGACAAAGAAAGCGCCCTTTGGCCTGGGCCTAAATGCTTGTGACACTCCACTGGGCCTGCCGGGCTCTGAGGGCCCTGCCCTGGGCCCCCTGCTCCCCTGCCCTTTGTTCAGTCACAGCAGAGATGGCCACACCCACTCCCTCAGTGAGGGCAGTGTTCCAACCTCCCTCAGCCCCGCCCCCACTCCGCAGGTTACCATGGACTACAGAGGCTGCATTCTGAGGCCAGGGCGTTCCGAGAATGCCAAGGGCAGACATGATGACCTTAAATGATTTCCTCTTGTGTCAGTTTTGGTAAACTTTAGGAGCTAGGAAATGGTCCACTTGACAGAAATGTTCAAATTTACTGGCATTTCATATATTCTCTGCTCTAACATTGTCCTGACTCTTTCTGTATATTCTTTACTTATGTTTTTGTTTTCCTTAATCAAAGTGTGTCTTTTAAATCTTTTCAAAGAAGATTCTTTGGACTTACTAAATCACCTGAATTTTATACGTTTTCTGTTGTATTAAGTTCTGCTCCTATCTTTATTTAACTTTTTTCTATGTTCTCAGGGTTTATTGTTTTCATCTTCTGATGTCAATTAAAACACTTGGTTATTCATTTTAATAAATCTTTTTACTTATAAAGATTTGAACTTTTGAAGATTCCAGCTTACTTGTACGTTTCTAAGGGTCAGGTTCTCTCCACTGTTGCCGGCCTAAGGCTTAGTTCACCATATAGCAATGAATATATTGACCTATTTTCCCCTCGACTTTCTGTGATCCACTACATCTCACCTTTCTTTGCAGACAAGCCATTTGAAATACCCTTAACTTATTTCACAGCCAATAAGGCTTTGAAATAATGTGTATTTTTTAGAGAAATCTTCTTATATAATTAGGCAGAAAATCTGACCTGCCATAGTTTTCAAAACAGCATAATTTCACTCTTCTCAATGATTAATCTGTTGTATTACACAACCTTTGTGTATTTAGCTTTATCAATGACATGTCCTTTAAAAATGTTTTAGAGATCCTACCAGTCTTTGAAAACATCCTCGTGCCTTGTTTCAGTTCCAGTTTATGTATATTTTCTGCCTTGCACCCGATTATTCCTACATCTGATGGATGGCCTTGGGAATCTAATTCTGGTATTGATTGTTTTGGCTGATTGTCTCCCCTTGTAGCTGCTTTCTTCATTATTGTGTAAATTTAGATCATGAGCTCATGTTTAGCTAAACAGCTGACCTTGTAAGAGGCTTAGGTGTGAACGCTCGTAAGTTTCAGAAGAAAGACGGCAAAGATTTGTTTCCCTCCAATGAGTGGCCCTCAAGGACCCAGTTTTCTACAAGTGTTGGTCCAATACTCCCTCTAGAGGCAGGGGACTCCGACAGGGCTGCTTTGAGGCCCCCGATCTGGGGCAATGGCAGTTGGCGGCCTGTGGCCCGGGCAGGAGCCACTCCGCGTGTGTCCCAGGGACCCATCTGCCTGTGAGCCTCGGTCACCTGGCAGGAAGCTACGATGCCCAGACCTATGCTTAGCTGTGCAGCGAGGTGTACTGCGCGGACAGGTTCCACACACACTTCAAGTAAGAGGGCGGCCTGAGTGGAAAGGTGAGAGTTTGGGCAGCTGTGCAGACAAAGAAAGCGCCCTTTGGCCTGGGCCTAAATGCTTGTGACACTCCACTGGGCCTGCCGGGCTCTGAGGGCCCTGCCCTGGGCCCCCTGCTCCCCTGCCCTTTGTTCAGTCACAGCAGAGATGGCCACACCCACTCCCTCAGTGAGGGCAGTGTTCCAACCTCCCTCAGCCCCGCCCCCTCTCCGCAGGTTACCATGGACTACAGAGGCTGCATTCTGAGGCCAGGGCATTCCGAGAATGCCAAGGGCAGACATGATGACCTTAAATGATTTCCTCTTGTGTCAGTTTTGGTAAACTTTAGGAGCTAGGAAATGGTCCACTTGACAGAAATGTTCAAATTTACTGGCATTTCATATATTCTCTGCTCTAACATTGTCCTGACTCTTTCTGTATATTCTTTACTTATGTTTTTGTTTTCCTTAATCAAAGTGTGTCTTTTAAATCTTTTCAAAGAAGATTCTTTGGACTTACTAAATCACCTGAATTTTATACGTTTTCTGTTGTATTAAGTTCTGCTCCTATCTTTATTGAACTTTTTTCTATGTTCTCAGGGTTTATTCTTTTCATCTTCTGATGTCAATTAAAACACTTGGTTATTCATTTTAATAAATCTTTTTACTTATAAAAATTTGAACTTTTGAAGATTCCAGCTTACTTGTATGTTTCTAAGGGTTAGGTCCTCTCCACTGTTGCCGGCCTAAGGCTTAGTTCACCATATAGCAATGTATATATTGACCTATTTTCCCCTCGACTTTCTGTGATCCCCTACATCTCACCTTTCTTTGCAGACAAGCCATTTGAAACACCCTTAACTTATTTCACAGCCAATAAGGCTTTGAAATAATGTTTATTTTTTAGAGAAATCTTCTTATATAATTAGGCAGAAAATCTGACCTGCAATAGTTTTCAAAACAGCATAATTTCACTCTTCTCAATGATTAATTTGTTGTATTACACAACCTTTGTGTATTTAGCTTTATCAATGACATGTCCTTTAAAAATGTTTTAGAGATCCTACCAGTCTTTGAAAACATCCTCGTGCCTTGTTTCAGTTCCAGTTTTATGTATATTTTCTGCCTTGCACCCAATTATTCCTACATCTGATGGATGGCCTTGGGAATCTAATTCTGGTATTGATTGTTTTGGCTGATTGTCTCCCCTTATAGCTGCTTTCTTCATTATTGTGTAAATTTAGATCATGAGCTCATGTTTAGCTAAACAGCTGACCTTGTAAGAGGCTTAGGTGTGAACGCTCGTAAGTTTCAGCAGAAAGTCGGCAAAGATTTATTTGTGTCCCTCCAATGAGTGGCCCTCAAGGACCCCGTTTTCTACAAGTGTTGGTCCAATACTCCCTCTAGAGGCAGGGGACTCCGACAGGGCTGCTTTGCGGCCCCCGATCTGGGGCAGGGGCTGTGGGCGGCGTGTGGCCCGGGCAGGAGCCTCTCCGCGTGTGTCCCAGGGACCCATCTGCCTGTGAGCCTCGGTCACCTGGCAGGAAGCTACGATGCCCAGACCTATGCTTAGCTGTGCAGCGAGGTGTACTGCGCGGACAGGTTCCACACACACTTCAAGTAAGAGGGCGGCCTGAGTGGAAAGGTGAGAGTTTGGGCAGCTGTGCAGACAAAGAAAGCGCCCTTTGGCCTGGGCCTAAATGCTTGTGACACTCCACTGGGCCTGCCGGGCTCTGAGGGCCCTGCCCTGGGCCCCCTGCTCCCCTGCCCTTTGTTCAGTCACAGCAGAGATTGCCACACCCACTCCCTCAGTGAGGGCAGTGTTCCAACCTCCCTCAGCCCCGCCCCCTCTCCGCAGGTTACCATGGACTACAGAGGCTGCATTCTGAGGCCAGGGCGTTCCGAGAATGCCAAGGGCAGACATGATGACCTTAAATGATTTCCTCTTGTGTCAGTTTTGGTAAACTTTAGGAGCTAGGAAATGGTCCACTTTCCAGAAATGTTCAAATTTACTGGCATTTCATATATTCTCTGCTCTAACATTGTCCTGACTCTTTCTGTATATTCTTTACTTATGTTTTTGTTTTCCTTAATCAAAGTGTGTCTTTTAAATCTTTTCAAAGAAGATTCTTTGGACTTACTAAATCACCTGAATTTTATACGTTTTCTGTTGTATTAAGTTCTGCTCATATCTTTATTTATCTTTGTTCTATGTTCTCAGGGTTTATTGTTTTCATCTTCTGATGTCAATTAAAACACTTGGTTATTCATTTTAATAAATCTTTTTACTTATAAAGATTTGAACTTTTGAAGATTCCAGCTTACTTGTACGTTTCTAAGGGTCAGGTTCTCTCCACTGTTGCCGGCCTAAGGCTTAGTTCACCATATAGCAATGAATATATTGACCTATTTTCCCCTCGACTTTCTGTGATCCACTACATCTCACCTTTCTTTGCAGACAAGCCATTTGAAATACCCTTAACTTATTTCACAGCCAATAAGGCTTTGAAATAATGTGTATTTTTTAGAGAAATCTTCTTATATAATTAGGCAGAAAATCTGACCTGCCATAGTTTTCAAAACAGCATAATTTCACTCTTCTCAATGATTAATCTGTTGTATTACACAACCTTTGTGTATTTAGCTTTATCAATGACATGTCCTTTAAAAATGTTTTAGAGATCCTACCAGTCTTTGAAAACATCCTCGTGCCTTGTTTCAGTTCCAGTTTATGTATATTTTCTGCCTTGCACCCGATTATTCCTACATCTGATGGATGGCCTTGGGAATCTAATTCTGGTATTGATTGTTTTGGCTGATTGTCTCCCCTTGTAGCTGCTTTCTTCATTATTGTGTAAATTTAGATCATGAGCTCATGTTTAGCTAAACAGCTGACCTTGTAAGAGGCTAAGGTGTGAACGCTCGTAAGTTTCAGAAGAAAGACGGCAAAGATTTATTTGTTTCCCTCCAATGAGTGGCCCTCAAGGACCCAGTTTTCTACAAGTGTTGGTCCAATACTCCCTCTAGAGGCAGGGGACTCCGACAGGGCTGGTTTGAGGCCCCCGATCTGGGGCAATGGCAGTTGGCGGCCTGTGGCCCGGGCAGGAGCCACTCCGCGTGTTTCCCAGGGACCCATCTGCCTGTGAGCCTCGGTCACCTGGCAGGAAGCTACGATGCCCAGACCTATGCTTAGCTGTGCAGCGAGGTGTACTGCGCGGACAGGTTCCACACACACTTCAAGTAAGAGGGCGGCCTGAGTGGAAAGGTGAGAGTTTGGGCAGCTGTGCAGACAAAGAAAGCACCCTTTGGCCTGGGCCTAAATGCTTGTGACACTCCACTGGGCCTGCCGGGCTCTGAGGGCCCTGCCCTGGGCCCCCTGCTCCCCTGCCCTTTGTTCAGTCACAGCAGAGATGGCCACACCCACTCCCTCAGTGAGGGCAGTGTTCCAACCTCCCTCAGCCCCGCCCCCTCTCCGCAGGTTACCATGGACTACAGAGGCTGCATTCTGAGGCCAGGGCGTTCCGAGAATGCCAAGGGCAGACATGATGACCTTAAATGATTTCCTCTTGTGTCAGTTTTGGTAAACTTTAGGAGCTAGGAAATGGTCCACTTTCCAGAAATGTTCAAATTTACTGGCATTTCATATATTCTCTGCTTTAACATTGTCCTGACTCTTTCTGTATATTCTTTACTTATGTTTTTGTTTTCCTTAATCAAAGTGTGTCTTTTAAATCTTTTCAAAGAAGATTCTTTGGACTTACTAAATCACCTGAATTTTATACGTTTTCTGTTGTATTAAGTTCTGCTCCTATCTTTATTTAACTTTTTTCTATGTTCTCAGGGTTTATTGTTTTCATCTTCTGATGTCAATTAAAACACTTGGTTCTTCATTTTAATAAATCTTTTTACTTATAAAGATTTGAACTTTTGAAGATTCCAGCTTACTTGTACGTTTCTAAGGGTCAGGTCCTCTCCATTGTTGCCGGCCTAAGGCTTAGTTCACCATATAGCAATGTATATATTGACCTATTTTCCCCTCGACTCTCTGTGATCCCCTACATCTCACCTTTCTTTGCAGACAAGCCATTTGAAACACACTTAACTTATTTCACAGCCAATATGTCTTTGAAATAATGTGTATTTTTTAGAGAAATCTTCTTATATAATTAGGCAGAAAATCTGACCTGCCATAGTTTTCAAAACAGCATACTTTCACTCTTCTCCATTATTAATCTGTTGTATTACACAACCTTTGTGTATTTAGCTTTATCAATGACATGTCCTTTAAAAATGTTTTAGAGATCCTACCAGTCTTTGAAAACATCCTCGTGCCTTGTTTCAGTTCCAGTTTTATGTATATTTTCTGCCTTGCACCCGATTATTCGTACATCTGATGGATGGCCTTGGGAATCTAATTCTGGTATTGATTGTTTTGGCTGATTGTCTCCCCTTGTAGCTGCTTTCTTTATTATTGTGTAAATTTAGATCATGAGCTCATGTTTAGCTAAACAGCTGACCTTGTAAGAGGCTTAGGTGTGAACGCTCGTAAGTTTCAGAAGAAAGACAGCAAAGATTTATTTGTGTCCCTCCAATGAGTGGCCCTCAAGGTCCCCGTTTTATACAAGTGTTGGTCCAATACTCCGTCTAGAGGCAGGGGACTCAGACAGGGCTGCTTTGCAGCCCCCGATCTGGGGCAGGGGCAGTGGGCGGCCTGTGGCCCGGGCAGGAGCCTCTCCGTGTGTGTCCCAGGGACCCATCTGCCTGTGAGCCTCGGTCACCTGGCAGGAAGCTACGATGCCCAGACCTATGCTTCGCTGTGCAGCGAGGTGTACTGCGCGGACAGGTTCCACACACACTTCAAGTAAGAGGGCGGCCTGAGTGGAAAGGTGAGAGTTTGGGCAGCTGTGCAGACAAAGAAGGCGCCCTTGGGCCTGGGCCTAAATGCTTGTGACACTCCACTGGGCCTGCCGGGCTCTGAGGGCCCTGCCCTGGGCCCCCTGCTCCCCTGCCCTTTGTTCAGTCACAGCAGAGATGGCCACACCCACTCCCTCAGTGAGGGCAGTGTTCCAACCTCCCTCAGCCCCGCCCCCTCTCCGCAGGTTACCATGGACTACAGAGGCTGCATTCTGAGGCCAGGGCGTTCCGAGAATGCCAAGGGCAGACATGATGACCTTAAATGATTTCCTCTTGTGTCAGTTTTGGTAAACTTTAGGAGCTAGGAAATGGTCCACTTGACAGAAATGTTCAAATTTACTGGCATTTCATATATTCTCTGCTCTAACATTGTCCTGACTCTTTCTGTATATTCTTTACTTATGTTTTTGTTTTCCTTAATCAAAGTGTGTCTTTTAAATCTTTTCAAAGAAGATTCTTTGGACTTACTAAATCACCTGAATTTTATACGTTTTCTGTTGTATTAAGTTCTGCTCATATCTTTATTTAACTTTTTTCTATGTTCTCAGGGTTTATTGTTTTCATCTTCTGATGTCAATTAAAACACTTGGTTCTTCATTTTAATAAATCTTTTTACTTATAAAAATTTGAACTTTTGAAGATTCCAGCTTACTTGTACGTTTCTAAGGGTCAGGTCCTCTCCACTGTTGCCGGCCTAAGGCTTAGTTCACCATATAGCAATGTATATATTGACCTATTTTCCCCTCGACTTTCTGTGATCCCCTACATCTCACCTTTCTTTGCAGACAAGCCATTTGAAACACACTTAACTTATTTCACAGCCAATAAGGCTTTGAAATAATGTGTATTTTTTAGAGAAATCTTCTTCTATAATTAGGCAGAAAATCTGACCTGCCATAGTTTTCAAAACAGCATAATTTCACTCTTCTCAATGATTAATCTGTTGTATTACACAACCTTTGTGTATTTAGCTTTATCAATGACATGTCCTTTAAAAATGTTTTAGAGATCCTACCAGTCTTTGAAAACATCCTCGTGCCTTGTTTCAGTTCCAGTTTTATGTATATTTTCTGCCTTGCACCCGATTATACCTACATCTGATGGATGGCCTTGGGAATCTAATTCTGGTATTGATTGTTTTGGCTGATTGTCTCCCCTTGTAGCTGCTTTCTTTATTATTGTGTAAATTTAGATCATGAGCTCATGTTTAGCTAAACAGCTGACCTTGTAAGAGGCTTAGGTGTGAACGCTCGTAAGTTTCAGAAGAAAGACGGCAAAGATTTATTTGTGTCCCTCCAATGAGTGGCCCTCAAGGACCCCGTTTTCTACAAGTGTTGGTCCAATACTCCGTCTAGGGGCAGGGGACTCAGACAGGGCTGCTTTGCCGCCCCCGATCTGGGGCAGGGGCAGTGGGCGGCCTGTGGCCCGGGCAGGAGCCTCTCCGCGTGTGTCCCAGGGACCCATCTGCCTGTGAGCCTCGGTCACCTGGCAGGAAGCTATGATGCCCAGACCTATGCTTAGCTGTGCAGCGAGGTGTACTGTGCGGACTGGTTCCACACACACTTCAAGTAAGAGGGCGGCCTGAGTGGAAAGGTGAGAGTTTGGGCAGCTGTGCAGACAAAGAAAGCGCCCTTTGGCCTGGGCCTAAATGCTTGTGACACTCCACTGGGCCTGCCGGGCTCTGAGGGCCCTGCCCTGGGCCCCCTGCTCCCCTGCCCTTTGTTCAGTCAGAGCAGAGATGGCCACACCCACTCCCTCAGTGAGGGCAGTGTTCCAACCTCCCTCAGCCCCGCCCCCTCTCCGCAGGTTACCATGGACTACAGAGGCTGCATTCTGAGGCCAGGGCGTTCCGAGAATGCCAAGGGAAGTCATGATGACCTTAAATGATTTCCTCTTGTGTCAGTTTTGGTAAACTTTAGGAGCTAGGAAATGGTCCACTTGACAGAAATGTTCAAATTTACTGGCATTTCATATATTCTCTGCTCTAACATTGTCCTGACTCTTTCTGTATATTCTTTACTTATGTTTTTGTTTTCCTTAATCAAAGTGTGTCTTTTAAATCTTTTCAAAGAAGATTCTTTGGACTTACTAAATCACCTGAATTTTATACGTTTTCTGTTGTATTAAGTTCTTCTCCTATCTTTATTTAACTTTTTTCTATGTTCTCAGGGTTTATTGTTTTCATCTTCTGATGTCAATTAAAACACTTGGTTCTTCATTTTAATAAATCTTTTTACTTATAAAGATTTGAACTTTTGAAGATTCCAGCTTACTTGTACGTTTCTAAGGGTCAGGTCCTCTCCATTGTTGCCGGCCTAAGGCTTAGTTCACCATATAGCAATGTATATATTGACCTATTTTCCCCTCGACTTTCTGTGATCCCCTACATCTCACCTTTCTTTGCAGACAAGCCATTTGAAATACCCTTAACTTATTTCACAGCCAATAAGGCTTGGAAATAATGTGTATTTTTTAGAGAAATCTTCTTATATAATTAGGCAGAAAATCTGACCTGCCATAGTTTTCAAAACAGCATAATTTCACTCTTCTCAATGATTAATCTGTTGTATTACACAACCTTTGTGTATTTAGCTTTATCAATGTCATGTCCTTTAAAAATGTTTTAGAGATCCTACCAGTCTTTGAAAACATCCTCGTGCCTTGTTTCAGTTCCAGTTTATGTATAATTTCTGCCTTGCACCCGATTATTCCTACATCTGATGGATGGCCTTGGGAATCTAATTCTGGTATTGATTGTTTTGGCTGATTGTCTCCCCTTGTAGCTGCTTTCTTCATTATTGTGTAAATTTAGATCATGAGCTCATGTTTAGCTAAACAGCTGACCTTGTAAGAGGCTTAGGTGTGAACGCTCGTAAGTTTCAGAAGAAAGACGGCAAAGATTTATTTGTGTCCCTCCAATGAGTGGCCCTCAAGGACCCCGTTTTCTACAAGTGTTGGTCCAATACTCCCTCTAGAGGCAGGGGACTCAGACAGGGCTGCTTTGCGGCCCCCGATCTGGGGCAGGGGCAGTGGGCGGCCTGTTGCCCGGGCAGGAGCCTCTCCGCGTGTGTCCCAGGGACCCATCTGCCTGTGAGCCTCGGTCACCTGGCAGGAAGCTACGATGCCCAGACCTATGCTTAGCTGTGCAGCGAGGTGTACTGCAAGGACAAGTGCCACACACACTTCAAGTAAGTGGGCGGCCTGAGTGGAAAGGTGAGAGTTTGGGCAGCTGTGCAGACAAAGAAAGCGCCCTTTGGCCTGGGCCTAAATGCTTGTGACACTCCACTGGGCCTGCCGGGCTCTGAGGGCCCTGCCCTGCGCCCCCTGCTCCCCTGCCCTTTGTTCAGTCACAGCAGAGATGGCCACACCCACTCCCTCAGTGAGGGCAGTGTTCCAACGTCCCTCAGCCCCGCCCCTTCTCCGCAGGTTACCATGGACTACAGAGGCTGCATTCTGAGGCCAGGGCGTTCCAAGAATGCCAAGGGCAGACATGATGACCTTAAATGATTTCCTCTTGTGTCAGTTTTGGTAAACTTTAGGAGCTAGGAAATGGTCCACTTGACAGAAATGTTCAAATTTACTGGCATTTCATATATTCTCTGCTCTAACATTGTCCTGACTCTTTCTGTATATTCTTTACTTATGTTTTTGTTTTCCTTAATCAAAGTGTGTCTTTTAAATCTTTTCAAAGAAGATTCTTTGGACTTACTAAATCACCTGAATTTTATACGTTTTCTGTTGTATTAAGTTCTGCTCCTATCTTTATTTAACTTTTTTCTATGTTCTCAGGGTTTATTGTTTTCATCTTCTGATGTCAATTAAAACACTTGGTTCTTCATTTTAATAAATCTTTTTACTTATAAAGATTTGAACTTTTGAAGATTCCAGCTTACTTGTACGTTTCTAAGGGTCAGGTCCTCTCCATTGTTGCCGGCCTAAGGCTTAGTTCACCATATAGCAATGTATATATTGACCTATTTTCCCCTCGACTTTCTGTGATCCCCTACATCTCACCTTTCTTTGCAGACAAGCCATTTGAAACACACTTAACTTATTTCACAGCCAATATGTCTTTGAACTAATGTGTATTTTTTAGAGAAATCTTCTTATATAATTAGGCAGAAAATCTGACCTGCCATAGTTTTCAAAACAGCATAATTTCACTCTTCTCAATGATTAATCTGTTGTATTACACAACCTTTTTGTATTTAGCTTTATCAATGACATGTCCTTTAAAAATGTTTTAGAGATCCTACCAGTCTTTGAAAACATCCTCGTGCCTTGTTTCAGTTCCAGTTTGATGTATATTTTCTGCCTTGCACCCGATTATACCTACATCTGATGGATGGCCTTGGGAATCTAATTCTGGTATTGATTGTTTTGGCTGACTGTCTCCCCTTGTAGCTGCTTTCTTTATTATTGTGTAAATTTAGATCATGAGCTCATGTTTAGCTAAACAGCTGACCTTGTAAGAGGCTTAGGTGTGAACGCTCGTAAGTTTCAGAAGAAAGACGGCAAAGATTTATATGTGTCCCTCCAATGAGTGGCCCTCAAGGTCCCCGTTTTCTACAAGTGTTGGTCCAATACTCCGTCTAGAGGCAGGGGACTCAGACAGGGCTGCTTTGCGGCCCCCGATCTGGGGCAGGGGCAGTGGGCGGCCTGTTGCCCGGGCAGGAGCCTCTCCGCGTGTGTCCCAGGGACCCATCTGCCTGTGAGCCTCGGTCACCTGGCAGGAAGCTACGATGCCCAGACCTATGCTTAGCTGTGCAGAGAGGTGTACTGCGCGGACAGGTTCCACACACACTTCAAGTAAGAGGGCGGCCTGAGTGGAAAGGTGAGAGTTTGGGCAGCTGTGCAGACAAAGAAGGCGCCCTTGGGCCTGGGCCTAAATGCTTGTGACACTCCACTGGGCCTGCCGGGCTCTGAGGGCCCTGCCCTGGGCCCCCTGCTCCCCTGCCCTTTGTTCAGTCACAGCAGAGATGGCCACACCCACTCCCTCAGTGAGGGCAGTGTTCCAACCTCCCTCAGCCCCGCCCCCTCTCCGCAGGTTACCATGGACTACAGAGGCTGCATTCTGAGGCCAGGGCGTTCCGAGAATGCCAAGGGCAGACATGATGACCTTAAATGATTTCCTCTTGTGTCAGTTTTGGTAAACTTTAGGAGCTAGGAAATGGTCCACTTGACAGAAATGTTCAAATTTACTGGCATTTCATATATTCTCTGCTCTAACATTGTCCTGACTCTTTCTGTATATTCTTTACTTATGTTTTTGTTTTCCTTAATCAAAGTGTGTCTTTTAAATCTTTTCAAAGAAGATTCTTTGGACTTACTAAATCACCTGAATTTTATACGTTTTCTGTTGTATTAAGTTCTGCTCCTATCTTTATTTAACTTTTTTCTATGTTCTCAGGGTTTATTGTTTTCATCTTCTGATGTCAATTAAAACACTTGGTTATTCATTTTAATAAATCTTTTTACTTATAAAGATTTGAACTTTTGAAGATTCCAGCTTACTTGTACGTTTCTAAGGGTCAGGTCCTCTCCGTTGTTGCTGGCCTGAGGCTTAGTTCACCATATAGCAATGTATATATTGACCTATTTTCCCCTCGACTTTCTGTGATCCACTACATCTCACCTTTCTTTGCAGACAAGCCATTTGAAATACCCTTAACTTATTTCACAGCCAATAAGGCTTTGAAATAATGTTTATTTTTTAGAGAAATCTTCTTATATAATTAGGCAGAAAATCTGACCTGCCATAGTTTTCAAAACAGCATAATTTCACTCTTCTCAATGATTAATCTGTTGTATTACACAACCTTTGTGTATTTAGCTTTATCAATGACATGTCCTTTAAAAATGTTTTAGAGATCCTACCAGTCTTTGAAAACATCCTCGTGCCTTGTTTCAGTTCCAGTTTTATGTATATTTTCTGCCTTGCACCCGATTATTCCTACATCTGATGGATGGCCTTGGGAATCTAATTCTGGTATTGATTGTTTTGGCTGATTGTCTCACCTTGTAGCTGCTTTCTTCATTATTGTGTAAATTTAGATCATGAGCTCATGTTTAGCTAAACAGCTGACCTTGTAAGAGGCTTAGGTGTGAACGCTCGTAAGTTTCAGAAGAAAGACGGCAAAGATTTATTTGTTTCCCTCCAATGAGTGGCCCTCAAGGACCCAGTTTTCTACAAGTGTTGGTCCAATACTCCCTCTAGAGGCAGGGGACTCCGACAGGGCTGCTTTGAGGCCCCCGATCTGGGGCAATGGCAGTTGGCGGCCTGTGGCCCGGGCAGGAGCCACTCCGCGTGTGTCCCAGGGACCCATCTGCCTGTGAGCCTCGGTCACCTGGCAGGAAGCTACGATGCCCAGACCTATGCTTAGCTGTGCAGCGAGGTGTACTGCGCGGACAGGTTCCACACACACTTCAAGTAAGAGGGCGGCCTGAGTGGAAAGGTGAGAGTTTGGGCAGCTGTGCAGACAAAGAAAGCGCCCTTTGGCCTGGGCCTAAATGCTTGTGACACTCCACTGGGCCTGCCGGGCTCTGAGGGCCCTGCCCTGGGCCCCCTGCTCCCCTGCCCTTTGTTCAGTCACAGCAGAGATGGCCACACCCACTCCCTCAGTGAGGGCAGTGTTCCAACCTCCCTCAGCCCCGCCCCCTCTCCGCAGGTTACCATGGACTACAGAGGCTGCATTCTGAGGCCAGGGCATTCCGAGAATGCCAAGGGCAGACATGATGACCTTAAATGATTTCCTCTTGTGTCAGTTTTGGTAAACTTTAGGAGCTAGGAAATGGTCCACCTGACAGAAATGTTCAAATTTACTGGCATTTCATATATTCTCTGCTCTAACATTGTCCTGACTCTTTCTGTATATTCTTTACTTATGTTTTTGTTTTCCTTAATCAAAGTGTGTCTTTTAAATCTTTTCAAAGAAGATTCTTTGGACTTACTAAATCACCTGAATTTTATACGTTTTCTGTTGTATTAAGTTCTGCTCCTATCTTTATTGAACTTTTTTCTATGTTCTCAGGGTTTATTCTTTTCATCTTCTGATGTCAATTAAAACACTTGGTTATTCATTTTAATAAATCTTTTTACTTATAAAAATTTGAACTTTTGAAGATTCCAGCTTACTTGTATGTTTCTAAGGGTTAGGTCCTCTCCACTGTTGCCGGCCTAAGGCTTAGTTCACCATATAGCAATGTATATATTGACCTATTTTCCCCTCGACTTTCTGTGATCCCCTACATCTCACCTTTCTTTGCAGACAAGCCATTTGAAACACCCTTAACTTATTTCACAGCCAATAAGGCTTTGAAATAATGTTTATTTTTTAGAGAAATCTTCTTATATAATTAGGCAGAAAATATGACCTGCAATAGTTTTCAAAACAGCATAATTTCACTCTTCTCAATGATTAATCTGTTGTATTACACAACCTTTGTTTATTTAGCTTTATCAATGACATGTCCTTTAAAAATGTTTTAGAGATCCTACCAGTCTTTGAAAACATCCTCGTGCCTTGTTTCAGTTCCAGTTTTATGTATATTTTCTGCCTTGCACCCAATTATTCCTACATCTGATTGATGGCCTTGGGAATCTAATTCTGGTATTGATTGTTTTGGCTGATTGTCTCCCCTTATAGCTGCTTTCTTCATTATTGTGTAAATTTAGATCATGAGCTCATGTTTAGCTAAACAGCTGACCTTGTAAGAGGCTTAGGTGTGAACGCTCGTAAGTTTCAGCAGAAAGTCGGCAAAGATTTATTTGTGTCCCTCCAATGAGTGGCCCTCAAGGACCCCGTTTTCTACAAGTGTTGGTCCAATACTCCCTCTAGAGGCAGGGGACTCCGACAGGGCTGCTTTGCGGCCCCCGATCTGGGGCAGGGGCTGTGGGCGGCGTGTGGCCCGGGCAGGAGCCTCTCCGCGTGTGTCCCAGGGACCCATCTGCCTGTGAGCCTCGGTCACCTGGCAGGAAGCTACGATGCCCAGACCTATGCTTAGCTGTGCAGCGAGGTGTAATGCGCGGACAGGTTCCACACACACTTCAAGTAACAGGGCGGCCTGAGTGGAAAGGTGAGAGTTTGGGCAGCTGTGCAGACAAAGAAAGCGCCCTTTGACCTGGGCCTAAATGCTTGTGACACTCCACTGGGCCTGCCGGGCTCTGAGGGCCCTGCCCTGGGCCCCCTGCTCCCCTGCCCTTTGTTCAGTCACAGCAGAGATGGCCACACCCACTCCCTCAGTGAGGGCAGTGTTCCAACCTCCCTCAGCCCCGCCCCCTCTCCGCAGGTTACCATGGACTACAGAGGCTGCATTCTGAGGCCAGGGCGTTCCGAGAATGCCAAGGGCAGACATGATGACCTTAAATGATTTCCTCTTGTGTCAGTTTTGGTAAACTTTAGGAGCAAGAAATGGTCCACTTTACAGAAATGTTCAAATTTACTGGCATTTCATATATTCTCTTCTCTAACATTGTCCTGACTCTTTCTGTATATTCTTTACTTATGTTTTTGTTTTCCTTAATCAAAGTGTGTCTTTTAAATCTTTTCAAAGAAGATTCTTTGGACTTACTAAATCACCTGAATTTTATACGTTTTCTGTTGTATTAAGTTCTGCTCCTATCTTTATTGAACTTTTTTCTATGTTCTCAGGGTTTATTGTTTTCATCTTCTGATGTCAATTAAAACACTTGGTTATTCATTTTAATAAATCTTTTTACTTATAAAGATTTGAACTTTTGAAGATTCCAGCATACTTGTACGTTTCAAAGGGTCAGGTCCTCTCCACTGTTGCCGGCCTAAGGCTTAGTTCACCATATAGCAATGTATATATTGACCTATTTTCCCCTCGACTTTCTGTGATCCACTACATCTCACCTTTCTTTGCAGACAAGCCATTTGAAATACCCTTAACTTATTTCACAGCCAATAAGGCTTTGAAATAATGTTTATTTTTTAGAGAAATCTTCTTATATAATTAGGCAGAAAATCTGACCTGCCATAGTTTTCAAAACAGCATAATTTCACTCTTCTCAATGATTAATCTGTTGTATTACACAACCTTTGTGTATTTAGCTTTATCAATGACATGTCCTTTAAAAATGTTTTAGAGATCCTACCAGTCTTTGAAAACATCCTCGTGCCTTGTTTCAGTTCCAGTTTTATGTATATTTTCTGCCTTGCACCCGATTATTCCTACATCTGATGGATGGCCTTGGGAATCTAATTCTGGTATTGATTGTTTTGGCTGATTGTCTCCCCTTGTAGCTGCTTTCTTCATTATTGTGTAAATTTAGATCATGAGCTCATGTTTAGCTAAACAGCTGACCTTGTAAGAGGTTTAGGTGTGAACGCTCGTAAGTTTCAGCAGAAAGTCGGCAAAGATTTATTTGTGTCCCTCCAATGAGTGGCCCTCAAGGACCCCGTTTTCTACAAGTGTTTGTCCAATACTCCCTCTAGAGGCAGGGCACTCCGACAGGGCTGCTTTGAGGCCCCCGATCTCTGGCAGGGGCAGTGGGCGGCCTGTGGCCCGGGCAGGAGCCTCTCCGCGTGTGTCCCAGGGACCCATCTGCCTGTGAGCCTCGGTCACCTGGCAGGAAGCTACGATGCCCAGACCTATGCTTAGCTGTGCAGCGAGGTGTACTGCGCGGACAGGTTCCACACACACTTCAAGTAAGAGGGCGGCCTGAGTGGAAAGGTGAGAGTTTGGGCAGCTGTGCAGACAAAGAAACCGCCCTTTGGCCTGGGCCTAAATGCTTGTGACACTCCACTGGGCCTGCCGGGCTCTGAGGGCCCTGCCCTGGGCCCCCTGCTCCCCTGCCCTTTGTTCAGTCACAGCAGAGATGGCCACACCCACTCCCTCAGTGAGGGCAGTGTTCCAACCTCCCTCAGCCCCGCCCCCACTCCGCAGGTTACCATGGACTACAGAGGCTGCATTCTGAGGCCAGGGCGTTCCGAGAATGCCAAGGGCAGACATGATGACCTTAAATGATTTCCTCTTGTGTCAGTTTTGGTAAACTTTAGGAGCTAGGAAATGGTCCACTTGACAGAAATGTTCAAATTTACTGGCATTTCATATATTCTCTGCTCTAACATTGTCCTGACTCTTTCTGTATATTCTTTACTTATGTTTTTGTTTTCCTTAATCAAAGTGTGTCTTTTAAATCTTTTCAAAGAAGATTCTTTGGACTTACTAAATCACCTGAATTTTATCCGTTTTCTGTTGTATTAAGTTCTGCTCATATCTTTATTTATCTTTGTTCTATGTTCTCAGGGTTTATTGTTTTCATCTTCTGATGTCAATTAAAACACTTGGTTATTCATTTTAATAAATCTTTTTACTTATAAATATTTGAACTTTTGAAGATTCCAGCTTACTTGTACGTTTCTATGGGTCAGGTTCTCTCCACTGTTGCCGGCCTAAGGCTTAGTTCACCATATAGCAATGTATATATTGACCTATTTTCCCCTCGACTTTCTGTGATCCACTACATCTCACCTTTCTTTGCAGACAAGCCATTTGAAATACCCTTAACTTATTTCACAGCCAATAAGGCTTTGAAATAATGTGTATTTTTTAGAGAAATCGTCTTATATAATTAGGCAGAAAATCTGACCTGCCATAGTTTTCAAAACAGCATAATTTCACTCTTCTCAATGATTAATCTGTTGTATTACACAACCTTTGTGTATTTAGCTTTATCAATGACATGTCCTTTAAAAATGTTTTAGAGATCCTACCAGTCTTTGAAAACATCCACGTGCCTTGTTTCAGTTCCAGTTTATGTATATTTTCTGCCTTGCACCCGATTATTCCTACATCTGATGGATGGCCTTGGGAATCTAATTCTGGTATTGATTGTTTTGGCTGATTGTCTCCCCTTGTAGCTGCTTTCTTCATTATTGTGTAAATTTAGATCATGAGCTCATGTTTAGCTAAACAGCTGACCTTGTAAGTGGCTTAGGTGTGAACGCTCGTAAGTTTCAGAAGAAAGACGGCAAAGATTTATTTGTTTCCCTCCAATGAGTGGCCCTCAAGGACCCCGTTTTCTACAAGTGTTGGTCCAATACACCCTCTAGAGGCAGGGGACTCAGACAGGGCTGCTTTGAGGCCCCCGATCTGGGGCAATGGCGGTTGGCGGCCTGTGGCCCGGGCAGGAGCCACTCCGCGTGTGTCCCAGGGACCCATCTGCCTGTGAGCCTCGGTCACCTGGCAGGAAGCTACGATGCCCAGACCTATGCTTAGCTGTGCAGCGAGGTGTACTGCGCGGACAGGTTCCACACACACTTCAAGTAAGAGGGCGGCCTGAGTGGAAAGGTGAGAGTTTGGGCAGCTGTGCAGACAAAGAAAGCGCCCTTTGGCCTGGGCCTAAATGCTTGTGACAATCCACTGGGCCTGCCGGGCTCTGAGGGCCCTGCCCTGGGCCCCCTGCTCCCCTGCCCTTTGTTCAGTCACAGCAGAGATGGCCACACCCACTCCCTCAGTAAGGGCAGTGTTCCAACCTCCCTCAGCCCCGCCCCCTCTCCGCAGGTTACCATGGACTACAGAGGCTGCATTCTGAGGCCAGGGCGTTCCGAGAATGCCAAGGGCAGACATGATGACCTTAAATGATTTCCTCTTGTGTCAGTTTTGGTAAACTTTAGGAGCTAGGAAATGGTCCACTTGACAGAAATGTTCAAATTTACTGGTATTTCATATATTCTCTGCTCTAACATTGTCCTGACTCTTTCTGTATATTCTTTACTTATGTTTTTGTTTTCCTTAATCAAAGTGTGTCTTTTAAATCTTTTCAAAGAAGATTCTTTGGACTTACTAAATCACCTGAATTTTATACGTTTTCTGTTGTATTAAGTTCTGCTCATATCTTTATTTAACTTTTTTCTATGTTCTCAGGGTTTATTGTTTTCATCTTCTGATGTCAATTAAAACACTTGGTTATTCATTTTAATAAATCTTTTTACCTATAAAAATTTGAACTTTTGAAGATTCCAGCTTACTTGTACGTTTCAAAGGGTCAGGTCCTCTCCACTGTTGCCGGCCTAAGGCTTAGTTCACCATATAGCAATGTATATATTGACCTATTTTCCCCTCGACTTTCTGTGATCCACTACATCTCACCTTTCTTTGCAGACAAGCCATTTGAAATACCCTTAACTTATTTCACAGCCAATAAGGCTTTGAAATAATGTTTATTTTTTAGAGAAATCTTCTTATATAATTAGGCAGAAAATCTGACCTGCCATAGTTTTCAAAACAGCATAATTTCACTCTTCTCAATGATTAATCTGTTGTATTACACAACCTTTGTGTATTTAGCTTTATCAATGACATGATCTTTAAAAATGTCTTAGAGATCCTACCAGTCTTTGAAAACATCCTCGTGCCTTGTTTCAGTTCCAGTTTTATGTATATTTTCTGCCTTGCACCCGATTATTCCTACATCTGATGGATGGCCTTGGGAATCTAATTCTGGTATTGATTGTTTTGGCTGATTGTCTCCCCTTATAGCTGCTTTCTTCATTATTGTGTAAATTTAGATCATGAGCTCATGTTTAGCTAAACAGCTGACCTTGTAAGAGGCTTAGGTGTGAACGCTCGTAAGTTTCAGCAGAAAGTCGGCAAAGATTTATTTGTGTCCCTCCAATGAGTGGCCCTCAAGGACCCCGTTTTCTACAAGTGTTGGTCCAATACTCCCTCTAGAGGCAGGGGACTCCGACAGGGCTGCTTTGAGGCCCCCGATCTGGGGCAGGGGCAGTGGGCGGCGTGTGGCCCGGGCAGGAGCCACTCCGCGTGTGTCCCAGGGACCCATCTGCCTGTGAGCCTCGGTCACCTGGCAGGAAGCTACGATGCCCAGACCTATGCTTAGCTGTGCAGCGAGGTGTACTGCGCGGACAGGTTCCACACACACTTCAAGTAAGAGGGCGGCCTGAGTGGAAAGGTGAGAGTTTGGGCAGCTGTGCAGACAAAGAAAGCGCCCTTTGGCCTGGGCCTAAATGCTTGTGACAATCCACTGGGCCTGCCGGGCTCTGAGGGCCCTGCCCTGGGCCCCCTGCTCCCCTGCCCTTTGTTCAGTCACAGCAGAGATGGCCACACCCACTCCCTCAGTAAGGGCAGTGTTCCAACCTCCCTCAGCCCCGCCCCCTCTCCGCAGGTTACCATGGACTACAGAGGCTGCATTCTGAGGCCAGGGCGTTCCGAGAATGCCAAGGGCAGACATGATGACCTTAAATGATTTCCTCTTGTGTCAGTTTTGGTAAACTTTAGGAGCTAGGAAATGGTCCACTTGACAGAAATGTTCAAATTTACTGGTATTTCATATATTCTCTGCTCTAACATTGTCCTGACTCTTTCTGTATATTCTTTACTTATGTTTTTGTTTTCCTTAATCAAAGTGTGTCTTTTAAATCTTTTCAAAGAAGATTCTTTGGACTTACTAAATCACCTGAATTTTATACGTTTTCTGTTGTATTAAGTTCTGCTCATATCTTTATTTAACTTTTTTCTATGTTCTCAGGGTTTATTGTTTTCATCTTCTGATGTCAATTAAAACACTTGGTTATTCATTTAATAAATCTTTTTACCTATAAAAATTTGAACTTTTGAAGATTCCAGCTTACTTGTACGTTTCAAAGGGTCAGGTCCTCTCCACTGTTGCCGGCCTAAGGCTTAGTTCACCATATAGCAATGTATATATTGACCTATTTTCCCCTCGACTTTCTGTGATCCACTACATCTCACCTTTCTTTGCAGACAAGCCATTTGAAATACCCTTAACTTATTTCACAGCCAATAAGGCTTTGAAATAATGTTTATTTTTTAGAGAAATCTTCTTATATAATTAGGCAGAAAATCTGACCTGCCATAGTTTTCAAAACAGCATAATTTCACTCTTCTCAATGATTAATCTGTTGTATTACACAACCTTTGTGTATTTAGCTTTATCAATGACATGATCTTTAAAAATGTCTTAGAGATCCTACCAGTCTTTGAAAACATCCTCGTGCCTTGTTTCAGTTCCAGTTTTATGTATATTTTCTGCCTTGCACCCGATTATTCCTACATCTGATGGATGGCCTTGGGAATCTAATTCTGGTATTGATTGTTTTGGCTGATTGTCTCCCCTTATAGCTGCTTTCTTCATTATTGTGTAAATTTAGATCATGAGCTCATGTTTAGCTAAACAGCTGACCTTGTAAGAGGCTTAGGTGTGAACGCTCGTAAGTTTCAGCAGAAAGTCGGCAAAGATTTATTTGTGTCCCTCCAATGAGTGGCCCTCAAGGACCCCGTTTTCTACAAGTGTTGGTCCAATACTCCCTCTAGAGGCAGGGGACTCCGACAGGGCTGCTTTGAGGCCCCCGATCTGGGGCAGGGGCAGTGGGCGGCGTGTGGCCCGGGCAGGAGCCTCTCCGCGTGTGTCCCAGGGACCCATCTGCCTGTGAGCCTCGGTCACCTGGCAGGAAGCTACGATGCCCAGACCTATGCTTAGCTGTGCAGCGAGGTGTACTGCGCGGACAGATTCCACACACACTTCAAGAAAGAGGGCGGCCTGAGTGGAAAGGTGAGAGTTTGGGCAGCTGTGCAGACAAAGAAAGCGCCCTTTGGCCTGGGCCTAAATGCTTGTGACACTCCACTGGGCCTGCCGGGCTCTGAGGGCCCTGCCCTGCGCCCCCTGCTCCCCTGCCCTTTGTTCAGTCAGAGCAGAGATGGCCACACCCACTCCCTCAGTGAGGGCAGTGTTCCAACCTCCCTCAGCCCCGCCCCCTCTCCGCAGTTTACCATGGACTACAGAGGCTGCATTCTGAGGCCAGGGCGTTCCCGAGAATGCCAAGGGCAGACATGATGACCTTAAATGATTTCCTCTTGTGTCACTTTTGGTAAACTTTAGGAGCTAGGAAATGGTCCACTTTCCAGAAATGTTCAAATTTACTGGCATTTCATATATTCTCTGCTCTAACATTGTCCTGACTCTTTCTGTATATTCTTTACTTATGTTTTTGTTTTCCTTAATCAAAGTGTGTCTTTTAAATCTTTTCAAAGAAGATTCTTTGGACTTACTAAATCACCTGAATTTTATACGTTTTCTGTTGTATTAAGTTCTGCTCCTATCTTTATTTAACTTTTTTCTATGTTCTCAGGGTTTATTGTTTTCATCTTCTGATGTCAATTAAAACACTTGGTTATTCATTTTAATAAATCTTTTTACTTATAAAGATTTGAACTTTTGAAGATTCCAGCTTACTTGTACGTTTCAAAGGGTCAGGTCCTCTCCACTGTTGCCGGCCTAAGGCTTAGTTCACCATATAGCAATGTATATATTGACCTATTTTCCCCTCGACTTTCTGTGATCCAATACATCTCACCTTTCTTTGCAGACAAGCCATTTGAAATACCCTTAACTTATTTCACAGCCAATAAGGCTTTGAAATAATGTTTATTTTTTATAGAAATCTTCTTATATAATTAGGCAGAAAATCTGACCTGCCATAGTTTTCAAAACAGCATAATTTCACTCTTCTCAATGATTAATCTGTTGTATTACACAACCTTTGTGTATTTAGCTTTATCAATGACATGTCCTTTAAAAATGTTTTAGAGATCCTACCAGTCTTTGAAAACATCCTCGTGCCTTGTTTCAGTTCCAGTTTTATGTATATTTTCTGCCTTGCACCCGATTATTCCTACATCTGATGGATGGCCTTGGGAATCTAATTCTGGTATTGATTGTTTTGGCTGATTGTCTCCCCTTGTAGCTGCTTTCTTCATTATTGTGTAAATTTAGATCATGAGCTCATGTTTAGCTAAACAGCTGACCTTGTAAGGGGTTTAGGTGTGAACACTCGTAAGTTTCAGAAGAAAGACGGCAAAGATTTATTTGTGTCCCTCCAATGAGTGGCCCTCAAGGACCCCGTTTTCTACAAGTGTTTGTCAAATACTCCCTCTAGAGGCAGGGGACTCCGACAGGGCTGCTTTGAGGCCCCCGATCTGGGGCAGGGGCAGTGGGCGGCCTGTGGCCCGGGCAGGAGCCTCTCCGCGTGTGTCCCAGGGACCCATCTGCCTGTGAGCCTCGGTCACCTGGCAGGAAGCTACGAAGCCCAGACCTATGCTTAGCTGTGCAGCGAGGTGTACTGCGCGGACAGGTTCCACACACACTTCAAGTAAGAGGGCGGCCTGAGTGGAAAGGTGAGAGTTTGGGCAGCTGTGCAGACAAAGAAAGCGCCCTTTGGCCTGGGCCTAAATGCTTGTGACACTCCACTGGGCCTGCCGGGCTCTGAGGGCCCTGCCCTGGGCCCCCTGCTCCCCTGCCCTTTGTTCAGTCACAGCAGAGATGGCCACAGCCACTCCCTCATTGAGGGCAGTGTTCCAACCTCCCTCAGCCCCGCCCCCACTCCGCAGGTGACCATGGACTACAGAGGCTGCATTCTGAGGCCAGGGCGTTCCGAGAATGCCAAGGGCAGACATGATGACCTTAAATGATTTCCTCTTGTGTCAGTTTTGGTAAACTTTAGGAGCTAGGAAATGGTCCACTTGACAGAAATGTTCAAATTTACTGGCATTTCATATATTTTCTGCTCTAACATTGTCCTGACGCTTTCTGTATATTCTTTACTTATGTTTTTGTTTTCCTTAATCAAAGTGTGTCTTTTAAATCTTTTCAAAGAAGATTCTTTGGACTTACTAAATCACCTGAATTTTATACGTTTTCTGTTGTATTAAGTTCTGCTCATATCTTTATTTATCTTTGTTCTATGTTCTCAGAGTTTATTGTTTTCATCTTCTGATGTCAATTAAAACACTTGGTTATTCATTTTACTAAATCTTTTTACTTATAAAGATTTGAACTTTTGAAGATTCCAGCTTACTTGTACGTTTCTAAGGGTCAGGTTCTCTCCACTGTTGCCGGCCTAAGGCTTAGTTCACCATATAGCAATGAATATATTGACCTATTTTCCCCTCGACTTTCTGTGATCCACTACATCTCACCTTTCTTTGCAGACAAGCCATTTGAAATACCCTTAACTTATTTCACAGCCAATAAGGCTTTGAAATAATGTGTATTTTTTAGAGAAATCTTCTTATATAATTAGGCAGAAAAACTGACCTGCCATAGTTTTCAAAACAGCATAATTTCACTCTTCTCAATGATTAATCTGTTGTATTACACAACCTTTGTGTATTTAGCTTTATCAATGACATGTCCTTTAAAAATGTTTTAGAGATCCTACCAGTCTTTGAAAACATCCTCGTGCCTTGTTTCAGTTCCAGTTTATGTATATTTTCTGCCTTGCACCCGATTATTCCTACATCTGATGGATGGCCTTGGGAATCTAATTCTGGTATTGATTGTTTTGGCTGATTGTCTCCCCTTGTAGCTGCTTTCTTCATTATTGTGTAAATTTAGATCATGAGCTCATGTTTAGCTAAACAGCTGACCTTGTAAGAGGCTTAGGTGTGAACGCTCGTAAGTTTCAGAAGAAAGACGGCAAAGATTTATTTGTTTCCCTCCAATGAGTGGCCCTCAAGGACCCCGTTTTCTACAAGTGTTGGTCCAATACTCCCTCTAGAGGCAGGGGACTCAGACAGGGCTGCTTTGAGGCCCCCGATCTGGGGCAATGGCGGTTGGCGGCCTGTGGCCCGGGCAGGAGCCACTCCGCGTGTGTCCCAGGGACCCATCTGCCTGTGAGCCTCGGTCACCTGGCAGGAAGCTACGATGCCCAGACCTATGCTTAGCTGTGCAGCGAGGTGTACTGCGCGGACAGATTCCACACACACTTCAAGAAAGAGGGCGGCCTGAGTGGAAAGGTGAGAGTTTGGGCAGCTGTGCAGACAAAGAAAGCGCCCTTTGGCCTGGGCCTAAATGCTTGTGACACTCCACTGGGCCTGCCGGGCTCTGAGGGCCCTGCCCTGGGCCCCCTGCTCCCCTGCCCTTTGTTCAGTCACAGCAGAGATGGCCACACCCACTCCCTCAGTGAGGGCAGTGTTCCAACCTCCCTCAGCCCCGCCCCCTCTCCGCAGGTTACCATGGACTACAGAGGCTGCATTCTGAGGCCAGGGCGTTCCGAGAATGCCAAGGGCAGACATGATGACCTTAAATGATTTCCTCTTGTGTCACTTTTGGTAAACTTTAGGAGCTAGGAAATGGTCCACTTGACAGAAATGTTCAAATTTACTGGCATTTCATATATTCTCTGCTCTAACATTGTCCTGACTCTTTCTGTATATTCTTTACTTATGTTTTTGTTTTCCTTAATCAAAGTGTGTCTTTTAAATCTTTTCAAAGAAGATTCTTTGGACTTACTAAATCACCTGAATTTTATACGTTTTCTGTTGTATTAAGTTCTGCTCCTATCTTTATTTAAATTTTTTCTATGTTCTCAGGGTTTATTCTTTTCATCTTCTGATGTCAATTAAAACACTTGGTTATTCATTTTAATAAATCTTTTTACTTATAAAAATTTGAACTTTTGAAGATTCCAGCTTACTTGTACGTTTCTAAGGGTCAGGTCCTCTCCACTGTTGCCGGCCTAAGGCTTAGTTCACCATATAGCAATGTATATATTGACCTATTTTCCCCTCGACTTTCTGTGATCCCCTACATCTCACCTTTCTTTGCAGACAAGCCATTTGAAACACCCTTAACTTATTTCACAGCCAATAAGGCTTTGAAATAATGTTTATTTTTTAGAGAAATCTTCTTATATAATTAGGCAGAAAATCTGACCTGCCATAGTTTTCAAAACAGCATAATTTCACTCTTCTCAATGATTAATCTGTTGTATTACACAACCTTTGTGTATTTAGCTTTATCAATGACATGATCTTTAAAAATGTTTTAGAGATCCTACCAGTCTTTGAAAACATCCTCGTGCCTTGTTTCAGTTCCAGTTTTATGTATATTTTCCTCCTTGCACCCGATTATTCCTACATCTGATGGATGGCCTTGGGAATCTAATTCTGGTATTGATTGTTTTGGCTGATTGTCTCCCCTTATAGCTGCTTTCTTCATTATTGTGTAAATTTAGATCATGAGCTCATGTTTAGCTAAACAGCTGACCTTGTAAGAGGTTTAGGTGTGAACGCTCGTAAGTTTCAGCAGAAAGTCAGCAAAGATTTATTTGTGTCCCTCCAATGAGTGGCCCTCAAGGACCCCGTTTTCTACAAGTGTTGGTCCAATACTCCCTCTAGAGGCAGGGGACTCAGACAGGGCTGCTTTGCCGCCCCCGATCTGGGGCAGGGGCAGTGGGCAGCCTGTGGCCCGGGCAGGAGCCTCTCCGCGTGTGTCCCAGGGACCCATCTGCCTGTGAGCCTCGGTCACCTGGCAGGAAGCTACGATGCCCAGACCTATGCTTAGCTGTGCAGCGAGGTGTACTGCGCGGACAGGTTCCACACACACTTCAAGTAAGAGGGCGGCCTGAGTGGAAAGGTGAGAGTTTGGGCAGCTGTGCAGACAAAGAAAGCGCCCTTTGGCCTGGGCCTAAATGCTTGTGACACTCCACTGGGCCTGCCGGGCTCTGAGGGCCCTGCCCTGGGCCCCCTGCTCCCCTGCCCTTTGTTCAGTCACAGCAGAGATGGCCACACCCACTCCCTCAGTGAGGGCAGTGTTCCAACCTCCCTCAGCCCCGCCCCCTCTCCGCAGGTTACCATGGACTACAGAGGCTGCATTCTGAGGCCAGGGCGTTCCGAGAATGCCAAGGGCAGACATGATGACCTTAAATGATTTCCTCTTGTGTCACTTTTGGTAAACTTTAGGAGCTAGGAAATGGTCCACTTGACAGAAATGTTCAAATTTACTGGCATTTCATATATTCTCTGCTCTAACATTGTCCTGACTCTTTCTGTATATTCTTTACTTATGTTTTTGTTTTCCTTAATCAAAGTGTGTCTTTTAAATCTTTTCAAAGAAGATTCTTTGGACTTACTAAATCACCTGAATTTTATACGTTTTCTGTTGTATTAAGTTCTGCTCCTATCTTTATTGAACTTTTTTCTATGTTCTCAGGGTTTATTGTTTTCATCTTCTGATGTCAATTAAAACACTTGGTTATTCATTTTAATAAATCTTTTTACTTATAAAGATTTGAACTTTTGAAGATTCCAGCATACTTGTACGTTTCAAAGGGTCAGGTCCTCTCCACTGTTGCCGGCCTAAGGCTTAGTTCACCATATAGCAATGTATATATTGACCTATTTTCCCCTCGACTTTCTGTGATCCACTACATCTCACCTTTCTTTGCAGACAAGCCATTTGAAATACCCTTAACTTATTTCACAGCCAATAAGGCTTTGAAATAATGTTTATTTTTTAGAGAAATCTTCTTATATAATTAGGCAGAAAATCTGACCTGCCATAGTTTTCAAAACAGCATAATTTCACTCTTCTCAATGATTAATCTGTTGTATTACACAACCTTTGTGTATTTAGCTTTATCAATGACATGTCCTTTAAAAATGTTTTAGAGATCCTACCAGTCTTTGAAAACATCCTCGTGCCTTGTTTCAGTTCCAGTTTTATGTATATTTTCTGCCTTGCACCCGATTATTCCTACATCTGATGGATGGCCTTGGGAATCTAATTCTGGTATTGATTGTTTTGGCTGATTGTCTCCCCTTGTAGCTGCTTTCTTCATTATTGTGTAAATTTAGATCATGAGCTCATGTTTAGCTAAACAGCTGACCTTGTAAGAGGTTTAGGTGTGAACGCTCGTAAGTTTCAGCAGAAAGTCGGCAAAGATTTATTTGTGTCCCTCCAATGAGTGGCCCTCAAGGACCCCGTTTTCTACAAGTGTTTGTCCAATACTCCCTCTAGAGGCAGGGCACTCCGACAGGGCTGCTTTGAGGCCCCCGATCTCTGGCAGGGGCAGTGGGCGGCCTGTGGCCCGGGCAGGAGCCTCTCCGCGTGTGTCCCAGGGACCCATCTGCCTGTGAGCCTCGGTCACCTGGCAGGAAGCTACGATGCCCAGACCTATGCTTAGCTGTGCAGCGAGGTGTACTGCGCGGACAGGTTCCACACACACTTCAAGTAAGAGGGCGGCCTGAGTGGAAAGGTGAGAGTTTGGGCAGCTGTGCAGACAAAGAAACCGCCCTTTGGCCTGGGCCTAAATGCTTGTGACACTCCACTGGGCCTGCCGGGCTCTGAGGGCCCTGCCCTGGGCCCCCTGCTCCCCTGCCCTTTGTTCAGTCACAGCAGAGATGGCCACACCCACTCCCTCAGTGAGGGCAGTGTTCCAACCTCCCTCAGCCCCGCCCCCACTCCGCAGGTTACCATGGACTACAGAGGCTGCATTCTGAGGCCAGGGCGTTCCAAGAATGCCAAGGGCAGACATGATGACCTTAAATGATTTCCTCTTGTGTCAGTTTTGGTAAACTTTAGGAGCTAGGAAATGGTCCACTTGACAGAAATGTTCAAATTTACTGGCATTTCATATATTCTCTGCTCTAACATTGTCCTGACTCTTTCTGTATATTCTTTACTTATGTTTTTGTTTTCCTTAATCAAAGTGTGTCTTTTAAATCTTTTCAAAGAAGATTCTTTGGACTTACTAAATCACCTGAATTTTATCCGTTTTCTGTTGTATTAAGTTCTGCTCATATCTTTATTTATCTTTGTTCTATGTTCTCAGGGTTTATTGTTTTCATCTTCTGATGTCAATTAAAACACTTGGTTATTCATTTTAATAAATCTTTTTACTTATAAATATTTGAACTTTTGAAGATTCCAGCTTACTTGTACGTTTCTATGGGTCAGGTTCTCTCCACTGTTGCCGGCCTAAGGCTTAGTTCACCATATAGCAATGTATATATTGACCTATTTTCCCCTCGACTTTCTGTGATCCACTACATCTCACCTTTCTTTGCAGACAAGCCATTTGAAATACCCTTAACTTATTTCACAGCCAATAAGGCTTTGAAATAATGTGTATTTTTTAGAGAAATCGTCTTATATAATTAGGCAGAAAATCTGACCTGCCATAGTTTTCAAAACAGCATAATTTCACTCTTCTCAATGATTAATCTGTTGTATTACACAACCTTTGTGTATTTAGCTTTATCAATGACATGTCCTTTAAAAATGTTTTAGAGATCCTACCAGTCTTTGAAAACATCCACGTGCCTTGTTTCAGTTCCAGTTTATGTATATTTTCTGCCTTGCACCCGATTATTCCTACATCTGATGGATGGCCTTGGGAATCTAATTCTGGTATTGATTGTTTTGGCTGATTGTCTCCCCTTGTAGCTGCTTTCTTCATTATTGTGTAAATTTAGATCATGAGCTCATGTTTAGCTAAACAGCTGACCTTGTAAGAGGCTTAGGTGTGAACGCTCGTAAGTTTCAGAAGAAAGACGGCAAAGATTTATTTGTTTCCCTCCAATGAGTGGCCCTCAAGGACCCCGTTTTCTACAAGTGTTGGTCCAATACACCCTCTAGAGGCAGGGGACTCAGACAGGGCTGCTTTGAGGCCCCCGATCTGGGGCAATGGCGGTTGGCGGCCTGTGGCCCGGGCAGGAGCCACTCCGCGTGTGTCCCAGGGACCCATCTGCCTGTGAGCCTCGGTCACCTGGCAGGAAGCTACGATGCCCAGACCTATGCTTAGCTGTGCAGCGAGGTGTACTGCGCGGACAGGTTCCACACACACTTCAAGTAAGAGGGCGGCCTGAGTGGAAAGGTGAGAGTTTGGGCAGCTGTGCAGACAAAGAAAGCGCCCTTTGGCCTGGGCCTAAATGCTTGTGACAATCCACTGGGCCTGCCGGGCTCTGAGGGCCCTGCCCTGGGCCCCCTGCTCCCCTGCCCTTTGTTCAGTCACAGCAGAGATGGCCACACCCACTCCCTCAGTAAGGGCAGTGTTCCAACCTCCCTCAGCCCCGCCCCCTCTCCGCAGGTTACCATGGACTACAGAGGCTGCATTCTGAGGCCAGGGCGTTCCGAGAATGCCAAGGGCAGACATGATGACCTTAAATGATTTCCTCTTGTGTCAGTTTTGGTAAACTTTAGGAGCTAGGAAATGGTCCACTTGACAGAAATGTTCAAATTTACTGGTATTTCATATATTCTCTGCTCTAACATTGTCCTGACTCTTTCTGTATATTCTTTACTTATGTTTTTGTTTTCCTTAATCAAAGTGTGTCTTTTAAATCTTTTCAAAGAAGATTCTTTGGACTTACTAAATCACCTGAATTTTATACGTTTTCTGTTGTATTAAGTTCTGCTCATATCTTTATTTAACTTTTTTCTATGTTCTCAGGGTTTATTGTTTTCATCTTCTGATGTCAATTAAAACACTTGGTTATTCATTTTAATAAATCTTTTTACCTATAAAAATTTGAACTTTTGAAGATTCCAGCTTACTTGTACGTTTCAAAGGGTCAGGTCCTCTCCACTGTTGCCGGCCTAAGGCTTAGTTCACCATATAGCAATGTATATATTGACCTATTTTCCCCTCGACTTTCTGTGATCCACTACATCTCACCTTTCTTTGCAGACAAGCCATTTGAAATACCCTTAACTTATTTCACAGCCAATAAGGCTTTGAAATAATGTTTATTTTTTAGAGAAATCTTCTTATATAATTAGGCAGAAAATCTGACCTGCCATAGTTTTCAAAACAGCATAATTTCACTCTTCTCAATGATTAATCTGTTGTATTACACAACCTTTGTGTATTTAGCTTTATCAATGACATGATCTTTAAAAATGTCTTAGAGATCCTACCAGTCTTTGAAAACATCCTCGTGCCTTGTTTCAGTTCCAGTTTTATGTATATTTTCTGCCTTGCACCCGATTATTCCTACATCTGATGGATGGCCTTGGGAATCTAATTCTGGTATTGATTGTTTTGGCTGATTGTCTCCCCTTATAGCTGCTTTCTTCATTATTGTGTAAATTTAGATCATGAGCTCATGTTTAGCTAAACAGCTGACCTTGTAAGAGGCTTAGGTGTGAACGCTCGTAAGTTTCAGCAGAAAGTCGGCAAAGATTTATTTGTGTCCCTCCAATGAGTGGCCCTCAAGGACCCCGTTTTCTACAAGTGTTGGTCCAATACTCCCTCTAGAGGCAGGGGACTCCGACAGGGCTGCTTTGAGGCCCCCGATCTGGGGCAGGGGCAGTGGGCGGCGTGTGGCCCGGGCAGGAGCCACTCCGCGTGTGTCCCAGGGACCCATCTGCCTGTGAGCCTCGGTCACCTGGCAGGAAGCTACGATGCCCAGAACTATGCTTAGCTGTGCAGCGAGGTGTACTGCGCGGACAGGTTCCACACACACTTCAAGTAAGAGGGCGGCCTGAGTGGAAAGGTGAGAGTTTGGGCAGCTGTGCAGACAAAGAAAGCGCCCTTTGGCCTGGGCCTAAATGCTTGTGACAATCCACTGGGCCTGCCGGGCTCTGAGGGCCCTGCCCTGGGCCCCCTGCTCCCCTGCCCTTTGTTCAGTCACAGCAGAGATGGCCACACCCACTCCCTCAGTAAGGGCAGTGTTCCAACCTCCCTCAGCCCCGCCCCCTCTCCGCAGGTTACCATGGACTACAGAGGCTGCATTCTGAGGCCAGGGCGTTCCGAGAATGCCAAGGGCAGACATGATGACCTTAAATGATTTCCTCTTGTGTCAGTTTTGGTAAACTTTAGGAGCTAGGAAATGGTCCACTTGACAGAAATGTTCAAATTTACTGGTATTTCATATATTCTCTGCTCTAACATTGTCCTGACTCTTTCTGTATATTCTTTACTTATGTTTTTGTTTTCCTTAATCAAAGTGTGTCTTTTAAATCTTTTCAAAGAAGATTCTTTGGACTTACTAAATCACCTGAATTTTATACGTTTTCTGTTGTATTAAGTTCTGCTCATATCTTTATTTAACTTTTTTCTATGTTCTCAGGGTTTATTGTTTTCATCTTCTGATGTCAATTAAAACACTTGGTTATTCATTTAATAAATCTTTTTACCTATAAAAATTTGAACTTTTGAAGATTCCAGCTTACTTGTACGTTTCAAAGGGTCAGGTCCTCTCCACTGTTGCCGGCCTAAGGCTTAGTTCACCATATAGCAATGTATATATTGACCTATTTTCCCCTCGACTTTCTGTGATCCACTACATCTCACCTTTCTTTGCAGACAAGCCATTTGAAATACCCTTAACTTATTTCACAGCCAATAAGGCTTTGAAATAATGTTTATTTTTTAGAGAAATCTTCTTATATAATTAGGCAGAAAATCTGACCTGCCATAGTTTTCAAAACAGCATAATTTCACTCTTCTCAATGATTAATCTGTTGTATTACACAACCTTTGTGTATTTAGCTTTATCAATGACATGATCTTTAAAAATGTCTTAGAGATCCTACCAGTCTTTGAAAACATCCTCGTGCCTTGTTTCAGTTCCAGTTTTATGTATATTTTCTGCCTTGCACCCGATTATTCCTACATCTGATGGATGGCCTTGGGAATCTAATTCTGGTATTGATTGTTTTGGCTGATTGTCTCCCCTTATAGCTGCTTTCTTCATTATTGTGTAAATTTAGATCATGAGCTCATGTTTAGCTAAACAGCTGACCTTGTAAGAGGCTTAGGTGTGAACGCTCGTAAGTTTCAGCAGAAAGTCGGCAAAGATTTATTTGTGTCCCTCCAATGAGTGGCCCTCAAGGACCCCGTTTTCTACAAGTGTTGGTCCAATACTCCCTCTAGAGGCAGGGGACTCCGACAGGGCTGCTTTGAGGCCCCCGATCTGGGGCAGGGGCAGTGGGCGGCGTGTGGCCCGGGCAGGAGCCTCTCCGCGTGTGTCCCAGGGACCCATCTGCCTGTGAGCCTCGGTCACCTGGCAGGAAGCTACGATGCCCAGACCTATGCTTAGCTGTGCAGCGAGGTGTACTGCGCGGACAGATTCCACACACACTTCAAGAAAGAGGGCGGCCTGAGTGGAAAGGTGAGAGTTTGGGCAGCTGTGCAGACAAAGAAAGCGCCCTTTGGCCTGGGCCTAAATGCTTGTGACACTCCACTGGGCCTGCCGGGCTCTGAGGGCCCTGCCCTGCGCCCCCTGCTCCCCTGCCCTTTGTTCAGTCAGAGCAGAGATGGCCACACCCACTCCCTCAGTGAGGGCAGTGTTCCAACCTCCCTCAGCCCCGCCCCCTCTCCGCAGTTTACCATGGACTACAGAGGCTGCATTCTGAGGCCAGGGCGTTCCCGAGAATGCCAAGGGCAGACATGATGACCTTAAATGATTTCCTCTTGTGTCACTTTTGGTAAACTTTAGGAGCTAGGAAATGGTCCACTTTCCAGAAATGTTCAAATTTACTGGCATTTCATATATTCTCTGCTCTAACATTGTCCTGACTCTTTCTGTATATTCTTTACTTATGTTTTTGTTTTCCTTAATCAAAGTGTGTCTTTTAAATCTTTTCAAAGAAGATTCTTTGGACTTACTAAATCACCTGAATTTTATACGTTTTCTGTTGTATTAAGTTCTGCTCCTATCTTTATTTAACTTTTTTCTATGTTCTCAGGGTTTATTGTTTTCATCTTCTGATGTCAATTAAAACACTTGGTTATTCATTTTAATAAATCTTTTTACTTATAAAGATTTGAACTTTTGAAGATTCCAGCTTACTTGTACGTTTCAAAGGGTCAGGTCCTCTCCACTGTTGCCGGCCTAAGGCTTAGTTCACCATATAGCAATGTATATATTGACCTATTTTCCCCTCGACTTTCTGTGATCCAATACATCTCACCTTTCTTTGCAGACAAGCCATTTGAAATACCCTTAACTTATTTCACAGCCAATAAGGCTTTGAAATAATGTTTATTTTTTATAGAAATCTTCTTATATAATTAGGCAGAAAATCTGACCTGCCATAGTTTTCAAAACAGCATAATTTCACTCTTCTCAATGATTAATCTGTTGTATTACACAACCTTTGTGTATTTAGCTTTATCAATGACATGTCCTTTAAAAATGTTTTAGAGATCCTACCAGTCTTTGAAAACATCCTCGTGCCTTGTTTCAGTTCCAGTTTTATGTATATTTTCTGCCTTGCACCCGATTATTCCTACATCTGATGGATGGCCTTGGGAATCTAATTCTGGTATTGATTGTTTTGGCTGATTGTCTCCCCTTGTAGCTGCTTTCTTCATTATTGTGTAAATTTAGATCATGAGCTCATGTTTAGCTAAACAGCTGACCTTGTAAGGGGTTTAGGTGTGAACACTCGTAAGTTTCAGAAGAAAGACGGCAAAGATTTATTTGTGTCCCTCCAATGAGTGGCCCTCAAGGACCCCGTTTTCTACAAGTGTTTGTCAAATACTCCCTCTAGAGGCAGGGGACTCCGACAGGGCTGCTTTGAGGCCCCCGATCTGGGGCAGGGGCAGTGGGCGGCCTGTGGCCCGGGCAGGAGCCTCTCCGCGTGTGTCCCAGGGACCCATCTGCCTGTGAGCCTCGGTCACCTGGCAGGAAGCTACGAAGCCCAGACCTATGCTTAGCTGTGCAGCGAGGTGTACTGCGCGGACAGGTTCCACACACACTTCAAGTAAGAGGGCGGCCTGAGTGGAAAGGTGAGAGTTTGGGCAGCTGTGCAGACAAAGAAAGCGCCCTTTGGCCTGGGCCTAAATGCTTGTGACACTCCACTGGGCCTGCCGGGCTCTGAGGGCCCTGCCCTGGGCCCCCTGCTCCCCTGCCCTTTGTTCAGTCACAGCAGAGATGGCCACAGCCACTCCCTCATTGAGGGCAGTGTTCCAACCTCCCTCAGCCCCGCCCCCACTCCGCAGGTGACCATGGACTACAGAGGCTGCATTCTGAGGCCAGGGCGTTCCGAGAATGCCAAGGGCAGACGTGATGACCTTAAATGATTTCCTCTTGTGTCAGTTTTGGTAAACTTTAGGAGCTAGGAAATGGTCCACTTGACAGAAATGTTCAAATTTACTGGCATTTCATATATTTTCTGCTCTAACATTGTCCTGACTCTTTCTGTATATTCTTTACTTATGTTTTTGTTTTCCTTAATCAAAGTGTGTCTTTTAAATCTTTTCAAAGAAGATTCTTTGGACTTACTAAATCACCTGAATTTTATACGTTTTCTGTTGTATTAAGTTCTGCTCATATCTTTATTTATCTTTGTTCTATGTTCTCAGAGTTTATTGTTTTCATCTTCTGATGTCAATTAAAACACTTGGTTATTCATTTTACTAAATCTTTTTACTTATAAAGATTTGAACTTTTGAAGATTCCAGCTTACTTGTACGTTTCTAAGGGTCAGGTTCTCTCCACTGTTGCCGGCCTAAGGCTTAGTTCACCATATAGCAATGAATATATTGACCTATTTTCCCCTCGACTTTCTGTGATCCACTACATCTCACCTTTCTTTGCAGACAAGCCATTTGAAATACCCTTAACTTATTTCACAGCCAATAAGGCTTTGAAATAATGTGTATTTTTTAGAGAAATCTTCTTATATAATTAGGCAGAAAAACTGACCTGCCATAGTTTTCAAAACAGCATAATTTCACTCTTCTCAATGATTAATCTGTTGTATTACACAACCTTTGTGTATTTAGCTTTATCAATGACATGTCCTTTAAAAATGTTTTAGAGATCCTACCAGTCTTTGAAAACATCCTCGTGCCTTGTTTCAGTTCCAGTTTATGTATATTTTCTGCCTTGCACCCGATTATTCCTACATCTGATGGATGGCCTTGGGAATCTAATTCTGGTATTGATTGTTTTGGCTGATTGTCTCCCCTTGTAGCTGCTTTCTTCATTATTGTGTAAATTTAGATCATGAGCTCATGTTTAGCTAAACAGCTGACCTTGTAAGAGGCTTAGGTGTGAACGCTCGTAAGTTTCAGAAGAAAGACGGCAAAGATTTATTTGTTTCCCTCCAATGAGTGGCCCTCAAGGACCCCGTTTTCTACAAGTGTTGGTCCAATACTCCCTCTAGAGGCAGGGGACTCAGACAGGGCTGCTTTGAGGCCCCCGATCTGGGGCAATGGCGGTTGGCGGCCTGTGGCCCGGGCAGGAGCCACTCCGCGTGTGTCCCAGGGACCCATCTGCCTGTGAGCCTCGGTCACCTGGCAGGAAGCTACGATGCCCAGACCTATGCTTAGCTGTGCAGCGAGGTGTACTGCGCGGACAGGTTCCACACACACTTCAAGTAAGAGGGCGGCCTGAGTGGAAAGGTGAGAGTTTGGGCAGCTGTGCAGACAAAGAAAGCGCCCTTTGGCCTGGGCCTAAATGCTTGTGACACTCCACTGGGCCTGCCGGGCTCTGAGGGCCCTGCCCTGGGCCCCCTGCTCCCCTGCCCTTTGTTCAGTCACAGCAGAGATGGCCACACCCACTCCCTCAGTGAGGGCAGTGTTCCAACCTCCCTCAGCCCCGCCCCCTCTCCGCAGGTTACCATGGACTACAGAGGCTGCATTCTGAGGCCAGGGCGTTCCGAGAATGCCAAGGGCAGACATGATGACCTTAAATGATTTCCTCTTGTGTCACTTTTGGTAAACTTTAGGAGCTAGGAAATGGTCCACTTGACAGAAATGTTCAAATTTACTGGCATTTCATATATTCTCTGCTCTAACATTGTCCTGACTCTTTCTGTATATTCTTTACTTATGTTTTTGTTTTCCTTAATCAAAGTGTGTCTTTTAAATCTTTTCAAAGAAGATTCTTTGGACTTACTAAATCACCTGAATTTTATACGTTTTCTGTTGTATTAAGTTCTGCTCATATCTTTATTTAAATTTTTTCTATGTTCTCAGGGTTTATTCTTTTCATCTTCTGATGTCAATTAAAACACTTGGTTATTCATTTTAATAAATCTTTTTACTTATAAAAATTTGAACTTTTGAAGATTCCAGCTTACTTGTACGTTTCTAAGGGTCAGGTCCTCTCCACTGTTGCCGGCCTAAGGCTTAGTTCACCATATAGCAATGTATATATTGACCTATTTTCCCCTCGACTTTCTGTGATCCCCTACATCTCACCTTTCTTTGCAGACAAGCCATTTGAAACACCCTTAACTTATTTCACAGCCAATAAGGCTTTGAAATAATGTTTATTTTTTAGAGAAATCTTCTTATATAATTAGGCAGAAAATCTGACCTGCCATAGTTTTCAAAACAGCATAATTTCACTCTTCTCAATGATTAATCTGTTGTATTACACAACCTTTGTGTATTTAGCTTTATCAATGACATGATCTTTAAAAATGTTTTAGAGATCCTACCAGTCTTTGAAAACATCCTCGTGCCTTGTTTCAGTTCCAGTTTTATGTATATTTTCCTCCTTGCACCCGATTATTCCTACATCTGATGGATGGCCTTGGGAATCTAATTCTGGTATTGATTGTTTTGGCTGATTGTCTCCCCTTATAGCTGCTTTCTTCATTATTGTGTAAATTTAGATCATGAGCTCATGTTTAGCTAAACAGCTGACCTTGTAAGAGGTTTAGGTGTGAACGCTCGTAAGTTTCAGCAGAAAGTCAGCAAAGATTTATTTGTGTCCCTCCAATGAGTGGCCCTCAAGGACCCCGTTTTCTACAAGTGTTGGTCCAATACTCCCTCTAGAGGCAGGGGACTCAGACAGGGCTGCTTTGCCGCCCCCGATCTGGGGCAGGGGCAGTGGGCAGCCTGTGGCCCGGGCAGGAGCCTCTCCGCGTGTGTCCCAGGGACCCATCTGCCTGTGAGCCTCGGTCACCTGGCAGGAAGCTACGATGCCCAGACCTATGCTTAGCTGTGCAGCGAGGTGTACTGCGCGGACAGGTTCCACACACACTTCAAGTAAGAGGGCGGCCTGAGTGGAAAGGTGAGAGTTTGGGCAGCTGTGCAGACAAAGAAAGCGCCCTTTGGCCTGGGCCTAAATGCTTGTGACACTCCACTGGGCCTGCCGGGCTCTGAGGGCCCTGCCCTGGGCCCCCTGCTCCCCTGCCCTTTGTTCAGTCACAGCAGAGATGGCCACACCCACTCCCTCAGTGAGGGCAGTGTTCCAACCTCCCTCAGCCCCGCCCCCTCTCCGCAGGTTACCATGGACTACAGAGGCTGCATTCTGAGGCCAGGGCGTTCCGAGAATGCCAAGGGCAGACATGATGACCTTAAATGATTTCCTCTTGTGTCACTTTTGGTAAACTTTAGGAGCTAGGAAATGGTCCACTTGACAGAAATGTTCAAATTTACTGGCATTTCATATATTCTCTGCTCTAACATTGTCCTGACTCTTTCTGTATATTCTTTACTTATGTTTTTGTTTTCCTTAATCAAAGTGTGTCTTTTAAATCTTTTCAAAGAAGATTCTTTGGACTTACTAAATCACCTGAATTTTATACGTTTTCTGTTGTATTAAGTTCTGCTCATATCTTTATTTAAATTTTTTCTATGTTCTCAGGGTTTATTCTTTTCATCTTCTGATGTCAATTAAAACACTTGGTTATTCATTTTAATAAATCTTTTTACTTATAAAAATTTGAACTTTTGAAGATTCCAGCTTACTTGTACGTTTCTAAGGGTCAGGTCCTCTCCACTGTTGCCGGCCTAAGGCTTAGTTCACCATATAGCAATGTATATATTGACCTATTTTCCCCTCGACTTTCTGTGAACCCCTACATCTCACCTTTCTTTGCAGACAAGCCATTTGAAACACCCTTAACTTATTTCACAGCCAATAAGGCTTTGAAATAATGTTTATTTTTTAGAGAAATCTTCTTATATAATTAGGCAGAAAATCTGACCTGCCATAGTTTTCAAAACAGCATAATTTCACTCTTCTCAATGATTAATCTGTTGTATTACACAACCTTTGTGTATTTAGCTTTATCAATGACATGATCTTTAAAAATGTTTTAGAGATCCTACCAGTCTTTGAAAACATCCTCGTGCCTTGTTTCAGTTCCAGTTTTATGTATATTTTCCTCCTTGCACCCGATTATTCCTACATCTGATGGATGGCCTTGGGAATCTAATTCTGGTATTGATTGTTTTGGCTGATTGTCTCCCCTTATAGCTGCTTTCTTCATTATTGTGTAAATTTAGATCATGAGCTCATGTTTAGCTAAACAGCTGACCTTGTAAGAGGTTTAGGTGTGAACGCTCGTAAGTTTCAGCAGAAAGTCGGCAAAGATTTATTTGTGTCCCTCCAATGAGTGGCCCTCAAGGACCCCGTTTTCTACAAGTGTTGGTCCAATACTCCCTCTAGAGGCAGGGGACTCAGAGAGGGCTGCTTTGCCGCCCCCGATCTGGGGCAGGGGCAGTGGGCAGCCTGTGGCCCGGGCAGGAGCCTCTCCGCGTGTGTCCCAGGGACCCATCTGCCTGTGAGCCTCGGTCACCTGGCAGGAAGCTACGATGCCCAGACCTATGCTTAGCTGTGCAGCGAGGTGTACTGCGCGGACAGGTTCCACACACACTTCAAGTAAGAGGGCGGCCTGAGTGGAAAGGTGAGAGTTTGGGCAGCTGTTCAGACAAAGAAAGCGCCCTTTGGGCTGGGCCTAAATGCTTGTGACACTCCACTGGGCCTGCCGGGCTCTGAGGGCCCTGCCCTGGGCCCCCTGCTCCCCTGCCCTTTGTTCAGTCACAGCAGAGATGGCCACACCCACTCCCTCAGTGAGGGCAGTGTTCCAACCTCCCTCAGCCCCGCCCCCTCTCCGCAGGTTACCATGGACTACAGAGGCTGCATTCTGAGGCCAGGGCGTTCCGAGAATGCCAAGGGCAGACATGATGACCTTAAATGATTTCCTCTTGTGTCACTTTTGGTAAACTTTAGGAGCTAGGAAATGGTCCACTTGACAGAAATGTTCAAATTTACTGGCATTTCATATATTCTCTGCTCTAACATTGTCCTGACTCTTTCTGTATATTCTTTACTTATGTTTTTGTTTTCCTTAATCAAAGTGTGTCTTTTAAATCTTTTCAAAGAAGATTCTTTGGACTTACTAAATCACCTGAATTTTATACGTTTTCTGTTGTATTAAGTTCTGCTCATATCTTTATTTAACTTTTTTCTATGTTCTCAGGGTTTATTCTTTTCATCTTCTGATGTCAATTAAAACACTTGGTTATTCATTTTAATAAATCTTTTTACTTATAAAAATTTGAACTTTTGAAGATTCCAGCTTACTTGTACGTTTCTAAGGGTCAGGTCCTCTCCACTGTTGCCGGCCTAAGGCTTAGTTCACCATATAGCAATGTATATATTGACCTATTTTCCCCTCGACTTTCTGTGATCCCCTACATCTCACCTTTCTTTGCAGACAAGCCATTTGAAACACCCTTAACTTATTTCACAGCCAATAAGGCTTTGAAATAATGTTTATTTTTTAGAGAAATCTTCTTATATAATTAGGCAGAAAATCTGACCTGCCATAGTTTTCAAAACAGCATAATTTCACTCTTCTCAATGATTAATCTGTTGTATTACACAACCTTTGTGTATTTAGCTTTATCAATGACATGATCTTTAAAAATGTTTTAGAGATCCTACCAGTCTTTGAAAACATCCTCGTGCCTTGTTTCAGTTCCAGTTTTATGTATATTTTCCTCCTTGCACCCGATTATTCCTACATCTGATGGATGGCCTTGGGAATCTAATTCTGGTATTGATTGTTTTGGCTGATTGTCTCCCCTTATAGCTGCTTTCTTCATTATTGTGTAAATTTAGATCATGAGCTCATGTTTAGCTAAACAGCTGACCTTGTAAGAGGTTTAGGTGTGAACGCTCGTAAGTTTCAGCAGAAAGTCGGCAAAGATTTATTTGTGTCCCTCCAATGAGTGGCCCTCAAGGACCCCGTTTTCTACAAGTGTTGGTCCAATACTCCCTCTAGAGGCAGGGGACTCAGAGAGGGCTGCTTTGCCGCCCCCGATCTGGGGCAGGGGCAGTGGGCAGCCTGTGGCCCGGGCAGGAGCCTCTCCGCGTGTGTCCCAGGGACCCATCTGCCTGTGAGCCTCGGTCACCTGGCAGGAAGCTACGATGCCCAGACCTATGCTTAGCTGTGCAGCGAGGTGTACTGCGCGGACAGGTTCCACACACACTTCAAGTAAGAGGGCGGCCTGAGTGGAAAGGTGAGAGTTTGGGCAGCTGTTCAGACAAAGAAAGCGCCCTTTGGCCTGGGCCTAAATGCTTGTGACACTCCACTGGGCCTGCCGGGCTCTGAGGGCCCTGCCCTGGGCCCCCTGCTCCCCTGCCCTTTGTTCAGTCACAGCAGAGATGGCCACACCCACTCCCTCAGTGAGGGCAGTGTTCCAACCTCCCTCAGCCCCGCCCCCTCTCCGCAGGTTACCATGGACTACAGAGGCTGCATTCTGAGGCCAGGGCGTTCCGAGAATGCCAAGGGCAGACATGATGACCTTAAATGATTTCCTCTTGTGTCACTTTTGGTAAACTTTAGGAGCTAGGAAATGGTCCACTTGACAGAAATGTTCAAATTTACTGGCATTTCATATATTCTCTGCTCTAACATTGTCCTGACTCTTTCTGTATATTCTTTACTTATGTTTTTGTTTTCCTTAATCAAAGTGTGTCTTTTAAATCTTTTCAAAGAAGATTCTTTGGACTTACTAAATCACCTGAATTTTATACGTTTTCTGTTGTATTAAGTTCTGCTCATATCTTTATTTAACTTTTTTCTATGTTCTCAGGGTTTATTCTTTTCATCTTCTGATGTCAATTAAAACACTTGGTTATTCCTTTTAATAAATCTTTTTACTTATAAAAATTTGAACTTTTGAAGATTCCAGCTTACTTGTACGTTTCTAAGGGTCAGGTCCTCTCCACTGTTGCTGGCCTAAGGCTTAGTTCACCATATAGCAATGTATATATTGACCTATTTTCCCCTCGACTTTCTGTGATCCCCTACATCTCACCTTTCTTTGCAGACAAGCCATTTGAAACACCCTTAACTTATTTCACAGCCAATAAGGCTTTGAAATAATGTTTATTTTTTAGAGAAATCTTCTTATATAATTAGGCAGAAAATCTGACCTGCCATAGTTTTCAAAACAGCATAATTTCACTCTTCTCAATGATTAATCTGTTGTATTACACAACCTTTGTGTATTTAGCTTTATCAATGACATGATCTTTAAAAATGTTTTAGAGATCCTACCAGTCTTTGAAAACATCCTCGTGCCTTGTTTCAGTTCCAGTTTTATGTATATTTTCCTCCTTGCACCCGATTATTCCTACATCTGATGGATGGCCTTGGGAATCTAATTCTGGTATTGATTGTTTTGGCTGATTGTCTCCCCTTATAGCTGCTTTCTTCATTATTGTGTAAATTTAGATCATGAGCTCATGTTTAGCTAAACAGCTGACCTTGTAAGAGGTTTAGGTGTGAACGCTCGTAAGTTTCAGCAGAAAGTCAGCAAAGATTTATTTGTGTCCCTCCAATGAGTGGCCCTCAAGGACCCCGTTTTCTACAAGTGTTGGTCCAATACTCCCTCTAGAGGCAGGGGACTCAGACAGGGCTGCTTTGCCGCCCCCGATCTGGGGCAGGGGCAGTGGGCAGCCTGTGGCCCGGGCAGGAGCCTCTCCGCGTGTGTCCCAGGGACCCATCTGCCTGTGAGCCTCGGTCACCTGGCAGGAAGCTACGATGCCCAGACCTATGCTTAGCTGTGCAGCGAGGTGTACTGCGCGGACAGGTTCCACACACACTTCAAGTAAGAGGGCGGCCTGAGTGGAAAGGTGAGAGTTTGGGCAGCTGTTCAGACAAAGAAAGCGCCCTTTGGCCTGGGCCTAAATGCTTGTGACACTCCACTGGGCCTGCCGGGCTCTGAGGGCCCTGCCCTGGGCCCCCTGCTCCCCTGCCCTTTGTTCAGTCACAGCAGAGATGGCCACACCCACTCCCTCAGTGAGGGCAGTGTTCCAACCTCCCTCAGCCCCGCCCCCTCTCCGCAGGTTACCATGGACTACAGAGGCTGCATTCTGAGGCCAGGGCGTTCCGAGAATGCCAAGGGCAGACATGATGACCTTAAATGATTTCCTCTTGTGTCACTTTTGGTAAACTTTAGGAGCTAGGAAATGGTCCACTTGACAGAAATGTTCAAATTTACTGGCATTTCATATATTCTCTGCTCTAACATTGTCCTGACTCTTTCTGTATATTCTTTACTTATGTTTTTGTTTTCCTTAATCAAAGTGTGTCTTTTAAATCTTTTCAAAGAAGATTCTTTGGACTTACTAAATCACCTGAATTTTATACGTTTTCTGTTGTATTAAGTTCTGCTCATATCTTTATTTAACTTTTTTCTATGTTCTCAGGGTTTATTGTTTTCATCTTCTGATGTCAATTAAAACACTTGGTTATTCATTTTAATAAATCTTTTTACTTATAAAAATTTGAACTTTTGAAGATTCCAGCTTACTTGTACGTTTCTAAGGGTCAGGTCCTCTCCACTGTTGCCGGCCTAAGGCTTAGTTCACCATATAGCAATGTATATATTGACCTATTTTCCCCTCGACTTTCTGTGATCCCCTACATCTCACCTTTCTTTGCAGACAAGCCATTTGAAACACCCTTAACTTATTTCACAGCCAATAAGGCTTTGAAATAATGTTTATTTTTTAGAGAAATCTTCTTATATAATTAGGCAGAAAATCTGACCTGCCATAGTTTTCAAAACAGCATAATTTCACTCTTCTCAATGATTAATCTGTTGTATTACACAACCTTTGTGTATTTAGCTTTATCAATGACATGATCTTTAAAAATGTTTTAGAGATCCTACCAGTCTTTGAAAACATCCTCGTGCCTTGTTTCAGTTCCAGTTTTATGTATATTTTCCTCCTTGCACCCGATTATTCCTACATCTGATGGATGGCCTTGGGAATCTAATTCTGGTATTGATTGTTTTGGCTGATTGTCTCCCCTTATAGCTGCTTTCTTCATTATTGTGTAAATTTAGATCATGAGCTCATGTTTAGCTAAACAGCTGACCTTGTAAGAGGTTTAGGTGTGAACGCTCGTAAGTTTCAGCAGAAAGTCGGCAAAGATTTATTTGTGTCCCTCCAATGAGTGGCCCTCAAGGACCCCGTTTTCTACAAGTGTTGGTCCAATACTCCCTCTAGAGGCAGGGGACTCAGAGAGGGCTGCTTTGCCGCCCCCGATCTGGGGCAGGGGCAGTGGGCAGCCTGTGGCCCGGGCAGGAGCCTCTCCGCGTGTGTCCCAGGGACCCATCTGCCTGTGAGCCTCGGTCACCTGGCAGGAAGCTACGATGCCCAGACCTATGCTTAGCTGTGCAGCGAGGTGTACTGCGCGGACAGGTTCCACACACACTTCAAGTAAGAGGGCGGCCTGAGTGGAAAGGTGAGAGTTTGGGCAGCTGTTCAGACAAAGAAAGCGCCCTTTGGCCTGGGCCTAAATGCTTGTGACACTCCACTGGGCCTGCCGGGCTCTGAGGGCCCTGCCCTGGGCCCCCTGCTCCCCTGCCCTTTGTTCAGTCACAGCAGAGATGGCCACACCCACTCCCTCAGTGAGGGCAGTGTTCCAACCTCCCTCAGCCCCGCCCCCTCTCCGCAGGTTACCATGGACTACAGAGGCTGCATTCTGAGGCCAGGGCGTTCCGAGAATGCCAAGGGCAGACATGATGACCTTAAATGATTTCCTCTTGTGTCAGTTTTGGTAAACTTTAGGAGCTAGGAAATGGTCCACTTGACAGAAATGTTCAAATTTACTGGCATTTCATATATTCTCTGCTCTAACATTGTCCTGACTCTTTCTGTATATTCTTTACTTATGTTTTTGTTTTCCTTAATCAAAGTGTGTCTTTTAAATCTTTTCAAAGAAGATTCTTTGGACTTACTAAATCACCTGAATTTTATACGTTTTCTGTTGTATTAAGTTCTGCTCATATCTTTATTTAACTTTTTTCTATGTTCTCAGGGTTTATTGTTTTCATCTTCTGATGTCAATTAAAACACTTGGTTATTCATTTTAATAAATCTTTTTACTTATAAAAATTTGAACTTTTGAAGATTCCAGCTTACTTGTACGTTTCTAAGGGTCAGGTCCTCTCCACTGTTGCCGGCCTAAGGCTTAGTTCACCATATAGCAATGTATATATTGACCTATTTTCCCCTCGACTTTCTGTGATCCCCTACATCTCACCTTTCTTTGCAGACAAGCCATTTGAAACACCCTTAACTTATTTCACAGCCAATAAGGCTTTGAAATAATGTTTATTTTTTAGAGAAATCTTCTTATATAATTAGGCAGAAAATCTGACCTGCCATAGTTTTCAAAACAGCATAATTTCACTCTTCTCAATGATTAATCTGTTGTATTACACAACCTTTGTGTATTTAGCTTTATCAATGACATGATCTTTAAAAATGTTTTAGAGATCCTACCAGTCTTTGAAAACATCCTCGTGCCTTGTTTCAGTTCCAGTTTTATGTATATTTTCCTCCTTGCACCCGATTATTCCTACATCTGATGGATGGCCTTGGGAATCTAATTCTGGTATTGATTGTTTTGGCTGATTGTCTCCCCTTGTAGCTGCTTTCTTCATTATTGTGTAAATTTAGATCATGAGCTCATGTTTAGCTAAACAGCTGACCTTGTAAGAGGCTTAGGTGTGAACGCTCGTAAGTTTCAGAAGAAAGACGGCAAAGATTTATTTGTTTCCCTCCAATGAGTGGCCCTCAAGGACCCCGTTTTCTACAAGTGTTGGTCCAATACTCCCTCTAGAGGCAGGGGACTCAGACAGGGCTGCTTTGAGGCCCCCGATCTGGGGCAATGGCGGTTGGCGGCCTGTGGCCCGGGCAGGAGCCACTCCGCGTGTGTCCCAGGGACCCATCTGCCTGTGAGCCTCGGTCACCTGGCAGGAAGCTACGATGCCCAGACCTATGCTTAGCTGTGCAGCGAGGTGTACTGCGCGGACAGGTTCCACACACACTTCAAGTAAGAGGGCGGCCTGAGTGGAAAGGTGAGAGTTTGGGCAGCTGTGCAGACAAAGAAAGCGCCCTTTGGCCTGGGCCTAAATGCTTGTGACACTCCACTGGGCCTGCCGGGCTCTGAGGGCCCTGCCCTGGGCCCCGTGCTCCCCTGCCCTTTGTTCAGTCACAGCAGAGATGGCCACACCCACTCCCTCAGTGAGGGCAGTGTTCCAACCTCCCTCAGCCCCGCCCCCTCTCCGCAGGTTACCATGGACTACAGAGGCTGCATTCTGAGGCCAGGGCATTCCGAGAATGCCAAGGGCAGACATGATGACCTTAAATGATTTCCTCTTGTGTCACTTTTGGTAAACTTTAGGAGCTAGGAAATGGTCCACTTGACAGAAATGTTCAAATTTACTGGCATTTCATATATTCTCTGCTCTAACATTGTCCTGACTCTTTCTGTATATTCTTTACTTATGTTTTTGTTTTCCTTAATCAAAGTGTGTCTTTTAAATCTTTTCAAAGAAGATTCTTTGGACTTACTAAATCACCTGAATTTTATACGTTTTCTGTTGTATTAAGTTCTGCTCCTATCTTTATTTAACTTTTTTCTATGTTCTCAGGGTTTATTGTTTTCATCTTCTGATGTCAATTAAAACACTTGGTTATTCATTTTAATAAATCTTTTTACCTATAAAAATTTGAACTTTTGAAGATTCCAGCTTACTTGTACGTTTCAAAGGGTCAGGTCCTCTCCACTGTTGCCGGCCTAAGGCTTAGTTCACCATATAGCAATGCATATATTGACCTATTTTCCCCTCGACTTTCTGTGATCCACTACATCTCACCTTTCTTTGCAGACAAGCCATTTGAAATACCCTTAACTTATTTCACAGCCAATAAGGCTTTGAAATAATGTTTATTTTTTAGAGAAATCTTCTTATATAATTAGGCAAAAAATCTGACCTGCCATAGTTTTCAAAACAGCATAATTTCACTCTTCTCAATGATTAATCTGTTGTATTACACAACCTTTGTGTATTTAGCTTTATCAATGACATGATCTTTAAAAATGTTTTAGAGATCCTACCAGTCTTTGAAAACATCCTCGTGCCTTGTTTCAGTTCCAGTTTTATGTATATTTTCTGCCTTGCACCCGATTATTCCTACATCTGATGGATAGCCTTGGGAATCTAATTCTGGTATTGATTGTTTTGGCTGATTGTCTCCCCTTATAGCTGCTTTCTTCATTATTGTGTAAATTTAGATCATGAGCTCATGTTTAGCTAAACAGCTGACCTTATAAGAGGCTTAGGTGTGAACGCTCGTAAGTTTCAGCAGAAAGTCGGCAAAGATTTATTTGTGTCCCTCCAATGAGTGGCCCTCAAGGACCCCGTATTCTACAAGTGTTGGTCCAATACTCCCTCTAGAGGCAGGGGACTCAGACAGGGCTGCATTGCGGCCCCCGATCTGGGGCAGGGGCAGTGGGCGGCGTGTGGCCCGGGCAGGAGCCTCTCCACGTGTGTCCCAGGGACCCATCTGCCTGTGAGCCTCGGTCACCTGGCAGGAAGCTACGATACCCAGACCTATGCTTAGCTGTGCAGCGAGGTGTACTGCGCGGACAGGTTCCACACACACTTCAAGTAAGAGGGCGGCCTGAGTGGAAAGGTGAGAGTTTGGGCAGCTGTGCAGACAAAGAAAGCGCCCTTTGGCCTGGGCCTAAATGCTTGTGACACTCCACTGGGCCTGCCGGGCTCTGAGGGCCCTGCCCTGGGCCCCCTGCTCCCCTGCCCTTTGTTCAGTCACAGCAGAGATGGCCACACCCACTCCCTCAGTGAGGGCAGTGTTCCAACCTCCCTCAGCCCCGCCCCCTCTCCGCAGGTTACCATGGACTACAGAGGCTGCATTCTGAGGCCAGGGCATTCCGAGAATGCCAAGGGCAGACATGATGACCTTAAATGATTTCCTCTTGTGTCACTTTTGGTAAACTGTAGGAGCTAGGAAATGGTCCACTTGACAGAAATGTTCAAATTTACTGGCATTTCATATATTCTCTGCTCTAACATTGTCCTGACTCTTTCTGTATATTCTTTACTTATGTTTTTGTTTTCCTTAATCAAAGTGTGTCTTTTAAATGTTTTCAAAGAAGATTCTTTGGACTTACTAAATCACCTGAATTTTATACGTTTTCTGTTGTATTAAGTTCTGCTCCTATCTTTATTTAACTTTTTTCTATGTTCTCAGGGTTTATTGTTTTCATCTTCTGATGTCAATTAAAACACTTGGTTATTCATTTTAATAAATCTTTTTACTTATAAAGATTTGAACTTTTGAAGATTCCAGCTTACTTGTACGTTTCTAAGGGTCAGGTCCTCTCCATTGTTGCCGGCCTAAGGCTTAGTTCACCATATAGCAATGTATATATTGACCTATTTTCCCCTCGACTTTCCGTGATCCCCTACATCTCACCTTTCTTTGCAGACAAGCCATTTGAAACACCCTTAACTTATTTCACAGCCAATAAGGCTTTGAAATAATGTGTATTTTTTAGGGAAATCTTCTTATATAATTAGGCAGAAAATCTGACCTGCCATAGTTTTCAAAACAGCTTAACTTCACTCTTCTCAATGATTAATCTGTTGTATTACACAACCTTGGTGTATTTAGCTTTAGCAGTGACATGTCCTTTAAAAATGTTTTAGAGATCCTACCAGTCTTTGAAAACATCCTCGTGCCTTGTTTCAGTTCCAGTTTATGTATATTTTCTGCCTTGCACCCGATTATTCCTACATCTGATGGATGGCCTTGGGAATCTAATTCTGGTATTGATTGTTTTGGCTGATTGTCTCCCCTTGTAGCTGCTTTCTTCATTATTGTGTAAATTTAGATCATGAGCTCATGTTTAGCTAAACAGCTGACCTTGTAAGAGGCTTAGGTGTGAACGCTCGTAAGTTTCAGAAGAAAGACGGCAAAGATTTATTTGTTTCCCTCCAATGAGTGGCCCTCAAGGACCCCGTTTTCTACAAGTGTTGGTCCAATACTCCCTCTAGAGGCAGGGGACTCAGACAGGGCTGCTTTGAGGCCCCCGATCTGGGGCAATGGCGGTTGGCGGCCTGTGGCCCGGGCAGGAGCCACTCCGCGTGTGTCCCAGGGACCCATCTGCCTGTGAGCCTCGGTCACCTGGCAGGAAGCTACGATGCCCAGACCTATGCTTAGCTGTGCAGCGAGGTGTACTGCGCGGACAGGTTCCACACACACTTCAAGTAAGAGGGCGGCCTGAGTGGAAAGGTGAGAGTTTGGGCAGCTGTGCAGACAAAGAAAGCGCCCTTTGGCCTGGGCCTAAATGCTTGTGACACTCCACTGGGCCTGCCGGGCTCTGAGGGCCCTGCCCTGGGCCCCGTGCTCCCCTGCCCTTTGTTCAGTCACAGCAGAGATGGCCACACCCACTCCCTCAGTGAGGGCAGTGTTCCAACCTCCCTCAGCCCCGCCCCCTCTCCGCAGGTTACCATGGACTACAGAGGCTGCATTCTGAGGCCAGGGCATTCCGAGAATGCCAAGGGCAGACATGATGACCTTAAATGATTTCCTCTTGTGTCACTTTTGGTAAACTTTAGGAGCTAGGAAATGGTCCACTTGACAGAAATGTTCAAATTTACTGGCATTTCATATATTCTCTGCTCTAACATTGTCCTGACTCTTTCTGTATATTCTTTACTTATGTTTTTGTTTTCCTTAATCAAAGTGTGTCTTTTAAATCTTTTCAAAGAAGATTCTTTGGACTTACTAAATCACCTGAATTTTATACGTTTTCTGTTGTATTAAGTTCTGCTCCTATCTTTATTTAACTTTTTTCTATGTTCTCAGGGTTTATTGTTTTCATCTTCTGATGTCAATTAAAACACTTGGTTATTCATTTTAATAAATCTTTTTACCTATAAAAATTTGAACTTTTGAAGATTCCAGCTTACTTGTACGTTTCAAAGGGTCAGGTCCTCTCCACTGTTGCCGGCCTAAGGCTTAGTTCACCATATAGCAATGCATATATTGACCTATTTTCCCCTCGACTTTCTGTGATCCACTACATCTCACCTTTCTTTGCAGACAAGCCATTTGAAATACCCTTAACTTATTTCACAGCCAATAAGGCTTTGAAATAATGTTTATTTTTTAGAGAAATCTTCTTATATAATTAGGCAGAAAATCTGACCTGCCATAGTTTTCAAAACAGCATAATTTCACTCTTCTCAATGATTAATCTGTTGTATTACACAACCTTTGTGTATTTAGCTTTATCAATGACATGATCTTTAAAAATGTTTTAGAGATCCTACCAGTCTTTGAAAACATCCTCGTGCCTTGTTTCAGTTCCAGTTTTATGTATATTTTCTGCCTTGCACCCGATTATTCCTACATCTGATGGATAGCCTTGGGAATCTAATTCTGGTATTGATTGTTTTGGCTGATTGTCTCCCCTTATAGCTGCTTTCTTCATTATTGTGTAAATTTAGATCATGAGCTCATGTTTAGCTAAACAGCTGACCTTATAAGAGGCTTAGGTGTGAACGCTCGTAAGTTTCAGCAGAAAGTCGGCAAAGATTTATTTGTGTCCCTCCAATGAGTGGCCCTCAAGGACCCCGTATTCTACAAGTGTTGGTCCAATACTCCCTCTAGAGGCAGGGGACTCAGACAGGGCTGCATTGCGGCCCCCGATCTGGGGCAGGGGCAGTGGGCGGCGTGTGGCCCGGGCAGGAGCCTCTCCACGTGTGTCCCAGGGACCCATCTGCCTGTGAGCCTCGGTCACCTGGCAGGAAGCTACGATACCCAGACCTATGCTTAGCTGTGCAGCGAGGTGTACTGCGCGGACAGGTTCCACACACACTTCAAGTAAGAGGGCGGCCTGAGTGGAAAGGTGAGAGTTTGGGCAGCTGTGCAGACAAAGAAAGCGCCCTTTGGCCTGGGCCTAAATGCTTGTGACACTCCACTGGGCCTGCCGGGCTCTGAGGGCCCTGCCCTGGGCCCCCTGCTCCCCTGCCCTTTGTTCAGTCACAGCAGAGATGGCCACACCCACTCCCTCAGTGAGGGCAGTGTTCCAACCTCCCTCAGCCCCGCCCCCTCTCCGCAGGTTACCATGGACTACAGAGGCTGCATTCTGAGGCCAGGGCATTCCGAGAATGCCAAGGGCAGACATGATGACCTTAAATGATTTCCTCTTGTGTCACTTTTGGTAAACTTTAGGAGCTAGGAAATGGTCCACTTGACAGAAATGTTCAAATTTACTGGCATTTCATATATTCTCTGCTCTAACATTGTCCTGACTCTTTCTGTATATTCTTTACTTATGTTTTTGTTTTCCTTAATCAAAGTGTGTCTTTTAAATATTTTCAAAGAAGATTCTTTGGACTTACTAAATCACCTGAATTTTATACGTTTTCTGTTGTATTAAGTTCTGCTCCTATCTTTATTTAACTTTTTTCTATGTTCTCAGGGTTTATTGTTTTCATCTTCTGATGTCAATTAAAACACTTGGTTATTCATTTTAATAAATCTTTTTACTTATAAAGATTTGAACTTTTGAAGATTCCAGCTTACTTGTACGTTTCTAAGGGTCAGGTCCTCTCCATTGTTGCCGGCCTAAGGCTTAGTTCACCATATAGCAATGTATATATTGACCTATTTTCCCCTCGACTTTCCGTGATCCCCTACATCTCACCTTTCTTTGCAGACAAGCCATTTGAAACACCCTTAACTTATTTCACAGCCAATAAGGCTTTGAAATAATGTGTATTTTTTAGGGAAATCTTCTTATATAATTAGGCAGAAAATCTGACCTGCCATAGTTTTCAAAACAGCTTAACTTCACTCTTCTCAATGATTAATCTGTTGTATTACACAACCTTGGTGTATTTAGCTTTAGCAGTGACATGTCCTTTAAAAATGTTTTAGAGATCCTACCAGTATTTGAAAACATCCTCGTGCCTTGTTTCAGTTCCAGTTTATGTATATTTTCTGCCTTGCACCCGATTATTCCTACATCTGATGGATGGCCTTGGGAATCTAATTCTGGTATTGATTGTTTTGGCTGATTGTCTCCCCTTGTAGCTGCTTTCTTCATTATTGTGTAAATTTAGATCATGAGCTCATGTTTAGCTAAACAGCTGACCTTGTAAGAGGCTTAGGTGTGAACGCTCGTAAGTTTCAGAAGAAAGACGGCAAAGATTTATTTGTTTCCCTCCAATGAGTGGCCCTCAAGGACCCCGTTTTCTACAAGTGTTGGTCCAATACTCCCTCTAGAGGCAGGGGACTCAGACAGGGCTGCTTTGAGGCCCCCGATCTGGGGCAATGGCGGTTGGCGGCCTGTGGCCCGGGCAGGAGCCACTCCGCGTGTGTCCCAGGGACCCATCTGCCTGTGAGCCTCGGTCACCTGGCAGGAAGCTACGATGCCCAGACCTATGCTTAGCTGTGCAGCGAGGTGTACTGCGCGGACAGGTTCCACACACACTTCAAGTAAGAGGGCGGCCTGAGTGGAAAGGTGAGAGTTTGGGCAGCTGTGCAGACAAAGAAAGCGCCCTTTGGCCTGGGCCTAAATGCTTGTGACACTCCACTGGGCCTGCCGGGCTCTGAGGGCCCTGCCCTGGGCCCCGTGCTCCCCTGCCCTTTGTTCAGTCACAGCAGAGATGGCCACACCCACTCCCTCAGTGAGGGCAGTGTTCCAACCTCCCTCAGCCCCGCCCCCTCTCCGCAGGTTACCATGGACTACAGAGGCTGCATTCTGAGGCCAGGGCATTCCGAGAATGCCAAGGGCAGACATGATGACCTTAAATGATTTCCTCTTGTGTCACTTTTGGTAAACTTTAGGAGCTAGGAAATGGTCCACTTGACAGAAATGTTCAAATTTACTGGCATTTCATATATTCTCTGCTCTAACATTGTCCTGACTCTTTCTGTATATTCTTTACTTATGTTTTTGTTTTCCTTAATCAAAGTGTGTCTTTTAAATCTTTTCAAAGAAGATTCTTTGGACTTACTAAATCACCTGAATTTTATACGTTTTCTGTTGTATTAAGTTCTGCTCCTATCTTTATTTAACTTTTTTCTATGTTCTCAGGGTTTATTGTTTTCATCTTCTGATGTCAATTAAAACACTTGGTTATTCATTTTAATAAATCTTTTTACTTATAAAAATTTGAACTTTTGAAGATTCCAGCTTACTTGTACGTTTCAAAGGGTCAGGTCCTCTCCACTGTTGCCGGCCTAAGGCTTAGTTCACCATATAGCAATGCATATATTGACCTATTTTCCCCTCGACTTTCTGTGATCCACTACATCTCACCTTTCTTTGCAGACAAGCCATTTGAAATACCCTTAACTTATTTCACAGCCAATAAGGCTTTGAAATAATGTTTATTTTTTAGAGAAATCTTCTTATATAATTAGGCAAAAAATCTGACCTGCCATAGTTTTCAAAACAGCATAATTTCACTCTTCTCAATGATTAATCTGTTGTATTACACAACCTTTGTGTATTTAGCTTTATCAATGACATGATCTTTAAAAATGTTTTAGAGATCCTACCAGTCTTTGAAAACATCCTCGTGCCTTGTTTCAGTTCCAGTTTTATGTATATTTTCTGCCTTGCACCCGATTATTCCTACATCTGATGGATAGCCTTGGGAATCTAATTCTGGTATTGATTGTTTTGGCTGATTGTCTCCCCTTATAGCTGCTTTCTTCATTACTGTGTAAATTTAGATCATGAGCTCATGTTTAGCTAAACAGCTGACCTTATAAGAGGCTTAGGTGTGAACGCTCGTAAGTTTCAGCAGAAAGTCGGCAAAGATTTATTTGTGTCCCTCCAATGAGTGGCCCTCAAGGACCCCGTATTCTACAAGTGTTGGTCCAATACTCCCTCTAGAGGCAGGGGACTCAGACAGGGCTGCATTGCGGCCCCCGATCTGGGGCAGGGGCAGTGGGCGGCGTGTGGCCCGGGCAGGAGCCTCTCCACGTGTGTCCCAGGGACCCATCTGCCTGTGAGCCTCGGTCACCTGGCAGGAAGCTACGATACCCAGACCTATGCTTAGCTGTGCAGCGAGGTGTACTGCGCGGACAGGTTCCACACACACTTCAAGTAAGAGGGCGGCCTGAGTGGAAAGGTGAGAGTTTGGGCAGCTGTGCAGACAAAGAAAGCGCCCTTTGGCCTGGGCCTAAATGCTTGTGACACTCCACTGGGCCTGCCGGGCTCTGAGGGCCCTGCCCTGGGCCCCGTGCTCCCCTGCCCTTTGTTCAGTCACAGCAGAGATGGCCACACCCACTCCCTCAGTGAGGGCAGTGTTCCAACCTCCCTCAGCCCCGCCCCCTCTCCGCAGGTTACCATGGACTACAGAGGCTGCATTCTGAGGCCAGGGCATTCCGAGAATGCCAAGGGCAGACATGATGACCTTAAATGATTTCCTCTTGTGTCACTTTTGGTAAACTTTAGGAGCTAGGAAATGGTCCACTTTCCAGAAATGTTCAAATTTACTGGCATTTCATATATTCTCTGCTCTAACATTGTCCTGACTCTTTCTGTATATTCTTTACTTATGTTTTTGTTTTCCTTAATCAAAGTGTGTCTTTTAAATGTTTTCAAAGAAGATTCTTTGGACTTACTAAATCACCTGAATTTTATACGTTTTCTGTTGTATTAAGTTCTGCTCCTATCTTTATTTAACTTTTTTCTATGTTCTCAGGGTTTATTGTTTTCATCTTCTGATGTCAATTAAAACACTTGGTTATTCATTTTAATAAATCTTTTTACTTATAAAGATTTGAACTTTTGAAGATTCCAGCTTACTTGTACGTTTCTAAGGGTCAGGTCCTCTCCATTGTTGCCGGCCTAAGGCTTAGTTCACCATATAGCAATGTATATATTGACCTATTTTCCCCTCGACTTTCCGTGATCCCCTACATCTCACCTTTCTTTGCAGACAAGCCATTTGAAACACCCTTAACTTATTTCACAGCCAATAAGGCTTTGAAATAATGTGTATTTTTTAGGGAAATCTTCTTATATAATTAGGCAGAAAATCTGACCTGCCATAGTTTTCAAAACAGCTTAACTTCACTCTTCTCAATGATTAATCTGTTGTATTACACAACCTTGGTGTATTTAGCTTTAGCAGTGACATGTCCTTTAAAAATGTTTTAGAGATCCTACCAGTCTTTGAAAACATCCTCGTGCCTTGTTTCAGTTCCAGTTTATGTATATTTTCTGCCTTGCACCCGATTATTCCTACATCTGATGGATGGCCTTGGGAATCTAATTCTGGTATTGATTGTTTTGGCTGATTGTCTCCCCTTGTAGCTGCTTTCTTCATTATTGTGTAAATTTAGATCATGAGCTCATGTTTAGCTAAACAGCTGACCTTGTAAGAGGCTTAGGTGTGAACGCTCGTAAGTTTCAGAAGAAAGACGGCAAAGATTTATTTGTTTCCCTCCAATGAGTGGCCCTCAAGGACCCCGTTTTCTACAAGTGTTGGTCCAATACTCCCTCTAGAGGCAGGGGACTCAGACAGGGCTGCTTTGAGGCCCCCGATCTGGGGCAATGGCGGTTGGCGGCCTGTGGCCCGGGCAGGAGCCACTCCGCGTGTGTCCCAGGGACCCATCTGCCTGTGAGCCTCGGTCACCTGGCAGGAAGCTACGATGCCCAGACCTATGCTTAGCTGTGCAGCGAGGTGTACTGCGCGGACAGGTTCCACACACACTTCAAGTAAGAGGGCGGCCTGAGTGGAAAGGTGAGAGTTTGGGCAGCTGTGCAGACAAAGAAAGCGCCCTTTGGCCTGGGCCTAAATGCTTGTGACACTCCACTGGGCCTGCCGGGCTCTGAGGGCCCTGCCCTGGGCCCCGTGCTCCCCTGCCCTTTGTTCAGTCACAGCAGAGATGGCCACACCCACTCCCTCAGTGAGGGCAGTGTTCCAACCTCCCTCAGCCCCGCCCCCTCTCCGCAGGTTACCATGGACTACAGAGGCTGCATTCTGAGGCCAGGGCATTCCGAGAATGCCAAGGGCAGACATGATGACCTTAAATGATTTCCTCTTGTGTCACTTTTGGTAAACTTTAGGAGCTAGGAAATGGTCCACTTGACAGAAATGTTCAAATTTACTGGCATTTCATATATTCTCTGCTCTAACATTGTCCTCACTCTTTCTGTATATTCTTTACTTATGTTTTTGTTTTCCTTAATCAAAGTGTGTCTTTTAAATCTTTTCAAAGAAGATTCTTTGGACTTACTAAATCACCTGAATTTTATACGTTTTCTGTTGTATTAAGTTCTGCTCATATCTTTATTTAACTTTTTTCTATGTTCTCAGGGTTTATTCTTTTCATCTTCTGATGTCAATTAAAACACTTGGTTATTCATTTTAATAAATCTTTTTACTTATAAAAATTTGAACTTTTGAAGATTCCAGCTTACTTGTACGTTTCTAAGGGTCAGGTCCTCTCCACTGTTGCCGGCCTAAGGCTTAGTTCACCATATAGCAATGTATATATTGACCTATTTTCCCCTCGACTTTCTGTGATCCCCTACATCTCACCTTTCTTTGCAGACAAGCCATTTGAAACACCCTTAACTTATTTCACAGCCAATAAGGCTTTGAAATAATGTTTATTTTTTAGAGAAATCTTCTTATATAATTAGGCAGAAAATCTGACCTGCCATAGTTTTCAAAACAGCATAATTTCACTCTTCTCAATGATTAATCTGTTGTATTACACAACCTTTGTGTATTTAGCTTTATCAATGACATGATCTTTAAAAATGTTTTAGAGATCCTACCAGTCTTTGAAAACATCCTCGTGCCTTGTTTCAGTTCCAGTTTTATGTATATTTTCCTCCTTGCACCCGATTATTCCTACATCTGATGGATGGCCTTGGGAATCTAATTCTGGTATTGATTGTTTTGGCTGATTGTCTCCCCTTATAGCTGCTTTCTTCATTATTGTGTAAATTTAGATCATGAGCTCATGTTTAGCTAAACAGCTGACCTTGTAAGAGGTTTAGGTGTGAACGCTCGTAAGTTTCAGCAGAAAGTCGGCAAAGATTTATTTGTGTCCCTCCAATGAGTGGCCCTCAAGGACCCCGTTTTTACAAGTGTTGGTCCAATACTCCCTCTAGAGGCAGGGGACTCAGACAGGGCTGCTTTGCCGCCCCCGATCTGGGGCAGGGGCAGTGGGCAGCCTGTGGCCCGGGCAGGAGCCTCTCCGCGTGTGTCCCAGGGACCCATCTGCCTGTGAGCCTCGGTCACCTGGCAGGAAGCTACGATGCCCAGACCTATGCTTAGCTGTGCAGCGAGGTGTACTGCGCGGACAGGTTCCACACACACTTCAAGTAAGAGGGCGGCCTGAGTGGAAAGGTGAGAGTTTGGGCAGCTGTGCAGACAAAGAAAGCGCCCTTTGGCCTGGGCCTAAATGCTTGTGACACTCCACTGGGCCTGCCGGGCTCTGAGGGCCCTGCCCTGGGCCCCCTGCTCCCCTGCCCTTTGTTCAGTCACAGCAGAGATGGCCACACCCACTCCCTCAGTGAGGGCAGTGTTCCAACCTCCCTCAGCCCCGCCCCCTCTCCGCAGGTTACCATGGACTACAGAGGCTGCATTCTGAGGCCAGGGCGTTCCGAGAATGCCAAGGGCAGACATGATGACCTTAAATGATTTCCTCTTGTGTCAGTTTTGGTAAACTTTAGGAGCTAGGAAATGGTCCACTTGACAGAAATGTTCAAATTTACTGGCATTTCATATATTCTCTGCTCTAACATTGTCCTGACTCTTTCTGTATATTCTTTACTTATGTTTTTGTTTTCCTTAATCAAAGTGTGCCTTTTAAATCTTTTCAAAGAAGATTCTTTGGACTTACTAAATCACCTGAATTTTATACGTTTTCTGTTGTATTAAGTTCTGCTCATATCTTTATTTAACTTTTTTCTATGTTCTCAGGGTTTATTGTTTTCATCTTCTGATGTCAATTAAAACACTTGGTTATTCATTTTAATAAATCTTTTTACCTATAAAAATTTGAACTTTTGAAGATTCCAGCTTACTTGTACGTTTCAAAGGGTCAGGTCCTCTCCACTGTTGCCGGCCTAAGGCTTAGTTCAACATATAGCAATGCATATATTGACCTATTTTCCCCTCGACTTTCTGTGATCCACTACATCTCACCTTTCTTTGCAGACAAGCCATTTGAAATACCCTTAACTTATTTCACAGCCAATAAGGCTTTGAAATAATGTTTATTTTTTAGAGAAATCTTCTTATATAATTAGGCAGAAAATCTGACCTGCCATAGTTTTCAAAACAGCATAATTTCACTCTTCTCAATGATTAATCTGTTGTATTACACAACCTTTGTGTATTTAGCTTTATCAATGACATGATCTTTAAAAATGTCTTAGAGATCCTACCAGTCTTTGAAAACATCCTCGTGCCTTGTTTCAGTTCCAGTTTTATGTATATTTTCTGCCTTGCACCCGATTATTCCTACATCTGATGGATGGCCTTGGGAATCTAATTCTGGTATTGATTGTTTTGGCTGATTGTCTCCCCTTATAGCTGCTTTCTTCATTATTGTGTAAATTTAGATCATGAGCTCATGTTTAGCTAAACAGCTGACCTTGTAAGAGGCTTAGGTGTGAACGCTCGTAAGTTTCAGCAGAAAGTCGGCAAAGATTTATTTGTGTCCCTCCAATGAGTGGCCCTCAAGGACCCCGTTTTCTACAAGTGTTGGTCCAATACTCCCTCTAGAGGCAGGGGACTCCGACAGGGCTGCTTTGAGGCCCCCGATCTGGGGCAGGGGCAGTGGGCGGCGTGTGGCCCGGGCAGGAGCCTCTCCGCGTGTGTCCCAGGGACCCATCTGCCTGTGAGCCTCGGTCACCTGGCAGGAAGCTACGATGCCCAGACCTATGCTTAGCTGTGCAGCGAGGGGTACTGCGCAGACAGATTCCACACACACTTCAAGAAAGAGGGCGGCCTGAGTGGAAAGGTGAGAGTTTGGGCAGCTGTGCAGACAAAGAAAGCGCCCTTTGGCCTGGGCCTAAATGCTTGTGACACTCCACTGGGCCTGCCGGGCTCTGAGGGCCCTGCCCTGCGCCCCCTGCTCCCCTGCCCTTTGTTCAGTCAGAGCAGAGATGGCCACACCCACTCCCTCAGTGAGGGCAGTGTTCCAACCTCCCTCAGCCCCGCCCCCTCTCCACAGTTTACCATGGACTACAGAGGCTGCATTCTGAGGCCAGGGCGTTCCCGAGAATGCCAAGGGCAGACATGATGACCTTAAATGATTTCCTCTTGTGTCACTTTTGGTAAACTTTAGGAGCTAGGAAATGGTCCACTTGACAGAAATGTTCAAATTTACTGGCATTTCATATATTCTCTGCTCTAACATTGTCCTGACTCTTTCTGTATATTCTTTACTTATGTTTTTGTTTTCCTTAATCAAAGTGTGTCTTTTAAATCTTTTCAAAGAAGATTCTTTGGACTTACTAAATCACCTGAATTTTATACGTTTTCTGTTGTATTAAGTTCTGCTCCTATCTTTATTTAACTTTTTTCTATGTTCTCAGGGTTTATTGTTTTCATCTTCTGATGTCAATTAAAACACTTGGTTATTCATTTTAATAAATCTTTTTACTTATAAAGATTTGAACTTTTGAAGATTCCAGCTTACTTGTACGTTTCAAAGGGTCAGGTCCTCTCCACTGTTGCCGGCCTAAGGCTTAGTTCACCATATAGCAATGTATATATTGACCTATTTTCCCCTCGACTTTCTGTGATCCACTACATCTCACCTTTCTTTGCAGACAAGCCATTTGAAATACCCTTAACTTATTTCACAGCCAATAAGGCTTTGAAATAATGTTTATTTTTTATAGAAATCTTCTTATATAATTAGGCAGAAAATCTGACCTGCCATAGTTTTCAAAACAGCATAATTTCACTCTTCTCAATGATTAATCTGTTGTATTACACAACCTTTGTGTATTTAGCTTTATCAATGACATGTCCTTTAAAAATGTTTTAGAGATCCTACCAGTCTTTGAAAACATCCTCGTGCCTTGTTTCAGTTCCAGTTTTATGTATATTTTCTGCCTTGCACCCGATTATTCCTACATCTGATGGATGGCCTTGGGAATCTAATTCTGGTATTGATTGTTTTGGCTGATTGTCTCCCCTTGTAGCTGCTTTCTTCATTATTGTGTAAATTTAGATCATGAGCTCATGTTTAGCTAAACAGCTGACCTTGTAAGGGGTTTAGGTGTGAACGCTCGTAAGTTTCAGAAGAAAGACGGCAAAGATTTATTTGTGTCCCTCCAATGAGTGGCCCTCAAGGACCCCGTTTTCTACAAGTGTTTGTCAAATACTCCCTCTAGAGGCAGGGGACTCCGACAGGGCTGCTTTGAGGCCCCCGATCTGGGGCAGGGGCAGTGGGCGGCCTGTGGCCCGGGCAGGAGCCTCTCCGCGTGTGTCCCAGGGACCCATCTGCCTGTGAGCCTCGGTCACCTGGCAGGAAGCTACGAAGCCCAGACCTATGCTTAGCTGTGCAGCGAGGTGTACTGCGCGGACAGGTTCCACACACACTTCAAGTAAGAGGGCGGCCTGAGTGGAAAGGTGAGAGTTTGGGCAGCTGTGCAGACAAAGAAAGCGCCCTTTGGCCTGGGCCTAAATGCTTGTGACACTCCACTGGGCCTGCCGGGCTCTGAGGGCCCTGCCCTGGGCCCCCTGCTCCCCTGCCCTTTGTTCAGTCACAGCAGAGATGGCCACAGCCACTCCCTCATTGAGGGCAGTGTTCCAACCTCCCTCAGCCCCGCCCCCACTCCGCAGGTGACCATGGACTACAGAGGCTGCATTCTGAGGCCAGGGCGTTCCGAGAATGCCAAGGGCAGACATGATGACCTTAAATGATTTCCTCTTGTGTCAGTTTTGGTAAACTTTAGGAGCTAGGAAATGGTCCACTTGACAGAAATGTTCAAATTTACTGGCATTTCATATATTTTCTGCTCTAACATTGTCCTGACTCTTTCTGTATATTCTTTACTTATGTTTTTGTTTTCCTTAATCAAAGTGTGTCTTTTAAATCTTTTCAAAGAAGATTCTTTGGACTTACTAAATCACCTGAATTTTATACGTTTTCTGTTGTATTAAGTTCTGCTCATATCTTTATTTATCTTTGTTCTATGTTCTCAGAGTTTATTGTTTTCATCTTCTGATGTCAATTAAAACACTTGGTTATTCATTTTACTAAATCTTTTTACTTATAAAGATTTGAACTTTTGAAGATTCCAGCTTACTTGTACGTTTCTAAGGGTCAGGTTCTCTCCACTGTTGCCGGCCTAAGGCTTAGTTCACCATATAGCAATGAATATATTGACCTATTTTCCCCTCGACTTTCTGTGATCCACTACATCTCACCTTTCTTTGCAGACAAGCCATTTGAAATACCCTTAACTTATTTCACAGCCAATAAGGCTTTGAAATAATGTGTATTTTTTAGAGAAATCTTCTTATATAATTAGGCAGAAAAACTGACCTGCCATAGTTTTCAAAACAGCATAATTTCACTCTTCTCAATGATTAATCTGTTGTATTACACAACCTTTGTGTATTTAGCTTTATCAATGACATGTCCTTTAAAAAGGTTTTAGAGATCCTACCAGTCTTTGAAAACATCCTCGTGCCTTGTTTCAGTTCCAGTTTATGTATATTTTCTGCCTTGCACCCGATTATTCCTACATCTGATGGATGGCCTTGGGAATCTAATTCTGGTATTGATTGTTTTGGCTGATTGTCTCCCCTTGTAGCTGCTTTCTTCATTATTGTGTAAATTTAGATCATGAGCTCATGTTTAGCTAAACAGCTGACCTTGTAAGAGGCTTAGGTGTGAACGCTTGTAAGTTTCAGAAGAAAGACGGCAAAGATTTATTTGTTTCCCTCCAATGAGTGGCCCTCAAGGACCCCGTTTTCTACAAGTGTTGGTCCAATACTCCCTCTAGAGGCAGGGGACTCAGACAGGGCTGCTTTGAGGCCCCCGATCTGGGGCAATGGCGGTTGGCGGCCTGTGGCCCGGGCAGGAGCCACTCCGCGTGTGTCCCAGGGACCCATCTGCCTGTGAGCCTCGGTCACCTGGCAGGAAGCTACGATGCCCAGACCTATGCTTAGCTGTGCAGCGAGGTGTACTGCGCGGACAGGTTCCACACACACTTCAAGTAAGAGGGCGGCCTGAGTGGAAAGGTGAGAGTTTGGGCAGCTGTGCAGACAAAGAAAGCGCCCTTTGGCCTGGGCCTAAATGCTTGTGACACTCCACTGGGCCTGCCGGGCTCTGAGGGCCCTGCCCTGGGCCCCCTGCTCCCCTGCCCTTTGTTCAGTCACAGCAGAGATGGCCACACCCACTCCCTCAGTGAGGGCAGTGTTCCAACCTCCCTCAGCCCCGCCCCCTCTCCGCAGGTTACCATGGACTACAGAGGCTGCATTCTGAGGCCAGGGCGTTCCGAGAATGCCAAGGGCAGACATGATGACCTTAAATGATTTCCTCTTGTGTCACTTTTGGTAAACTTTAGGAGCTAGGAAATGGTCCACTTGACAGAAATGTTCAAATTTACTGGCATTTCATATATTCTCTGCTCTAACATTGTCCTGACTCTTTCTGTATATTCTTTACTTATGTTTTTGTTTTCCTTAATCAAAGTGTGTCTTTTAAATCTTTTCAAAGAAGATTCTTTGGACTTACTAAATCACCTGAATTTTATACGTTTTCTGTTGTATTAAGTTCTGCTCATATCTTTATTTAAATTTTTTCTATGTTCTCAGGGTTTATTCTTTTCATCTTCTGATGTCAATTAAAACACTTGGTTATTCATTTTAATAAATCTTTTTACTTATAAAAATTTGAACTTTTGAAGATTCCAGCTTACTTGTACGTTTCTAAGGGTCAGGTCCTCTCCACTGTTGCCGGCCTAAGGCTTAGTTCACCATATAGCAATGTATATATTGACCTATTTTCCCCTCGACTTTCTGTGATCCCCTACATCTCACCTTTCTTTGCAGACAAGCCATTTGAAACACCCTTAACTTATTTCACAGCCAATAAGGCTTTGAAATAATGTTTATTTTTTAGAGAAATCTTCTTATATAATTAGGCAGAAAATCTGACCTGCCATAGTTTTCAAAACAGCATAATTTCACTCTTCTCAATGATTAATCTGTTGTATTACACAACCTTTGTGTATTTAGCTTTATCAATGACATGATCTTTAAAAATGTTTTAGAGATCCTACCAGTCTTTGAAAACATCCTCGTGCCTTGTTTCAGTTCCAGTTTTATGTATATTTTCCTCCTTGCACCCGATTATTCCTACATCTGATGGATGGCCTTGGGAATCTAATTCTGGTATTGATTGTTTTGGCTGATTGTCTCCCCTTATAGCTGCTTTCTTCATTATTGTGTAAATTTAGATCATGAGCTCATGTTTAGCTAAACAGCTGACCTTGTAAGAGGTTTAGGTGTGAACGCTCGTAAGTTTCAGCAGAAAGTCAGCAAAGATTTATTTGTGTCCCTCCAATGAGTGGCCCTCAAGGACCCCGTTTTCTACAAGTGTTGGTGCAATACTCCCTCTAGAGGCAGGGGACTCAGACAGGGCTGCTTTGCCGCCCCCGATCTGGGGCAGGGGCAGTGGGCAGCCTGTGGCCCGGGCAGGAGCCTCTCCGCGTGTGTCCCAGGGACCCATCTGCCTGTGAGCCTCGGTCACCTGGCAGGAAGCTACGATGCCCAGACCTATGCTTAGCTGTGCAGCGAGGTGTACTGCGCGGACAGGTTCCACACACACTTCAAGTAAGAGGGCGGCCTGAGTGGAAAGGTGAGAGTTTGGGCAGCTGTGCAGACAAAGAAAGCGCCCTTTGGCCTGGGCCTAAATGCTTGTGACACTCCACTGGGCCTGCCGGGCTCTGAGGGCCCTGCCCTGGGCCCCCTGCTCCCCTGCCCTTTGTTCAGTCACAGCAGAGATGGCCACACCCACTCCCTCAGTGAGGGCAGTGTTCCAACCTCCCTCAGCCCCGCCCCCTCTCCGCAGGTTACCATGGACTACAGAGGCTGCATTCTGAGGCCAGGGCGTTCCGAGAATGCCAAGGGCAGACATGATGACCTTAAATGATTTCCTCTTGTGTCACTTTTGGTAAACTTTAGGAGCTAGGAAATGGTCCACTTGACAGAAATGTTCAAATTTACTGGCATTTCATATATTCTCTGCTCTAACATTGTCCTGACTCTTTCTGTATATTCTTTACTTATGTTTTTGTTTTCCTTAATCAAAGTGTGTCTTTTAAATCTTTTCAAAGAAGATTCTTTGGACTTACTAAATCACCTGAATTTTATACGTTTTCTGTTGTATTAAGTTCTGCTCATATCTTTATTTAACTTTTTTCTATGTTCTCAGGGTTTATTCTTTTCATCTTCTGATGTCAATTAAAACACTTGGTTATTCATTTTAATAAATCTTTTTACTTATAAAAATTTGAACTTTTGAAGATTCCAGCTTACTTGTACGTTTCTAAGGGTCAGGTCCTCTCCACTGTTGCCGGCCTAAGGCTTAGTTCACCATATAGCAATGTATATATTGACCTATTTTCCCCTCGACTTTCTGTGATCCCCTACATCTCACCTTTCTTTGCAGACAAGCCATTTGAAACACCCTTAACTTATTTCACAGCCAATAAGGCTTTGAAATAATGTTTATTTTTTAGAGAAATCTTCTTATATAATTAGGCAGAAAATCTGACCTGCCATAGTTTTCAAAACAGCATAATTTCACTCTTCTCAATGATTAATCTGTTGTATTACACAACCTTTGTGTATTTAGCTTTATCAATGACATGATCTTTAAAAATGTTTTAGAGATCCTACCAGTCTTTGAAAACATCCTCGTGCCTTGTTTCAGTTCCAGTTTTATGTATATTTTCCTCCTTGCACCCGATTATTCCTACATCTGATGGATGGCCTTGGGAATCTAATTCTGGTATTGATTGTTTTGGCTGATTGTCTCCCCTTATAGCTGCTTTCTTCATTATTGTGTAAATTTAGATCATGAGCTCATGTTTAGCTAAACAGCTGACCTTGTAAGAGGTTTAGGTGTGAACGCTCGTAAGTTTCAGCAGAAAGTCGGCAAAGATTTATTTGTGTCCCTCCAATGAGTGGCCCTCAAGGACCCCGTTTTCTACAAGTGTTGGTCCAATACTCCCTCTAGAGGCAGGGGACTCAGACAGGGCTGCTTTGCCGCCCCCGATCTGGGGCAGGGGCAGTGGGCAGCCTGTGGCCCGGGCAGGAGCCTCTCCGCGTGTGTCCCAGGGACCCATCTGCCTGTGAGCCTCGGTCACCTGGCAGGAAGCTACGATGCCCAGACCTATGCTTAGCTGTGCAGCGAGGTGTACTGCGCGGACAGGTTCCACACACACTTCAAGTAAGAGGGCGGCCTGAGTGGAAAGGTGAGAGTTTGGGCAGCTGTGCAGACAAAGAAAGCGCCCTTTGGCCTGGGCCTAAATGCTTGTGACACTCCACTGGGCCTGCCGGGCTCTGAGGGCCCTGCCCTGGGCCCCCTGCTCCCCTGCCCTTTGTTCAGTCACAGCAGAGATGGCCACACCCACTCCCTCAGTGAGGGCAGTGTTCCAACCTCCCTCAGCCCCGCCCCCTCTCCGCAGGTTACCATGGACTACAGAGGCTGCATTCTGAGGCCAGGGCGTTCCGAGAATGCCAAGGGCAGACATGATGACCTTAAATGATTTCCTCTTGTGTCAGTTTTGGTAAACTTTAGGAGCTAGGAAATGGTCCACTTTCCAGAAATGTTCAAATTTACTGGCATTTCATATATTCTCTGCTCTAACATTGTCCTGACTCTTTCTGTATATTCTTTACTTATGTTTTTGTTTTCCTTAATCAAAGTGTGTCTTTTAAATCTTTTCAAAGAAGATTCTTTGGACTTACTAAATCACCTGAATTTTATACGTTTTCTGTTGTATTAAGTTCTGCTCATATCTTTATTTAACTTTTTTCTATGTTCTCAGGGTTTATTGTTTTCATCTTCTGATGTCAATTAAAACACTTGGTTATTCATTTTAATAAATCTTTTTACTTATAAAAATTTGAACTTTTGAAGATTCCAGCTTACTTGTACGTTTCTAAGGGTCAGGTCCTCTCCACTGTTGCCGGCCTAAGGCTTAGTTCACCATATAGCAATGTATATATTGACCTATTTTCCCCTCGACTTTCTGTGATCCCCTACATCTCACCTTTCTTTGCAGACAAGCCATTTGAAACACCCTTAACTTATTTCACAGCCAATAAGGCTTTGAAATAATGTTTATTTTTTAGAGAAATCTTCTTATATAATTAGGCAGAAAATCTGACCTGCCATAGTTTTCAAAACAGCATAATTTCACTCTTCTCAATGATTAATCTGTTGTATTACACAACCTTTGTGTATTTAGCTTTATCAATGACATGATCTTTAAAAATGTTTTAGAGATCCTACCAGTCTTTGAAAACATCCTCGTGCCTTGTTTCAGTTCCAGTTTTATGTATATTTTCCTCCTTGCACCCGATTATTCCTACATCTGATGGATGGCCTTGGGAATCTAATTCTGGTATTGATTGTTTTGGCTGATTGTCTCCCCTTATAGCTGCTTTCTTCATTATTGTGTAAATTTAGATCATGAGCTCATGTTTAGCTAAACAGCTGACCTTGTAAGAGGCTTAGGTGTGAACGCTCGTAAGTTTCAGCAGAAAGTCGGCAAAGATTTATTTGTGTCCCTCCAATGAGTGGCCCTCAAGGACCCCGTTTTCTACAAGTGTTGGTCCAATACTCCCTCTAGAGGCAGGGGACTCAGACAGGGCTGCATTGCGGCCCCCGATCTGGGGCAGGGGCAGTGGGCGGCGTGTGGCCCGGGCAGGAGCCTCTCCGCGTGTGTCCCAGGGACCCATCTGCCTGTGAGCCTCGGTCACCTGGCAGGAAGCTACGATACCCAGACCTATGCTTAGCTGTGCAGCGAGGTGTACTGCGCGGACAGGTTCCACACACACTTCAAGTAAGAGGGCGGCCTGAGTGGAAAGGTGAGAGTTTGGGCAGCTGTGCAGACAAAGAAAGCGCCCTTTGGCCTGGGCCTAAATGCTTGTGACACTCCACTGGGCCTGCCGGGCTCTGAGGGCCCTGCCCTGGGCCCCCTGCTCCCCTGCCCTTTGTTCAGTCACAGCAGAGATGGCCACACCCACTCCCTCAGTGAGGGCAGTGTTCCAACCTCCCTCAGCCCCGCCCCCTCTCCGCAGGTTACCATGGACTACAGAGGCTGCATTCTGTGGCCAGGGCGTTCCGAGAATGCCAAGGGCAGACATGATGACCTTAAATGATTTCCTCTTGTGTCACTTTTGGTAAACTTTAGGAGCTAGGAAATGGTCCACTTGACAGAAATGTTCAAATTTACTGGCATTTCATATATTCTCTGCTCTAACATTGTCCTGACTCTTTCTGTATATTCTTTACTTATGTTTTTGTTTTCCTTAATCAAAGTGTGTCTTTTAAATCTTTTCAAAGAAGATTCTTTGGACTTACTAAATCACCTGAATTTTATACGTTTTCTGTTGTATTAAGTTCTGCTCCTATCTTTATTTAACTTTTTTCTATGTTCTCAGGGTTTATTGTTTTCATCTTCTGATGTCAATTAAAACACTTGGTTATTCATTTTAATAAATCTTTTTACCTATAAAAATTTGAACTTTTGAAGATTCCAGCTTACTTGTACGTTTCAAAGGGTCAGGTCCTCTCCACTGTTGCCGGCCTAAGGCTTAGTTCACCATATAGCAATGCATATATTGACCTATTTTCCCCTCGACTTTCTGTGATCCACTACATCTCACCTTTCTTTGCAGACAAGCCATTTGAAATACCCTTAACTTATTTCACAGCCAATAAGGCTTTGAAATAATGTTTATTTTTTAGAGAAATCTTCTTATATAATTAGGCAAAAAATC